>NC_134854.1:88552723-89235223 GCF_049852395.1 Peromyscus maniculatus bairdii | reverse complement strand
AGAGGAAACTCAAATGGCTGAAAGACATTTAAGGAATTGCTCAACATCCCTAATCATCAGGGAAATGCAAATCAAAACAACTCGGAGAAACCTTATGCCTGTCAGGATGGCTAAGATCAAAAACACTGAAGACGCTTTATGCTGGAGAGGATGTAGAACTAGGGGAACTCTCCTCCACTGCTGGTGGGAATGCAGGCTTCTACAACCACTTTGGAAATCAATATGGCGCTTTCTTAGAAAATTGGGAATCAGTCTCCCTCAAGATCCACCTATACCACTCTTGGGCAAATACCCAAGAAATGCTCAATCATACCACAAGAGCACTTGCTCAGCTATGTTCATATCAGCATTGTTTGTAATAGCCAAAACCTGGAAACAACCTAGATGCCCTTCAACTGAAGAATGGATAAATAAATTATGGCACATATCCACCATGGAATACTACTCAGCAGAGAAAAACATTGACATCATGAGGTTTGCAGGCAAATGGATGGATCTAGAAAAAAATCATCCTGAGTGAGGTAACCCAGACTCAGCAAGACAAATATGATATGTACTCACTCATAGGAGGATACTAGATGTGGAACAAGGTTGACTGGAATGCTACTCACATCACCAGGGAGGCTACCTGGAAAACAGGACCCCAAGAAAGACACGGGGATCACCCAATAACGGAGAAATGGATGAGATCTACATGAACAGCCTGGACATGAGTGGGAGCAATGAACGGCGAGGGTCGAGGGAACAGATCCCACCTGGATCAAGAACAGAGAGGAAGAACAAGGAATAGGAGACCATGGTAAAGACAACATGAGAAAAGGAAGAAACAAAGTGCTAAAGAGGCCCACAGAAATCCTCAAAGATACCCCCACAAAAGACTGCTGGCAATGGTCAAGAGACAGCCGGGACTGACCTACTCTGGTGATGGGATTGCCAAACACCCCTAATAGTTGTGCCAGAAACCCCATCCAAGGACTGAGGAATTTGGATGCAGACATCCATGGCTAGGCCCCAGGTGGAGCACTGGGAGTCTAATTAGCGATAAAGAGGAGGGTTTATATGAGCGAGAATTGTTGAGACCAATATTGGATAAAGCACAGGGACAAATAGCCAAACAAATGGAAACACATGAACTATGATCCAAAGGCTGAGGGGCCCCCAACTGGATGAGGCCCTCTGAATAGGTGAGACAGTTGATTGGCTTGATCTGTTTGGGAGGCATCTAGGCAGTGTTACCAGGTACTGGGCTCGCTGCATGAGATAGCTGTTTGAAACCTGGGACTTATGCAGGGACGCTTGGCTCAATCTGGGAAGAGGGGACTGGACCTGCCTGGACTGAGTCTTTCAGGTGGATCTCAATCCTCGGGGGTGGCCTTGATCTGGAGGTGGTGGGAATGGGGGGGTTGGCTGGGGGGAAGGGGAAGGGGCAGGAAGGGATAGAACAAGGGAATCTGTGGCTGTTATGTAGAACTGAATAGTATTGTAAAATAAAATAAAGAAAGAAAAAGAACGAAAGAAAGAAAGAAAGAAAGAAAGAAAGAAAGAAAGAAAGAAAGAAAGAAAGAAAGAAAGAAAGAAAGAAATCAAAAAGACAATTCATAGAATTCCTGACAAGCCAAGAAGCACTGACTATACTAAGATAAGCACTTCTGTCTACCATACCTGGGATCCAGAGCATCAGCAGCCCCAGGGGATGAGCAGAAGCCCTCATGTCTGTGCTGTGTCCTGGTTGGGAATGACATCTGCACAGGGTGTGACCAGCCTATTAAGAAGTCCTCAGAACAGTGGGATGTTCTCCTGTTACATGCAAATCATCAGGGTCTAGATGATGTGGTCACAACTGCAGGGTTGTCTCTCCTCAGGAACTAACCCTGCACCAGTGTCAGGACCCAGTGTTCTGGGCCAGATCAGGGCCGTGTGGGGTTTTCTGTAGATAATTTCTTCCTCTCAAGTACTCAAAGGACAGACTGCCTTTACTGTTCTGAACATGAAATTACTTTTCCTGTATAAATTGACATGGATTTCTTGCTCACCATACAAATTTGTCCATCTTTTACAAAGGCATTTCCAAACACTGGAAGATGTTTTAAAAATCACTGTCATTAGTTCATGTGGATATTCTTTAAAGCAGAGAATATTCTTTGCCCTGTTTCCCAGAATTCTCTTCTATGATTATCCCTCAATACCACTGATAGGTGCTGGGGAAATGTTTAATAATAATAACAACAGATATTCTTAGTTATTGATAAGGTAAAAATATACCTTTATGTTGAAAAAGATGAAAATATGAGAATAAGTAATATGTGTGAAACTGTACTATGTCTTCCCAGTAGGGATCAGCCATAAGAGCGTTATGCACTGGAAACTTAATGTTTTCAAATAACTACTGATCATTGTCCTCCTTTTACAATGTCCTTTCACACTCCTCTTCTATAAGAGAATCAGCATCCTGTGTTTTGTGTCTTTAGGCCTAAAAATTTATAAGCTACCTCTCTAGTTCTCTGGCCATGATGAATGCCCTGTCCAAATGACTCCTGAGTTCTTGTGTGGCTCTTCATGACTCCTCCTGCTAACCATAACACCTTCTCCTCAGAAGCTGTTGTCTACTCAGCAAGTGTTCAGCAATGCTAGAAAATATGCTGTTCAACAAAGCTGCACATCCCTCTGTGACCCATGGATTATAGTTCATGATAAAAAGCAGTTATTAATGTCTGGTTAAGGGGTGTGACCCCCCAACAGTTCACAAAGATAAAATACAATGCTATAAAGCAGATGAAGGGCTAAGTGAATGAAGTGACCTAACTGAGTGATTGAATATGGGCATGGCCATGCAGAGGACTCCAAGGCTTTGGTCCTAAGAAATATTGGCAAAGCTGGTTCCTGATTTAGGTAACATTCAAAGGGGTGGCAAACTTCACCTTGGGAGTCCAAGAATGAGTGTTTATGAACAATTGATCAGTGTGTGGAAGGATTTTCTTTTCCTTGATGTTTATATCCCAAGGCTGCTGGACTACAGAAATTGCCCATGGAGACTAGCTAACTCTTCACCCTGTACTATACCTAATAAACATGCTGGGGTTCTGGGTTGTGCCAGTAGCAGAATCCTACCTTTACAGTACGGTGTGTGTGTGTGTGTGTGTGTGTGTGTGTGTGTGTGTGTGTGTGTGTGTGTGTGCATTTGTCTGTTTGTCTATGTTTGTCTATCTGTCCTTTCTTCATTACCTTACTACCCCTGGCATTGTTCCAGGTCCCAACCTATTCTGGTCTAGTATATGAAGACAGAGAATTTGGACAAAGGCTGTATAAAAGACATCCTCTGTGTGGGGTGGGGAAAAACAGACCATGGAATGTGAAGCAACAATGGACTGTGGAAAATATTTCTAAATGGCAGGATAGCCTTTGGAGACACACACCACTCAGTAGCAGGAATTGAATCTTGGAGAAAAAGGAACAGGGCTCTCAGATGGCAATAAATATCCTCCTTCACCTTATAGGAACAAGAAAGTTACTACCAATGAGCACAGATAACATTGTTCTGCAGGTTAATAATGTCCAGATAGACCATGGTCTGAAGGCATGTGGCTCATCAACAAACAACTGCCAGTGGTAAGAATCAATTCTTGATTTAAGGACCTGCCAAATCCCATACCACTACTGACATTTCTATTAATATCATACATGCTACTAGTGTAATATCAATGGCTATTGATGGATTATCTATGTTTTTATACAAATAAAATACAGACAGGTAGCATAGCAAAATGAGCATTCATTTTAGAAATATTCCTGGATAGTCATTTGCTAGAAATGCATATATATAAACATTGTGAGCCTCTGGATTTAAATTTAAAGGTTTGGATTCTAGAATAGCAATATTGTGCTAGAAAATGCCATTTGAATATCCTTAAGAAGATAATGTTTATCATTTTACCCTCTGACATAAAGGCGAAGCTTTGAAACTGTCTGGATTGTGATGAACAGAAAAGCTTGGTCTAGACATATTTCCCTGAGAATCAGTGATCCATAAGGTCATTTCATACCAATGCCATTTTCTGGATGGCAGGACAGTGATTTGATACTGGACATTAAGATGTAGAACATTACCAGTACCAAAATCTTCAAGTGGTGACCTCAAACATTTGGTGTATTGTGTGCCCGGCATAGAATAGGAAAGCTGGGCTGCTCAGCTTGCACTCTACCTTGTGTGTCAATGATAAACCAAGTTCCATCTCTTAGGTCACAAGTCCAATTTGGTGTTTTTTAATTTCAGTGTTTTAAATTTATTAGTAATAGCTCCATTAAAAAGCCAACTGTTTTCATTTAAGGTCCATTCTCTGTCAGCTGAATAGACCATTGTGAGTACCAATTTTGATCTGATTTTTATCGAAAGGTATGTGTATGTACGCTCAATTCCATATTTCTTCTACACTCATTTCCTATCTAGTTCATGTTTGTAACCATTTGCAAGTAAAGTTCTGGCTAAGATGACTTAATTATTTCAAATCCCAAATATTTCTGTGAATGTCAGGAAATAATATTTTCACACATAGGAAATATGATTAAATACGTTTTGTCCTGGGTTTTAAGCAATAGCCTAGACTACGAATAGATTTATTTTAAACCATGGTTCTCCCATGGTCCTTTTTGTTTATGCTGTGTGGTGAGAAAGATAATGGGCATGTTTCCAACCTCATGACCAAAATGTTCTCACCTAAGTCAATACACATTCAATACATCCACTGACAACACAAACCTCAACTTACCTGGATGACTAAACCACAGATAACTCCAGATCGAAAGTCTTCAAAGAAGCCAAATCCAAGATGCTCTTTGTATTGACATGATGATGTTCCTCTCCATGTTTTGTGTTCACTGACTGACTCTTTTGATGAGGAACACTTAACTGAAAAAAAAAAATATGTTTTCATGGCGACCTCTGCTGGACAGACTGTCAAAATGATGGCCAAATCAGCTCTTTATCCAAGCTTACCTGAAACCTGTGTTGTTCTTTCATTTTCATCCAGTGTTCACAGCCTTTTTCCGTCGTACTTTTTATATACACTAACAAAATATCCTCTCACTTCTTTTATTCTTTTCTAGTATCTCCAACATTATATGTGAAATGGATTCTAGAAGCCTGAGGATAAGCAGCTAAAATCATGGAGAATGCGTTTATTGCTTCTTCCATCCATGTGCAGACCTAAGCATGCTCACGTGCCTAAGTGTATTGGTTATATTTTGTCAACTTGACACAAACATAAATAAATCTGAGAAGAGGCAGGTTTGTTTAACGAATTACCTTCTTTATATTGTCTTGTGAGCAAGACTGTTCTTTATTAATGATTGATGTGGGAGGACTCAGTCTACAGTGAGTACTATCACTGCTGGACAGATGGTCTTAGGTTGTAATCCGCTGTCTCAGCTTCATCCTGACCACAGGTTTCTGCATTAAATTTCTGCCTTGACTTAAGCCAATGATGGATTATAAACTGTAAGCTGGATAAAAGCTATCCTCTCCAAATTAATGAGCTAGGTTTTGCTATCCTCGTGAAATCGCAAATAAGTGACTTCAAACAATAGAGGAAGGCCTGAGAACATTTACATGTAAGGTGGTGGTGATTAGGGGATGCTGAGTGCTCCTTGTGCAAGTTGATCTAGCCTCATTTTTCCCAACCCAGAAACTCTCCCAGAGCTGACTGTCCCCTTTTAGCCATGGCCATCCCTCTGATTCATTTACTTCAGTTTTTCTGTGTCACGTAAAGGAATAGGCCTCAGTTAAATTTTGGAGCCCATTTTCCCTCCCCTTTTCTGGCCACATTTGTTTCCTTTAATATGTCCCTGATCATTAAATTTATGATACTTATGATCACATGTCTCAGAAAAGATTAACATTTTTTTAATTAAA
The DNA here is from genome assembly GCF_049852395.1 of Peromyscus maniculatus bairdii. Taxonomy (NCBI): domain Eukaryota; kingdom Metazoa; phylum Chordata; class Mammalia; order Rodentia; family Cricetidae; genus Peromyscus; species Peromyscus maniculatus. The sequence goes on along the minus strand of NC_134854.1, from coordinate 89,229,318 downwards.
AAAAATGAACATAGAAGGAGTCACAAGAGTTTTGATAGAACTAATGGTGACTCAGCTGGGAGATGAGTGTCTTTTGGAAATCACAAATATCAACTCATTCTAGAGAATCTGTGATGGATGCACCAAAGCAAAAAGAGGAGATCACCTTCACAGAAGGCCACATCAGAATAGCAAACTCCTTTCTCTGGGTATTTACAGGTAAATTGAACATGGGAAGACATGCCCCAGACACCTGCTAAGGCAGTCCAGAAAAGACTTGCATTAAAAAGGAAAGGAAAGAAGGAAAGGGAACTTAGCTTTTCTTGTGCTTTTAGAATCATGTTTGAGAAAAAAAATAATGTCCTGAAGCATTTCAACTTTGCTTTCCTTTATTATTTTCATAGTTATATATCTTGGGTATCAGTCCTCATTTTGATTTTCAGTAAGTTGCTACTAAATGATCAATTTTCCTGACAACATTTATTTTAGAATGAAAGGAAAGAAAAAAGAAAGAAAGAAAGAAAGAAAGAAAGAAAGAAAGAAAGAAAGAAAGAAAGAAAGAGAGGGAGGGAGGGAGGAAAATAGGAAGGAAGGAAGGAAGGAAGAAAGGAAGAAAGGAAGAAAGAAAAAAAAAAGCCTGCCAGATCTTTAGGCTTTTGCCACATGTCAGATTAGGCTTATAAGAAAGTGGCCAGAAGTTCACCATCTTTATGATCTGGATATTTATCTTTTTTTGTTTGTTTGTTTGTTTTGTTTTGTTTTTCGAGACAGTGTTTCTCTGTATAGCTTTGCACCTTTCTTGGAACTCACTTTCTAGACCAGGCTGGCCTCAAACTCACAGAGATCATCCACCTGCCTTTGCCTCCCAAGTGCTGGGATTAAAGGCATGCACCACCACTGCCTGGCTATCATTTTTGTTATCTATTTGTGGGCCCTGTTTCTATCTTTCTGCCTATCAATGATCTGTCTAACTCCTAGTCCTTCACATAAACATATAAAAAAGATTGTATGATATGAGGGAACCCACCCCAGCTTTTTCCCCAGGGTACTCTTGAGGAGAGAGGGATAAGAGATATTAGGTAGAAAGATAGAGGGGAGAAACCGACAGAAACACAGGATAGCCTTGGGAAGACCTGGATCAATATCCACCAGCTCTTCCTGTATCTTCTAAAGGGCCTTTTATAAGAATGCCAAGGGGTGGAGCAAAACATCTCCCCTTCCCCAAGTCCAAACGCTCCAATCAGCTGGTAACCACACACATTGTCAAGCAACCCTTTAATGCAGCCTTGCTGGGTAAAGCAATCTCAGATCTCACTAAGAAACCTTTGTCGGCCTCCACAGCTCCCAGTTCTTGATATAATAAAGGCCAACCCCCCCCCCACCCAGGGCCTTCAGATAGACTGTGCCCTTCCTAGATTTTCCTTCTTGAATAATCTTCCTTACCTCTCTTGGAGATATACTTTCCATCAAGCATATTCTGGTATAGGTTGGAAGCTATCAAGAAGTAAGTTGCCCATCTGTGGTTACCAACGTCTGGCAGGAGGAGGATTAGAGTTTAACTTAGCTCTGACCTAGGTCCCTGCTAAGAACTTGCAAACATCCACGGTAATCTCCATAGCTGCCACACCTCCCAGTAAAGGAGTAGAGGATAATAAAGATGGAATATCCTTTTTGGAATGGATCAAAGGTGATTACATCAGCCTTAGCTGCACCAAGCTTTTTTCTAAATCAAAACTCTCTCCTAACTGATGTTCAATAAAACTTTCAAGAGAATATTTTGATTCCCAGGAGAAAACAGTCATTTCAAAACACTTCAAAGTATCCACTCAAGTAAACAAAAACCCATGCTAATTATAAAAATACTTTTAGTTGGTTAAGTAGTTTATATATGCATGTGTTCCTACCACAGCAGTAGAATTTCTACACAAGCTAACTCAAATGTGGGTGGCCTACCCATTTTTAAACAGAAACAGAGGAGGAGTGGAAACTTTTAGGAAGAAGACAGAAAAGCTTCCCTAATTATGACTATGACACCTTTACTTAAGTATTCCAGGGGCTACTGAGACCATAAAATTATATTTTAAGCTATCATAAAAAGTGTTCAAATTTATCTGAAGGTAAAGAGTAATAAAAAACAATTCTAGTATGAACATTACTATACACTTTTTACAAACTTACATTCAACATATTTACAAGTCATCACTACATATTTACACTTTTTATAAACTTAAATTCAAAAGCAAACTCAATAGGACTACTTTACAAACTTTAGCAAACATCTAGAAGAGATTTCTTAATAGAACTATTTTTCTTCCAATAAGACAGTGAGTTTGCAAATCATGAGTAATTGCCATACTGAGCTACTATAAAGCTATTACAAAAAAACTCCCTATGCATCTATTAGGAACCATCTTTCTTAAAAGAGCATTCATTGAAGCAGAAGCAGTGTGGTTCCAGGTTCCATTTCATTCTAGCTTTACTGGAGAAACATCAGCAGTGATGATATTGTTAGAGCTGGCATTTCTTTGTTCCACACACCTCACCAAACTCAGACAACCAGCAAGCTTCTGAGGGTACAATTTCCACCTTCTTAATTTTTTAAAGCTGCTTCTTATGATTGCCATGAGCCCTTTTAATGATGCCTTTCCTTGTCATTCAATGTTTCCCTTTTGCATCTCAAGTACAACTCTTATCTGCCCATAGTTTTTTTTTTCACACCCAAAGCAATTTTCTGGTATTCAGACTGTTTTCCCTTGTTTTCTAATGGATTTTAAAGTGGTTTTTTGACAAACGGCATTAGTATTTTAATGCCTCCAGGCTTTTTTCACCTGCTTCTTATTTCCAGGAGGGAAGCAGCATTTTGAGGCTGAAAAAGCAGAGTTTTGGGGCAGTGCAGTACTGGCAGTATTTCTTTTGGGTGTTTGGCTGCTCTATCTGAGCTTCCTATAGGCCTACTTATACCGCCGCTCTGTTACAAACTACATTCCCCAAGCTGCCTTTCTTTATAACATCATGCTCTTATGAACTACATTTTCCAAGCTGCATTTCTTTATACCATTCAATGCTTTGCTCTCCTACCTTACCAAGTCAGTGAAAGAAAATGAAAGTACTTGAAATAAAAGTTTTCAGGAGGATTTTTCCCCTGGATAGATCCTCTTTATCCTGGCTTGTCTCCTCCTCACCACCCACCCCAATGTAGAGTCCCTGCTGCCACCACACTGCTCTGCTCAGACTCTAATTGCTTTCTGCATGCCAGTATCTTTTCCTCGGTCTCACACCACCTCTTCTGCAGCTCCACCATAGGAAGAAGCTGCCCCTGATCAGCTTTCCACCTCCATTCTCTTTGGCATCTCTCACTAGGCTCTAGCCACAGAGTAGAAGTGTCTCATCTGAAGTATCTGCTGTTTTTCTAATACTGGCTTGAAAGGGAGACAGGACTAGCAGAGAGGATTTGCCATGTTCTAAGAGGTATTTTTTCTAGAACAATTACAGGTGACTTCCCTGTTCTGATAGATGTTTCTTCCAGGTGAATCTAATTCCTACCTAATGATTCATGAGCTCTTGTGGGGCTGTTCATTACTCTGCTTACTAACCACAACGCCTCTCTTCAGAAGTGGATTGCTCTCAGCAAGTGTTCAGCAATGGCACTATTAAACTAATAGTAGACAAAGATAAAATACAATGCTATAAAGCAGGTGAAGGCCTGAGCAAATGAAGTCCTGAGTGGCTGCACATTGTTAACATGGGCATAGCCATGTGGAAGACTCCAAAGCTTTGGTCTCATGAAACATTAGCAGAGCCAGTTTCTTATTTGAACCAGGTTCAAAGGGGCAGCAAATATCACCTTGGGATCCAAGAATGAGTGTTTATGAACAATTGATCAATGTGTGGAAGGATGTTCTCCTCCTTGATGTTTATACCCTGAAGCTGCTGGTCTATAGAGATGTGCTGTGGAACTAGATAACTCTTCCCCCAATATTATAATATTACTATACCTAATAAACATGCTGGGGTTCTGTGTAGCAGGATTCTTAAAAGTTCTTATTAATGAAATCAAACCTGAGGCAAGTTATTGGGGTCAATGCTGGTAGATCAGAGAGACAGAACAAGCCACAGCTATCTCACCTTGCCGGATCCTCAGCTGGTCTTGTCTCCTCAGACTGGAGGCCTCTGAGTCCTCATCTCGAATGGGTCTCAGCCGAATTACTGCTCAAAAGCCTGAATGCTTAACCAGCCAAAATCTTAACCAGGCCAAAAACTTCTAGTTTCTGGTCCTTACGCCTTATATATCTTTCTGCTTTCTACCACCACTCTCTGGGATTAAAGGCTGGCTTTCTGGGATTAAAGGCGTGTGTCACCATGCTTGGCTATTTCCAATGTGGCCTTGAACTCACAGAGATCCAGAGGGATTTCTGTCTCTGGAATGTTAGGATTAAAGGTGTGAGTGCCACAATTTTCTAGCCTTTGTATCTAGTGGCTGTCTGTTCTCTGACCCCTGATAAATTTATTAGAGTACACAATATTTTGGGGAACACAATACCATCACAGTTCTGGGTTGTGGAGGTAGCAGAATCCTACCTGATCTCAGGTTTATTGTACATTTTTTTTTGTGTGTGTCTGTCTTTTCATCATTCCCTTCCTGCCCCTTCCAGGATTCCAGGTCCCAAGCTGTTCTGGTTGAGCAGATGAAGACAGAGTATTGGGACAAAGGCTGCATAGAAGACATCTTCTGTGTGTGGAGGAGAAGAAAACAGATCATGGAATGTGAAGCACCATGGACTGATGAAAGTATTCCTACATGGCAATATAGCATATGGAGACACACACCACTTAGCATCAGGGATTGAATCATGGAGAAAAAGGAACAGGACTCTCAGATGGCAATAAATATCCTCTTTCACCTCATAAGAACAATAAAGTTACTACCAGAAGCACAGATAACATTGTTCTGAGGGTGAATAATGTCCAGATAGACCATGGTATGAAGGCATGTGATTCATTAACAACAAAGCCTGTGGAAAGGATCAATTCTTGATTTAAGAACCTGCCAAATAAATGCAATACCACAAAAGCCATTGCTAATTATACATGCCACTAGTGAAATATCAATGACTATTTGTGGATTATCTACATTTTTATAAAAATAAAATCACTTGATCATGGTGGATAATTGTTCTTGGAGTCTGTTTGCCAGCATTTTATTGAGTATTTTTGCATCAATGTTCATGAGGGAGATTGGTCTATAGTTCTCTTTCTTTGTTGTATCCTTGTTTGGTTTAGGAATCAGGGTAATTGTAGCCTCATAGAAGGAGTTTGGTAATGTTCCTTCTGTTTCTATTGTGTGGAACAACTTAGAGAGTATTGGTATTAACTCTTCTTTGAAGATCTGGTAGAATTCTGCACTGAAACCGTCTGGTCCTGGACTTTTTTTGGTTGGGAGATTTTTAATGACTGTTTCTATTTCCTTAGGGGTTATTGGACTATTTAAATAGTTTATCTGGTCTTGATTTAACTTAGGTATGTGGTACCTATCCAGAAAATTGTCCATTTCTTTTAGGTTTTCTGGTTTTGTGGAGTAGAGGTTTTTGAAATATGACCTGATAATTCTCTGAATTTCCTCAATGTATTTTGTTATGCCCCCCTTTTCATTTCTGATTTTGTTGATTTAGATTCTCTCTCTCTGTCTTTTGGTTAGTTTGGATAAGGGCTTGTCTATATTGTTGCTTTTCTCAAAGAACCAACTCTTTGTTTCATTAATTATATCTATTGTTTCTATTTTATTGATTTCACCTCTCACTTTGATAATTTCCTGGTATCTATTTTTCCAGGGAGACTTTGCTTCTTCTTGTTCTAGGGCTCCTATATACAATGGACAAAGAAGCTGAGAAGGAAATCAGAGATACATCACCCTTTACAATAGCCATAAATGACATAAAATACCTTGGGGTAACACTAACCAAGCAAGTGAAGGACCTATATGACAAGAACTTTAAGTCCCTGAAAAAAGAAATTGAAGAAGATGTCAGAAAACGGAAAGATCTCCCATGCTCGTGGATAGGCAGGACCAACATAGTAAAAATGGCAATCTTATCAAAAGCAATCTACAGATTCAATGCAATCCCCATCAAAATACCAACACAATTCTTCACAGACCTGGAAACAATAATACTCAACTTCATATGGAAAAATAAAAAACCCAGGATAGCCAAAAGAATCCTGTACAATAAAACAACCTCTGGAGGCATCACAATCCCTGACTTCAAACTCTACTATAGAGCTACAGTAATAAAAACAGCTTGGTATTGGCATAAAAACTGACATGTGGACCAATGGAATCGAATTGAAGACCCTGATATTAACCCACACAACAATGGACATATAATTTTTGACAAAGAAGCCAAAAGTGTACAATGGAAAAAAGAAAGCATCTTCAACAAATGGTGCTGGCATAACTGGATATCAACCTGTAGAAGGCTGCTAACAGATCCACATCTGTCACTGTGCACAAAACTTAAGTCCAAGTTGATCAAGGACCTCAACATAAATCCAGTTACTCTGAACCTGATAGAAGGGAAAGTAGGAAGTAGTCTTGAGCACATTGGCATAGGAGATCACTTCCTAAATATAACACCAGTAGCACAGACACTAAGACAAACAATCAATCAATGGGACCTCTTGAAACTGAGAAGCTTTTGTAGAGCAAAGGATATGGTCAACAAGGCAAATTGACAACCTACAGAATGGGAAAAGATCTTCACCAACCCCACTTGTGACAGAGGACTGATATCCAGAATATATAAGGAACTCAAGAAATTAGACATCAAAACGACCAACAGTCCAATTGAGAAATGGGCTTTAGAACTAAACAGAGAATTCTCAACAGAGGAAACTCAAATGGCTGAAAGACATTTAAGGAATTGCTCAACATCCTTAATCATCAGGGAAATGCAAATCAAAACAACTCTGAGATACCACATTATGCCTGTCAGAATGGCTAAGATCAAAAACACTGAAGACACTTTATGCTGGAGAGGATGTGGAACTAGGGGAACTCTCCTCCATGGCTGGTTGGAATGCAAGCTTCTACAACCACTTTGGAAATCAATATGGCGCTTTCTCAGAAAATTGGGAATCAATCTCCCTCAAGATCCAGCTATAACCACTCTTGGGCATATACCAAAGAAATGTTCAATCATACCACAAGAGCACTTGCTCAGCTATGTTCATATCAGCATTGTTTGTAATAGCCAAAGCCTGGAAACAACCTAGATGCCCTTCAACTTAAGAATGGATAAATAAATTATGGCACAAATCCACCATGGAATACTACTCAGCAGAGAAAAACAATGGCATCATGAGGTTTGCAGGCAAATGGATGGATCTAGAAAAAATCATCCTGAGTGAGCTAACCCAGACTCAGCAAGACAAATATGGTATGTACTCACTCATAGGAGGATACTAGAGGTGGAACAAGGATGACTGGACTGCTACTCACATCACCAGGGAGGCTACCTGGAAAACGGGACCCAAGAAAGACACGAGGATCGCCAGTGATGGTGAAATGGGTGAGATCTACATGAACAATCTGGACATGAGTGAAAGCAATGAAGGGTGAGGGTCAAGGGAAAGAGAGCCTGTGGGAGCGGGAGATCCCAGCTAGATCAAGAACAGAGAGGGAGAACAAGGAATAGGAGACCATGGTAAATGAAAACCACATGAGAAAAGGAAGAAACAAAGTGCTACAGAAATCCACAAAGATACCCCCACAATAGATGGCTGACAATGGTCGAGAGACAGGCAGAACTGACCTACTCTGGTGATGGGATGGCCAAACACCCTAATAGTCATGCCAGAAACTCCATCCAAGGACTGAGGAATCTGGATGCAGAGATTCACGAATAAGCCCCGGATGGAGCTCTGGGAGTCCAATTAGCGAGAAAGAGGAGGGTTTATATGAGCGAGAATTGTTGAAACCAAGGTTGGATAAAGCACAGAGACAAATAGCCAAACGAATGGAAACACATGAACTATGAACCAAAGGCTGAGGAGCCCCCAACTGGATCAGGTCCTCTGAAGAGATCTCTGAAGTATTCGAAGGCCACCTGGCCCAACATTCTAATTGTCATGCTAGAAACCCCATCCAATGACTGAGGGAACCTCATGTAGAGATCCACAGTCAGGCCCCAGGTGGATCTCCAGGAGTCCAATTGGTGAGAAAGAGGAGGGTTTGTGTGAGCGAGAATTGTTGAGACCAAGGTTGGAAAAAGCACAGGGACAAATATACAAATGAAAGGAAACACATGAACTATGAACCAATAGCTGAGGAGCCCCCAACTAGATCAGGCCCTCTGGATAAATAAGACAATTGATTAGCTTGATCTGCTTGGGAGGCATCCAGACAGTGGGACCGGGTCCTGTCCTCAGTGCATGAACTGGCAGTTTGGAACCTGGGGCTTATACAGGGACACTTGGCTCAGCCTGGGAGGAGGGGACTGGACCTGCCTGGACTGAATCTACGAAGTTGAACTCAATCCTCCAGGGAGTCTTTGCCCTGAAGGAGATGGGAATGGGGGGAGGACTGGGGAAAAGGTGGGGGATAGGTGGGAGGGGGGAGAACAAGGGAATCCATGGCTGATATATAAAATTAAATTTAATAAATAAATTTAAAAAATAAAAAAAATTAACATTACTAGCAGTATAGCAAAATCAGCATTCATTTTAGAACTACTATTACTGATTAGTCATTTGCTAGAAATGTATATATAAACATGGTGAGGCTCTGCATTTACATTTAAAGGTTTGGTTTCTAGAATAACAATACTGTCCTAGAAAATGCTATTTGAATACCCTTAAGAAACAATATTTATCATTTTCCCCTCTGACATAAAGATTCAGCTTTGAAACTATGTCTGAATTGTGATGAACAGGAAAGCTTGATTCAGAAACGTTCCCCTGAGAATCAGTGATCCATAAGGTCATTTGATACTCATGCCATTTGTTGAATGGCAGGACAGTGATTTGAAGCTGGATATCAAGACTTATAACATTACTAATACACAAATATTAAAGTGCTCACCTGAAATGTTTGTTGTATTGTGTGCACAGCATAGAATAGAAAAGCTGGGCTGCTGGGCTTGCACTCGGCTTGGTGTGTCAGTGATAAATCAAGTTCCATCTCTTTAGGTAACAAGTCTAATTTGGCATCTTTTCATTTCTGTGTTTTAAATTTATTAGTAATAGCTCCATTAAAAAGCCAACATATTTTCTCTCAAGGAAGCATTGTGTATATCATGGAGAACAATGTACTAGAAATCCCTATTTAATATGAAACATATTGCTCTGTCACCTGAATGGACCATTGTGAGTGCCAATTTTGATCTGATTTTTATCAAAAAGTATATGTACATACACTCAATTCCATTTTTCTTCTACACTCATTTCCTATCTAGTTCATGTTTGCAACCATTTGCAAGTAAAGTTCAGCTAAGATGACTTAATTATTTCAAATCTCAAATATTTCTGTGAATGTCAGGAAATAATATTTTCACCCATAGGAAATATGATTAAATATGTTTGTCCTGGGTTTTAAGTAATAACCTAGACTAAGAGTAGATTTATTTTAAGCCATAGTTTTACCATAGTCCTTTTTGTTTATGCTGTAGAGTAATAAAGGAAACGGGCATGTTTCCAACCTCATGACCAAAATAGTCTCACTTAAATCAATACACATTCAATACACCCACTGACAACACAATCCTCAACTTACATGCATTAAATAGATGACTGAAACCACAGATAATTCCAAAGAGAAAGTCTTCAAGAAAGCCATATCCAAGATGCTCTTTGTATTGACATGATTCAGTTCCCATGTTTACACTCTATCCTTATTTTGTGCTGACTGACCCTTCTGCAGGGGAACACTTAACTGAAAAGACATGTGTTTATGCTGACCCCTGCTGGTCACACTGTCAAAGTCATGGGCAAATTGGCTCTTTATCTAAGCTTACCTGAAATCTGTGTTGTTCTTTTATTTTCATCCAGTATTCACAGCCCTTTTCCACAGTACTTGTTATATCTACTAACAATATATCCTCCCACTTCTTTTATTCTTTTCTAATTTCTCCAGCATTATATGTAAAATGGATTCTAGAAACCTGAGGATAAGCAGCTACAATCATGGAGAATGCATTTATTGCTTGTTCCATCCATGTGCAGACCTAAGCATGCTCATGTGCCTAAGTGTATTGGTTATATTTTGTCACCTTGACACAAACATAGATATATCTGAGAAGAAGCAAGTTTGTTTAAAGAATTATCTTCATTAGATTGTCTTGTGAGCTAGTTTGTACTTTCTTAATGATAGATGTGGGAGGACTCAGTCTACAGTGAGTATTATCAATACTGGACAGATGGTCTTAGGTTGAAGTCCATTGTCTCAGCTTCAGTTCCTGCCTACAGGGTTCTGCATTAAATTCCTGCCTTGATTTAACCCAATGATGGACTATAAACAACAAGCTGAATAAAAGCTATCCTCTCCAAATTAATGGGCTAGGATTTGTTATCCTCATGAAATGGCAAATATGTGACTTCAAACAATAGAGGAAGGTCTGAGAACATTTACATGTAAGGTGGTGGTGATTAGGGGATACTCAGAGCTCCTTGTGCAAGTTGATCCAGCCTCATCCTTCCCAACCCAGAAAGACTCCCAGAGCTGACTGTTCCCTTTCAGCCATGGCCATCCCTCTGATTCATTTACTTCAGTTTTTCTGTGTCACATAAAGGAATAGGCCTCAGTTCACTTTGGGAGCCCATTTATACTCCCATTTTCTGGCCATATTTGTTTTCTTTAATAGGTCCCTGATCATCAAATTTATGATAGTTATTTTCACACGTCTGAGAAAAGATTAACAATTTTTTTTTAATTTAAAAAATGAACATGGAAGGAGTCACAAGAGCTTTGATAGAACTAATGGCGACTCAGCTGGGGGATTGGTGTTGTTTGGAAATCACAAATATCAATTCATTTTAGAGAACTCTGTGATGGATGGCACCAGAGCAGAAGGAAGACGAGATCAGCTTCACAGAAAGCCACATCAGAATAGCAAACTCCTTCCTCTGGGTATTTACAGATAAATTGAAGATAGGAAGAGATGCCCCAGACACCTGCTGAGGGAGTCCAGAAATGACTTGCATTAAAAGGAATAGGAGAGAAGGGAAGGTAACATACCACTTTTCTTGTGCTTTTAGAATCTGGTCTAAGAAAAAAAAATAGTGTCATGAAGCATTTCAACTTTCTTTGCCTTTATTATTTTCATAGTTATATATCTTAGGTATCAGTCCTCATTTTGATTTTTAGTAAGTTACTTATAAATGCTCAATTTCCAGACAACATTTATTTTAGAATGAAAGGAAGGAAGGAAGAAAGGAATGGAGGAAGGAGAGAAGATAGGACGAACAAATGAAAGAAAGAAAGAAAGAAAGAAAGAAAGAAAGAAAGAAAGAAAGAAAGAAAGAAAGAGAACAAGGAGAAATTTCTCCAAGGATAAAAGTGTAGGTAAAGATTCACACTCTACAGGAGGCTACTCTGAGCCCCATGTAAGACATATGCTACTTCACAATAATACCCCTTAAACCTTGCTAAGCAGTGTCCCTATCCTGGGTCACAACTAGAGTAGAAGCCACGTGCTCTACTGGAGGTCTTGCTGGTATTAGGAACCCCAGGTACCTGAAACCCTGGAGATCATACCAGTACTCAGATTCCCAGAGGCCAGTTTCCAAAACTGCAGAACCTCAGAACCCTAAACCACAGAAGCAACGAAGCAAAAAAAAAAAGAAAAAAAGAAAAAAAGAAAAGAAAAGAAAAAAAAGGAAAAACTAAGTGAGCAGCAACATACTACTAGACCTGAAGACACACTGGTCCCACAAACCACAGCTCACTCTGGCCAGAGTGTATAGAGAAGTACAGAGAAGAAATAGAAAGCAAGAGGAGGACTTTGAAAGCATGCAACCAACAAAGAAAAAAGTCAGAAGTAAGCATCTAAAGTGATAATAAATTCAAACCAAGATGACTAGAAGTCACCAGAAAAACACAATCAATACTCACTCATAAGTGGACACTAGATGTAAAGCAAAGGATAACCAGACTACAACTCACAGCTCCAGAGAAGCTAGCTAACAAGGAGGACCAAAAGAGGGACACATGGATTGCCTTGGGGAAAGGAAATAGATAAAATCTTTATGAGTAAACTGGGGGTGAGGGGAGACAATGGAGGGTAGGGAGTGGGGGATGAGAACATGACGGAACAGGATGGTCAGGGTGGAACATTGATGGAGTGAGAAAGCAATGAAAGAGATACCATGATAGTGGGAGACATTGAGGGGATAGGGAGAACCCCGGTGCTAGAGAAGTTCCCAGGAATCCACAAAGATGACTTCAGATACTGGGGAGGGTGCCTAAACTGGCTTATCCCAATAAGCAGATCAGTGAATACCATAACTGTCATAATAGAGCCTTTCTCCAATAACTGACGGAAGCAGATGCAGAGATCCCCAGCCAAATACCAGGCTGAGCTCCAGGAGTCCAGCTGAAAAGAGGGAAGAGGGATTCTATGAGCAAGGGGCATCAAGATCATAATGGGGAAACGTACAGAAACAACCAAACCAAACTAGTGGGAACTTGTGAAATTTAGATCAACACCTGTCAAGCCTCCACCACGGGACTGGACTAGGCCCTCTGCATAAGTTGAGACAGTTATTTAGCTTGATCTGCTTGAGGGACCAGACCCCTGGCAGTAGAATCAGGATCCATCCCTGGTGCATGAGCTGACTTTTTTGGAGGCCACACCCTATGGTGAGACACTTCACACAGCCTTGAGGCAGGGTAAGGGGCTTTGAATGGCCTCTACTGAATGTACCAGGCTCTGCTGACAACCCATGGGAGGCCTTACCTTCATATATGAGGGAATAGGGGAGTAGGGGGGAAATCTGGAGGGGTGGAAGGAGGGGAAAAGGAGAGCCATGATTGGTATATAAAATGAATAAAAAAATTCTTAATAAAAAAGCACAATCAACAATTCTCAGGGCAATATGGCATCACCAGACTCCAGATATACCACTATAGTAAGCCCTAGATATTCCAACACAGCAGAAATACAAGAAAATGACCTTAAAATAAATCTTGTAAAGACGATAGAGTCCCTTAAAGAGGAATGAACAAATCCAGAAAGCGAAATCAAGGAGAACATAAGCAAACAGGGGAAGGAAATGAATAAAACCATTTCAGATGAAAATAGAAACAATAAAGAAACATAAACAGATGTAGTTCTAGAAATCAAACAGGAATTCCAGATGCAAGTATCATTAACAAAATACAAGGTGTGGAAAGAGAATCTCTGGATTAGAAGATACAAGAGAAAAAAAGTGATACATCGGTCAAAAAAAATGTTAAACCTAAAAAACTCCTGACGAAAAAACACCTAGGAAATGTGGACACTATGAAAAGACCAAGCCTAAACATAATAGGAATAGAAAAAGGAGAAGATACCCAGATCAAAGGCCAAGAAGATGCCTTCAACAAAATCAAAGAAGAAAACTTTCCAAACCAAAATAATGAGATGCCTACACAGGTACTAGAAGCTTAAAGAACACCATATATATTGGACTAGAAAAGAAAGTCCTCCCTCTGACATAATAGTCAAAACAATAACCATACAGAACAAGAAAGACTATTAAAAACTGCAAGGTGGGAGAGCTAGAGATATGAATCAGAGGTTAATAGCACTGACTACTCTTCCAAAGGTTCTGAGTACAATTCCCAGCAACCACATGGTGGCTCACATCCATCTGTAGTGAGATTTGATGCCCTGTTCTGCTGTGCAGGTGCACATGCAGATGGAGCACTTGCATACAAGAAATAAATAAATAAAACTTTTTAAAAATGCTGCAAGGAAAAAACGTCAAATAACTTCTGAAAGCAGACCTATTGTAATTATACCGGACTTCTCAATGGAGACTCTAATAGCTAGAAGGACCTGGACAGATGTCTTGCAGACTCTAAGAGACCACAGATGCCAATCTCACCATACTATACCCAGCAAAACTTTCAAGCGTTATGGACAGAGAAAGCAATATACTACATGACAAAGTCAAATTTAAATAAGATTTAAATAATATCTATCCACACATCCAGATCTACAAAAAGTATTAGAAGGAAAAGTCCAACCCAAGAGAGTTAACTATACTCACAAAAACACAGGAAATACATAATCTCACACAAGCAAATGGAAAAGAAGGGAAACATAAACACACACACACACACACACACATATGCGCGCACACGCGCGTGAGCACACACACACAAACTCACATTAACACTACCAACAACAAAAATAAGATGACAGGAATTAAAAGTCATTGGTCATTAATATCTGTCAATATCAATGAGTTCCACATGCCAATAAAAAGACACAGGCTAAGAGAATGGATGTAAAAACAATATATGTTCTTCTGATGCATACAAAAACACACATAAACATCAAATATAGTCATTGCCTCATAATAAAGGTTTGGAAAGAGATTTGCCAAGCAAATGAACCCAAAAAGCAAGTTGTTGTAGTGATTCTAAAATCTAACAAACTAGACTTTCAACAAAAATTAATCAAAAGAGATGGAAAATGACATTTCAAATCCATCAGAGGACAAATCCACCAAGATGATGTCTCAATTCTGAACATCTATACCCTAAATGCAAGAGCACCCACATTTGTAAAAGAAACATTACTCAATTTGAATCAAAAATTGAACCCCACACCTTAATAGTGGTAGACTTCAACATCCCACCCTCACCAATGGACAAATAATCCAGACGGGAAAAAAAAACAGAGAAATAATGAAACTAACAGGCATTATGACTCAAATGGACCTAACAGTTGTCTGTAGAACATTTCACCCAAACACAAAAGAACATACCTTTCTATCTGCACCTAATGAAACCTTCTTAAAAATTGAGTGTGTACTCAGTTACAAAGCAAGTTCATCAGATAGAAGAATATTGAGATAACCCTCTGTATTCTATCACCATCTTTAAATCTGGATTTCAACAACAATAGAATCAACAGAAAGCACACAAACTCATGGAAACTGAACACCTCCCTTCTGAATGATTACTGGGTCAAGGCACAAATAGAGAAAGAAATTAAAGACTTACTAGAATTTAATGAAAATGAATGTATAACATGTGCAAACTTATGGGTCACAATGAAGTCAGTGCAAAGAGGAAAATTTATCACCCTAGGTACATGCATAAACAAATTAGAGATATTGCATACTAGCAACTTAGCCCACATGAAAACTCTAGAACATAAAGAATCAAACACACCCAAGATGAGCAGATGGCCAGAAATGATCACACTGATGCCTGAAATTAATAAAATAGAAACAGAGGACAACAAAAATAATCAATGAAAGTTGGTTCTTTAGAGAAAGTCAGCAAATAGACAAACCCTTATCCAAACTAATTAAAAATCAGAGATAAAATATCCAAATTAACAAAATCAAAAAGGAAAGGAATATGAGAATAAACACTGTCTGTCTCAAGCTAGGAACCAGAGGAGTCTCTAGGAATGTCTCTAATTTTGACCATGGTCAGGAGAGAACATGGAGTTATGCAGGTGAGCTGTACTACAACTGTCTTGTTCCAGGTGCTGTATGCTTAAGGACTTTCAAGGAGGCAGACTAATGTAATTCACTTGACCCAGACACCTGGCTCATATATATGCCATCACAGTAAGCTTAGTGAGTGTGAGCTTGGGAGCATGATAGGACCACACATTCTGTAGACTGTCCTGCATGTCTGTCATCTCAAACTTTCTAAACCAGAACTGCACAAGATGAGATTTAAATAACTTCAAAGATTATTCATGCCCAAGATTATAGCAGATGCTGTTCCTTAAGGGAGTAGGATTCCTTAGATGAGAATTGAATTCAAATTGCCCTGACTCCAGATATCTTCAGCTTCAGGCTGGAGGGAGATGAATACCAAACTAAAGGTCATGTAGAAGAGAAGCTGACTGGTTTATCCAAAACCTTCCTGGAGTGGAAGCTCTTTTCGCCTAGTAAGAGATGCTACACAGTTTATTTTGAACGCTGCCCTCAATATCTATATCTAAACTGTGGTTAGTTTTCCTTTCATTGTTGTGAAATGTTGTCATATATACTTCAAGAACACAGAAGAGGAGTTTGTGTTCCTTTCCTATATGCTTAAATTTGTCTCTTTTTTGTTGAAGGAAGCAATCTGGTAAAACATTTCCAACTTCTGAATGTTTCACATACCAATTCAAGAGCACTGTCGGGGTAATAAAAGGCAATTATAATACTGTGTATTGTCTTCTTCTCAGAGAATAACAATGAGTCAAAATTACCTGATGACAATAAAGGAAGGGCAGAGGCTTTAGCTTGTAAACACTTAAACAGGTCTTTACTCATCAATAAAATGTCCATGAATGACACAAATGAGCACTAACATTGTCTTCCTATGCTCTCTGTTTAGAGAAATGGGTAGAATGCCACACATATGTCCACAAACTCCTAACATCTTCAATAAATAGGTAAATTACAAAATAAAACATTTGGAGTAGAAATTGTGTCAGAATAAGTGTCTGTCAATGGGGCTTTAATCCTGTTGATATAAAGTTAGATGGTAGCAAATGACAATAGACACCAGGAAGTTACAATGAAGCTTGAGATGGCTACAAATGTCAATGTACTGAATGTAAGCACTCTCAGTCAGTGAATACTGCAGTCTCTTGAGGATGTGTCTGTTTCAGGGAGGCAGTGGTTTTTGGAAAAGAAAGCATAAGGATTAGCTTAGCAACCTGGGATTCCACTTTGGGATATGCCACTCACCTTGTGCACTTGGCCCCCTGAGACCCTTTCCTGAATGTGCTACAGGAATATATCAGACACCAAAGAGTGCAACTAAGCATCTGACAGCAACTTCTGGAGCTGATTGCATATCCAGTTCTGAACAGTGAGATACATTTCCCCTCCCCTTAAAGACCTCAAAACTTGGACATTTTCTATGAAGTCTTACACTCAATAATGTAAATATGAGGGTGGGGCAGCCTGAATTAGTTTGGAGATCAAGCAAAATAAAAGAATCTGTATCCAGGAATCAATAAATCTTTTAATTTTTCTCTCTGAAATTGGTCACTGGGATACATAAACAATTAATACACCTGTATTGGAAGAGATTCCCTGTCCTTTAATCAACAGTGGGGCAGAGCTTGTGTTTGGGACACTGTGGTCTAAGGGTTTTTAATAACTGTCACATTTTAAACATTATTGTGCTTCTACATTAGCTTGAATAGAGAGTAGAGAGTTTCAAACAAATCAGGCATGAAGATAAAAAATGTATGAAAAATTTAAATCTCCAAGTGACAATCTTAGCTTCACTAATTAGAGAAACATGATATGTGTATACAGGGACCACACAGAATTTTCAGCATGCATCTTGGGTCTAAAACCTTCGAGTGAATGAAAAAGAAAGTATGAAAGATTTGGTAAGAAGAACACATTTTTGCCTAAGTAGAAAACAAAAGTGAGCTTGACATATACTTGTATATTTTTTTAAAAAAGAATTTATAAACCTAAGAAGAGACAAAAAAGACTAGTATATACTGGTAAAGGAGTGAATTTAACCAGAGCCAATGTCTCTATTTCTTGCCTGAGATGCTGAATAACTGAGTGAGGGAGACATGTTGCATTGGTTGAACATTGATTCAGATTTACCTGGGTTGGTCTCTTTGAAAAGTGGCCCTCACACATTATCATCCTGTTGTAGAAGCAATACACTTGACTGAAAATGGGTGGGATTTGGAGAAACATTGGTGGTCTTGATCCTTCAGCTGCAAATGTTTATCCAACATTTAGTTCTCCAACATCTCACATAGATGCAGAATGCATTGTAGTCCTCATGCAACAAAGTACACTTTGTCAGCTGGGCCACCCCAAGCAAAGGGATTTTTGTTAGTATCTGTGTCACTGTGGAAGGACTGCATGTATCTTGAAAACAGCAATAAACTCCAATATACTCAGTCACTACCCTGCTGATTTTCAGTGTAAAATAAGTTCTGATCTGAATGTACCTGGGATCCCTGGGGCTCATTTGGGAACCTCTTCTATGTGGAGCTGTGGAGACAGATCTGGGTTCTGCAAGTGCCTATTCACAAAGGTGTCTCTATTACTGTTTTAGTGACTCCAACTAGCCCTGCATTTGACAGAAGCTGGCTCTCAGAGGATGACATGCAGAGAGACTGGAGTCTGTGTCATCACACTGTCACCACTGGAAGGTAAAAGGAAGGTAAGTGCAAAGTCATATATCAATTTTATGTAAAATATATAATCTCCTTTATTTTGAATGAGATCTTTATATATTTAGACTTTTAACTTTTGTTTATGCACCAAATATATTTTCGCTAAAAAAGTAAATTGAAAACCTTAATGAGACTCTAGATGCCACCATGTCACCTACAACATCCCATGACATTGTGTAAGCTACACTATTGATTACTAAAATGAGAGGTTAATAGGCAGAGGTTAATAGGGATAACATATCCCAGACAAAGAAAATGTCTAAAAAGTACTAAAATATACTTCTCAGATAAGAAAGGTAATATTATAATATATAATCTTATCAAGGAGATAAAAATGTTTGTCAACCAAGTTGGACCAAGGAGATGCTAAAATCAACTGACAAAAATTGGTCATTAGTTAAGACACCAATATAAGAATCTAATTTTCCAAAAGTTAAGTCAGAGGACCTGTAATATGATTACTGATTGATTATTTATTTACTTATTTGCTTTTTATAAATTGGTTTTATGCTACAGAGAGTTTAAGCTATAAGAGAACAATTAAATGCATTAAGCTATCTAAATTAGACCTATAATGTATAACATATATTCATTCATGAAATATTTTCTATGAACTGAGAAGGAGACATTTTGCATTATGAGGTTATTCTGCCATTCATAGGTCTTTCTGTAAGGTTACATCTTATGTAAATGATTCTGAGCTATTTCATTTTAAATTCAGTGTCAGGAAGAGAGAGCACAAACCTGCTCCTTTCTCTGAGTTTGCTGTGTGTCCCTATGATGGTCATCTGATACAATGCCAATGGTGATAGACATCTGTGCATGCTTCTCCAGATACAGAGTTGAGCAGAATGAAGAGTCAAATGCAGTTCCTTTATGAAGGAGCAGCTGTCTGAAAGAACAGCACCTGGTATCTTGTCCTAGTGCAGGGTTATGTGGGATTCCTTGCTGTTTCTCACATTATGGGCTGGTAAGTCTTTGATTAACTGAGCATTCCACAAAGCATCCCACCATGCACCATGATAATAATATTAAATTATTTAAAATATAAATTTAAAAATGGCAAGGATTCTTATGTCTAGACTTACATCCTCTAGAGTTTGGTACAGAAATAGAAAATCTGTTGACTTCTCCCATTGGAAAAGAATTTTAGAGGTTTGAATGTCAAAATGTCCCTTTAACTTCTGCCAGATTTAAAAAGAAAAGTTAAGCCAAATATTGTATCTAGCATATCTTACCACTGAGAATTACTCAGAGTGCTGTCTGTGTTGGTAACCCACACATGGTGTATAGGATTGATGGTGTGTCGCATCACCTAAAAGATTCAATTAGAAACAGCCTAGGTTAAGAGAGGACAACTCCACAGGTTTAAATTTTGAGTAAGCGGCAATTCACTTCATCCCATTAACCAACCTTGAGCACAACTGTTAAATAAGTATGATGTTTTGATTATGTCTGGACTTTATGAAGTTCCTTAATCAAGAGTCACAATATCAACTATTGTGATTTTAGAGCAAGACTATGACATCATCATAAAACACAAACCAATAGCTCTTCAACTGAAAAAAATAGTACCTTCCAGGCCTCAGTATCCTGTTAGATGTACTTGTGAACTTTACTTAAATACATGCTACCTTGGCTAAAACTGGGAATGTTAGACTTACCCAAGCTGACAGTTTGATTAGTTTTAAGGTAGAAGTGGTAGTTTTAGCAATGGACCCTATCAGATACAGTGGGCATCTTAACTTACTTGGAGATATTAGGAGAAGTTTCTAAGAGTATGTAATAAAAATTCCTCAATTTGAATGCATTATTATTTATAATTTTGAATCCAATGACTTTATATTCATTGGTTGAGTTTAATAACTTAATTATAGACTAATTTCCATTTTTCTTACATATAATTCTCTTAAATATAAATAATTACAGTTTCCATCTTGCTTCCTTGTATTTGTCCTTTGATGTTAAGGCTTTTAAACTATCATCATGGCATGAATACCTTCAAAATTATCATTCTAAATATGTTTCATTAAAGCATCCAGAAATGACAGAGAAAATATTGTCAGCAAATTGCTCTTCAGAAACAAGATAACAAAATAGATAAGAAGGGCTGAAAGTGAAGAGTGAGCAGGGAAGCTGTTGTTCAGAAAGGAAGCAACTGTTACAGAGACAAACAACATTCATATGGAGGTTTTGTTTTATGTTTAATCACTGTGGACTATCCTTGCCATATTGATAACAATGCTAGACTGTAGTATCTTCAGGTTCCAGGCTACTGACTGTCAGGGTGAAAGCTGTGCCAGAATCACAGCCACTGAAGCAAGCTGGCACTTCACTGGCCCTTGTGCTTGCATCTTTGATGAGGAAACTAGAAGCATGCCCAGGATTTTGGGTCACAGGCCATGTAGGTGCTCACACTCTGACCAGCCCTACAGGTGACAGTGGCTCTTACTCCAACAGAGAGAGAAGTATGCATGCAAATGGTGCTTTTTATTTCCAGTCTCAGACATCATGGTCTGATGTCTGAGACTGGAAATAAAACAGAAAGGTCATGAGTGTAGTCTAGATCACCTGTTGTCCTGCACAAAATGGTTCATTGATTTACATTGGTATTCATTGGTATTTAGGTTCTGTGCTTGCAGAGCCAAGTTAGAATGATGGTGACCTCATCCTAACTCATGGACTTATAGAGCAATCCAACTTTACCCTCATCTGGGATTTAGAACAATTGGGGACAGATGAGTTGAGCTGAAACTTCCTTGGTTCAGTATGAGTTCTACCAGTGGCAGAGCTTCCATATGACTTTACATCTCTCTAAAGAACAGCAATGAAAAGTAAAAATAATATTAAGTATATTTTTAAAAATAAAGAATACAGAAAAATTAAAAAGACAAAGAATTTGAAGAGGATTTTATCCCAGTCCTCTAAATGAAATCTTCCAGGTTTGGGGGTAATGTGCTAAAGACTATCTTATCAGTGGAGATGTTACTGAGTTCTGATCAGTCAAGAGTCTGCTCAGCATGATGCTCACTTTAGTCAATTTATTCCCTCCCACAGTTTGAAACATATGCTTCAGCCAGTTCACAGGACTAGGAGTACAAAATCAGTTGAAAAACATCTACAATGGAATGGTGTATCTTAGTGAATCTGGTGAATCTGGAAATGTGCCTTAGGTCTCAATGTTTCCAGATCTTGCTCAGCAGTGCATTACCCCACAGCAGGGAGGATACTGATGGAATCAAGTGACTTGCTGAATTAGAGTTAATATCCCTACAGACAACACAACATTGGTGTAGAGCAGAAGAGGGTAAGGTGCCTATTAGACTAAGAATGTTGGTATCTGCCATCCTCAGGTGACAGGGTTTGATCTTACCAAGGTATATGAGGTCACTGACCTGTCATTCATGGCCTGATCCTACTGCTACCACTAATTCTCAGCATGCCCACATCCCTAACCTTCTTACTATCCATGAGTAAATCAGTAGAGGTTGCTTCTGCCTCCCTCAATTTTTCCTCTTGCTTTTTTTCCAGGTCTACAGATTAGCTCAATCGACAGAGAGTGATAGAATAGACTTCTCCTCGAGATCCAGCCTGCATTCAAGAAGAATTCCTAAAACATTAAATGTCATTGTTGGACCCCAAAATCTAGGGTCTCAGGTGGGTGCCCCAAGAACCCAGACTCCAGTCCAGTTGATGCAACAGCATGAGGTTTTTATTGAAGCGACTGTACAGATGGGCTATTCTTGTCCTGAGAGCAAGAGTCGCATCCTACTGTAGTCACATAGGTGCTTTTAAAGGAAAAACCCACAAAAACCACAAGATTACAATTCCCATACAATTTCATTTCGATTTATTTATGTCTAGAGGCTAATTTCCCAAGATCATGGTCTGATCACAGAGGGGGTACAGTCACATCCGCATGCACATTCTTCCTGAAACCACAAGGGGAGTATCAGGGTGGGAATGGAGTTTACACAAAGGTCACAGTGGTCCTTCCTGGAACACTTGCAACTATCCCAGTCACAGTTGAGCACATCTCTTAACAGAAATCTTTTTACATTGTTAGATTGTAGCAGGGGTGGTTGAACAATGGCTGAGTCAGCTTGCCCTTGGAACTAGATTTTTAGTTTCTCATTTCCTGGGGCTTGGGGGGTAAGCCTGAAGGTTTAGGGTCTTTAATCATCAGTGTTACTAAAGATTAAAAGTGCTATGAGGTTTTTCTTCATGTAGCAATGACAGTCTATTCCCACCAGGGCTGCTTGTTCTAGCCTGTGATGTTCTCATCGCTGAATCCCACAAAGAGAGTTCTTGTTCTCTTTTGAGTTACAGATTTTTTTCCCACTTTCTACACTGTATTCGTTCAATTTCTTACTATTCAGCTTTCTTTGTTTTAAAGATGCTTTGTTTTCATTTACACATAATACCATTTTTGCTTGCATTTACATATGAAAGTGAGCATACCTGTACCCAATGTAGTCAGAAGTCATTAAATCTCTGGAACTGGAGTTACAAAAGGTTGTGGACCATGAGGTGCACTATTATCCCCTGAAGTCTCAGTAATCTAATGAATTTCAGGAGTCATAAAAAGGTACTCATATGACATGAAATTTATTAATATAACAATATACAGCAAAAGAGAATAAAATATCTTAGGTTATTAATCTATGAATTAACAGTCTGTTTTGCATTATGAATGGATAGTTGAATGTGCAGATAGAGATTATCTATCTATCTGTCTGTCTGTCTATCTACATGTCTTTCTCTCTGTCTATGTATTCACATGTGCACACAAGAAATCCAAGAATCTGAGGTTTCCTAGCTTAAAAAATAGCTGTGTTGTCTCAAGGTTTATTTGTTTTCAATTATATGCATCATAGCTATCATGATGGCTACCACATAGTTCTAGCTTTGAAAAAAAACTAAGGAATTAATACAGTAAGCATTAACTGAGATGGAAACATTGGAATGAGTAAATGATCATACTATAATCCTCTTGCTCTTATGGGTATAAACATGAAAAGAGAACATATATGTGTTCATAATATGAACCACCGTAAAAAAAATTTATATTAATGAGTGTTTCAACTGCATGTTTGTAAGCAAAATGTGTGTATGTCTGGTACACTCAGAGGCCAGGGTAGGATGCAGAATCCCCTGGAACTGAAATTAAAGATAGCTGGGGGTCATTGTGTGGATACTGAGAATTAAATCCAGGTCATCTTTAAGACTATCAGCTGATCTTTACCACTGGGCATTCTCTCCAGCTCCATGAACCACTTTTAAATGTATTTCTTCTCCAATTTACACATACAGTCAATGTAATGCAACTCAAACTCCTTAAATAATTCCTGAAATAGATAAACTGAGTTTTCCTACAATTCATGTGGAAAGACAAGGAACATCATAGCAAAGAAAATCAGAAGGCTAGAAAAGTGGTATTATATTTTCTAACTTATTATTCTCTCTTGTATTAACCTACAGTAATTAAATCTTTGTGTACTGTTGGTGCACAGATAGACAAGTAGATGGATGGAACACCATAAAGCGACATGAAATAGAGCTTACCCACACATGATATCTAAAAAAAAAAAGACAACGGAGTATAGATCTCTGTAGTTTATGAAGCTTTGCTATGGGATACCAATTCTTCATTAATACTACTTCTGGGATACTATTTAAGACAAACATTTTCTCCCTGTGATTTCATATAAACAAGTCTATATTCTACTTCACACAGTGTGATTAAAAGTCATATGAATGTTTTTCAATACTGTTTGATACTTGTAAGCAGACCAGTGGACATAGGAGCCATTAGAATTCTAAGTGAAGTGCTATAGAGAGCTGAGAGAATCAACACCCTACTAATGGGATTTCAAGACAGCAAAGAATCATGGTTAGGCAACCTGCTCTTTCTCTGACACATGGGCTCTAGCTTTTTTGAGAAATCCAGAACAACTTTCTGCTGTCAGCTTCTGTAGTTGTAAGTTTTCTGTAGTCCTGCCTGTGCCCACTGCCACTCAGACCCAAATAGACACACAGAGGCTTATATTACTTTCAAACTATATGACCTAATGGCTCAGGCTTCTAGCTAGCTAGCTCTTAAATTTTAAAGTAACCCATTTCTATAAATCCATACTTTGCCACTTGGCCTGTGGCTGATGTGTACTTTACATCTTGCTACCACTGGCAGCGGTTAGCTGCATTTCCTCAATTCTGCCTTTCTCCTTCCTCTTTCTCTAGTTGGAATGTCCCATCTAACCTTATTTTGCCCCACCATTGGCCAAACAGCTTTATTATCAACCAATCAGAGCAACAAACATTCACAGCATACAGAATGACATTCCAAGCACTTCCCCTTTTCTGCCTAATCAAAAAGAAAGGTTTTAACTTTAACATAATAAAATTACATATAATAGAACAGTCATCAAGCAAGAATTATAGGTACAGTTGAGTCTATTTGTATTTTGAAAATTAAAGAAAATATTCGATTTATCCTATATTTGTGAGTCTAAAGTTCCATATCTAATTTATCTTTTATCATAACCAAGAAAAATTATAACTATCTATTCTTCAACTACATCAAAGACCTCAGAAGGATACAATATTACCTAAGTAAACAGGAAGAGCATTGTAAGCAACTTTCAAAATTCTGGAAATGACAGAGACAGTTGCCTGCCTGGACAGTTATCCAAAGTTCCTCTGCAACATTAGGGCATCCATCTTCAGCCTATAGGCCTAGAGTTTTTTAGTCATTTCTTCTTGTGTCATATAGAATGTTTGACAGTCTCCTCTGCAAAGCAGGAACATGAAGAATCATTTTGCCTTTCAAAGTTCAGTCATCACCTTCCTGTGGGTTGTGCATGTCCAGTTTATATAAAATATTATCAGCATTCCAAGCAAGAGCAGTTTCTTGCCCAAATGGCTATTTTTGCCAAGAAGAAGATAAACTCCATATGGAGTGCCTTTAGTGTCCATCATCTTCCTTGAAGTAATTGGTGCTTCCAGGAGCAGACATGCCTCATTGTCCAGAAAAGTCTAAGTTTTTAAAAACATTTTCAATGCCATATTATGTAGGTCTTTGAAGTGTTTGCAGATTAACTATCTAATTGAAATATATGTATGTGTACCTAGAAAACTTAACATGACTATAAGTTTGACTATCACAGAATACTAGTTATTAATCTGTATTTCTTAATTATCCATTACAATTTAAATGAGTTATATAAATATAATACCTTAAATGAGAGTAGAAATATATATAGTATAACAAAATCAATTCTAAATTTATATCAATAAACTAAAATCCATAGCAATGTAAACATTTCAAACAAGTTGTTGCTCTTAAAAAGTAGATTCAATAATCTACCCTTTCATCCTATCATATCTGTACTATCCCCTTTTCTTCTTTAGAAAGAGATTGCATTTATAATCAACCAGTTTTAAATAAAAATAAACATTTATAAACAATATATTAGGAATTTGGGCATGGTTTTTCATACTACTTCCTCTTGGATAAGGGTGCTAGCAATCTAATGGGGATCCTGAGAAAATTAAGAGTTATGGTCAAGTCCTGACTGGAATAGTCCATGATGTTATATTTTTTGAGCTAGTTGCCTTGAAGTTATTTGGATGTTGGATCATCTGGGCCTCTCAGGGGTTCTTCCTTGATCAAACCATATTAGCCTGGAAGCAATCCACAGGTTTTCATCTTCTGTGGAAACAAAAACAGAATGTCTTTTCCAAAGTAACATATCCATAAACATAAACTTTGAAGTCCCGATATCTTTAAATATATATTCACGTAACTCAACAGCTTTTACAATCAAATGTCTTTCTGGAGTTAAAAATCCCAAAGAAAAATACAATCCAGACTCTCTGAGTGGTTTCCATCATTACGTGGCTCATTTTTTAATATTATTTTCCTGTCTCCTTAAAGACTTTATTTTTTTTAACTATTTTTATAGAACTGTTTATATTCATTTTCTTCTCTATTCCAAGCCTACTTATATTTTTACATAAAATGTAGAACATTTAGAGGTTTATTTCATCTGAATCTGTCTTTTTGTGAATCTATTATCTAAACTGCAGTGTGGCTAGAACAGAAGTTGCAGCCTTGGCTGCTGAATCCACCCATTTCAGCTTCCCAACAAAACCAGGGTAATTCATCTCCAGCTCTGGGACCCATGCTCTCTGCTGACTCTGGGAGGCTGTGGGTCCATTCCTCTATCCAGCAGCAGGTAACCCAGAAACTTTTTTCTGTCTGTTCTAGCAAACGCTAAATGTGCCACACAGTGTGTTGAACGGCTTAGAGAAACCTCTGTGTAACTTAGCAGAAATCTGCCATGCAGCTCCAGCCAGCACACTAAAGAAGCGTCCACAACTAGGGGACACTTCACTGTACCTTGGCCTGCCATGAGTGACATGAACTAGGAAGGTGCTCTTAGCTACACGTATAAACTTTGCTTAAGCTCTCTCAGGTTTTAGGTGGAAATTCTTGCTACGATATCTGGGTTTTCCTACCATTTAAACACCAGCACTTAGAAATTTATTTTCTATACTTAAATAATGTGTGCTGGAATGTTCACATGAGCTTCTATTGTTATGTATGAGTCCCAACTAGTGATACAACTCAGACTACTCACAGAGAATGACTGTATCCTCCATTAATGTAGAAAACACTTTGGTACGCTGTAGTACAGAAGATGAATGGAAAGAAAGATATTTATGGCAAAGAGAGGATAGTTAAACTCTCTTTATTCTACAAAACTACAACACATTTGTTTTACAAAACCTAATGTCTCTCTGTGAGCTTTGTTAAAAATTCTGTGACATATGAGATAATGGTTCCAGTGAGTGACTCATGAGGAGTAACAGTTGGGGCAGCACAGCCTCTCACTTCTGCTTCCATTGAGGTTTATGTTATGACTTGTATCACTGTGGAAGGATACTGAGCATCCTGTAGACAGTAATAAGTTGCAAAGTCTTCAGACTCCAGGCTGCTGATGGTGAGAGAAAAATCTGTCCCAGACCCACTGCCACTGAACCTCGATGGGACCCCATCTGCCAAGTTGGATGCACTGTAGATCAGGCGCTTAGGAGCTCTCCCTGGTTTCTGCTGGAACCAGATTAAATAACTGCTAATGCCCTGACTGGCCCTGCAAGTAATGGTGACTCTGTCACCCGGAGATGCAGACAAGGAGGATGGAGACTGGGTCATCTGGATGTCACATCTGGCACCTAGGAGTGGAGATATAATAAATACCCACATAGTTAAGCATAATAAGAAAAGAACTTCCCCAAATGCCAGTCAACACTAATCAGAGTGTAACAGTGAAATTCCCATTTTTAGTCCTTTTTTACCTGGAAGCCAGAGCAGCAGGAGCCCAAGGAGCTGAGCAGGGGCCCTCATGTCCATGCTGAGTCCTGACTGCCGTGACAACTGTACAGGGTGTGACTGGTATATGAAGAAGTCCTCAAGGCTGTGCAGTGAGTGCATGCAAATCACTGGCAACCAGTTAGGGTGGACACAGCTGCAAGGCTTGCTCATCTCAGTAACTGAGCACAAGTCCTGTGTCCCCAAATGCTGAAGATCAGACCACATCAAAGGCTGCACTTCTTTTTTAAAGTTTTAAAGTTATAGATGACATTTTGGAGGTTGTTTGAAACCTTGTACTGTACCTAGGCTCTATTTTAAATAATATATTTTTAAAATGTATTAGTGGTAATATAAACAAATATCTGACTGTCAGGGGATATTCAATAAAGAAGGGATTATTAAATCTTCAAATAATTCAAATAATTTTATGGGTTAAAAAATACTATGGCTGGGTAGTAGTGGTACATGACTTTATTCTCAGCACTTGAGAGGCAAAGGCAAATGGATCTCCGAGATCAAGGCCAGCCTACTCTGAAGTGAGTTCCAGAATAGCCAGAGCTATGTAATGACAAAACATGTCAAAAAACCAAACCAAAAAAAAAAGTACTCTCCTTGAGAAGTGCTTATGTATTTGGGGTAATCATGTTTTAAATTAAAAGAATAATTTACAAAAACCATTTTAATAAATTAAAAGGTAAAATTTAGCAGACTTAGCCATGCTCACTACAGCACAAAGAGAGACATACACAGTATGTGTACATATAACACTGACTATAGCTGGAAGTGTTCCTGTGTTGTCATACCTGGCCCTGAGGTTCTGCAGTTGCTTAGAAAATAATCATTCAGAGGCTTATATTAATTATCAACTTATGGCCTATGGCAGGCTTCTTGTTGGTTAGCTCTTACAACTTAACCCATAACTATTAATCTATGTATCACCATATGTTCTGCGGCTTTATATGTGTCCCATTACATGTCATTCTAAGTGCAATATACTCTTAAGTTTAAAATAGTTTTACTTCCTGAAATAAAGAAGACAGTTCATCTGTACCATTTTAGTGAACTCAAAATGCATTTTGAAAGCTTTAGTAATGATTATTCTAGAAGAAGTTGAAGAAATGTACTGCTTGAACAGAGGTAATGCCATGCACTATCAAAATGTGTCACTCACAGTTCCACTATCATTTGAAAGTATACCTTTCATAACCAGAGACTAAACTGAACACATTTTCCCCATGTTAGTAAATCTGATCTTGGGCTGTTTTGAAGCATTGTGCTACTATTTCCCACAATTGATGAACACAAATCATCAACAAGTACTACCTGGCACAATTACCTTAACCAAAAACACTGCCTCTCATTACATGACCATGCTATTCACTATAAATGTAGCATTCTTAGCTTTTTTTTTTTTTTTGGGGGGGGGGTTTCGAGACAGGGTTTCTCTGTGTAGCTTTGCGCCTTTTCCTGGAACTCACTTGGTAGCCCAGGCTGGCCTCGAACTCACAGAGATCCGCCTGGCTCTGCCTCCCAAGTGCTGGGATTAAAGGCGTGCGCCACCACCGCCCGGCTTGCATTCTTAGCTTTTATTCAGTGACTGGCAACCAATCTAGACCATGGTAACAGCTTCTCTACATATCCAGAGACTAAGCCTCAGTCTCTAACAAGTGAGTACAGGTATCTTTAGTAATATATTGGAATCTCATATTTGAAGAAACACTTGTTCGTGAATTATCTCACATCTATGTCTTTGCTTTGTATGTGCTAGTGTTCTTCATTTTCAAGGGAAGTAGCACCAGTCTAGACTTCCAAAGCCTTGTCGTAGACCCTGGAGATTCTGGAGTCTTCCATTATTTATCAACTGGACGACAGAAAGTGGTACTGCAGCCTAGATTTGATCATGCTGATTTTCTAGAATCCTGGTCTTCAATCCTATGGGTTAGAAAACCCCCCCTACCATGAGTCAATTTCTTCAAAATCCCCCTCCCATGAATCGATCGAGAATAGCATGCACCAGCCTTAAGGCTGGATTAAGATTGTGTGTGGTATACCAGCTTTCCTCTTTCCTTGTATGGCTGCTCACATATTCTTATCATAACTGTGCTTCTCTGAGTTCTATGAATCTTACAACACAGTGCTGCCTGCTCACATGACAGCCCCCAGAATCTGGGGTGATCA
This sequence comes from Peromyscus maniculatus bairdii, assembly GCF_049852395.1. Classification (NCBI taxonomy): domain Eukaryota; kingdom Metazoa; phylum Chordata; class Mammalia; order Rodentia; family Cricetidae; genus Peromyscus; species Peromyscus maniculatus. The sequence continues at coordinate 89,199,414 of NC_134854.1, read as the reverse complement.
TCCTTCAGGACATTCTTAATAGAAGAAGAATGCTTCCATAAGTCACCTGAAACATTCCAGAAACATTTTGTCATGGATGATGTCTGGATGAGTGTTTGCAGAATTTTAAATATCTGATTAACACATACGAACATGATTTGCCAAGCAGCAAGTAAACTTGACTAAAAGCAAAACAATAACAAAGATCAGAAGGAAATATCATTGTAAAGAATGACAGAGGTCAGTGCTGTGGGATGTTCTGTATGTCCAGTGGGAGCTCGTTCTCGGGTTCCTCATGGCTTTACCCAGCAGGTCCGCATAGAGGATGATTAGGAACACGAGCCTGAGTGCAGGTGTTTGAGATGGTCTGCACTTGGCTGTGCTGTGGGATGGTCTGTATGTCAAGTTGCTCTGATTGGTCAATAAATAAAACACTGATTGGCCTGTGGCTAGGCAGGAAGTATAGGCAGGACTAACAGAGAGAAGAAATAAAAGACCAGGAAGGCAGAAGGAGTCACTGCCAGCCACCACCGTGACAAGCAGCATGAAAAGATGCCGGTAAGCCACGAGCCATGTGGCAAGTAATAGATTTGTAGAAATGGATTAATTTAAGCTATAAAAACAGTTAGCGAGAAGCCTGCCACGGCCATACAGTTTGTAAGCAATATAAGTCTCTGTGTTTACTTGGTTGGTCTGAGCGGCTGTGGGACTGGTGGGTGACAAAGATTTGTCCTGACTGTGGGCAAGGCAGGAAAACTCTAGCTACAGGTCAGTGATGGAGGGGCAATCTATAAGGGACAAGTTATGATTTCAAGCTTTCTTTTATGGGACTCAAGAAAATGAGGAACTGGATTGCTAAGGGAGGTTTCTTGTGTGGTTCACTGTTTTTTTGTTTGTTTGTTTAGGAAGATAAATCTAGTACTACATCATTATATAGTGGAAGACATTATGGGTAACACAATGTATGTTTTATTTTTTATTATTTATTTTACAACCCAAGTACAGTTTCCTCTCTCTCTTTTCCCCCAAGCTCCCCCATCATCTGCCACCCCTTCCTTGCCTTCCCCATTTCTGTTCAGAAAAAGGCAAACCTCCCATGGATGTTGACAAAACATGGCACCTTGAGCTGTAGTAAAACTAAATACCTGCATTGCACCAAGGCTGTGAAGGGTAACCCAGTATGAGAAACAGGGTCTCAAAAGTCACCCAAAGTCAGAAACAGCCTCTGCTCATACTATTAAGAGTTCCACAAGAAGCTGTAACTATACAGCTGTCCCAAATATGCAGAGGGTCTAGATCAGTCCATGCAGGCCCCCTGGTTGCTGGTTCAGTCTCTGTGAGTTCCTATGAGCATAGGCTAATTGATTCTGTGGGGGTTTCTTGTGATGACCTTGACCCCTCTGGCTATTACAATTAATATCCTTTCTCTCTTCAGCAGGATTCCCCAAGCTTGCCCTAATTTTTTATAGTGGGTCTCTACATCTGTTTCCACTAATTCCTGGATGAAGCCTCTTTGATGACTATTGGTCTAGGCACCAATCTAAGAGTATAGCAGAATATCCTTAAGCATCATTACATTGAAATTTTTTTCTCCATTTGTGTTTGATTCTATCCTTGGTATCTTGGCTATTTAGCCTCTTGGTCCTGGTGCTCCAGGCAGTGTCAGGGGTAGGCTCACTCTTGTGACTTGGGTCTCAGCCTGGACCAGTCATTGATTGGCTCCTCCAACAATCTCTATCATCCCTTACTCTACCACATTCCATTGGCAGCACAGACTATAGGTCAAAAGTTATGTGGCTGGGTAGGTGTTCCAATCTCTCTACTGGTAGTCTTGCCTGGTAACAGGAGGTAGCCAATTCAGGCTAAGTATCCACTTTTGCTAGCAGTCTTAGTTTGGGTCATTTTTGTAGATTCCTGAGAATTTCCTTGGTACCATGTTTCTACCTGACCCTAAAATAACCCCCTTTCCTGTTGTCTCTTTTGGTACTCTCCCCCGACCCCACACCCACCTTATCCATCATGTTTCCATCCCCACCTACCACAAGTCCACCCATAAGATCTCTTCTACTTCCCCTTACCAGGAAAATCCACGAATCCCCTCCATGGAGTTTCCTTGATAAATAGTCTCTATGGGCCTGTGAATTTTTACCACAGCTACCATTTACCTTAGAGCAAATATTCATTATAAGTGAGTGCATATCATGTTTGTCTTTCTGCATCTGGATTACCTCACTAGGGATGACTTTATTCCTAGTTCCCTCCATTTGCCTGCAATTTTCATGAAGGCATGGTTTTTAAAAGCTGAGTAATACTCCATTATGCAAATGTGCCAAATTTTCTTTATCCATTCTTCAGTTGAGGAACATCTAGGTTGTTTTAAGTTTTAGGCTATTGTGAATAAAGCTGCTATGGACATAGTTGAGCAAGTGTCTTTGTGGCATGATTGAGTATCCTTTGGGTATATTCCCAAGAGTAGTTCAGCTGGGTCTTGAAGTAAGTCAATTCCAATTTTCTAAGAAACCACCACATTGATTACCAAAGTGGCTGTACAACTTTGTTTCCACCAGCAATGAAGGAGTGTTCACTTTGCTCCACATCCTCTCCAGCACAAGCTGTCACATGTATTTTTGATCTTAGCCATTCTGATAGGACTCGTGTGTAATCTCAGAATTAGTTGGATTTGCATTTCCCTGATGGCTAAGGATATGAAATATCTCCCTAAGGGTTTCTCCAGCATTTGAGAGTCTTCTGTTAAGGATTCTATGTTTAGGTCTGTACTCCATTTTTGTAATTGGATTATTTGGTTTATTGATGTCTAGTTTCTTGAGTTCTTTATATCATTTAAAATAAGCCCTCTGTCAGATTGGGAAGGGTGAAAATCTTTACCCATTCTGTACATGACCATTCTGTCCTATTAATAATGTCCTTCACCTTACAGAGGCCTTTCATTTTCATGAGATCCCATTTATTAATTGTCCATTGTTATGTCTGTACTATTGGTGTTCTATTCAGGAAGTTGTCTGCTGTACCAATTTGTTGAAGGCCATTTCTCAATTTTTCTTCTATCAGGTTTAGTGTATCTGGATTTTTATTGAGGTTCTTGATCCACTTGGACTTGAGTTTTGTATAGGGTGATAGATATGGATCTATTTGCATTCTTCTACATACCAACATCCAGTTAGACCAGCACCATTTGTTGAAGATGCTTTCTTTTTTCCATTGTATAATTTTGGCTTCTTTGTTGAAAATCAGGTGTCCATAGGTGTGTTGGTTTATGTCTGGGTCTTTGATTCCATTCCATTAGTCCACCTGTCTGTTGATGACAATACTATGTGGACCCGGTAGTGGTGGCACACACCTTTAATCCCAGCACTCGGGAGGCAGAGGCAGGTAGATCTCTGTGAGTTCAAGGCCAGCCTGGGCTACAGAGTGAGTTCCAGGAAAGGCACAAAGCTACACAGAGAAACTCTGTCTCAAAAAAAAAACAAAAACAAAAAAATACCATGTGGTTCTTATTAGTGTAGCTCTGTAGTAGAGCTTGAAATCAGGGGTGGTGATACCTCCAAAAGTATTTTTATTTTATAGGATTGTTTTACTTATCCTGGGCTTTTTGTTTTTTCAAAAAGTTGAATATTGTTCTTTCAAAGTCTGTAAATAATTGTGTTGGGATTTTAATGGGGATTGCATTGAATATATAGATCGCTTTTGGTAAGATGACCATTATTACTATGTTAATGCTACCAAACCATGAGCTTTGGAGATCTTTCTATCATCATTTCCAATTTCGTTCTTCAAAGAATTGAAGTTCTTTTCACACACGTCTTTCACTTGGTTGGTTAGAGTTACCTCAAGACATTTTATATTATTTGAGCCTATTGTCAAGGGTGTTGCCTCTCTGGATCTTTGTCATCCCATTTATCATTTATATATAGGGGGTTACTGGCTTTTTTTTTTTTTTTTTTTTTTAGTTAATCTTGTATCCAGCCACTTGACAAAAGTTGTTTATTGGTTGTAAGTGTTCCCTCACAGAACTTTTGGGGTCACTTATGTTCACACTAACCCTCAACAGGATATGTATATCCCTTCTTCAGACTCAAGAGACATCTCCAACAAGAAGTAGGAAGAGAGAAAGAACAAAAGGAGAGTAAGGAACTCTGAAACAGAGGGTTCTGGACACGATCATTGTACTTGTGAACTCACTGCTGTGGTTCCCTGCACAAGATTAAATCATCAACATTTTTTCATGAATGGAGGAGAGCCTGACGAGGTTCTAATCTTTATGAACAGACTGTTAACAGTTAATGGCTCTGGGAAAGGCTGTTCCCTCTCCTCAGTGTTGTAGCCATTATTGCCGTTAGCCGTTAACAAGCTGCTCGGTTCCAGTACATAAGACCCAAATCATGTTCATGCAAGCAAAGAAAATTGACTCAATGACTTAAAAAATCATTACAGATGGAGGAGTTTGTTGAGAATAAGAGTTCCAGTGTTATAGAGAAGAAGATATTTGAGAGTAGAAATAAAAATATAAAATAATCATTATTTATATTTTTAATCTCCAAAGTATATAATGAATTAAAAAAAAACAAAATTTAATATGAACACCATTGAATGGATAGAAACTTATATTGTTAATTTTATGGAAAGAGGAGAGAAAAGTGAAGATACAGAAAACATAGATAATGAAGTTCTTTCTGAACATGCAGGTCCTGGAAGCTCAAAGACTCTCAAATGAATTCAATGCAAAACACCTGTCCAAAATACCAAATCTCAGGGAAAGAGAGGGGCTGGGGGGGCTAAGTTACACTGAAGGAATCCTACTAGACTGACACGAATTTCTTAATAAGAATATATCATATAAGAGATAATTGGGTAATACAGCCAAAGTTCTAGCAAAAAACAACAGCAAAATTTCCCTGCCCCCCAAAAAATACAATTAACAGAAAACTTCAGAAATGAAAGAAAAATAGGCACTCTCTGAAAACTAAAGAAAGGTAATTTAACCTGAAAATGGGTTTACATTAAATTCACCAAATTTACACAACTATAGAAGAAAGAAGTTAAAACTTTATCAATACATAAAACATCAAACCAAACAAATTGAAACAATGGAAGGAAAACATTAAAAACAACCAGAAAATTCTAGCGTGGATCTGTTCCTACCCATCATTAACTGTGCATGTACTTGGAATAAAACAGTCAAAAAGGTAACACCAGCTGGAAGAAGATAAAAAGAACTATTTGTTCATCAGAAAAGAAACACTTCATGAGTAATATAGTCTGAACATGGGGAGCCAATGAACATACTTTACACAAAGAGAAAACAAAGGAAAGAAGAATATACAATATTTATATTAATAAAATGGAACTTAAGTCAAAGGCACAAAATGTGACAAATGAAATAATTATATAGTAAAGGGCAAAGTTTAACAAGGGAATATCTCTCAATTTCCTGTCTATTTTACAGGATAGTTTTGAGTGATGAAGGCAGACAAGGGCTATTCGATCAGGATGGGTTTTCACTCAGCCTTAGCCCAATTGTTCAGGGTTGCTGAGAATGCATGATTCACCATTCTTTCAAGACAATTTCATTGTTATTGCAGCTGAAGAGAACTGAGTTGTGTGGCCCATGGGGTGTAACCAAGCCAGGCACTCATGCTCCAAATCCCTCAGCTGAAAGCAATAATCTCGAGTTCCTCAACAGCTCTCTCTCTCTCACACAGACAAGTAACATATTTGGCAGCTGGGCCACCCCAAGCAATGATGTTTTTGGTTGGGGCCTGCATCACTGTGGGAGAAAGATATGAACATTGCATGCAGTAATATACTTCATTTTGAGGTGGCAGTTTGTGGAGATGGATCAGTCATCACAGAATGCCAACTGAGCTTTTATCTCTGACTAGCAAGAGTGGGTCCTCCCTAGGGAGCAATAAGCAAAAGTCTGTGTTAGGGTTTCAGTATAGATAGAGGAAAGAGTAATGCAGGCTTCTCATGATTGCAAAAATCATATAACATATCTTCTATGTCTGGATGACAATAATAAAATAAAATGTAGTACTTAATATGAAAAAATGTAATAAAATCTGTCAATCTGTCCAATACTAGACACTTAATAAGTGCTGAATTACCGAAACACTGGGAGTGAAAATTAAGACTTGTATGCACCCATTCCCTATTAGTTAAATAATTATTCTTTTGCTCCACTTTCATTAATTTTACAGATAAATACCTCTTTTTATGAATGATAAATGTAGAAGTTAGAAGTTAACTTTCCTGAGGTTTATTAAATGTGTCTCTGTAGAAGCACAAACATAAAATAATATAATAGGAAGGCATATCTTAAATGTTTATCATGAAAATGTAAAAGTGATTGATAGTAAAAATAATTGTCACTGGGTGGTGATGGTGTATGCCCCTAATCCCAGCACTGGAGAGGCAGAGGCTGGCAGTTTCTATGACTTCCAGGCCAGCCTATTTCAGGACAGCCAGGATTATTACACATGGAAACTATGGAAAAAGTTATTATTTGTGATGGCATAATTGCAACAGAGGTCTGTATTCCCAATACATAGACTGTAGTTCATCAAATAGCAATGAATACATGAATAGGGAATTATGAATTAATTTTCCTGCTCCTAGTGCTGAACAAATAATCATAAGAAAGCAACCATAAATGTAAAAAACATACTTTCTTTCTGTGTAATGTCTTTTTCTGTATGCTGTGAATGTATGTTGCTCTGATTGGTTGATAAATAAAGCTGTATTGTCTTATGACAGGGCAGGAAAGAACCAGGCAGGGAAATCCAAGAGAGATAGTGAGGGACAAAGGAGAGGAAGGAGACATTGTGAGCCGCTGCCAGGAGAAGCAAGATGTAAAAAGTACAGGTAATACCACAAGACATGTGGCAAAGTATAGATTTATAGGAACGGGTTGGTTTAAGATGTAAGAGGTAGCTAGTGAGAAGCCTGAACCATTAGGCCACATAGTTTGAAAATAATATAAGCCTCTGTGTGTTTATTGGGGACCAAGCAGCTATTGGATACAGGTGGGAAAGATTCGTCCTGACCACAGGGCCCAGCCCAGGCAGGAGAGGAAAATTTCTGACTACACAAGAAATGATTTTCCATTGATTAAGGTATGAAAAGGATATGTATTCATTCTTTCAGTTCTTGAACAAGATACACATTTTTTTTCTTATTAGCTACCTGCCTTCTTTTATATATTTTCTTGTGAAGGGACTATTTCTGAGGACACAAGTTTTCATTATTTCAGTGTCCTTTATCCATTTTGTTCACTAGTTTATCCAAATTGCTTCATTTACAAGTCCTATCATAGGTTCTATGTTCTAAGTCATAGATGTTGCTAAAATTTATTCTTATTAAAAAAGAGTAACAAAGACTAAAACATTGTGCCCACCTTTAGCCGAATCGAAGAAACTTTAGTGTGTTGGGGCTTCATCCCAAAAACATTTCCAAAGGAAAGATTTTCATCATAAAAACTAACAAATACAATAAACATAAGTGACAGTTTTTTCATATAAGTAGATTTCAAACTATTGACAAAATAATCATTAAAATGAAAGTAAAAGTGTATCTTTCAGAATGAACACAATAATTCCTAAACTTAAAAAGAACCCTTTAAATAACTCAGTGAATCTAAACTAAAAATAAAACAAATTGATATAAAAATAATATGTTACACATACACACAGTGATATGTTTCTCTTGGGACAAGCAACACATTTGAAAGTTGGGCCACACCAAGCAAGAAAAAAGTTTGTTGGTGTCTGTGTCACTGTGGGTAGAATATGTATAGTGTGCATGCAGTAATAAACTCAAGCATTCTCTAACTCTGATCTGCTAATTTTCAATGTGAAAAATGATGCAGTACCAATGAATCAGTCAGGAACTATATATTCCTTGTTAGAAGCCTCATAGATAAGGAGATGTAATGACGGTCCCATCTTCTACTATCACTTCAAATCAGCAATATTTAAGATTATCTTCACCTTATGTATTTCAAGTGAGAACTTCACATGTTGTGGATAAAATTTTTGTCTGTATAACCAATACATTAAAAAAAAAACATGTGAGTACATCATTCTAAAGAGGTTCTCATGATATTGTGGACCAGGCCATTCAATTCCATCTGTTTCAAAGTCTTCCCAGTATCACAGATACTGTCTCATCTGACATCTCACTTTGACAGATCTAAACCTCACACATTTGCATCCTAGAGGACAAAACCTTCCATTTCATATGTGGACAGTAAAGACTTGAACAGCAGGTACCCTAGAGCTCATTCTCCTTCTATTCTCCTACTGTATTCCCTTTCTCTCCATACCAGGAATCCATAGGAACTGAAGAGGGTACTTCATTGTGAGAATATGAACTTAGGAAACTGAAGAATCAAGGCAAGATTATTGATGAATTTTTATCTCTGGCCAGCAATGGAAGTTCCTCACTGTGGAACAATATGCAAATATCATGGTGGATGCAACAGTTTAGAAAGGAAAAATTATTTGGGATTCTTATGTTTGGAAAAGTCACACAGGAACCTCAGACCTTCGCCACTCTCTCTGTTACCCAGGACCCACTTCTCAGGGTCACCCTTAGCTCTGTAAAAGAACAACAGCTGCAGCTTTCCATGCCCCTGTGCACACCTCCAGATGCCACAAACCAACCAACACCAGCTGCAGCTTCCTATCCACCCTGTGCACTCCTCCTATGGATCCCACAGATCACACCCCACTGTCCTTTCCTTCTGGTCTCATCTCTGTGTCTCAGCCACCAAATTGGACAGACACCCCATACTTGACCACAGGCAAGCCATCCAGCAGACCAAGTAGACTGCCTGTAAACCTTCCCCACTCTCTATTACCTCAGACCCAATTCTCAGGGTCTACCCTAGCTCTATCAAAGAACACCACAAGAAACTTCCCCTCCTCCATGCCTTCTTTGAATCCCTTACAACAACTTCCCCTGAAATCCTCTTCCTTTAGCCTCCAAAACCAGCAAGTATCCCCACTGCTCCCCTCTGCACCTTGAAAACACAAGCCTAGCAGGCTAGTAAAACAGTCAACACTCAGCAAACACACTCTCTGAAAATCCAGAAAGGAAACAGAAACCAAGGAAAACTCCAACTCAAACAAGACAAACCCCAAAACCAGCATCTAGACATATAATCACCCCAAACCCAGATGCCAGGATGCCAGCGATAGAACACAATCAATACCAGCCAGGGAACTTTGTCAACACCAGAGAACAGCTGTCCTACAACAGCAGGCACTGAATAGTCAACATAGCTGACACAAAAGATAAACACTTTAAAACCAACTACATGAAGAAATTAATAAGTCTCTCAAGGAAAACATAAACAATTCAAGGAAATTAATAAACCTCCTAAGTAAAACCAAGAACAAATAAACAATATAAGGAAAAGAATAAAACTGTTTAAGACAAGAAAGTGGGAATAGAAGCAATAAACAAACTGATTAAGTCCTGGAAATGAAATATTTAGGAATTAAAACAGGAACTACAGAGGCAACTTTTACCAACAGAATATAAGAGATGGAGGAAAGAAGCTCAAAAATGGAGATACAATAGAAGAAGTAGATACATGAATAAAAGAAAATATTAAATCTGAAAAGTTCCTGAGAGGACTGTGTATCCTCTTTTATGGAAACAAATGAATCTCCATGAGCTTTAATAGAAATTCTGTGACCTGTGAGAAACAGTTTTATGAGTGACTCATGAAGAGGACCTGTTGGAGCAGCCCAGACTCTCACTTCTGCTTCCTTGGGGGTTTATTGTGGTGGTATTGTGTTCCCCAAAATATTGTGTACCTTAATAAATTTATCTGGGGTCAGAGAACAGACAGCCACTAAATACAAAAGCTAGAAAATGGTGGCACTCACACCTTTAATCCTAGCATTCCAGAGACAGAAATCCCTCTGGATCTCTGTGAGTTCAAGGCCACATTGGAGATAGCCAAGCATGGTGACACGCCTTTAATCCCAGAAAGCCAGCCTTTAATCCCAGGGAGTGGTGGTAGAAAGCAAAAAGATATATAAGGCGTGAGGACCAGAAACTAGAAGCTTTTGGTTGGTTAAGATTTTGGCTGGTTAAGCATTCAGGCTTTGGAGCAGTAATTCAGCTGAGACCCATTCCCGATGACGACTCAGAGGCCTCCAGTCTGAGGAGAAAAGACCAGCTGAGGATCCGGTGAGGTGAGATAGCTGTGGCTTGTTCTATCTCTCTGATCTACCAGCATGGACCCCAATAACTTGCCTCGGGTTTGATTTTATTAATAAGAACTTTTAAGATTCCTGCTACAGTTTATGTTATGACTTGTATCACTGTAGGAGGAAGCTCATCATACTGTAGACAGTAATATGTTGCAAAGTCTTCAGACTCCAGGTTGCTGATGGTAAGAGAAAAATCTGTCCCAGACCCACTGCCACTGAACCTCGATGGGACCCCATTGTCCAAGGTGGATGCACCGTAAATCAGGCGCTTAGGAGCTCTCCCTGGTTTCTGCTGTAACCAGATTAAATAACTGCTAATGCCCTGACTGGCCCTGCAAGTGATGGTGACCCTGTCACCCAGAGATGCAGACAGGGAGGATGGAGACTGGGTCATCTGGATGTCACATCTGGCACCTAGGAATGAAGACATAATAAGTACTCACATAGGTAAGCATGGTAAGAAAGGACTGCTCCCAAATGCCAGTTGACACTAATCAGAGTGTAACAGTGAAATTCCCATTATAGTGACTTTTTACCTGGAAGCCAGAGCAGCAGGAGCCCAAGGAGCTGAGCAGGGGCCCTCATGTCCATGCTGAGTCCTGACTGAAGTGACAACTGTACAGGATGTGACTGGTATATGAAGAAGTCCTCAAGGCTGTGCAGTGAGTGCATGCAAATCACTGGGAACCAGTTAGGGTGGGCACAGCTGCAAGACTTGCTCATCTCAGCAACTTGGCAAAAGCCCATGGTTCCTAGATACCCAAGGTCAGACCATTTACATGCCTCCAAAGACTGCATTTCCTTCTCAAGTTACCTGACATTCCTAATGTATTTAAGCTCCACTTTGAAAAATAAAATGCAAAGATATTTTGGGGGTAATATAGACAAATATCCTGCTGTAAGGGAATATACAACAAAGAAGGGACTATTAGATCTTTAATTCACTCAAATAATTCTGATCTGTATAAATACTGTGTTTTTCTTGTAGAGTATTTATGAGTTTGGAGTAGTCATTGTTTAAATTGAAAGGATAATTTGTCAGGACCATTTCAATGATTTATAAAAAGTAAGATTTTATAGTGTTAACCATGCCTACTATGGTACAAAGAAGAATTACATGGTAGGTGCACATATAATGACTTGATCCCACAACATATGTCACTTGGGGTTCCAATCCCTTATGAAAATGGAGGTACTTTCATACTCAGTAAATGGGTTTTATTTTTTTCTCAGTTTTGGATCCTCCATATTTGCTCTTTTCTACCATTTGTTACTATTTCCCAGAATTCCTAATCATAAAGGGTTGACTCGAGAGGACAGACTTGAATATTATAACAGAAAATATTACTACTCAATATTTGGTTCTGCTGTGTATTACAAATGATATTTTCACTTTCTCTTTTGAGCAGTAACTGGAGACATTATCCTAATCTAGGTAACAGCCTCAATGTCTGCATGTGTGTCTCTGTCTGCAAACAAACTGAGCAGCAGAAATGTTTGCACATCCTTATTAGAAATATTTGAATACCATGGATCACGTATCTATGTCCTTGCCTTGGCCATACAGCCTTATTTGTCATCAGAAGTAGAATCTATTGAGTCTTCAGTACCCTTGTCCTGGAGCCTGGGAATCCAGAGGGCCTTTTAGAAACGTAACTGTGAAAGGCCAGACAGTGTGGTAGCCTGAGCCTGCCCCTGCTGATTTTCCACCATCTAGTGGTGAGTGATAGGTGTGAACAAACACCTAGGATTAAAGCAGCTTCTTCAGGATACAGGACGCCCTCCCCATTGGGACTATGACATAATAGCTTTTTCTGGATTAGTAGGAATGTGGATGTCTCTGTCTCTTCACTCTCTTTCTGCTGATATCTAACTGCTGTACCTCTGCCTCTCTGTGATCTTCGAGGTGTGGAAGACAGTTACGCCTTCTCACATAATAGCCCCCGGATCTGGAGGAAGCCTCATTCAGTACACTTCAGTGGATGACAAGATGAGGATGGCAGTTCCTCTCAACCTCAAACATCAGACAAACCATTATTTTATAGGGCATCTGGGATCTGAGTTCTTACCACACTTCCTTTAATGCTATGTGTAAATATGAAGGAAATTCCAGAAACATTTGACTTCCCTTTACCAATGGCCTTTAGATTGGATTCAGTAGTAAGTAAGTTTGTTTCTGGATGATAACTTCCTAAGAAAATGTGTATTGATGGTATAGGTGTGAGCACAGATGCCTTCTTAAAATAAATCCAACAACTTCTCAGTAATCTCAAACTCATACATACTGAATAAAAACCTGTAGACCTTGAGATTTGAGTGTCTTCTTCCTCTGTTACTTAATAAATAGTCCTTATTTTTATTACTTCAAAAATGTCAGGTTTTAAGGAGATGATTAGTTTTAAGGAGATGATTAGTAGGTTATTAGTTCGGGGATAATGGATCTCACTGAACATTTCCATAACTATCCAAGTTTAGTTTCTTTAGCTTAGAAATCGAATGTTAACATGTCTAAATGACTTGGCAGGTGTGGTTGGGTTGTGATTTTGAGACAGTATGATCATCCTGAAGTACATGGGTGAGATCAGTATAATTAATATATTGTTCTAGTAGAGAGAGATGAGGTTGAGCTATACAGAGTGATTGTAATTATGGAAAGAATGGAAGGTAGTGCCCATTGTTCAGGGAATGCGGTGGTTTGTTGGAAGAATAAATATTAGCATTATATTCTAGGCCCTGGAATCTACAGGAATCTCATACTTATCCTGGAGTTTAATTGCTTCCACAGATGGTTCAAAGCTCTTCTGCCATCGTGATCTCTGTTACAATTGGGGGAATTTAGGTGTTCACATAGATTCTGGCCCAGGCAGATGAAATCTACTAGGAAAAGCCTCTGACTGAGTTTCACAGGAACATGAGCTTCCTTCACTGAGTAGACACATTCTAAACCCTGAAAAAAAAAAGGATTTCTATTAAGAAATGCTTTTTTATATTAATATAATTCTTTATTGATTTCTAGGGGATTTCCCATCATGCACTGTGGGGGAACAGCCCCACCTTTGATAGGGTTCCTATGAGGAAAGAGGAATAAGAAATATTAGGTAGAATGATAGGCCTAACTGACAAGAGGAAAGACAGAAACACAGGACCTGAATAATACCCACCAGTTCAGAACTTTATTCAAAAGGGATTTTTATAGCAATGTCAAGGGGTGAGGCAAAAGACCTCCCCCTGCTAGATTCAGCCAAATGTAGACCCTTCCAAACACATGGTACCCGGGCCCATGGTCCAAAAATCCTCTTATGCAGTCCTACTGGGTAAAGCAAGTGCAGATCTCACTAGGAAACATCTGTGGGCTCCCACAATGCACCCCAATACTGTTCACCTCCCAGTTCCTCCATATCCTCCCCTCTGTGGTGATATTTTGTTTTACTTGTTAACAATTAAAATTTGTCTGAAGATCATAGGTTAGAGCCAGCCACTAGATTAAACATAGAGGCCAGGTAGTGGTGGTACACACCTTTAATCCTAGCACTCAGGAGGCAGAGGCAGAGATTCATCTGGATCTCTGTGAGTTCAAGGCCATCCTAGACTACATGAGATTAATCAAGTCTAAAAGAAAGAGTAGTGCACACCTTTAATCCCAGCACTTGAGAACTCATGCCTTTGCTACTAGTGTTTGGGAAGCACACATGCCATTAATCCCAGCACTAGAAAGGTTGAGACAGGAAGTGATATGGCTGGGCAGAGAAAGGCATATAAGGAGACAGAAACTTGAGGCCTTTCAGCTGAAGACTCAGAGGCATTCAGTCAGAGGATTCATGGAGTTGGCGAGGTGAGAAGTAGTTGTGGCTTGTTCCTTTGCCTCTCTGATCTTTCAGCATTTACCGCAATATCTGGCTCCAGGGTTTTATTATAAGAAAATTTTGATTTTGTGCCATACTCCTCACCCCTGCACCACTACCCAAAAGAACAATTATTTAAAAACAAAAAGCCACCCCACTCCTCCATTTTTCCTGTCTCTGTGACAGCATTGGGAGCTGTGATATGTCAAGCAGTGTGCTCTTTGATCCAATCAGTCCCACCCACAAATATTCATTGATTTCATTGGTTCAAGATATCTGAGACACCATCATCACTGGACCCTCACCAAAACTCCTTTCAGATATCCTGCTGTTGCTCTGAGTCATAGAAATCCTGCCTCTCTCTTTCTGCAGGACCAGTCCCTTCATGCTCTTCAGTAGGTTATAGATGGGGTAGATGTTAGAGTGGGCCAACCCAAGGCCTAGGATGTGGCTCTGGGTGGTAGCTGAGCTGGGCAGTCCTAGTCACAGGGACTTCCCCGTTCTGGCAAGCAGTGGGGCCAGCTCTCCTCACCTATGCCATCAGGACCAACTCTCCCACACCTGTAGTGAGGAGTGGGGCCATCTCTCCTGCTGCAGTGTCCAGCAAGGGCTGAGCCAACTTTTCCAGTGCAAATGAGAGGCAGAGCTTCTCATCATGGCACTGCTAATATTTCACCATGCACGGTTCCTATGAGCCCCTGTGGTGACAAGGCAATGGACGTCAATAAAGATCCCAGCTGCATTGATTTCTTCCCATTTTTTGCAGATTCAATGCAATCCCCATCAAAATCCCAACACAATTCTTCACAGACTTGGAAAGAAAAATACTCAACTTTATATGGAAAAACAAAAGACCCAGGATAGCTAAAAGAATCCTATACAATAAAGCAACCCTTGGAGGCATCACCATCCCGGACCTCAAACTCTACTATAGAGCTATAGTAATAAAAAACAGCTTGGTACTGGTATAAAAACCGACATACGGACCAATGGAATCGAATTGAAGACCCTGACATTAATCCATGCACATATGAACACCTGGTTTTTGACAAAGGAGCCAAAACTATACAATGGAACAAAGAAAGTATCTTCAACAAATGGTGCTGGCATAACTGGATGTCAATATGTAAAAGATTACAAATAGATCCATATCTGTCACCATGCTCAAAACTCAAGTCCAAGTGGATCAAAGACCTAAACATAAATCCAGTTACACTAAACCTAATAGAAAAGAAAATAGGAAGCACTCTTGAACGCATTGGCACCGGAGACCATTTCCTAAATAAAACACCGACAGCACAGACCCTGAGCACAACCATTAATAAATGGGACCTCTCGAAACTGAGAGGCTTTTGCAGGGCAAAAGACACAGTCAATAAGACAAAAAGACAGCCAACAGATTGGGAAAAGATCTTCACCAACCCCACATCTGACAGAGGATTGATCTCCACAATATATAAAGAACTCAAGAAACTAGACATCAAAGCACTGAACAGTCCAATTAAAAAATGGGCTAAAGAGCTAAACAGAGAATTCACAAAACAAGAACTACAAATGGCTGAAAGACATTTAAAGAAATGGTCAACATCCTTAATCATCAGAGAAATGCAAATCAAAACGACTCTGAGATACCACCTTACACTTGTTACGATCAAAAACACCAATGACAACCAATGTTGGAGAGGTTGTGGAGCAAAGGGAACACTCCTCCACTGTTGGTGGGAATGTAAACTTGTACAACCGCTGTGTAAATCAGTATGGCGGTTTCTCAGAAAATTAGGAATAGAACTACCTCAAGACCCAGCCATCCCACTCTTGGGCATATACCCAAGGAATGCTGATTCATACCATAAAGATACATGCTCAGCTATGTTCATAGCAGCACTATTTGTAATAGCCAGAACCTGGAAACAATCTAGATGCCCATCAACGGAAGAATGGATGGAAAAAAATGTGGTACATATACACAATGGAGTACTACTCAGCAGAGAAAAACAATGAAACCATGAAATTTGCAGGCAAATGGATGGAACTAGAAAAAATCATCCTGAGTGAGGTAACTCAAACCCAGAAAGACAGTCATGGTATGTACTCACTCATAGGTGGATTCTAGATATAAAATAAAGAACAATCAGACGACAACCCATAGAACCATAGAGGCTATATATATAGCATGGAGGTCCCTAGGACGACTGTGGCTTATAATAAATTTCAGTTTTACTCAATTATTGAAAAAAATAGCCAAATGAATGGGAACACATGAACTATGAACCAAAGGTTGAGGGGCCCCCACCTGGATCAGGCCCTCTGAATAGGTGAGACAGTTGATTGGCTTGATCAGTTTGAGAGGCAACTAGGCAGTGGGACCAAGTCCTGTGCTCATTGCATGAGTTGGCTGTTTGAAACCTGGAGCTTATGCAGGGACACTTGGCTCAGTCTGAGAGGAAAGGACTGGACCTGCCTGGACTGAGTCTAACAGGTTGATTGCAGTCCTCAGGGGAGGACTTGTCCTGGAGGAGGTGGGAATGGGGGGTAGGCTGGTGGTAAGGGGAGGGGGTGGGAGGGGGGATAATAGGGGAACCCATGGCTCATATGTAGAACTAAATGGTATTGTAAAATAATATATATATG
Source organism: Peromyscus maniculatus bairdii (assembly GCF_049852395.1). Taxonomy (NCBI): domain Eukaryota; kingdom Metazoa; phylum Chordata; class Mammalia; order Rodentia; family Cricetidae; genus Peromyscus; species Peromyscus maniculatus. The sequence goes on along the minus strand of NC_134854.1, from coordinate 89,182,718 downwards.
TATATATATATGTGTGTGTGTGTGTGTGTGTGTGTGTGTGTGTGTGTGTGTGTGTGTGTGTGTGTATATAAAAGATCCCAGCTGCAGAAGGAACATGGACCAGACATGGGCCTGAGCAGCAGCTAGGGGCCCAGATATCACCATGGCTCAGGTGGCAATACAGGCCACCCAGATTAGTATGACTCCAGCAGCAGCAAGGTCCTCAGACACCAACATGGTATCAGGTGGCTGACCTGACCCTGAGCATTTGCACAAACCTAAGTGGTAACAGGAGCCACAGACATCAACTCAGACCCTGGCTAAAATGGCCGTGGACCCAGGCATGGCCCTCAGCAGCAACCTGGCCCAGAAAAAAGCATGGTCCTGGGTGGCAGCCCAGCCCTCAAATGCCACATGGCCACAGATTATAGCCTAGGCCTTAGGCATCCTTCTAGCCTTTGGTGGCAATATGGGGAATGGATGTCAACACAGATTGCAGCTATAGTAGGACCATGGACCCAGACAAGGTCCTTGGCGTAAGCCCAGGCCTAGATGCCATTATGGCCTCAGGTAGTGATGCAGGACACTCAGATCAGCATGACCCCAGTGGCAGTATCCTCTACAGATATGAACATGGCCCCAGATGCTGGCCCAAACCTCAGGCAGCATCATGACCTTCAATAGTATGAGAAGCTAAGGACATCAAGAGAGACCCTGGCTGCAGTATGGCCATATACCCAGACATGGCCCTCAGCTCCAGCCTGGTCCCAGATGTCATTGTGGCACCTGGAGGCAGTGCAGGACACTCAGATCTGTATGGACCCAGCTGCAGCGTGACTCTCAGACCTCCACCTGGCCTCAGGTGACAGTGTAGACCCCAGGTATTTGCATGACCTTTGGTGATAACAGGAGCTATGGACATCAACACAGTCCCTGACTGTGGAAGGACCACAGACCCAACCAGGACCCTAAACTAAAGTCTGGGATCAGATGCCACCACAGCCCCAAGGGGGCAGTATAGGTTCATCATGGCACTATTAGCACCTTGGCTTTCAGACATCAACATAGACTCAGTTGGCTGATCAGACATCTGCACAGACTTCAGTAGTTACTGAAGCCATGGACATTAACACAGACCTTGGCTGCTGTAGAGTCATGGACCCAGACATGACCCTTGACAGCAGCTCACAGCTGGATGTCATCATGTCCCCTGGTGGCAGCACAAGTCACTAAGATCAGCATGGTCCCAGTGGTGTCATGTGGTGTCATGGCCCTTGGATACCAAAATGGCCAAAGGTGGGAGCCCAGATCCCAAGCATACTTGTGGTCTATGGTGGCAATATGGGGAATGGATGTCAACACAGATCCCAGCTGTGGTAGAACCACAGACACAGACATGGCCCTATGCAGTTTCCCAGGCCCAGACAAAACCGTGGCCCCAGGTGTCAAGCAGGCCACCCACTTCAACCTGCTCCTTACCACATTTGGTTCTTTACATCTGCCTCTTTCCACAGCACATGAAGTTTCTCTTTCTCTCTCATTTCTCCATCATATATTTGCTCAAAATAATGATACCTCCCCACCCAGCACCACAAGGCAGACCTGTGGATGCCTTCAACAAGCCATGACTGTGAGGACCCAGGCTGGTCCCGAGTGTGTTTCAGCTACCTGAGCTGCTTGGCATCAGAGCAGCCAGTGGAAGCCTTCAGCCAGCCTGGAATTGTTGAGAAATTCTTTGTCGTCTTCTCTGAGAAATATTATTGTCTTTCTGTGTTACAGATGTACAGTGAAGTCTCCAAGATTCTAGGGGTTATAACCCTGACCCTTTCACAGTGTTTTATTGAGTGGCCTCATATAACTCTCAGGTGCTTACACTGCATATTCTAAAGCTCAAATTTTCTTAAGTCCATACGCTTCCCTGAATGACTATCCCCTCTCAAATCACCCCAGGTATGTCATGGGAACATAGCTAACCTCAGGTGCTCACGTGTATTCTCCTGAGGTAATTAAGAACATGTGATTCAACCCACATTGCAATCTGACACTATTTCCCCTAACCATCAGGTCAAACTGTAGAACTGGAATCTTGCTTACTGTACTTCCTCTCTGGGTCTGCATTTATATCAGGTCATATAATATTCACATCCAAGCAATGGAGTTCATTTAATATTCAAATCCAAGATATGGAGTTTGTGATTCTTTTCAATAAATAAATGGCAATTTTCATATTGTTTCATAGTACAATCCCAACTCCCTAATGTGCCCATCAAAATATTTAAGCCATAGGCCCAGTACTGAACAGTACCAGACAATATACCTACCATGGTCTCACTTACTAAAACTTATCCAGTTTTCTTATTTGGTTTTTCCTACAAACAAATTATCTTAATTTTCTATTTTCCAATAATATTTTGATGTGCAATTCTTATTATCACAGTAATTTTTTTTAACTTCATGACAATTTAATAAAATGCCCCATTTTTATAACATGTTGTAGGGGAGAATATTCAAAGTTAATTCACAATGGTCTTTTGGAACTCTTTAAAACTGCAATATCAGTGCCTGGATGCCTTCCAAACAAATCAAGCTAATCAACTGTCTCACTTATTCAGAGGGCCTGATCCAGTTGGGGGCTCCTCAGCTACTGGTTCATAGTTTATGTGTTTCCATTCATTTGGCTAATTGTCCCTGTGCTTTTTTCAATTTTGGTCTCAACAATTCTTGCTCATACAAACCCTCATCTTTCTCGCCTGTCTTCAGTGCATGAGATGGCTGTTTGGAACCTGGGGCTTATACAAGGACACTTGGCTCAGCCTGGGAGGAGGGGACTGGACCTGCCTGGACTGAATCTACCAGGTTGAACTCAATTCCCAGGGGAGTCTTTGCCCTGGAAAAGAAGGAAACGGGGGGGGGGGGGCTGAGGTGAAGGTGGGGGGGAGGGGGGAGAACAAGGGAATCTGTGGCTGATATGTAAAATTAAATTAAATTACAAAATTTAAATAAATAAATAAATAATTTTAAAAAATACAATATCAAAGAAAACTTAGAATTTTGAAAACCAGGTGATCGCATTTGACAGTTGTGACTAGTGAAGTGGAGACATATATGTACAATGAGAAAGTAAAAGCAGGAATTGCAGAGTGTAGAGGGTTGAATGAATGAGAGGAATTAGGCATCTTCTCTTTGGATGGAAAGTCTTGTTAATAAAAATCATCTAAAAAAATAAAAATCACCTAAAAACAAACTTGAAAGAAAGCTTATCAGGATTTAAGAGTGAAACTATACTGTAAGTGAAGTAAATGTCTCAAAGCTGACAGAACATAAGTGGAAAGAGGGAGAGAGGAACCAAGCCATTTGAGTTGACCATAGAGGTCAGGAGGCAACAAAGAGTCCATGGAAGCATGCTTAGGAAAGAGCTAGAAAGAGAGAAGGGAAAGTTGCACTCTGAAAAGCTCGTAGCCTCTCCATGGAGAGCTCTGCAGGAGACAGCACTGGGGTAATCTGGGAAGGTCAAATACATTGTCCCATTAAGGACTTGTCCCTCCTTCTGTGTTCTCATTGTTCATCTCTCTGCTGTTCTTAGCCATCCAGAATCTCAGGAATCTCAGGAACAAGTCAGGGTGTCTCAGTCTTAGTATTTGAACTGAGGAGTCATTGATAATCAGTGCAAGACTACTGCTGATCTTTTAACTCAGACTTGCATGGAATTGATCTTCCTACAAGAATATGCAATTTACAGTGTTTGAGAAGAGCCAAGCATAAGTAACGACTACCACTGAGAGAAAAATGATTGGAAAATATCTTCTTGTTTTCAGCCCTGGACAAAATGGATATCAGTGTGTAATTCACTATTATTTATGGGATATTAGGTGTATAAGGCCATGACTTTATAATAAAGTGTCAAAGGTCCATTTATTAGAAAATCTGGAAATCCTATGGAATGTCTGCTTGGATTAGAGCTTAATCTATAGAAACACACACATACATACACACACACACACACACACACACACACACACACACACACACAGACACTTACTCATATTAACACTTGAGGGATTTTATTCACTTACTCATGGACTCAAGCTTACAAAGATTCTGATACTTATTGCATCCAGGCATAATATCTACAAATCATAGGAACAGTCATTTTATATGACATACTAAATCTAACTCTGTAAGAACACTCAGGTGTAAAGAACAGTAGATTGTATAAATTTTTCCACTAACAGAGATAAAACATCATTAAGATATTTTGCTAAGTATTCATGCATGCACATATCACTTTATAGTTCATTGTCATATATACCCTCCATACTCTATTTTCTTCTCCTTCCTGTTATTCTCTGTCTGTCTGTCTGTCTGTCTGTCTATCTATCATTCTATCAGTCTCTTGTTTTTGGTTTTTCATGACAAGGTTTCCATAAAGGTGAAGATTCATATACACTGTGGAGAAATCAGTCCTTAGGAGACCACGAGAGTATTGAACATGGGGAACGACTAGATATCAGGACCATTAATTATAGATAACATTTATTTAACCATATAAACCAAAAAAATATTGAAAGAGTATAAACAATGTATTTCAAAGCATATGAAGATAGATCATGAACATAATGAAGAGGTATCAACTGTCATTTTTCCCTATCCTTGTTCAACATTTGAATTAACAATCAAGATACTCCACTTGCATGTCTTTCAATTTACTTTCTCTCACGTGAAACTATCCTGTGGAGAAAATCAGTGGTAGTTTCTTCCTATGACCATAATACATAGTATTATTTCATAAACACATTTGCCCCTTTGGTACAAAAATGCATGGTAATTAAAAAAGAAGAAATCTTTTTCATGAATAATTATGACAAAAATCAGATGTTATCAACTATAATAGTAATCTCTATTCTCTATGCTCAGAAGAAGAAATAGAATCAACATTGTATGAATAAGTGCACAAAAACATGAAGGAATATACTTTCTTCTCCTAAAACCATTAAGAGGATAATGATCCTGACAAATGGGAATTCTAAGATAAAAGGGAAGATTTCAAAATGCAATATTACATCTAAATGAGATGAGGAAGGAATCATCCTAAGACCTTTTTGGGCAATGAAAGATGCACAGTTTGAGAAGCAGTTGCCCTACCACCCTTACTGTGTAAATCCACACATAGAAAGAGGACCTTTCCAGATTTTAATCTCAATTTCATCTCTGAAATCCATGGTCATGATTGGGGATCTACTTCCTCAATTTTGGCCAGCAACCTCTTATTGGACAACTTAAGATTTTTTTTTTATTTCAGCCTACTTAGTTCTACAGTCCTGACCTGCCCCCTAGATTTTCACAGAGGGCTCTGCTTTTCTAATTCATAAAACTTATGAAAGATAAATATGATGGTATTGAATGAAAAAGCAAAAAAATCTTATGTGTCTATTACAGCTACTTGTTTTCCCTATGAGATGTTATATCACAAAGACTTTTTAGAAAACTTCTAGTTAATGGCCTCTAAAAGATCACAATATATAAAGCTGTAGAAAGAAGAAATAGATTTATCTCCAAATTTATTTATAAACTTTGAAAAATCAGTATGGGTAAAGTTGAAAATAAGATATGAAACAGTGACTTGTTTCAGATCTACATGTCTGTCAGGGTGAACCAAACTCCCCCATATTGCTTGAGTCATGGCCCCATGTGCATCTGCAAGAAATAGGAAAGCATGTTGTTTTCTGGTGTGTCTTTTTAGCAGGCCAGTTAGCTTTTGTTCAGGGTTATAGCATGTGTGAGAAATACTGTGTATTCTATGACAGTACTGAGGTGCACTGTCCTTCAGCTTCAGGATGCTGAAACTCAACATTAAAACTACCATAGTTTCTCTGACACTGAGCATGAGAGGATTCCAGATAAATCATGTACAGAACATCTTACAAGGATCTTTGGAGCCTGACCAGTTTTTACTGGTACCAGTGTCAGCTTGTGGCATGACTGGCCTGAAGACAATGGCAGCACTATACCCTGGAGCCACAGACAGAGAGTAGAGACTGGGTCTACACAATTGCATTTAAAATGTTTTAAGATTACCTCACTCAGGATGATTTTTTCTAGATCCATCCATTTGCCTGCAAACCTCATGATGTCATTGTTTTTCTCTGCTGAGTAGTATTCCATTGTGTATATGTGCCACAATTTATTTATCCATTCTTCAGTTGAAGGGCATCTAGGTTGTTTCCAGGTTTTGGCTATTACAAACAATGCTGCTATAAACATAGCGGAGCAAGTGCTCTTGTGGTATGATTGAGCATTTCTTGGGTATATGCCCAAGAGTGGTATAGCTGGATCTTGGGGGAGACTGATTCCCAATTTTCTAAGAAAGTGCCATATTGATTTCCAAAGTGGTTGTACAAGCTTGCATTCCCACCAACAGTGTAGGAGAGGTATGTACTCACTCATAGGAGGATACTAGATGTGGAACAAGGATGACTGGACTGCTACTCACATCACCAGTGAGGCTACCTGGAAAACAGGACCCCAAGAAGAACACAGGGATCACCCAATGACGAAGAAATGGATGAGATCTACATGAACAGCCTGGACATGAGTGGGAGCAATGAAGGCGAGGGTCGAGGAAAGGAGAGTGGGAGATCCCAGCTGGATCAAAAACAGAGAGGGAGAACAAGGAATAGGAGACCATGGTAAATGAAGACCACATGAGAAAAGGAAGAAACAAAGTGCTAGAGAGGCCCACAGAAATCCACAAAGATACCTCCACAAAAGACTGCTGGCAATGGCCAAGAGACAGCCAGGACTGACCTACTCTGGTGATGGGATGGCCAAACACCCTAACAGTTGTGCCAGAAACCCCATCCAAGGACTGAGGAATCTGGATGCAGACATCCACGGCTGGGCCCCTGGTGAAGCGCTGGGAGTCTAATTGGTGAGAAAGAGGAGGATTTATATGAGCGAGAATTGTTGAAACCATGGTTGGATAAAGCACAGGGACAAATAGCCAAATGAATGGAAACACATGAACTATGAACCAAAGGCTGAGGGGCCCCCAACTGGATCGTGCCCTCTGAATAGGTAAGACAGTTGATTGGCTTGATCTATTTGGTAGGCATCTAGGCAGTGGTACCGGGTCCTGGGCTCATTGCATGAGATAGCTGTTTGAAACCTGGGACTTATACAGGGATGCTTGGCTCAATCTGGGAGGAGGGGACTGGACCTGCCTGGACTGAGTCTATCAAGTCGATCTCAATCCTCAGGAGAGGCCTTGATCTGGAGATGGTGGGAATGGGGGATGGGCTGGGGTGGGGAGGGAGGGGGCAGGAAGGGAGAGAACAAGGGAATCTGTGGCTGTTATGTAGAACTGAATAGTATTATAAAATAAAAAGAAAGAAAGAAAGAAAGAAAGAGAGAGAGAGAGAGAGAGAGAGAGAGAGAGAGAAAGGAAGGAAGAAAGAAAGAAAGAAAGAAAGAAAGAAAGAAAGAAAGAAAGAAAGAAAGAAAGAAAGAAAGAAAGAAAGAAAGAAAGAAAGAAAGAAAAAAGAAAGAAATAAAAATAAAATGTTTTAAGAACTTAAACTTTTCTTGACTGTGAGACATGTCTGTTCCTGGCATCACCAGTTGCTTCAAAGAGGATGTTGGGCATCAAAGTAACTCCATATGGAGTTTGGAGTTTGTTTCCTTTACGGCAAAAGCTAGCCATGTGGGCAAAGAAAGTGCCCCTGCCTTGACTGCTGACAGTATGCTGTACAAATTGGACAAGCAGGACACAAAAGAAAGTGACTGCAGAACTTTGCCAAGACAAAATGGGACAGTCCTTCAAAACTCCTGCTTCACAAATAAGTCTGTCAGACACTCTAGGCCTGTGAGACAAAGATGGATGCCCCATCTTTGCAGAGTTCCTTTGCAGAGGAACTTTGGGTGACTGTCCAGGCAGCCTGATGTCCCTGTCATTAGGTAACATTGCATTCTTCTGGAGTCTTTCATGGAGCTGAAGACTAGATAGTTACAGTTTTCTTTAGTTATAATAAAAGATAAATTAGATACAAAACGTTAGACTCACCAAAATAAGATAGATAATTAAGTATTTTTCTCTAATTTTGTTAAATACAGATGGATTGGATATTGTTACTATAATTCTTACTTGATTACTGTTTTTGTTTTACTATATTAAGGTTAAAACTTTCCTTTTTAATTAAACAAAAAAGAGGGGAAATGCTGTAGGATAATGCTCTTGTACACTGTAAAGATTTGTCACTCAAATTGGTCTAATAAAATGTTGATTGGCCAGTAGCCAGGCAAGAAGTATAGCAGGGCAAGAAAACTAAGGATGCTAAGAAGAGGAAGGGCAGAGTCAGGAGTCACAAGCCAGACACAGAGGAAGGAAGATGAGAATGTCAAACTGAGAAAAGGTACCAAGCCACATGGCTAAATGCTGTGGGATGGTCTGTATGTCAAATTGTTCTGATTGGTCAATAAATAAAACACTGATTGGGCAGTGGCCAGGCAGGAAGTAGGTGGTCAGGCAGGAAGTAGGTGGGACAAGGAGAGAGGAGAATTCTGGGAAGCAGAAGGCTGAGGCAGAGAGACACTGCCAGCCGCCGCCATGACAAGCCGCATGTGAAGACGCTGGTAAGCCACCAGCCACGTGGCAAGGTATAGGTTTGTGGAAATGGATTAATTTAAGCCGTAAGAACAGTTAGCAAGAAGCCTGCCACGGCCATACAGTTTGTATGCAATATAAGTCTCTGTGTTTACTTGGTTGGGTCTGAGAGGCTGTGAAACTGGTGGGTGACAAAGATTTGTCCTGACTGTGGGCAAGGCAGGAAAACTCTAGCTACAGCTAAACATAGATAAGAATTATGGGTTAATTAAGTGTAAGAGCTAATCAGTAATATGCCTGAGCTAATGCCTGAGCACTTATAATTAATATAAGCTTCTGTGCGGTAATTTGGGAAGCAGCTGCTGGGTATTTGGGAGCTGTTGTAAGAACAGAAACTTCTGCTTACACACACAAACACACACACACACACACACACACACACACACGCATGCACGCACGCACGCACACACACACAAAAAAATGTAATCTATGCATGGACACAAGGTGGGAACAGTTAAGAAGATATACCAGTCTTCTGTCTCTTCCTTCATGCTGATTGTTCTAAATTGCAAATGGCTCTGCTGCCTTCTGCTACTTACAACCAGCATAGCAGCTGACAGAGAAACCAGGATAACTTCAAGGCAACCTGGATAATGCAGCAGCTGTGAATACTCCCCATGAGTGAATAAACCTTCATCTCTTATAGAAGACTGAAGGATCTGTTGTGCTCTCTAGAGAAAAAACGTGAGATCAGCCACCCACCCAAGCACAGAGCATTTTATTCAGAAGTGTATTACCAGGGGAGAAGATGTATACCTTGAAAGTAATAATAAGCCCCCCAAATTATCAACATCCATCCTATTAATTTTGAGGGGAAAATATTCTCTGCCTTACTGCCACCAAATCTGTCTGGTACCCAGGAAAATGGGTGGAAACCTTATAGATCAGGAGCTGTGGAGACAGGCCTAGTCTCTATAGATACCAACTTAAATACTGTATAGCAGGTTCTGACCAATCTTGCAGGAGATGGAGTCTGACTCTCCAAGGGTGATGGCCAGCAACAGTGGAGTCTGTGTTAGCACAACATCTCCTCTAGATCCTAAAATTATAGAAGCAGAGAATATATGAGGTCTGAAACAAACATATAAAGATATATACATGATTTTTATTTCATTATTTTCTTCTAATTGCTTTGCATCTCTTGTTATGCTTCTGAGAATACATAATATAAAAATGTATTTGGATAATAAGATAGGGCATTTACAGGCCTGTATTAGTTTTCAACACCTATCAGTGCCAGAGTGCACCCCAGAACATGTCCTTGATCCTTCTGTGTAGTAACACAGGTCCATACAGTCAAGGAAACTGGCTCAAACCAGTTGCCAAAGCATGCACATAATGTACTTCCTTATGAGCCAACCTGGAATTTGCTTGAAAGCCTAGCAACAGGAGCTGTCAGAGTTCCTGGTCATTGTCAATGTTCTTTATCATGGTCAGCCAATAAGGGAGACCATGCAATGCCACCAGATTGCAACACAGAATGGGTATTGGGAGAAGGTTATATAATGTGTAGATGAATTTCTATGTGGTCTTATTAAATAAGAAACACAGAGCCAAATATAGGGGTGAAAGCCTTAGAGATCAGGAAAATAGTGAGAGCCACCAGCTAGCCTTAACTCACCACACCACCATAGCTTCCCAAGAGAGCTACTTCCTGTCTGCCCAGGCTTTTATTGCCTTGCTGTTCTGCCCTCTCATTTGCTCTTAACCCAGCTATCTTACTTCCTTGTCACTGCCTGTCTTTACAGAACTCCAGGTCTCTATGGTTGGTACTGAAATTAAAGACATGTGTCACCACACTTGGCTGTTCCCTAGTGCATCCTTGAACACAGAGATTCTGCCTGCCATGTGATCAGATTAAGGGCATGTGCCACCACTGCCTGACTTTCGTGTTTACCTTAAAATGGCTTGCTATTCCCTTTGATCTTCAGGCAAACTTTATTTATTAACATACAAATAAACTATCACTACATTTCAGCACAAGTAAAATATCACAATAAGGCCTTCCCTGTTATTAAATAAATGAGTTTATTGCTTGCCTTCAACTGACTCCAGGTGTCTGTGCCATTGACCCACACCTTCTCACCCCCTCCCTCAAGGGAGCCATTAGGATCCAGCAACATATGGTACTTGAACTTGGACCTTGACAGCACCCTCATGACAATGAGTTTCGGTGAGAAGGCCCCTCGGTGTTGTGTTCTTTCAGTCCCTTTGACAGTTAAGCATTGAGACCCCCATTTCTTTCCTTCTTTTGTGTTGTCTGTCATGTTTGTCTGCCTATGCTGTTAGGAAGGCACATTTTTTTTCTGTGTCAGTTCACCTGGCACTCCACATAAGGACTGACCCTGCCCCCAGAAGGCTGAACCAAGACTTGGCTCCCAAACACAATCCCATTTCCAGAGACACCATGTGGGCATACAATCATGGCCTAAAAACCTATGGTTTATCCCTCTAAGTACATACATAAGGGTCTGATACAAATTACACCCCTGTTGACTGTCATCTTCTGACTGTTGTCTGCTTGCTGTTTCCTTCTAAAAAATGGGTAATATTTTCATCACCCCCACCACTTCCCTGTCAGATATCTCTATAATATTCGAGGATGGTGAGACAGATAGTTTGGGCCCTGATAAACCTGTCAGTTTAGGCCCCATGAAATCTGTCAAGGAGAATGTAGCTGTCAGTTTGGTCCCCCAAAATCTGTCAAAGAGAATGTAGTTGTCAGTTTGAGGCCTGTGAAATCTGTCAAGGAGAACATAGGTGTCAGTTTGGGCCCCATGAAATCTGTCAAGGAAATGTGAAGTCGAAGGAAAGGATTTTCACCATCCATTAGCACCTGTCTTGGGATATGTCACATGCAGACTGAAATATCAACAGTGTCTCCTTGAACTTCCCAGATGTATCCAAGGACCGCACAGTTAGGTAGTTTATTCCCTGTTGTGTTAGATGCACACTGAGTGCTGGCAGAGGACCACAGAGAGAAGGATTACTATGCACATATCTGGACACTTTGAAGCAAAACTATTTCTTGACATGCAAGCAGTCTGAGCACATAAAAAAAAAACAAGGAGCAGCAGCTGGGGCAGTACAGCCTCCAACTTCTACTTCCCTCCTTGGTTTATGTCATGGCTTGTATCACTGTGGGAGGAGAACTGTGATACTGCAGACAAAAATAAGTTCCAACATCATCAGGCTCCACGCTACTGATGGTTAGAGTGAAACTTTTCCCAGAGTATTGGCCACTGAACCTTGATGGGACACCAGAGTGCAAATTATTTGCATTATAGATCAAGCGTGTAGGAGCTTGTCCTGATTTCTGCTGGAACCAGTTTAGTTCATAGCTAAATGCCCTGACTTGCCAGGCAGTTGATAGTGACTCTGTCTCCTAAAGATACTGACAGGGAGGATGGAGATTGTGACACTTGAATGTCACATCTGGCACCTGACAATAGAAAAAAAAAATAACACAATTAACAATTTTATAGTAGGAATTCTGATTAGAAAGGAAGTGATGGCTACTCTGGACTGAATCATTTTTCTATCCTATGCAACTTACCTGAGAGCCAGAGAAGCCAAATTGCCAGGGCCTGAGCAGGAGATTGCATGGCCATGCTGTGTCCTGACTGGACTGACTCCTGCAAGGACTGTGAAGTCAGCTAAGAATCTATCAGTTAAGGGGGATATGCTCTGGGTACATGCAAATCAGCAAAGTTTTTCAGTCCTAGGGACAGCTGCAGGGTTTGCTCAGTTCAGTAACACAGGAAGTCTCAGTCTATAGGGACCCTCCATCAGACCTGGGAGACACACACTTGCTGCTGAGAAATGTTTTCCCCTTAGGGACTACAGGATATAATTAGTCTAGAGTACTTTAAATGGGGTGGTTTTGTTTTGTTTTGTTTCTTACTACATGGATAACATCATACTTTTCTTTCTAACTTTGAATATAAGTTAATTGGAGGTGAATATAACTTTGAATATAAGTTAATTAATTCTAAAGTTGAATATAAGACAATTGGAGATTTAATTCCTTGGAAACTGCAAGAAATTTAAGTTGAGGATAAAGTGTCTTCTTTTTTCTTCCCTGGAGTTTTATGTGATAAATCATCAGGACAAGTGATGGACAGAGATATAACTTTGGCTAAAAGTTATGTGCATAGAAGGAAACAAAGGGATGTCAATATATGCATACATTTATAGCTATATGGTGAAATAATGAAATGTGAAAACACCATATGATAAACATAGTTTAATGATCTGTAGGGAAGGACTTAGATACTGAGTGTCATAACTAAACTGTCACCCTCACATAAGGGTTTTCCTCTATTTCTCAAGGCCTTTTTCCACTTACCTATTCTCTGCCTTTTGAAAGTCTCTGGAATGTCTCTTTCTCTAAGAACACTAAATAATTCCCAATTCAATGTCTCTTATACTCTGGGATGATCACTCATGATCTTTCTTATTCAGACTTTTCCCTGTTAGAAAAAGAGGCATTCTATAGACTGAGTCCAATTTTTAAATCACTCTGATCCACAAACCTGCAAATTCCACATCAAATATCTCTTTTAGTACTATTTCACACCATGATGATTATTTTTATGTCAACTTGACACAAGCTAAAGTCATCTGAGAGGAGGAAACATCAATCAAGTATATGTTTCCATATGGTAATGCTGTATACAATCCTATACATAATTTTCTTAATTAATAATTGATGAGGGGAGGGCTCAGTTCATTGTCGGTAAGGCCACCCCAGGACTAGTGGTCCTAGGTTCTATAAGAAAGCATGCTGAGTAAACCATAAAGAATAAAACTGCCCCATGGCTTCTATATCAGCTCCAGTCTTCAGGATCCAGCCCTGTTAGAGTTCCTGTCCTTTCTTCCTTGGATGATATACAGTGCTGTACAGTGCTGTGGAAGCATTGGCCAAATATACCCTTTCCTCCCCCGCCTGGTTTTGGACATGGTCTTTCATCACAGTAATAGTAACCCTAACTAAGATATACATTGAAAACAATTTTTTCCTGGCTTTTTGGAGCCCACTACCTATGGTGAGACACCTTGCACAGCCTAGAGGCAAGGGGAGGGACTTGGACCTGCCTCTACTAAATGTATGTCCTGATGGGAGGCCTTACCTTCTTGTAGGAAGGAATGGGGAAGAGGGGGAGGCTGGAGGGATGGGAGGATGAAAGAGGGGGATCTTTGATTGGTATGCAACATAAATTTTAAAATGTTCTTAATAAGAAAGAAAAAGAAAATTTTAATTTCCTTGTGATACCCAACAATGAACTCTGGTGTGTAACCAATCTGTAACATAACTAAATTATTGTCGTTGTTACATAAGAATTTACATATCTGATTATCTTTTTCTTAATTCCTCGCAGTTTTGTACATTGACTTAAACTTTTTAAGGACAAAGTTTTTAATTTAATGGGCTTTCCTGTTCATTTATAACCAGTGAGCTTTTAAAGTCAGTTTAGGATTCCCCCATGCCACTGAAAGACACTGCAAAACTTCCACTGCAGGATATAGAAGTCCTGGTTACTTGAGCATCAGGCCAGAAAATGCATGAAGTAAGAGCCACAGAGGTCAGCTCTCCAGGAGGAGGCAGCAGAGCAGATTCCACGGTGAAAGGGATTTTAAGTAATTCATACTGTTTTTTGTTTTTTGTTTTTGTTTGTTTTTTTTCCCCTGACATTGTATGTCTGTGGCAATTAACATGGTATAGTTTCTCCAGTGTCAGTTCTGTGTTGTTCTGGTGAGAAGTCTGAATCAAGTCCAGTTCCCCCACCAGGTTCATTGTGATCTGATAATGCTGTGGGCTTCCTGCAGCAGGAGGATATAAACAGGGCAGACACATGGGCTAAGGCTCTGCAGAATTTCCCCCTAAGACTACTGGATTTCTGTTCCCCTATTGGCACCTAAGCTGTTCTTAACACAGTGAGAGACTGAATCAATAACATGCTCCATCAGCAAGTGTGTCCCTCACACACCCACCATCATCCAAACTGCAAGACTCTTTGACACTCAGGTTAAGAGGACTTGGTTTAGATACCCCTCTATTTTTGTGGGATATTTGATCACATTGTGAGCCCTGAATTTGTGTTAATTATATAAAACCTTGAGTCAGAAGGTGGAGCCAGCAACTATTTGATAGAAAGTAGCTATAGAGAGTTAGAAGGAATCCAGAAACTAGATAGCAAAACACACAGGAAGTAGTAGGGAGGGACTTTGAGTTTGTCCATCTTTTTTGGATTAGTATCATAGAAGTTTTAGTAACATGGAAGAGAATCTACCTTTCTCAGTTGCTGTCTAAGGAGAAAGACAGCTGGTTGCTTCTCTGCCATTCTGAGCTAGCAGGATTTCACCCCAGCATCTGACTCCTGGGTCTTTATTGGTAAAAATAGAACTATAGAGAATTAGTCAAAAACTAAATTTGGCTGCAGAGTCAAAGGCAGTTCCAGCACAGTTCACACAAACCTCCTGTCTGACCAGCAGGGCGGTGATTGAGGAACCCCAGTCAGTAGCGCAAATAGCAGTAGATTCAGGTGCAGCCACTGTGAGGACAATAAAACAACATTCCATTCCATGCTATCCTTAATCTTACAGAGAATATGTATCCTGAACTGCCACCCCTCCCTTTCTAAATGCATAAGATCACTCAAACAATACTTACTGTGCATTTAGCAATCACTCATTTTAAAGACTATTATTGATAATTCAAAAATATTTTCAGAGTCTCTGTTTCTCTGCCTCTGATTCTGCATCTGTCTCTTTCTCTGTCTCTCGCTGTCTCTGTCTCTGTCTCTCTCTCTGTATGTGTATGTGTGTGTGTGTGTGTGTGTGTGTGTGTGTGTGTGTGTGTGTGTGTGTGTGATGAGAAGATCATCTCCCAGCACTTTTAGAAGTGGCCTTGATCATCTGTATCTTACAAACTTTTTTCCCTCTTCCTTGGTGTTGCAACTGGACAGGAGCTGGATAGGACTGTTGACTCCTTTTCTCCACTGGGAGCTTTCCAGTGAATTTAAAGAGAAATTTATTTTTAGTCTCTCAAAAATTGGGGAAGCGTCTAGCAAGAAACAACAATCTGTGGAGGAATGATAAGAATACTCTTGCCCCTGCCACAAACAGTTCAAAGGCCACAAATCACATTCATCCATCTTTCATACATATTAAAATCCCTTGTGGTTGTTTTAAATTATTTTATTCTTTTTAGGGAACAATTGTCAGGTTAAAAGTTGAAAGCGATATTTCTTTTATGACGGGGGATGTGGACAGGAGGAGACTTATTGAAAATGTGGTTAGGGATTATGCTGGTCTAGTTAAGTGTGAGTTGTTGTGGTCTCCAAGATCCTGGGCCTCACTAGCTCCAGATAGTTGCCTAGGTTTCCACTATCAAACATGATTTTCCTTTTGTTTAATGGGCCCTGTACTTAATTAAAAAGCTGCTGGTTACCTCAAGGTATGAAGACGACTACTAAACTGCACACTTAGTCACACTATCCTGGTCACTTTTTTAGTTCATAGGCATAACAACTGATAGGACTATTGGTGACTTCCCTCCCTTAACAGCTTGCATAGCACATTCTGGAACCATGAAAGCTAATATCTTGAATGATGCATGCTATAATTAAATTTTAATTTCAAAATAAGTGTTTAGACTGAAGAAAAACATTATAAAATTTATAAAGTCTCTATCACAAAATGTATCTATTACAATGTATGGAAAATAAGAACATTGCATTTCAATTAGGATAAAAATTATGACATAAAAAGCAATTTGGTATATGACATAAAATGGTTGAACATTTTGAATACATAGGTAAGATCAGTATACTTTTGAGGTTCTCACACCATTGGGGGAGAATAAGGAAGGAGACACTACACTGAAGAGGCATGTTGTAATGAGGTGAGGGGACCTTAGATCAGAGCTTGGGGTATCTTGGAGATGAGAAGGCAGAAATGGATTCTCTTATTAGTGCACTGGATGAAGCACAGCCATCCTACATCTGATTTTAGCTCAGAAAGCATCCTGTACACTAGTACTATGAAATCATCAATTTGTGATTCTGGAAGGTACTTAGGTTGTAGTCAATTATCACAGAAATTACAAAAAACAAATACACGCAGTATGCTTTTCCCCTTTGAGATGAAGGTTGCCCTATGATTTTGGAAATCTTGCCACATGATCCCATCTTGGGGGGAAATCTTCAATTTGAAATATGTACTAAGAGAAAGAAGAAGTAAGAAGCTTGAAGAGGAAAGATTGGTAGTATTTTCTTTGCATCAAATAATTTCATGTAAACCAGTCAGATAAAAATAATTGACAGAAAAGAAAACACCAAAAATTATTCATCTACATCTATATCAATATATTTTAAATTTGGCTACAAGGAACCATCTTACCTTTCAGCAATGCAGCTCTGCTCATTAACAAATTTTGAAATTGTATTTACAAAAGGTAGAGAGGATTTAAACAGACAAAAAGTCAGCTTTTCTCTCTTCATGCTCAGCTGATCTGAAGCCCTTTGGATCCTCTTCATGTTGCTGCTTCTTATATAATAAAAGAATGTAGGTATTGGTAGGTGGTTCCTAAGGAATAGCCAAGGCCTTTCTTGTCTACCAGTCTCAAGTTTAACCTACTCCCTGGATGTTTCAGTCTGATCCTCCTATACATGCTTGGACATCCTGCTGTACTGTTACCCAAACTAAAAACACACAAGGCAGCTGAGCCATCTAAGGCAAGATTTTGGTTGGAGTTTGCATCACAGTGGTAGAAATTGTCGTAGAATCCATGAGACTATAAGCTTCCAAGCAATTCAGGCTTTACTAAGCTAATTTGCAATATGAAATTGGTCATTGACTCGGTGTCAATAAATTGGTCTGTGATGCCAAGAAACTGGTTAGAAATTTTATAGCTGAAGAGCTGCAGAGACTGGACTGGCTTCAGCATGTACCAATCTAAATTGTGTTTCCATTAATCTGTATTAGGTCCTGACTTGATCTGCAGATACTGAAATGGCTTCCCCAGGGCCAGCTGGCAGAGTGAGAAGAGTCTGGGTTATCATAATATTACTATTGGGTACAAAAAGAATAATAATATAGAAATGTTATTGAATATACAGACATAGAAAATATTTAAAGATTATTTCCTCTTATTCTTTATTTCCTACTAATCACAACCACAGCTTTTGTTCATATTCTAAAATGTAGTTCATTCAAAAAGAAAAAAACAGATATTTACAAATGATAAAGCATAATCCAGAATTAACCTGTACCATACTCTTCCATATATGGCAGATCTATGACCAGAATACAAATTCTTGTTCATTCTGACTTCTCTCTCAGTCACATATCTAAACCCACATAACCATACTAGAACACTAGCTGCCATCTCACACATTGACAGATCATGAATGAGCAGTGGTAAAGTCTCAGAGCTCATTTTATGCTAGGAATCTTAGTGTTTCTATTGCTGAAAAAAATGACCAAAAAGCAATTTTAGGAAGTAAAGAGTTTAATTGGGTTATACTTCAACATTGCTGTTCATCACCAAAGGAAGTCAGAACAGGAACCCAAACACATCAGGATCCTGGAGGCATGAGCTTATGTAGAGCCCATGGAGAGAAACTGCTTACAGGCTTGCTTTTCCTGGCTTGCTTATCCTGCTTTCTTACAGAAACCAAGACCACCAGCCCCAGGATTACACCATACCCATGGGGCTGGGCCATCCCCCATTGGTCACTAATTGAGAAAATGCTTTATAACTGGATCTCATGGAGGCATTTCCTCAACTGAGGCTCCTTTCCCTCTGATGGCTCTAGTTGACAGTCAAAACCAGCCAGTATAGCATCCATCTTGGCACCCATTAGCCATCTGTCTCTGACTCCAGTTCCTGAAAGATAAGTTCCCAGTAACTCAAACTGAGTGACTCCCACCCCAAAAATGTGCATCCATGAATATCTACTTGTTATGATATCACGTGATCATTCTCATGAGTGAATTATACCTATGAACTGTCATATTTAAATTATTAATCCAGACTCTGCAACGTTAGAATAGAAAGGGTTGACTAGAGAATGACTGAGAAGAGAACAGGAGGGTAGAAAATAATAGAATGTGTGTGATGTGAAAGTAGACAGTAAGAATAGTAGGGGCCAAGAAGTTTAAGTAGGAATAGGGCAAGGAATAGGGGAGAGGAGAAGATGTTGAGTAACCAAAAATAAGAGTGTATTTTTAAAAAAAAACTGTGGAAACACACTATTATCTCACTCTATTTTAAAAGGAGAATCAATGACCAATGAAACACACTGCATGGTAGATAATCCTCCTCTAGAAACCACAGGTTATAAAACAAAGATCCTAGTGTCATGTACAGGAATCCTCATTATGAGAAAGGCCCCAACGCTACAAAACAATACAGGATATTACCAGTTTGTTTGATTGACTACCAAAACTAGGGCACAAACACTACTGATAAAGACACTATACATTTTAGTTGCAGAACATAGAGAAATTGTGCTGGAATTCACCTTAAAAATCTCCTCCTGGGTGGTTAGATGTTTCAGTTCTGGAAGTTGTTCTGCAAAACCCTGATGTAGAAAAATGTTATCAAAAGTCTTGCTCAGCTGTGGACTTTATAACGTACAATAATGGTCATCTGCTTGGCAGGATGTACCTGCTGCAATGATCCTTATCCTCGTGCTAACCTAGAGCTTTCTGGTTAGATCTGTGACCCACTCTCTGGCAGAGAACTAGTGTCTGGTATTGTAAGTTCATCCCAGAGTCCATGGCTAGGGATGTCATACAAACTATGAGGTAATATACAACTGGTGTTTTTCTGAATAGGTATCCTGTCAAATTGTTTTCTTACTTATTATGTTTAAACCTAAAGATTAGTGATGTTATCAGCCTTCATCAGAGAAACCCCTTTATGTAGTGGATGGTACTTAGTGTAGAAACTCACAACTCTTGAAAGTGCTGGGAATAACTATGGTGTGTTCACACTTATCCTCAACAGGATATATATCCCCTTCAGTCTCAAGGGACATCTCCAAAGGATATAGGAAGAATGAAAGAACAAAAGAATAGCAAGGAACTCTGTGAAACAGAGGGTTCTGGGCATGATCATTGCACTTGTGAACTCACTGCTGTGGTTCCCTGCACAAATGTTGATTGGATCCCTCAACATTTTTTCATGAATGGAGGAGAGCCTGATGAGTTCCTACTCTTCACTAACAGACTGTTAACAGTTAATGGCTCTGGGAAAGGCTGTGCCCTTCTCCTCAGTGTTGTAGCCATTATTGCTGTTAGCCGTTAACAAGCTGCTCTGTTCCAGTACATAAGACCCAGCTCATGTTCATGCAAGCAAAACAAATTAAACCATTAACTCAAAAAAAATCATTACAGATGGAGGAGGTTGTCGAGAATAAGAGTTTTAGTGTTATAGGGAAGAAGATAATTGGGAGTAAAAATAAAAATATAAAATAATCATTATTTATGTTTTTAAATTTCCAAAGTATATAATGAATTAAAATAAAACAAAATTTAAAATGAACAACACAGGCAGTATATGGGACACCACTGAGTGAATAGAAAATTATTCTGTTTGGGAGGCAGCTGTGCATTGGTGCCAGGTCCTGGGCTCGTTGCATGAGTTGGCTGTTTGAATCCTGGGACTTATGCAGGGACACTTGGCTCGGTCTGGGAGGGGGGAATGGACCTGCCTGGACTGAGTCTACCAGGTCAACCCCGGTCCTCGGGGGAGACCTTGATCTGGAGGAGGTGGGAATGGGGGGTGGGCTGGGGGGAGGGGTGGGCGAGAGGGGGAGAACAGGGGATTCTGTGGCTATTATGTTGAACTGAATGGTGTTGTAAAATAATAATAATAATAATAATAATAATAATAATAATAATAATAAAAACCAAAAAGAAAAAAAAAAAAAGAAAAAAAAATTATATTGTTGGGTTTATGGGAAGAGGAGAGAAAGGTGAAGATACAGAAAACATAGTAAATGAAGTTCTTTCTGAACATGCAGGTCCTGGAAGCTCAAATAAATTCAATGCAAAACATCTGTCCAAAATATCAAATCTCAGAGAAAGAGAGCAAGAGGAACAGAGACAGAGAGAGAGAGAGAGAGAGAGAGAGAGAGAGAGAGAGAGAGAGAGAGAGGAGAGACCTAAGATACATTGAAGGGAATCTTACTAGACTCCCACTAATTTCTTAATAAGAATATAACATGTAGGAGATAATTGGGTAATATAGCCAAAGTTCTAGCAAGAAACAACAGCAAAAGTTCCCCGCCCCCACTGATGACAGCTTATGTTGGAGAGGATTCTGAGCAAGGAGACCAATCCTCACTGTTGGTGGGAGTGCAAACTTGTACAGCCACTTTTGAAATCAATATGTGGTTTCTCAGAAAATTGGGAATCAATCTACTTTAATATCCACCTATACTACTCTTGAGCATATACCCAAGGAATGCTCAATCATACCACAAGATCACATGCTCAACTATGTTCATATCAGCATTATTTGTAATATCCAGAACCTGGAAAAAAATAGATGCCCCTCAACCAAAGAATGGATTAAGAAAATGTGGAGTACTACTCAGAAGTAAAAAAAAAAAAAAAAAAAAAAAAAAAAAAAAAAAAAAAAAATGACGTCATGAAATTTGCAGGCAAACAGATGAAACTAGAAAAATATCATCCTGAGTGAAGTAACCCAGACTCAGAGGACAAACATGGTATTTATTCACTCATAAGTGAATTCTAGATATAAATCGAATGATAACCAAACTATAATTCACAACTTCAGAGAAGCTACCTAACAAGAAAGACCCTAAGAGGGACACATGGATCACCTTGGGAAGTAGAAATAGATGAGATCTCCTGAGTAAAGTAGGCGTGGGGGTGGGAGGTCAATAGAGGGTAGAGGATGGAGAATGAAAACATAAGGGAACAAGATTGTGGAGGCTGAACAGAGAGGGAGTGAAAGAGCAATAAAAGAGATACCATGATAGAGGAAGACATCGTGGGGATACGTAGAACCCGGGTGCTAGGGAAGTTCCCAAGAATTCACAAGGATGACCCAAGATTAGACTACTAGCAATAGTGGATAAGGGTGTCTGAACTGGCTTACCCCAGTAATCAGATAGGTAAATACCCTAATAGAGCCTTTCTCCACTATATGATGGAAGCAGATGCAGAGACCCACAGCCAAACACCAGGCTCAGCTCTAGGAGTTAAGTCAAAGACATAGAAAAGGTGTTCCATGAACAAGGGGCATCAAGATCATGATGGGGAAACCTACAGAGACAACCAAACCAAACTAGTGGGAACTCATAAACTTTAGACTAACAGCTGTGGAGCCTCCGTGGGACTAGACTATGCCCTCTGAATAATCGAGACAGTTGTGTAGCTTGATTTTCTTAAGGGGCCCTCTGACAGTAGGATCAGGATCCATCCTTGATTTATAAGCTAACTTTTTGGAGCCCACTACCTATGGTAGGACACCTTGCACAGCCCTGATGAAGGGGGAGGGGCTTGGACCTGCCTCAACTGAAGGTACCAGGTCCTGCTGACTCCCCATGGGAGGCCTTACCTTGTTTAAGGAGGGAATGGGGGCATGGGTTGCAGGGAAAAGGCTGGTGGACAGAAAGAGGGAAGAAAGCAGGATCTGTGGTTAGTATGTAAAATGAATAAAAAGATTCCTAATTAAAAAAAGACCAATAACCTGCTTTGTATTCAACCTGTTTACCCTGCATTTAAGAGAACATTGTTACAAGCTGCCTTGCTTCCCTGAGTTTCGAAAAACTGAGCATTGACAAAAAAAGAAAAAAGAAAAGAAAGAAACAACAGCAAAAGTTCCCTGCCCCCAAAAAAATACAGTTAGTGGAAACCTTCAGAAATGAAAGAAAAATAGGCACTCTCAGGAAACTAAAGAAAAGTACTATAACCTGAAAATAGGTTTACATTAAATTCACCAAATTTACACCACTATAGAAGAAAGAAGTTAAACTTTATCAATACATAAAAACACCAAACCAAACAGATTGGAGCAATGGAAGAAAAACATTAAAAATAACTAGAAAATTCTGGCATGGATCTGTTCCTGCCCATCATTAACTGTGCATGTACTTGAAGTGAAAATAAACATGGAGTCAAAATAGTAACAACAGCTGGGTGGAGATTAAACAGAACTATTTGTTCATCAGAAAAGACTTCATGAGTAAAATACAGTCTAAACTTAGGGAGTCAATGAACATACTTTACTCAAAGAGAAAACAAAGGGGAATAGAATATACAATATTTATATTAATAAAATGGAATTTAAGTCATAGGCACAAAATGTGACAAATGAAGTAATTATATATTAAAGAGGAAAGTTTAACAAAGGAATACATCTCAGTTCCCTGTCTGTTTTATGGGATAATTTTGAGTGATGAAGGCAGACAAGGACTATTCTATCAGGATGGGTTTTCACTCAGCTTTAGCCCAGTCGTTCAGGGTTTCTGAGAATGCATGTGTTCACCATTCTTTTAAGGCAATTTCATTGTTACTGCAGCTGAAGAAAACTGAGTTGCGTGACCCTTGATGTGTAGCCAAGGCAGACACTCACGCTCCAAATCCCTCAGCTGAAAGCAATAATCTGGAAATTCTCAGTGCCCCTCCCTCTCTCACACAGATAAGTAACATATTTGGCAGCTGGGCCACCCCAAGCAAAGAGGTTTTTGTTAGGGTGTGAATCACTGTGGGAGGAGCATGTGAACCTTGGCAGCAGTAATATACTCCTAAGTCTTCAGGCTCCACTCTGCTGATCTTGAGTGTGAAGTCTGTGCCTGACCCACTGCCACTGAACCTGTCTGGCACCCCAGAAAATCTGTTGGAAACCTTGTATATCAGGAGCTGTGGGGACTGGCCTGGCTTCTGCAGGAGCCAATTCAAATAGGTGTTTCCATCACTATATACAAGGCTCTGACTAGACCTGCAAGAGATGGAGGCTTGATCTCCAAGTCTGACAGGCAGGGAGGTTGGAGTTTGGGTCATCACAACATCACCTCTGGAGGCTGAAATAAAGACAGAGAAGTATAAACTTAAGGACACACTTCATGAAAATCTTCATTTATTCTTTTTTTATATTTATTTCAGATGAGATGTTCATTTTTACATACAATTCTTTATACACTAAAATTCCCTTATTGAACAACCAAATGGATTAAAAGTCCTAAGGGGCTTCAAGGCAAGATTTATACCATCCCATTCCACTGTGCCATAATCTTCATTATAGAACAGATTCTCTCCTATCTGAAACCTCCCTCTAATAGATGTATACCTCACAGTCCCCATCCTGGATGATAAAACCCCTCTGCCCTCTCATACATGGACAGAATATATGTGATGAGCAGGAGCCCAGGGTTCATTCTCCCTACCCATTCTCCTTTCTCACTTCCCTCTGTTCTCACCAGGAATCCTGAGCAACAGCAGCACCAACAGCAGAACAGGCAACTTCATTTTGAGGAGGCAGTCTCTGGAGACTAATCAGTCATCACAGGATGCCAACTGAGCATTTATCTCAGACTAGCGAGAGTGGGTCCTCCCTAGAGAGCAATATGCAAAGGTTGAGGTTAGTGTTACAGTATAGATAGAGGAAAGAGTCATGCAGGCTTCTTATGATTGCAAAAGTCATGTAACATCTTCTGTGTCAGGGGTGACAATAATAAAAGTGTGCTTAACAGGAAAAGATGATGCTAAAAACTGTCAATCTGTACTACAGTAGACATTCAATAAGTGCTGTATTATAGAAACACTAGAAAGAGTGGAAATGAAGACATGTATGCAATCATTCCGTATGAGTTGAATAATCTTGCTTTTGCTCAACTCTCATGAGTTTTACACAGAAATCCCTCTTTTTACGAATGGTGAATGAAGATGTTAGGAGTTGCCTTTCCTGAGGTATATTGAATTTGTCTCTGTAGGATCACAAAATTAAATAAACATACTAGGAAGGTATATCTTAAATTTTATCATAAAAATGTTAAAGTGATGGATATTAAAAATAATTTTTCTCAGGAGGTAGTGGCACATGCCTTTACTCCCAGCACTTAGGAGACAGAGGCAGGTGGATCTCTGAGAGTTAGAGGCAACCTGGTCTACATAGCGAGTTCCTAGACAGGCAAGACTATGACACAGAGAAACCCTGTCTCAATAATAATAATAATAATAATAATAATAATAATAGTCATAGAAAAGATGGTTTGAGGAAGGGTCCCTGGTGTTTATGTCTATTGATATTTCATAGGTGAATTTCAACTCATTTGTTTTATATGAATTAAATATATATAATTTTTCATCCAGCAATTATACCAGAGTAAAATTATATTTTCTCATTTATGCATTTATAATGTGTTTGTATGCATGTGTGAAAGTATGTTCACCCCATGGCACACAGGTGGAAGTCAGGAGACACTTGTAGGACTCAGTTCTCACCTACCATGTTGGTCTAGGGAAAACTGAAATTGTTTTAATAACCTTAGCAAATTTAAGGAGTCCTAATGAGGTACTAAAATGATATAAAATTTAATAACAACATATAACAAAATAGAATAGAAAATCTTAGGTTATTTTCCATAGATTAATGATCTGCTTTGATTTATAGAGGGATACTTCGATGGCCAGATAGATAGACATTATCTATCTTTCGTCTATCTGTCTAACTAGTCACCATGTGTACATTGGAAGTACCGGAACCACAGGGTTGCTAATTTAGAAATCTCTGTGTGGTCTCAAGTCTTACTGACTTTTTCCTATTATACACATCATTGCTGTATTGAGAGCTAGGACAATGCCCTAGATTTGAAAATAGCTAAGTAATTAAGAAAGTAATATTTATGGAGATAGAAACATTGGAAGGAGTAAAGCTCATACTCTGATCCTCTTGCTGTTATGGTTAAGGACCACAGGAAGTGCACACAGTAAACAGAGACCAATATGGCTCCCCTTAGAGATGAGTATATGTCATTACTACAACCTCTGACATCATAGAGAAATGTTGTTACTTTATTAAAAATGTCTTTTCTAAATCATCCCTGAGTGAGGAAACCCAGATCAATAAAGACAAATTTGGTACATACTCACTAATAAGTGGATATTAGGTGTAAAATAAAGGATAAACTATGCTACAATCCACAGACCCAGAGATACTAGGTAACAAGGAAAGTGCATAGGGAGATATCCAGATCTAGATGGAAAGGGGTAATAGAAGAGACTTCATGAATGTATGGAGGGCCGGTGGGGATGGGAGCATGAGTGATAAGGTTGGGGGGACATGGAGGGGTACAGTGCTGAGCCAAACATTAGGTGGAGTTTGGGAACACTGCAGAGGAGAAGATAGGAGCTTGGAGCCAGAGGGATCAAGAGCACCATGGGAAGGCTCACACAATCAACTCATGTGGGCTTATGGGGATCACAGAGGCTGAAACAAAAACCATGGAGCCTGCATAAGACTGATTTAGGCACTCTGTGTATATGTTATAGTTGTGTAGCTTGGTCTTCTTATGGGAGCCCTAACAGAGGGAACAGGGGCTATCTCTGTTTTACTGGCTGTGGAGATCCTACTTCTCATACTGGGTCACCTTACCCAGGCTTAATACATGGGGATGTTCTTATTCTTACTGCAACTTGATGTGCCAAGTTTTACTGATACTCATAGGAGATCTGCCCTATTCCTGGATGGAGACAGAAGAGTAGAGGGTTGAGTGTGGGAGGCAGGAAAGGGGGAGAGGGATTGGAAGTGGAGGATTGGGGAGAAGATGGGACTGGGATGTAAAATAAATAGATGAAAAATAAAAAATAATGAATAAAATGTCTTTTCTAACAAAGTTGTTTGACTGATGTGTAAAGTGAGACAGGGATATAGAGGAAAGGAATAAATTGAATTTTATTTTAGTATCTCTTCCTCATGATTCTGCTCCTCTTGTTCCCCTTCTGATTCTGCACCTTCACCACCTTGTTTCCGTGGGATGCATCATGACCTGGTTGAATGGATTTGACAAGACGAAGTCTGTATTAATGTTACACACTATACCACATAGTTCATCCTTCTGACAATTAAGATGGATTGTATAATTATCTCTATATTGTTTTAAAAATCATTTCTATTTGAGTCAATAGATAATTATGATAAATCTCTAAGAAAGCAAAGCATAGTGTCAAATTATCTTACTGGCATATGCTGTCTATAAAACTCAGACAAATATAAATACCTAGTTTTTTAAAAGTTGGGCATTTTATACCTCAGATTACAAAAAAAAGACCGAAATGTCAGCTGTTATCTATTATATCTGTTATTATGGTGCATACATAGTATGATTTCCACAAACAATTCCCTTATGGTTTTATCAAATATTATAGTTAAAGGCAATTCTATAGCATAATGTTTCATAAAAAGAAGTCTTTTTATAAATCACTGATATTTTTACCTTGGTTATTCATAGTGCCCCATGTAAGAAACTTCTACAGGTCTATTGTCCCCGCAGAAGTCCCATTGGTTAATCACCTTAATGAATTTAAGGAGTCATAATGAGGTACTTAAATGATGGAAAAATTAATAACAGCATATATCAAAATAGAATAGAAAATCTTAGGTTATTTTCCATAGATTATGGTCTGCTTTGCTTTATGGAGGGATGGTTGGGTGGCCAGATAGATAGGCATTATCTATCTTTCATCTACTGTCTGTCTAACTAGGCACCAAGTGTGCATTGGAAGTACCAGAACCTCAGGGTAACTAACTTAGAAAACACTGTGTTGTCTCAAGTCTTACTGACTTTTTCCTATTATGCACATCATTGCTGTAATGATGACTAGCACATTGCCCTAGCTTTGAAAATAGTTAAGTAATTAATAAAGCAATATTCACTGAGATGGAATCACTGGAAGGAATAAAGCTCATACTGTGATCCTCTTGCTGTTGTGGTTAAGGACCACAGTGAGTGCACACAGTAAACAGAGACCAATGTGGCTCCCCTTAGAGATGAGTATATGTCATTACTACAACCTCTGACATCATAGAGAAATGTTGTTATTTTATTAAAAATGTCTTTTCTAAATCATCCTGAGTGAGGTAACCCAGACCAATAAAGACAAATTTGGTATGTACTCACTAATAAGTGGATATTAGGTGTAAAATAAAGGATAAACTATGCTACAATCCACAGACCCAGAGATACTAGGTAACAAGGAAAGTGCATAGGGAGATATCCAGATCTAGATGGAAAGGAGATATAGAAGAGATTTCATGAATGTACTGAGGGCAGGTAGGGATGGGTGCTTGAGCGATAAGATTGGGGGGACATGGAGGGGTACAGTGCTGAGCCAAACATTAGGCGGAGTTTGGGGATCCTGCAGAGGAGAAGATAGGAGCTTGGAGCCAGAGGGATCAAGAGCACCATGGGAAGGCTCACACAGTCAACTCCCGTGGGCTTATGGGGATCACAGAGGCTGAAACAAAAACCATGGAGCCTGCATAAGACTGATTTAGGCACTCTGCATATATGTTATAGTTGTGTTGCTTGATCTTCTTATGAAACCCCTAACAGAGGGAACAGGGGCTATCTCTGTTTTACTGGCTATGGAGATCCTACTTCTCATACTGGGTCACCTTACCCAGCCTTAATACATGGGGATGTTCTTATTCTTACTGCAATTTGATGTGCCAAGTTTTATTGATACTCATAGGAGATCTGCCCTATTCCTGGATGGAGACAGAAGAGTAGAGGGTTGAGTGTGGGAGGCAGGAAAGGGGGAGAAGGACTGGAAGTGGAGGATTGGTGAGAAGATGGGACTGGGATGTAAAATAAATAGATTAAAAATAAATAAATAATGAATAAAATGTCTTTTCTAACAAAGTTGTTTGATGTGTAAAGTGAGACAGGGATATAGAGGAAAGGGACAAATTAAATTTTATTTTAGTATCTCTTCCTTATGTTCCTGTCCTCTTGTTCCCCTTCTGATTCTCCACCTTCACCACCTTGTTTCCGTGGGATGCATCATGACCTGGTTGAATGGATTTGACAAGACGAAGTCTGTATTAATGTTACACACTATACCACATAGTTCATCCTTCTGACAATTAAGATGGATTGTATAATTATCTCAATATTGTTTTAAAAATCATTTCTATTTGAGTCAATAGATAATTATGATAAATCTCTAAGAAAGCAAAGCATAGTGTCAAATTATCTTACTCTCATATGATGTCTATAAAACCTAGGCAAATATAACACCTAGTTTTTAAAAAGTTGGGCATTTTATACCTCAGAATACAAAATAAAAAGACCAAAATTTCTGCTGTTACCTCTTGTATCTAAGCTAGTAGCACAATGTACAAAATGTAGTAAGAAATCAGCAATGGAAGAAATAAAATAAATTATTTGCTAATCGATCTGCACACAAATTCATAAAGAAGGAATGTCAACACAAATATTTAGGAGTAATCACAATAAAATCTCTACATACACCAAGGACAACAGAGTTGCCCTTGTACATTAAAAGTCATACATGTGAATAGTGAATATGTATGTGTTCTAATAAGAACCACTCTAAAACTATATTTTCCTATGTAAGACTATTTTCCCTGCATGTTTGTAAGAACATTATGTGCATGTCTGGTGCCCTCAGAGGCCAGAAGAGGGTACTGGATACCCTGGAACTGGAGTCAAAGATAGCTGTGGGTCACCATGTGGGTGCTGAGAATCAAACCCAGGTTCCCTTCAAGAGCAACAAGTGCTCTTAACCGCTAGTCATTCATGCCAGCTCCATGAGCACTTTTAAATGTATATTTTCTCCAATTGGCACATAAACTCAATGTAATGTAACTAATATTGCTGTATGGGTTTCTAAGGCTAATGAATTCAGTATAGAATTTATGTAGAAAATCAGATAGCATAACTAAGAAAATCTGAAGCCTATGAAAGTGTTATCATATCCTCTGACTTGATTGTTCTCTTTTGTATAAAACTGTAGTAATTAAGTTGTATGTACTGTAGATGTGCAGGTAGGTGGGTAGATGAATGGGAAATCACAAAGAGACAAGTAATAGATCTTACCCACAAAGGATTCCTAAACTGAAATGAAATATAAAGAATAGAGAAAGATCACTGTTCTTTTATTGTTGTTCTTTTCTTGGAGAGAATATTGAGACAGGGTTTCTCTGTGTAGTCTTAGCCATCCTGGAACTTTCTCTGTAGACCAGGCTAGCATTGAAGTCAAAGAAATATTCCTGCCTTGGTTCCCAAGTGCTAAAATTAAAATGATGTGCCACCATTGCCAATCTTTGTTTTGTTCCTAAAACTATGCTCTGGAATATCAATTTTTATTTTTTTTTAATTTTAAAATTAATTTAATTTTGCATATCAGCCACAGGTTCCCCTGTCCTCCCTCCACCTGCCCCCTCCACTCTTGCTCCAATCCACCCCCTATTCCCATCTCCTCCAGGGCAAGGACTCCCCTGGGGATTCAGCTCAACCTGGTAGATTCAGTCCAGGCAGGTCCAGTCCCTTCCTCCCTTCACCCAGGCTGAGCAAAGTGTCCCTTTTCAGGGACACAATCCAAAAAGACATCTCATGCACTAAGGATAGGTCCAGGTCCCACTGCTTGGAGGCCTTCCAAACAGTTCAGGCTAATTGACTGTCTCACTTATCCAGGGGGCCTGATCCAGTTCCATGGGGGCTCCTCAGCTATTGGTTCATAGTTCATGTGTTTCCACTAGTTTGGCTATTTGTTCCTGTGCTTTTTCCAATCATGGTCTCAACATCTCTCACTCATACAATCCCTCCTCTCTCTCACCAATTGGACTCCCGGAGCTCCACATTTGACAAAATCCAACACCCCTTCATGATAAAGGTCTTGGAGCGATCAGGAATACAGGGAACATACCTAAACACAATAAAGGCATTTTACAGCAAGCCAACAGCCAACATCAAATTAAATAGAGAGAAACTCAAAGCAATTCCACTAAAATCAGGAATGAGGCAAGGCTGTGCGCTCTCCCCATACTTATTCAATATAGTGCTTGAAGTTTGATCCAGAGCAATAAGACAACATAAGGACATCAAGAGGATACAAATTGGAAAGGAAGAAGTCAAGCTTTTGCTCTTTGCAGATGATATGATAGTATACATGAGTGACCCCAAAAAATCGATCAAGGAACTCATACAGCTTATAAACACCTTCAGCAACATAGTAGGATACAAGATTAACTCAAAAAAAATCAGTAGCCCTCCTATATAAATTGACAAACAGGTTGTGAAGGAAATCAGAGATATATCACCCTTTACAATAGCCACAAATGACATAAAATACCTTGGGGTAACACTAACTAAGCAAGTGAAGGACCTGTATAACAAGAACTTTAAGTCCCTGAAAAAAGAAATTGAAGAAGATGCCAGAAAGTAGAAAGATCTCCTATGCTCATGGATAGGCCGGATTAACATAGTGAAAATGGCAATCTTACCTAAAGCAATCTACAGTGTCAATGCAATCCCCATCAAAATAACAACACAATTCTTCACAAACCTGGAAAGAATAATACTCAACTTCATATAGAAAAACAAAAAACCCAGGATAGCCAAAAGAATCCTGTTCAATAAAACAATCCCTGGAGGCATCACGAACCCTTACTTAAAGCTCTACTATAGCGCTACAGTAATAGAAACAGCTTGGTACTGGCATAAAAACTGACATGTGGACCAGTGGAATCGAATTGAAGACCGTGACATTAATTGGCACACCTCTGAACATATAATTTTTGACAAAGAAGCCAAAATTATACAATGGAAAAAGAAAGCATCTTCAACAAATGGTGCTGGCATAACTGGAAGTCAACATGCAGAAGGCTGCAAATAGATCCATATCTATCACTGTGCACAAAACTTAAGTCCAAATGGATCAAAGACCTCAACATAAATCCAGCTACTCTGAACCTGATAGAAGAGAAAGTAGGAAGTAGTCTTGAACGCATTGGCATAGGAGATCACTTCCTAAATATAACACCAGCAGCACAGACACTGAGAGAAGCAATCAATCAATGGGGCCTCTTGAAACTGAGAAGCTTTTGTTGAGCAAAGGATAGGGTCAACAAGGCAAAGCAACAGTCTACAGAATGGGAAAAGATCTTCAACTCCACATCTGACAAAAGGCTGATATCCAAAATATATAAAGAACTCAAGAAATTAGACATCAAAATGCCCAACAGTCCAATTAAGAAATGGGCTATAAGGCTGGAGAGATGGCTCAGCGGTTAAGAGCATTGGCTGTTCTTCCAGAGGTTCTGAGTTGAATTCTTAGTAAACACATGGTGGTTTACAACCATCTGTAATGAGATCTGGCACCCTCTTCTGGCCTGCAGGCAGAACACCATATAAAGAAATGGGCTATAGAGCTAAACAGAGGAAGCTCAAATGACTGAAAGATATTTAAGGAATAGTTCAACATCCCTAATCATCAGGGAAATGCAAATCAAAACAACTCTGAGATACCACCTTACACCCATCAAAATGGCTAAGATCAAAAACACTGAAGACAGATTATGCTGGAGAGGATGTGGAGCAAGGGGAACTCTCTTCCACTGTTGGTGGGGATGCAAGCTTGTACAGCCTCTTTGGAAATCAATATGGCACTTTCTTAGAAAATTGGGAATCGATATCCCCCAAGACCCAGCTATACCACTCTTAGGCATATACCCAAGGAATGCTCAATCATACCACAAGGGCACTTGCTCAGCTATGTTCATAGCAGCGTTGTTTGTAATATCCCAAACCTGGAAACAACCTAGATGACCTTCAACTGAAGAGTGGATAAATAAAATGTGGTACATATACACAATGCAGTACTACTCAGCAGAGAAAAACAATGACATCATTAGGTTTGCAGGCAAATGGATGGATCTAGAGAAAAATCATCCTGAGTGTGGTAACCCAGACTCAGAAAGACAAACTCGGTATGTACTCACTCATAGGTGGATACTAGATGTAAAACAAAGGATGACTAGACTGCTACTCACAACTCCAGGGAGGCTTTCTAGTAAAGAGGACCTTAAGAAAGACACAGGGATTGCCCAACGACTGATAAATGGATGATATCTACATGAGCAAACTGGACGTGAGAGGGGGTTAATGAAGGGCAAGGGTTGGGGGAAAGAGAGCTTAGGTGAGCAGGAGTTCCCAGCTGGATCAAGAACAATGAGGAACGAGAGACCATAATAAATGAAGACCTCATGGGAATAGGAAAAAGCGAAGTGCTAGAGAGGCCCCCAGAAATACACAGATACCTCCACAATAGACTACTGGCAATAGTCAAGAGAAAGTCTGAACTGACTTACTCTGGTGATCAGATGGCCAAATTTTTTATTAAAATCACTTATGGGAGCATGTTTAAGATAGCCCTTAAAACCTATATGACGTCATATAGACAAATATATATTCTATTTCATGCAGTGGAATTAAAAGTAACAGGAGTGTGGTTCAATATTATTTTGGTTCTGTGAGCAGACCAGAGGACATAGGAGCCATTAGAATTATATGTAGAGTGCTGCAGACAGCTGAGAGTATCAGGACACACTGCTGGAATGTCAAGACACAGCAGAGGATCATGGTTAGACAGCCTCCCCTTTCTCTGACACTTGTGCTCTAGCTTTTATGAGAAAACCAGCCATCCTTTCTGCTGTCAGCTTCTCTCAGTAAGATTTCTCTGCCCTTTAAATACTGGCACTTAGAAACTAATTTTCTGAATTTAAATGTGTTCTGAAATGTTCACAGTTGTTTCTACTGTTCTATATTGGGGATATAGCTAAGGATACTATGCAGAATCCTCATGGAGAATGGCTGTGTCCTCTATTAAGGCAGAAAAGGCATTGGTACTCTGAAAGGCTCGAGATGAAGGGGAAGAATGATAGGGTGCAGAGAGGACTTTTAGCTTCTTCTGTAAAAACAATGACTCTCCAGGAGCTTTGCTAACAATCCTGTAGCATCTGAGAAACAGTTTCAGTGAGTGACTCATGAGGAGGAGCAACTGTGGCAGCCCAGCCTCTCACTTCTGCTTCCCTGGAGGTTTATGTAATGACTTGTATCACTGTGGGAGGAAAGTGAGTATCCTGTAGACAGTAATAAGTTGCCATGTCTTCAGACTCTAGGCTGCTGATGCTGAGAGAATAATCTGTCCCAGACCCACTGCCACTGAACCTTGATGGGACCCCATCTGCCAAGTTGGATGCACGATAAATCAGGCGCTTAGGGGGGTTTCCTGTTTTCTGCTGTAACCAGATTAAACTACTGCTAATATCCTGACTGGCCCGGCAAGTGATGGTGACTCTGTCTCCCAGAGATGCAGACAGGGAGGATGGAGACTGGGTCATCTGGATGTCACATCTGGCACCTAGGAGTGGAGATATAATAAATAACCACATAGTAAATCATTATACAAAAGGACCTCCCCCAAATGCCAGTCAACATTAATCATAGTGTAACAGTGAAATTCCCATTTTAGTCCATTTTGACCTGGAAGCCAGAGCAGCAGGAGCCCAAGGAGCTGAGCAGGGGCCCTCATGTCCATGCTGAGTCCTGACTGCAGTGACAACTGTACAGGGTGTGACTGGTATATGAAGTCTTCAAGGCTGTGCAGTGAGTGCATGCAAATCACTGGGAACCAGTTAGGGCAGGCACAGCTGCAAGGCTTGCTCATCTCAGCAGCTTGGTACAAGCGCAGGGTCCCTAGATGCATGTCTGCAAAGAACGCACTTCTTCTTCAATTTTAAAATTGTACAGGACATTTCTAATGTATAATACCTCTATTTTGAATAATATATTTCAAAGGTACATTGGGATATTATAGACAAATATCCTGCTTTGAGAAAATATACAACAGTGAAGAGACTATAAAATCCTAAACTCACTCAAATATTTCTGCTTGGATGAAAATAATACTATGTGATTTCATTGTGAAATGTTTGTGTGTTTGAAGTAGTCACTTATTTAAATTAAAAGGACAATTTATCAGGATCATAGGATCATTTTAATGATTTAAAAATAAGATTTTGCTTGCAGCTCTAACCGTACTTACTATGGTACAAAGAGAGGAATTATACAGTAGGTGCACATGTAACAACTTGATCCCCAAAATCTGCTTACTTGGAGTTCTAGCCCCTTATGAAAATTGAAGTACTTTCATACTAAAAAGGTTGCATCTTTTTCTCTGTTTGAGATCCTCCATATTTCCTCTTTCCTACAATTTGCTTCAATTTCCCTCAATTCCTAGTGATGGCAGACGAGTACTATAACAGAAAACATTACTACTCAATACATGGCTCTGCTGTGAATTACAAATGATATTTTCACTTTCACTCTTGAGCAGTAACTGGAGACATTATCCTAACTTAGGTGACAGCCTCACTGTCTGCAAGTGTGTCTCCATCTCCAAACAAGCTAAGAAGCAGAAATGTTTCTGCATCCTTATAACACAAATATTTAAATACCCCAGACCACACATCTATGTCCTCGCCTTGGCATCCAGGCTTATTTGCCATCAGAAGTAGTGTCTATTCAGTCTTCAGTACCCTTGTCCTGGAGCCTGAGGATCCAACAGATATTTTTGAAACATAACTGTGAAAGGCTAGACAGTGTTGCAGCCTGAGCCTGACTGTGGATTCCACAGAGGCTATCTAGAAGATAGGCTATCTAGGAGAATCTGAACTTGCTTTACCCAGCTGTGTAATGGGATGATTTGAACACAGGCACAGTTACTAAGAGTTTAGAAGAGTACACTTGGCCGTACAGTGTGCTTCGATTTTGCAAAAGGAAGGTCTTTTGCCTATCCCTTTGGCATATTATAAAAAGCCCTTTTTCCTATTCTCATGTGGTCTTCATTTATCATGATCTCTTATTTCTTGTTCTCCCTTTCTGTTTATGATCCAGCTGGGAAGGGGACTGGACCTGCCTGCACTGAATCTACCAGATTGAGCTGAATCTCCAGCGGAGTCTTTGCCCTGGAAGGGATGGGAATGGGAAAGGGCTGGGATAAGGTAGGGGGGCCGGCAAGAGGGTAGAGGACAGGGAAATCCATGGCTGACATGTAAAATTAGAATTTTTTTTAAAAAAGGCTTCTTTATTTTTTTCCTTTTATTTTCTTTTTACAATATCATTCAGTTGTACATAACAGCAATGGATTCCCTTGATCTCCCCCTTCCTGCCCCCTCCCATTCCCCCCAGCCTACCTCCCATTTCCACCTCCTCCAGTGCAAAGCCTCCCCGGAGGTCTGAGATCAATCTGGTAGACTCAGTCCAGGCAGGTCCAGTCCCCTCCTCCCAGACTGAGCCGACCGTCCCTGCATAAGTCCCAGGTTTCAAACAGCTAACTCATGCAATGAGCCCAGGACCTGGTACCCCTGCCTAGGTGCCTCCCAGACAAATCAAGCCAATCAACTGTCTCACCTATTCAGAGGGTCTGATCCAGTTGGGGGCACCTCAGCCTTTGGTTCATAGTTCATGTGTTTCCATTCGTTTGGCTATTTGTCCCAGTGCTTTATCCAACCTTGGTTTCAACAATTATCGTTCATATAGACCCTCCTCTTTCTCGCTAATTAGGCTCCTGGAGCACCACCCGGGGCCTATTCATGGATCTCTGCATGCAGATTCCTCAGGCCTTGGATGGGGTTTCTGGCACAACTATTAGGGTGTTTGGCCATCCCATCACCAGAGTAGGTTAGGTCCGGCTGTCTCTCAACCATTGCCAGCAGTCTGTTGTGGAGGTATCTTTGTGGATTTCTGTGGGCCTCTGTAGCACTTTGTTTCTTCCTTTTCTCAAGTGGTCTTCATTTACCATGGTCTCATATTCCTTGTTCTCCTTCTCTGTTCTTGATCCAGCTGGGATCTCCCACTGTCTTTCCCTCGACCCTCGGCCTTCATTACTCCAACTCATGTCCAGGTTGCTCATTTAGATCTCAACAATTTCTCTGTCATTGGGCGATCCCTGTGTCTTTCTTGGGGTCCTGTTTTCCAGGTAGCCTCACTGGTGATGTGAGTAGCAGTCTAGTCATCCTTGTTCCACTTCTGGTATCCTCCTATGGGTGAGTACATACCATATTTGTCTTTCTGAGTCTGGGTTACCTCACTCAGGATGATTTTTTTCTAGATCCATCCATTTGCCTGCAAACCTCTTGATGTCATTGTTTTTCTCTGCTGAGTAGTATTCCATTGTGTATATGTGCCACAATTTATTTATCCATTCTTCAGTTGAAGGGCATCGAGGTTGTTTCCAGGTTTTGGCTATCACAAACATTGCTGATATGAACATAGCTGAGCAAGTGCTCTTGTGTTATGATTGAGCATTACTTGGGTATATGCTCAGAGTAGTATAGCTGGGTCTTGGGGGAGACTGATTCCCAATTTTCTAAGAAAACGCCATATTGATTTCCAAAGTGGTTGTACAAGCTTGCGTTCCCACCAGCAGTGGAGGAGAGTTGCCCTAGTTCCACGTCCTCTCCAGCATAAAGTGTCTTCAGTCTTTTTGATCTTAGCCATCTGACAAGTGTAAATAGTATCTCAGAGTTGTTTTGATTTGCATTTCCCTGATGATTAGGGATGTTGAGCAATTCCTTAAATGCCTTTCAGCCATTTGAGTTTCCTCTGATGAGAATTCTCTGTTTAGTTCTATAGTCCATTTCTTAATTGGACTGTTGGGCAATTTGATGTCTAATTTTTTGAGTTCCTTATATATTCTGGATATCAGTCCTCTGTCACATGTGGGGTTGGTGAAGATATTTTCCCATTCTGTAGGCTGTCACTTTGCCTTGTTGACCATATCCTTTGCTCTACAAAAGCTTCTCAGTTTCAAGAGGTCCCATTGATTGATTGCTTCTCTCAGTGTCTATGCTTCTGGTATTATATTTAGGAAGTGACCTCCTATGCCAATGTGTTCAAGACTTCTTCCTATTTTCTCTTCTATCAAGTTCAGAGTAGCTGGATTTATGTTGAGGTCCTTGATCCACTTGGACATAAGTTTTGTGCACAGTGACATATATGGTTCTATTTGCAGCCTTCTACACATTGATATCCAGTTATGCCAGCACCATTGGTTGAAGATACTTTCTTTTTTTCATTGTACACTTTTGGCTTCTTTGTCAAAAATTATATGTTCATAGTTGTGTGGGTTAATGTCAGGGACTTCAATTTGATTCCATTGGTCCACATGTCAGTTTTTATGCCAATATCAAGCTGTTCTTATTACTGTAGCTCTATAGTATAGCTTGAAGTCAGGGATTGTGATGCCTACAAAGATTGTTTTATTGAACAGGATTCTTTTGGCTATTCTGGATTTTTTGTTTTTCCATAAGTTAAGGATTATTCTTTCTAGGTCTGTGAAGAATTGTGTTGGTATTTTGATGGGGATTGCATTGAATCTGTAGATTGTTTTTGGTAAAATTGCCATTTTTACTATGTTGGTCCTGCCTATCCATGAGCATGGGAGATCTTTCTATTTTCTGACATCTTCTTCAGTTTTTTTTTCAGGGATTTAAATTCTCTTTTTTTTGTGGTCATGTAATTATTTTCTTTTTTTATTTTACAATACTATTCAGTTCTACATAATAGCCACAGATTCCCTTGTTCTCTCCCTTCCTTCCCCCCTCCCCTTCCCCCCAGCCCACCCCCCATTCCCACCGCCTCCAGATCAAGGCTCCCCCGAGGACTGGGATCAACCTGATAGACTCAATCCAGGCAGTTCCAGTCCCCTCCTCCCAGATTGAGCCAAGCATCCCTGCATAAGTCCCAGGTTTCAAACAGCTAACTCATGCATTGAGCCCAGGACCTGGTACCACTGCCTAGATGCCTCCCAAACAGATCAAGCCAATTGACTGTCTCACCTATTCAGAGGGCCTGATCTAATTGGGGGCCCCTCAGCCTTTGGTTCATAGTTCATGTGTTTCCATTCATTTGGTTATTTGTCCCCGTGCTTTATCCAACCTTGGTTTCAACAATTCTTGCTCATATAAACCCTCCTCTTTCTCACTAATTAGAATCCCAGCGCTGCACCAGGGGCCTAGCCGTGGATGTCTGCATCCAGATTCCTCAGTCCTTGGATGGGGTTTCTGGCACAACTATTAGGGTATTTGGCCATCCCATCACCAGAGTAGGTCAGTCCTGGCTGTCTCTCGACCATTGCCAGCAGTCTTTTGTGGGGGTATCTTTGTGGATTTCTGTGGGCCTCTTCAGCTGTTTCTTCCTTTTCTCATGTGGTCTTCATTTACCATGGTCTCCTATTCCTTGTCCTCCCTCTCTTTTCTTGATCCAGCTAGGATCTCCTGATCTCTTTCCCTCGACCCTCGCCATTCATTGCTCCCACTCATGTCCAGTCTTCTAAACCGAAGAACAGAGGAAGTGAAGAGAATATGCAAGTGAGAAGGGTGGATGTGGAAGTGGTTATTTTTTCATTTTTTGAGAAAACTTTATGAAGGTAACATAGGGATGTCTTAGAAGTAATTTATATAATTAATGTGATTTATGAAACGTATGATATTTTTCCAATATACAATTGTGACATCACATTGGAGACTGTGACACTACATTAGAGAAAACAGTCTTTCCCTTTGCCACAAGTTATCAATTGCTAAGTGCTGCTTGGTTAGGGATGGGACTTTGTGTCCACTTCCCCTTATTCCTCCTAGGATTTTGCCTGGTTTAAAGTTGTACAGGTTTATGTGTGCTATCACCATCCTTGTGAGTTCATATGTGTATCAGACCTGTTGTGACGGGATGAAACTATTTATTTGGTGCCACCCACCACCCCTGGCCCTGCTAATCTTCCTGCCTCAAGAAAGAGGGAAGTTTTATCAAAAAAGTTTTCATGCTGCATTTGTACAAATTACTGAACAGAATACTACATCTTCAAGAATACAATGTTACTATAGTAAAAAAATAACTGATAAATGTGATATATGAGTTTGATAACACAAACTCAAAAATAAGCTTAATGAGTAAAGTCATCAATCTCCAAGTCTGATATCCTGAGTTTGAACTCTTGTATCCATGTGATAGAAGGAACTACTCTCCATTTATTCTCTGACTTCAATGTATATGTTACGTGTGTGTGTGTGTGTGTGTGTGTGTGTGTGTGTGTGTGTGTGTGTGTGTGTTGTATGATGTGTTTTGGTAGCCATGAGTCATTCATATCCTCATTTAGTTGGCTGTATTCATGCATGATTTTTAATCTGTGCAAGTGCACAAGTTTAGGACAGTTAGGAAGACTATCCAGTCTACTCTCTCTGCTTCACATCTGGCTGTTCTGAGCTGCCCTTGGCACCACTTCACTTTACTGCTGCTTGTGGCATACCATCAGTGTATCTGTTGAAAGAGAAACCCGGTAATTGCAAGGCAACCTGGAAAATGCAGCTGCTGTGAAATGTCATCCTGTATGACTCAATATTTACTACTTTTTTTGTTTTTGTTTTTGGTTTTTGTTTTGTTTTTCGAGACAGGGTTTCTCTGTGTAGCTTTGCGCCTTTCCTGGAACTCACTTGGTAGCCCAGGCTGGCCTCGAACTCACAGAGATCCACCTGGCTCTGCCTCCTGAGTGCTGGGATTAAAGGCGTGTGCCACCACCCCCGGGCTCAATATTTACTTCTTATAAGATCCTGGAGGATCTGCTGAGGTGCTCTCCATAAAAACATGTAAGGGTAGCTGACTCCTCCAAGTAAAAAACATTTTCATTCAAATGTACCACCAAGAAATGAAGAAGATGTGTACCTTGAAAGCAATGATAAAACATCAAATCCTCAGTCTCTGCCCTGCTGATTTTGAGTGTGAAATTTGTCCCTGTCTTACTGCCATCATATCTGTCTAGGACCTCAGAAAATTGGGTAGAAAACTTATATATCAGGAATTATGGAGATCTGCCTAGTCTCTTCAGGTACCAACTCAAATAGGTGTTTGCACCACTAAGTAACAGGATCTGACCAATGCTGCAGGAGATGGAGGCTGGCTCTCCAAGGATGATAGCCAGCAACAATGGAGACTTCTTTAACACAACATCCACTTAGAGAGCTACAACCCTTTTCAAGGCAAGAGGAACAGCAGACATTATTTCATCACACAGAATCTGAATATAGATTTCATGTAAAAACTTGAACAATATAATACTCTGTCATACTTCTTCATTGTGCTTACATGTAATGAATACATCAAAGTACTCCTTAAGAATTCCTTCTAGACAATGATTTATAATAAGAAAGACAATTTTTACTGATTTTGTTTCTGAGGAGTGGTTCTTAGTGGTCTTCATGTAGAATCATGTGGTTTCCTTGATTTCTTGCCCAGTGGAAGAAACTCAGTCTCCCATCTATTTTCTATGTGGACTAGCACACCCAAGAGTCCATAGTTCATGAAGGCTATATAGTATTTTATCAAAGGAAATAGTAAGTCCAAATATTTTGGGTGAGTGTTTGTCAAATTTACTGTGAGAAATATCAAGTTGGGAGGTCAGTCTTTGGTGTTAACAACTCTTAATAAAGTCTTTGCCTTAAAGGTTGCTCTATCTCTGCACCTTCTTCCTGAAATCCCTTCTCTTCCTCCCTAAAGTCTAAAACATGATAGACAGTATGTCTTCCTTTTTACATGAGACTTAAGTCTTTCCTTATTTAAGTTTCATTCATCAGTGTCTTTTGTCAAAGTGACAAGAAAACATGAAACAAGAAAAGCATGTTAAATATATGCATGTTTAAAATATTTCATACTTTCAAGGCTCAGCTGATTGGTTCTATTGAAGGCAAACATGCTAATCTCTAATCTTCGTTTGTTTGGTTTGAGACAAAAACCACAATAATAATGAAAATTGGGGTAATGAGAAAACCCTAAGTCTAGAATACATGAACAAATAGAGATATTCTACATTACGACACAATTTTTTTTAGATCAAATTTGGCCCAGATAATTCCTTACATTACAAAAAAAAATTCTTACAATCTGTGATAGTTGATATTGACTGTTGACTGTTGTGGAATATTAATTCAGGATGTGTTGCATTTGTTTAAGCTGTGTAACATTTTTAATAATGCAAAAATATGTTGCATTCTTTTATGTTGCATTTATTTAACTCTGTGAAGCTGTGTTACTTTGCCTGTCTAAAACATGGGTGGTCTAATAAATAGGAGGAGAGCCAATAGCTAGACAGGAGAAAGTATAGGCATGGTTCCCAGGCAGAGAGAATAAATAGGAGGAGAGTCTGGGAAGAGAAGATCGAAGAGTGCTGAAGAAGGAGAGAAAATACCAGGGGCCAGCCACCCAGACACACAGCAGGTCATGGAGTTAGAATGAAAAAAATGTATATAGAATAGAGAAAGGAAAAAGCCAAGAGACAAAAGACAGATGGGAATATTTAAGTTAAGAAAAACTGGCTAGAAACAAATGAAATTAAGGACTGGCATTCATAGACAAGAATTAATCTTTGTTTTTGGAGGAGAGCTAGGTGGTGGGCCCCAAAGAATAAAGTGCCAAAAAAGCAGAGATTAAAATATACCCAACAACATTGAACTTGACACAATATAGAAGAACCCAGGAAACACTTCTGGACACATATGTGAAGGATTATGTGGACTGGTCATTTAGGGCATGCCTGTGAGTGAAAATCCACCTTAAATGTGGCAGTCCTCATCCTGTGGCTTGGGTTCTGCACTGAATAAAAAGGAGAAAGTGAGTTAAACACCAGCCTTCATAACTTGCTGCTGCCTCCAGCTGCTGCTCCTGTTTTTTTTTTCCTGACATGAAGGACAGCATGCCCCAACTATGACCTCAAGCAGCCTTCTATCCTATTAGCAGTTTATGTAATTTTATCACAGCAGCAGGGAAAGTAACCAACCTATTAAAAGCATGATGCTCTGACCTTGAGAATTTATCATAAGTCTGAATTTCAATTATTACAGTATTTAATTTTGTACTTTTAGGAAATAAAGTGAAATGTATTTTCAACATGTGTTTTCTTAAAGAATTTCATTAGGTAAAGTAAACACACCCTAAAATGTAGCTCCTTAAACTTCCTATTGGTTCTTGTTCCCTTGCCGAGGTAGACATTTTCAATTAATTGCTGTAAGATTAGTCTCTGCCTAACATCTGTAAAGTGATCATCATT
Source organism: Peromyscus maniculatus bairdii (assembly GCF_049852395.1). Lineage (NCBI taxonomy): Eukaryota > Metazoa > Chordata > Mammalia > Rodentia > Cricetidae > Peromyscus > Peromyscus maniculatus. Next base: position 89,139,916 of record NC_134854.1, on the reverse strand, counting down.
TAATTCAGTCTTTCTCAACCTCTGGATTGTGACCCTTTTGGGGGTCAAATGATATTTTATGATATTTTCATAAGGGTCTCCTAAGACCATCCTACATACCAGATACTTACATTACAATTCATAACAGAAGCAAAATAACAGTTAGGAGGTAGCAATGAAAATAATTTCACGTATGGGAGTTATCACAACCTGAGGAACTGTATTAAAGGGTCATACCATTAGAAACGTGGAGAACCACTGATTTAATGACATTCTTCTGCTTTTTTAAACTGACTTGATATCACAAACATACTTATATAGAAACTGTGTATTGTTGTCTTCATGAAAATTTGGGGTAGTAACATAAAGGTCACACTTCTCACTGAAGATTTTCAAATTTTTGGCCAAGTGACTACTATATGTGTTTAAAATAATTTATTAATTTCTCATTAATTTATTATCAAGAAAATTTTCTGAATAAAAATCTTTAAACTTCTGTTGCTTTGGAACCACTTCTTGTACAACAATCTGTATTTATTAGAGTTCTCTAGAGAAATAGAATTGGTAGAAGAAATACATATAATTATTACACATATACATATATATATTTATTTGTGTATAAATTATATTTATTAGAGTAGCTCGTGGTTTTTGTCCATCTACTCCAACAACAGCTGTTTTTTGACAGAAATTTCGAGAATCCAATACTTGTTTCTTCAGTTCATGAGTCTGGATGTCTCAGCTGGTCTTCAGTGCATGCTAGAATGCCAAAGAAGTAGGCACTGACACTGGTGAATGAATGGACTTAACAGCAAGAGTGAGGGAGACCAGGTAAAGAGCAGGAGCTTCCTTCATCGGTGTTCTGACATAGGCTGCAACAAGAAGGGGTGTCTCAGGTTTAAAGTGGGTCTTCCCACCTCAAATTATCCAGTCAAGAAAATGTACTCACAGGTATGCCCAAGAGTTTGGCGTTTCATTAATTCCAGATAATAGTTAGATTAACAATGAAGAATAGCCATCAGAAGCAAAATCTATGTTCATCACGTAACTGGCAAAATTTATGTTGGGACATTGTGATTACAATGTACTATCAAGTGTTAGTTTCCATCATGAGAATTATTCTTGAAGGCCTTTTGGACTATTTATTCTCCTAACAAGATGTTCAATGAGAGGCCACTGTAAGATTTAGAAGAAGAAAACCTAATGCTATTCCATCAACATGGATAGGAGGGCCTATGAAAATTGATAATTTCCATTGAGTTTTTCCGGCAGCTGAGCCATCAGCTCAGTCACATTTGGCCATCTTAGTCAAGTCTACAAGCTACAAGACTAGAGACTTTAGAACTTGGGTGGCAAATACATGCTGGCCACTAATGAAGAATGAGATATTTACTCCATTATTAATATTTGCACTTTGTATTTTCATACTCCCCAACTTTGGGTAGGTAACAGAATAATCATTTTACATTTTCACTCTTTATGATAATCTTTCCAGTGTTTGGTAATGTAGCCCACTCTCTGTTTCAAAACCCAAATCATGACCACTGCACTGTGCATAGATTATTGTCTAGGACTCTTGATAGAGTTTATTTCTCTGATAGTTAAAGAATTAAAAGGCAAGAAAAAATTTCAAGTGAAACAAGTAGGAGAAGGGAAAATCTCAGACACAGGATATATACAGTTAGTCAGTGATGAAAGGTTTTAATTGGGAGTGAATCTCACACACAGCGAAGCCCACAGAGAAAAGACCCTCTGTAGAGCAGAGGGCAGTCTTAGAAATCCTGGTGTCTCCTTGAGAGTTGTAAATATTAAGAACGTTTGAAAGGTCTTCCTTCCCTAGTTTAGAGATGGTCAGCTTTCACTAGGACAGGGAGGCTGACAGGTCCACAACTTTGGGCAAATGAGTCTTGATCCAGATTGAACTTCAAGGACATTAGTATGGCAGGCCCATCTGCTGTGAAACCCTTAAGTAGAAAGACATGTGTTCATGGCGACACCTGCTGGAGAGATGGTCAAAATGATGACAATATGAGCGCTATAACCAAGCTTTGCTGAAATCTGTGTCCTTACAGCTAGTTAATTGTTCTTTTTATTTTTATCCAATGTTCACAACCCTTTTTCCTGGGACTTCTGATATCTACGAACAATATATCATCTCACCTTTTTTATATTTTCATAATTTATCTGGCATTCTGTGTAAAATCATCTCTAGAAATTGGAGAACAAGAGGCTAAAATCTTGAAGAACATATTTGTTATTTCATCAAGTCATGTGTAGACCCTTATAAATTTACTTAAGTGTCCAAGCATACTGGATGGATTTTGTCAACTTGACACAAGCATAGATATCTGAGAAGAGGGTACTTTGATTAAGGAATTACCTCCATCAGATTGGCTTGTGAGAAAGCTTGTTCTTCATTAATAATTGATGTGAGAGGGCTCAGCCAACTGAAGACAGTGTCTACTCCTGGATAGGAAGTCTTACATTGAAGTCCATTGTCTCTGCTTCAGTTTCTACATCCAAGTTTCTGCATTGAGTCCCTGCCCTGACTTAACTCAATGATACATCATAAACTGTAAGCTCAATTATCACTTTCCACTTTAAGTTAATAGTCTTGGTTTTGTGATCATCCTCCAGCTGACCTGTCCCTTTCAGCTGCCTCCACCCCCTGACTCATTTACCCCAGTTTTTCTGTGATATGACCATGAAAGGATCTCAGTTAGTTTGGAACCCTGAATTGTATCCAGAGCTCTTTACTTGGACCATTTATGTCTCTTAAGTATGTCCCTGATTGACAAATTTATGATAGTTTTGATCACACTTCAAAAGAAGTTCCTATTTTTAGTTAAAAAAGTGAACGTGGACGATCACACAGAATGACTGCATCATTGAGGCACAGGAGCTTTGCTGTAACTTACTGTGATTCATCTGTGGCAGGTGATATTTGGACATTTCAAACAACCAGTTGTTCTAGGAAACTCTATGACTGATTGTAGCACAGCTGAAAGAGGAAGAGATGTCCAATGCTCCACCATTAAGAGATGAGTCAAAATAGAAAATTCATTCCTCTGAATATTTTCCATTTAAACTGGAGATGGAAACAGACACCCGAGATGCATGTAGAGACAGTACAGAAAAGCCTTGCATGAAAAAAAAAGGAAAAATGCAAGGAAAACTAAAGCTTGTGTGTGTGTGTGTGTGTGTGTGTGTGTGTGTGTGTGTGTAAGAGAAAGAGAAAGAGAGAGAGAGAGAGAGAGAGAGAGAGAGAGAGAGAGAGAGAGAGAGAGAGAGAGAGAGAAAGTGCTTTTGGAGTCTTGTGCAGGAAAATGAAGCTTCCTGAAGTGTTTCAACTTTGTTTTTATTGTTTTGTTCTGTTTTGCTAGTATTATCCTAGTTATATTTCTTAGGTATAAATCTTGTTATTATTTATATTTTTTAGTAAATTGCTTGTAAGTGCTCAGTTTTTCATATATATATATATATATATATATATATATATATATATATATATATATATATGAAAGGATTTCTACATGGATATGAAAGGATTTCTACATGGATAAAGGATAAAGGTGCAGGTAAAAACATTTTTGCCAAGCATGAGGATATGAGTTTGGTCTCTGGAACATAGTAAAGGGAGAGACATAAATCCAACATGAAGCCTCTAATTTTCACAATAAAAAAATGTAATTTGAATTTATTTTTAAGTGAATACATGAGGATGGAGAGATGGCTTAGCAGTTAAAAGTATATGCTGCTTTTCTAGAGGACCTATGCTTTTGGATTTCTAGAACCCACAATTGGTGGCTCATGACTACCTTTTATTCCAGCTGCAGGGAATTCAGTGCCCTCTGCTGGAATTTGTGGGTTCTTGCACACATGAGGTGTGAGTGCACACACACGTGCGCACACACACACATACGTGTGTGTGCAAAGACATAACTTAAATGATAATGAAGATTTAAATTTAATTTAAAACTATGATCATTTGTCAATTTGTTTTATCCTCTTCATTAAAAAATATAGACAGCCTGCCTCTAGCCTATCTTGTATATTTCATTAGTCTATGTCTTTCTGTCATGCAGCCTTGCAGTATGTTTAAAAGTAAAGTAGAACAGGTCTCCTCTTTTATTGTTTTTCTTGTTTATTTTTTAAAGCAGAAAATTATTTCGGATACTCAAACTGATTGATTACATATGATACTCACTGTTTTAAAAATCTAATGTTAATGTTAATATTCATTTTCCAGAGAGAAATGGATTGAAGGTGGAACAGGTGGACTATTTATTAACATGCCAACAAATGTTCAATAATGACGTTTATATCACTTTTTTAGAGATTGTAATACATGTTGATTTTGTTGATTCTGGGCCTTAATTGAGTGAGCCAAAATGATCTGAATAAAGGAAGGACAGATGCTTTAGTTTGTAACATTTGAACAGGTGTTTACTCATCAATAAAAAGACATTGAATGACAAAACTGAGCAGTAACAATGTCTTCTTAAGTTCTCCTTCCAGAGAGAAATGAGCAAAAATGCACACATGTCTGCATATTCTTAACATCTTCAATAAACAGGTCAATTACAAAATAAATAAAAAATTTGGAGTAGAAAATGTCTCAGGATAAATGTCTGTCAATGGGACTTTAATACTGTTGATACAAAGTTTTAATGATATTAAATGACAATAAACAACAAGAAGTTACAATGAAGAGTGAGATGGCTACAAATGTCAAAATACTAACCATATTCACTGTCAGGGACATTGCATTGTTGCTATACTTTTGAATTAAAAATTCAAAGCAAACTTCCAAAAAACCAATCCAGATGTGGCACAGTTCATATAAGGTACCTTGTCTCAGGTGCCTCAATGGCTACTTCCTACAGAAAAGAGAGCTGTTTCTACCACTTGGGTTCTATAAAAGAAAGAACTCACACTGTAGCCCAGGCTGGCCTCGAACTCACAGAGGTCCACCTGCCTCTGCCTCCCGAGTGTGTGCCACCACCGCCTGGCCAACTGTCAGTCTTCATCAGAGAAACTCCTTTATGTAGTGTGTGGTCCTTAATGTAAGAGGCTCACTGCTCTTGAAAGTGCTAGGAATAACTATGGTGTGTTCGTGCTTATCCTCATTTCAGGCTCAAGGAATATCTCAAATGGGATGTAGGAAGAATGTAAGAACCAAAGGGTCACAAGGAACTATGAGAAACAGTGGACTCTGTACATGATCATTGTACTTGTGAGCTCACTATTGTGGTTCCCTGAACAAGAATGGATCCGTCTTGCCGGGCGGTGGTGGCGCGCGCCTTTAATCCCAGCACTCGGGAGGCAGAGCCAGGCGGATCTCTGCGAGTTCAAGGCCAGCCTGGGCTACCAAGTGAGTCCCAGGAAAGGTGCAAAGCTACACAGAGAAACCCTGTCTCGAAAAACCAAAAAAAAAAAAAAAAAAAAAAAAAAAAGAATGGATCCATCAACATTTTATCAAGAATGGAGAGGAACCTGATGAGTTCCCACTCTTCAACTACGAGGGTATTAGCAGTTGATGGCTTTTAGGAAAGGTGGTACCATTCTCTTCAGTATTATAGCTATTACAGCCAGTAGCCATTTGACAAGCTGCTATGTTCCAGTACAAAAGACCCACCTTATGTTCAGGCAATCAAAGAAAAATAACTCACTAATTTTAAAAATAAAATAACAATTGGAGGGGTTTTGTTGGGAATAAGAGTTTTATTGTTAGAGGGAAGATGAATATTTGTAGTAAAAAATAAAAGTTTAAAAACTCATTATGTTTTGAAATTCCCAAGTATATAATAAATTAAAATTAAACAAAATAAAAATGAACAACATAGGCAATATATGGGACACCATTAAATGAATACGAATTTTTATTGTGAGCTTTATAAAAAAAAAAAGGAGAGGAAGATGTACATACAGAAATCAAAGTTAATGAAGTTCTTTCTGAACACCCAGATCCTGGAAGCTCAAAGACATTCAGATAAATTCAATGCAAAACACCTGTCCAAAAGATCAAATCTCAGGGGGGAAAGAAAGACATGAAAAGAAAGAGAGATAAAGACAGAGAGAAAGTGCTAACTTACAATGAAGGGAATCCTACTAGACTAGATTTTTTTTTTTTTTTGGTTTTTCGAGACAGGGTTTCTCTTGTGTAGCTTTGCGCCTTTCCTGGAACTCACTTGGTAGCCCAGGCTGGCCTCGAACTCACAGAGATCTGCCTGCCTCTGCCTCCCAAGTGCTGGGACTAAAGGCGTGTGCCACCACTGCCCGACCAAGACTAAATTTCTTAATAAGACTATAACAGATAGGAGATTATTGGGTAATATAGCCAAAATTAGCAAGAAATCAGAGCAAAAAGTTCCCTGTCAGCAAAAAAAAAAAGATACAATTATCAGAAAAACTTCAGAAATGAAAGAAAAATAAGCACTCTCTAGAAACAAAAGAAAGGTAATTTAACCTAAAACTTTGGAATGGATGGATGTGTCTCTGGTGTTTGTGGCTATTGATATTTCATAAGTGAATTTCAACTCATTTGTTTTATATGAAATATAATACATATATATAGCTTTTCATACAGAAATTATACCTCAGTGAAATTATATTTTTTCATTCATGTGTGCGTATGTATTAATCTATTTATTTATTTATTTATTATATGTTTGTATGCATGTGTGTATAGGCATGTTCATTCCATGGCACAGAGGTGCAGAAAAGAGGACAACTTGAAGTAGTCAGTCCTCACCAACCATGTTGATCAAGGGAAACTTAAGTTGTTTTCCTTGACGGCAAGAACATTTATTTGTTGAGACATCTCACAAGTTCTACCAGTGAAATGATTTTAGTACCATATTTTGAAAGGAGAAAATTTTTTTCCCAAGGGTTAAAGTACACCAACAAATACACACATTTTTTAAAGAAAAATCTCTTTCTCACAGATAGAGTGCCAATAGTTCCATGCAAACACAAGAGTAAAGGTAATGTTTTATACCTCATTATTGGAATATGGAGCTTAGAACAGTCTGATGAAAACCCTTGTCCTAGTTGTTTTTATCAGTGTGATACAATCTAGAGACATCTGGAAGAGGGAACTTCAATTGAGAAAATACTTCTATCTGATTAACCTCCAGACAAATCGGTGGGGTATTGTCTTGATTAATCATGGATGTGAAAATGTTCAGCCCAGTATCAACAGTGTCACCCCTGGAATGGTGATCCTGGGTGATGTAGTAAGTCAGGCTGAGCAAACCATGATGATTAACCCAGTTACCTTCACGCCTCCACATCCTCTGCGTTAGTTCCTACCTCCTGGTTCATGATCTGTATGAGTTCCTGACCTTAGTTCCCTTCATGATGGACTGTGATGTCAACTGTAAACTGACCTCCTTTCCTTCTCAAGTTGCTTTTGGTCATAGTGTTGATCACAATAGAAAACCATCTAGGCAGCCCTAGCAGAGTTATCACATGGCTCCTTTATCCAACTAGTAGGATAGGCTTCTTAGAAGAAAGGGTCTCTTAGAAGACTAGGAAAGAATGAATAGGAGCAGTTTCATATTTTCTTCTTTTTGATTTTTAGGAAATCCCCTATTAACAGTTTTTCTACATAAGGAAAACAAAATTCTTTTAGGTTCTTGTTAACTTTGAATGAGAATCTCTCCTCCTTATAAGCCATTGTGTCATGTAGCCACATCAAAGGAGTCCAAGTTCACAGAGGACTCCATCTAGGGGAACAAAAACTAGATCCCCACTTTTAGTGCCGCCTGGTTATCTGTGAATGTGACTCCCTGTCCCCTGGGTCTTCATTTGACAGTGGTCACTAGGGACTATGATGGAGTGTCAGAGCTACTCAGCAGAGTTAGTCATCTGGTGTGCCCTCACCAAATGAGGAGAACATGTTAATTCCTTGATACTCAAACCCATGCTGGTCACTTTAACTGAATAAAACTTGACAATATTGTTAACTTCACATGGCTTAGAAGGACAGTTACTGGACTGCAACAATGATACCAAATGAAATAATGAATAGTATTTAACTCTGGTAAGTACTGGACAATTTAATACAAAAGTACAATTAATTAAAGCAAAAGTAAGCTAGCCTATACAATTTTAAATGTGAAAAATAAAAAGACCATGTTTTATATATGCATGCTTAATAACTTGATTTATTGTATAAATCATCTATTTTGTGCTTAGGACTCAAATAAATGCTTAAAATATTTAAAGTGTTAGAAAATAAATGTATGACATTTCTTGTCCTAAATAATTCGTCTGTTTCTTTTGTTTTGTTTTTCATGAGACAATGAGACATGAGCTGTCATAAAATTAATGATCTCCCTGCATCTGCTGCCCATGCTAGCAATTTAGGTATTTGCCACAATTTGTGGTTTTCTAATATTTTTAATTAATGATTTCCCTAATTGGATATTTTCCCAATTCCGTTTTCCTTGGATATTTAATTGTGCTGTGGGATATCAACTCTTCAATAATACCACTCCTGGAGGCATGTTCAAAACAGAACTTTATTCCTTATAATTTCATGTAAACAAATCTATATTGCAATTCACACAGTGGAACTGAAAGTCACATGAGAGTGGTTTAATTTTGTTTGGTACTTATAAGTGGAACAGTGTACATAGGAGCCAGAAGAATCCTACGTGAAGCACTGCAGACAGCTGAGGTTATCAACACCCACAACTGCAATTTCAAGGCACAACAGAAGATCACAGTTAGGCAACTTCCCCTTTCTCTGACAAATGTACTCTAGCTTTTGAAAGAAAACCAGCAATCCTTTCTGCTGTCAGCTTCTTTCAGTAATATTTTCCTGCCATTTAAATGCTGATGCTTAGAATCAAATTCATTGCATATAAATAATGTGTGCTTGGAAAGTCCACAGAAGCTTCTACTCTTCTGGAGAGTTCCAGATGGTGATAAAATGCAGACTCCTCACAAGGAGCCACTGTGTCCTCTGTTAACATAGAAAAGATATTGGTACTTTGGATGTCTAAAAATGAAGAGGAAAGAAGATAGTTTAGTGTACAGAGAAGACTGTTTAGTCTCTCCTGCAAAAAAATGTCTCTCTGTGATTCTTTTTAAATATCTCATCACATCTGAGGAGCAGTTTCATGAGGAGGATCAGCTGTGGTAGCCTCTCACTTCTGCTCCCATAGAGGTTTATGTTATGACTTGTATCACTGTGGGAGAAAGATTACTACTCTGTAGACAGTAATAAGTTGCAATGTCTTCAGCCTCCAGGCTGCTGATGGTGAGAGAGTAATCTGTCCCAGACCCACTGCCACTGAACCTCAATGGGACCTCATCTGCCAACCTACTAGTATAATAGATCAGGAGTTTAGGAGCTTTCCATGGTTTCTGCTGGTACCAGTTTAAATAATTGCTAATGCCCTGACTGGCCCGACAAGTGATGCTGACTCTGTCTCCCAGAGATGCAGACAGGGAGGATGGAGACTGGGTCATCTGGATGTCACATCTGGCACCTAGTAATGGAGACATAATAAATGTCCACATAGTTAAGCATGATAAGAGAGGACCTCCCCCAAATTTCAGTCAACAATAATCACAGTGTAACAGTGAAATTCTCACGGTAGTCCTTCTTTACCTGGTAACCAGAGCAGCAGGAGCCCGAGGAGCTGAGCAGGGGCCCTCATGTCCATGCTGAGTCCTGACTGCAGTGACAACTGTACAGGGTGTGACTGGTATATGAAGAAGTCCTCAAGGCTGTGCAGTGAGTGCATGCAAATCACTGGGAACCAGTTAGGGTGGGCATAGCTGCAAGGCTTGCTCATCTCAGCAACTGAACACAAGTCCTGTGTCCCCAGATGCCCGAGGTCAGACCACACATATGCCTTCAGAGAATGCATTTCTTTTTTTTTTAAGTTTTAAAGTTTGGAGGTTTTTGAAATTTTTTACTTTACGTAAGCTCTTTTTTAATAATATATTTCAAATATATATTAGCAGTAATATAGACAAATATCTGACTGTCAATGAATATATAACAGAGGAGGGACTTTTAAATTTTTAACTCATTCAAATAATTCCTATGGATTAAAAATACTGTGTCAAGCATCCTTGCATAAGTCCCAGGTTTCGAACAGCTAACTCATGCAACGAGCCCAGGACCTGGTACCATTGCCTAGATGGCCTCCCAAACAGATCAAGCCAATCGACTAGCTCACCTATTCAAAGAGCCTGATACAGTTGGGGGCCCCTCAGCCTTTGGTTCATAGTTCATGTGTTTCCATTCATTTGGTTATTTGTCCCTGTGCTTTATGATTATCTTCAGTTGCATTCCTGCAATCACATAACCTCCTTTTCTTTATTGTTAAAAAATCCACTTCTTTCTTTGGATACAAAGAAAAGAGTAATCATAAAATGTCTAGGAAAATATATATAGCTGGAAAAAATTGTATTGTGTAAGATAATCTATAGAACTGTGTGCTTAATTTGAAGTACTGATGAATCTGAGAAACCATTGTTCGTGGAGAAGGGAAAGGAAGATGCTAAGTTGGGGAGATAGTGCACATGTGACATGAAAGAGGAAAAGAAATTATTTGATAATTTTCATACACATTCTTACTAAAATAAAAGAGTTTAAATAGAATTAGCCTACACCTGGCATTATGCTCATTCCAGAAGCTGTAGGTTGCCAAATAAAAATCCCTGAGCCAGGTTTGAGATGCTTCTCTTCAAGATATTGATCGGAGGTATAGTGAAGATCCTCAAAACAGTGAGGGTGATTTTCATTGTTCTTGGTTGCTGTAGTGGTTTAAATGAGAATGTACCCCAGATGTTCAAGTGTTTGAATACTTGGCCCCAGTTGCTCTCACTGTACATATTGGAGGTGTATGCTTGTTGAAAAAAATTATGTTACTGTGGGTAAGCTTTGAGATTTCAAAACTGTACATCATTCGATTTTTTTCTTTCCTTCCTACATGCAGTTCAAGAATTGAGCTCTCACCTGCTGCTCCAACCACTATGCATTCTCTCCACCACCATGGATTCTAACCTTGACCTATAAGTCAAAATAAACCCTTTACGTAAACTGCTTGTGGTCATGATGTTTATCGCAAATATTGTATGCAAACCAAGACAGTTTCCAACCAGATTCTTATGGTGAGATGCAAATTCTATAGACACTACCTACATTTGTAAAAGGATGTAGAGCAATCAAGTCAATATTGACAAGAGAGAAGGGATACCCTGGTGTTTAGTTCCCTGTACAGAATGATGTGTGAGCTGCAAAGAAGTGAAGAAAAATGGACATTCTTACCAAGCTATGAAACCTGTGTATTGCAATAATGACATATATTAGTGCATCCTTCAGACCTCATTGGAAATGTTTCCTTTTACAGTGGATGGTGCCTGAGACAGAGACTTACAAATGGTGAAAGTGCCAAGAAAAAAGGGTTAGTTCTATGCTCAACCACAGATAGGGAATCTGTATCTTATCTCATTTGCAAGGTTCAGGGAACATTACAGAAGAGGAGGCAGATAGATCATAAGAACAAAGGGTGTTTATTGTATTTTATTTTTTGAGAATTGCCTGTTTATTTCATTAGCCCATTTTAGGATGGGGTTATTAGATTTCTTGCTGATTAATTGGTTGGTTGTACTTTTAGTTCTTTATTTTAGATAATAATTCTTTGTTGAATATATAAGTACCACTTTTCTGAGGACTCAGCTACTCCTTAGTTTGAATCTTTGAGCAACTTCCTCTTACAAAGTCTCAGAGAATCTCCTATTGCTACATAATGTGGGATCATATATTGTGCCCCAAGACTGGCTGATCAGCCTGTCTTCAATAAGCAAAATTTAAAGTAAAAAATCAGTAAATGAAAATTTTATTCAATGTGGCCACTTTGTAAAGTGGGACAATTATACTCATCGAAATATGAGTCTTGTGAAGTCCTGAAATGAGATTAAAGTGTATAAACTGGAAAAAAACTATGCATACTAAATGGTTCTGCTCAAGATGTGGTCCTGTCTACTATTGTCCCTAGATGACTGCACTTTTAGAATCCAAGCTGCTTCCACTCCTTCTCCCAGCATGCATTCTCCTGAAACCCCCCTCTCCCAAGGATTAATTGTTGCAATAGCTGAAAATCAGAAGAACACAAGTGTCTCTTAAGTATATCTTCATTCATGTTGACTGTACCATGTTGTACCCAAAACAAGGAACTTATGAGACCTCTTCATCACTTCAAGCAGGGAGGTTTTTGTATAGGGCTCTATCACTATGGGAGGAGATTCTAGACATTGCTGACAGTAATAAACACCCAATCTTCAGCCTCCACTCTACTGATTTTTAGAGTGAAATCTGTTCCTGACCCACTGCCACTGAACCTGCTTGGGACTCCTGAGGCAAGAGTAGACATCCAATAGATCAGGAGCTGAGGTACCTGGTCTCTGCAGGTACCAATTCAAGTAAGTTTTGGCATCACTATGTAGGAGACTCTTACTAGACCTGCAGGAGATGGAAGCTGATTCTCCAAGAGTGACAGGACTGGAGAGTGCAGGTTGGGTCATTACTATATCCCCACTGGCTCCTGAAATAACAGAAATGAAAGGTTATGTACAAACAAAATAATACTATAAAATAATTTTTCCTTCCTGTATTTTCTAATTACTGTGTTTTTTACTTTTATTTATATTCTAAAAATTTTAACATGAAATACCTATGTAGAGAGAGCAGAGAGACTCTTTAGAAATCACCTGAACCATCTTCATTGGTATTTGGCAAACTTGCCACAAAAGCACAGATCCTCCTCTTTTTACCCACTAAACTTCACAAGCACATTCCTGGAGAATAATACTGGCAATCTCACACATGGACAGAACATGTATCTGTATCATTGGGGTCCCTGAAATCCCCATTACCCCACAATCTCCTTCTTCATCTTTCTTTCTCCTTACCAGGGATCCAGAACACAAGCAGCCCCAGGAGCTGAGAAGCATACCTCATTCTGATAACTTGGTTTGAAGAGTCCTGAATAATGAGGGCAGAAAGAGGGGCTAGTTTTTGTCCTGGACCTGCAAGGAGAGGTCCTTCCTAAGGAGCAATATGCAAATCATGAGGTTACTACAGCTGTGTGTAAAGAACCAAGGGACAGAAAAGACCAGTCTTAAGAGTGAAGAGACAGGCACCCGGTAGGCAGAGGCAGGTGGATCTCTGTAAGTTTGTGTCCAGCCTGGGCTACAGAATGAGTTCGAGGAAATGTGCCAAAGCTACACAGAGAAAGCCTGTCTCAAAAAAAGAAAAATGAAGAGACCAAAGATGTCTCCTTTGTTTGCAGAAAAATGGATACAGTCTCTGGTGACTATAGCAGGGGACAGATAGACTCCACTGTGAAAGCTTAGATCTGTGTGAATGGAGACATACATGGTCTAAATGCCCAGAACATGCCAAGACAGCACCAAAGAACCAAAGCAATCTTTTTAACATTCTTTGTTTTTACTAATGTTTTCAGCAGAACATCTTGCTGTCTAAGCCTATCTCATTTTGTTTGTTTGCTTTTGTCAGAATCTGATAAAGAAAACTAAAGAGACCAGCAATCTTCATTTTTTCAATGGATACCTCCAATTTAGTCTCTATCTACGCATATATTAAAAACAAAAAATACTGCATTTCATTTAACTCATGCCATATCATTTTTATAACTGGAAAATGTAAAAGAAGTTTACAAAAGAAATAAAATAGCCTTGAATAAGATAAAGAGTTTCCTCTGTAGAATGTTCAATGGTGAAGGTTTGTCATATAACAAAGGAGGAAGGAAAATCTCCAAAGTGGTGGAGATTCATGGAGGAAATGAGGGAGTTCATCCTTAGGAGGCAATGACAAGATTAAATTTGAGCGGTCATCGGATATCAGGACCACTAATTACAATTAATTTTTACTTAATCTTTGAAATGGGCATGGGGGCATTGGGCAAGAGTATGAATGTATTTCAAAGCCCTTGAAGATAGACTATGAACATACTGAAGAGGATACAACTGTCATTTTGCTCCATCCTTCCTCAACATGAATGAACAAACAAGATAATGAACTTGAATTTTTTCTAAGTGATTTTCTCGCACTTGAAATCATTCTATGAAAAAATTCACTGGGAGTTTTTCCTGTAGCCATTAATACAGTGTCATTTCATAAACATGTTTATTCACCTTGGTACAAAAACATATTGAAATAAAACAAGAGAACAAATGCAGTTGAGAACTGTTTGTAACTTTTCATGTATAAATATTGTAATATCTGTAAGTAGATGGCATCAACTGTAATCTAAATATCCAAGACCAATGCTCAGATGAAGCTTAGGAAATATCATTGCATAAATAAGTACTCAAGAACATGAAGGAAAACCCTTTTGTTCTCTTAAAACCCTTAAAAGTATAATAATCCTGACATATTGGAATTCTGAGTTAAAAGGAAAGATCACAAAATGCAGTTTTACATCTCAGTGAGATGAGGGAGAACACATTCTAATAACTTGGTGATTGTGGGAGCCCACAAAGATTCCAACTTGTAGTTTGTTTCCAGGTTTGAGAATCAGAGTTTATGTTATTCCTCAAAGCTGCATAATAGGGTGCAAAGGCATGGTTACCAGGTGTCTTATACTTCAAGACCTAATCACAAGCTGCTTTGCCACAGAACATGGATACCAGTTGTTTTTAATGGTCTACATTTTGCTGTACCTTGTGCTTTGATCTTGAAATGTGGGGGTCTTTTGCCTCTCTCCTTGCTAGTGCATAAAAAGCCCATTAGAAATAAACTTGAGGCAGATGAATATTGATCCACGACTCTCCTGAAGCTATTCCATATCTCTTTCTTTCCGTCTATGTTGTATTTCTTCCTATTATTTCTCAATTCCTCATTCCCCACTTCAAGAGACCGTTTGATAGGTTGGGGCTGGATCCCAACACTGGGCCCTGATAGTTGATCAATGGAAGATGGTCAGTTTTAGGGGCAAGTTGTTCTACCACACATCATATGTAAATCATCACATAAAATGAGAGGTTCTTTCATCTCTCAAATCCATTGTCACTGATTAGTGATCTTCTTTCTCAATTTTGGGGCAAAAGTCTCTCATTTGCCAATAGAAGTTTCTTCATTTAAGTATCCTTAGTCCTAAAGTGACTGTCCAGGCAGCCAAATGTCTCTGTCATTTCTAGAATTGTGGAAGTTGTTTGCAATGCATTTCTTCTTTAATTAGGTAATATTATATCCTTATCAGGTCTTTGATGGACTTGAAGACTAGATAGCTATAATTATAATTTTACTTAGTTATGATAAAAGATAAATTAGTTATGAAACTTTATACTCACAAAAATAGGATAGATGATAGAATATTTTTTTAATTTTGCCAAATGCTAATGGACTAGATAGTGTAACTGTGATGTTTGCTTGATTACTTTGTTATATGTTTTACTATGTTAAAGTTAAAAGTTTCCTTCTTGATTAAGTAGAAAAGGGGAAGTTCTGTAACATATCTTTCTGTATGCTGTGAATGTTTGTTGCTCTGACTTGACTAGTTGATAAAGCTGTTTGGCCAATTGGAAGACAGAATAAGGTTAGGCAGTACATTTTAACTGGGGAGAGAGGAGAAGAAAGGAGAGTCCAGGAGATGCGAGCAAGTCACCCAAGGAACAGTAAAATGCCAGCAGACTGTTAATGGCCATGTGGCAAAACATAGATTAATAGAAATGGGTTAATTTAAGATGAAAGAGCTAGATAGCAAGCCTGCATAGGCCATGCAGTTGGTAATTAATATAACCCCATGAGTAATTATTTTATAAGTGGCTGTGGGATTTAGGGCCAGGTAGGACACGGAAAAAGCTCCAGCTACATTTTCTGGTTTATCTTTCTAGCAAGTTGAGTTGTATTTTGTACAGGGCTATAGCATGTTGTGAGAAATACTCGAGATTTCATGACAGTAGTGAATTGTAGCTCATTTAGGATCCAGGGTGCTTAAACTAAAAGTGAAATCTTCAATGATTTCTCTTCCACTGACCATGAGAGGATTTCAGAGAAAGACTGTATAAAAAATTCGAGCCTGATCCCGTTTCTACTTGCACCAGTGACAGCTTATGCCTTGACATGTCTGAGGAGGATGGCAGCCCTATCCCCTGGAGCAACAGACGGAGACTAGAGACTGGGTATTCACAGCTGCACAAGTACAGCTGAAATAAAATATGAAACACAAGCAGACATGACTGTGCTGGAAGCGGCTTCTGCCAACATACAAAACAAAAAAAGCTTCATTTTCATTCTAATTCCTTGACAGATTGGTATTCAACATATAAGATATTCAAAATTAGTATCATAATGAAATATTACTTCACAGTAATTAATAAGAAAATAAGGGAAAAATGACAAGCATTGTAGTTGGGGAGAAATCGTAAATCATTGAATTGTTAGTGGGCATGGATATAATGTAGGGCCCATAGAATCCCAGGATATGCCTACCACCTATATGACCAGATCCACTCCAAGGTATATATTCAGGAGAAGTCAAGTTTGAAAGCAGTGTGAAAGTTTGCACACTAATGTTTACATTAACATTTTTCAATATAGACAAAGAAGGGATAAAAAAAATCTGTAATAGATTATATAATGAATCATAGAAATGTCAGTATATATTCATACCTTGCTTAATAATAACAATGAATTGTATCTAATGAATCATGAGATAATTTTGTAATTGTGTAAATCACAGAGGAAACTTTTTAAAGCCTAGAATATAAAACCTATCCAGGTTTTGGTCATATGGCCAAAATAGAGGCTATTGGTCTTGGTAATAACATAATGTTGATAACTATAGATTTAAGCATGTCTAAACAGTTACTTACTTGATACAGTGGTATTACAATATTAAAGGTAAAATATAGTACACCTATAAAATCTATATTTTGCACATGGACATTATAAAAGTTAATCTGAAGAAATCAGTGAGTGGCTAGAGGCTGAAGGTGAAGGTTTTTGCCACCATAGTCACTTCAGAGGCAAATTCATGTGTGATGTGTCACCTGTCCCTGAACTTATAGTTGCAGGAGTAAATAACTTGCAGTTCTGGGATTTTCCACTGGAAATACACCTCAGCTTTTTCCTGATTCATCACTCATCACTGACTCAGCTGTGTCTTAGACTCATTGCCTCCCACATGGGCATTCCATGTTCTCTTTACTACCTCCAACCAAAGTCTTCAAACTCTTTATTTTCCTTGAGATTTATCAAGTTTTGTGTTAGCTTTTATTCATTCCAGTTCTACTGGATAGGTCACTTGTTTCTATTCTGTCTCCAGTTTACTTCCTTATTTTGTCCTTTTTCAACTCCAACTTTGAAATTCATATAACAGCCATTTTATTTCAGCATGCTGTGACTGATAATACCCTCAACATTTAGACACTAGACTTTTGCTTTTGAGCAAGTTTAATGAATTATCCTGAAATGTTAAAACCAATATGGACAGAATTCTCCCCCTTTGATGCCTGAGGACAGCAGAATCCAGTATTGTACCTCCTTTATACTAGAGAAGGAAGAAAGTAAGAGAATGTGGAAGAAAGAGGGATGGAGTAGAGAAGAAGATCTTTTTCTTTTTTTTCATTTGTTTGTATTTTTGTTTTGTTTGTTTTGATTTGCTTTTTATAGACAACTTTGTAAAGGAAAGAGAAGAAAGTCTTAAAAGTAATTAATAACTGTTGATGAAATGTAATATTTTTTTTGCAGTATACCATTGTGAATGTACAGAGGAGACTATGACACTACAATGAAGAAAACAAATTTTTTCCTTTGCCAGCAGGTAAAAATTGCTAATAGCTTCTTAGTTAGGGACAGGACTTACTGTCCACTTACCCTTATCTCTGGTAGGATTTTGTCCAGTTTGAAGTTGTGAAGGTTTATGTGTTCTATCACAATCTTTGTGAATTCATATGTGTATCAGTCCTATTGTGATTGGATGATACTGTTTCTTTGGAGTCACCCACCACCTCTGACCCTTATAATCTTTCTGTCTCAATAGGGAATTTTAACTGCTGCAGGATATTGGTCACACTATGAACACCAAGATTGTGTTATTTCCTGGAAAAAAACGTGCTTCTAGTTGCAGTGTGGCTCAACTCTATCACACACCCTTAATCTAAGAGCTTTCTACTTGAATATTATAAATAGGATTAAATAAAATCAACCATAAGCTAAGAGGCAGAGCAAGCAACCTGTTTATAAGAAATAACCATAGAGATTGAGAGGGAATCAGGAAGACTGAGAAGGGGGTACACAGGAAGTAGAAGGGAGGGACATTCAATTCAAGGAATTTTGCTTGAGATGGATAGGAGGAAACTATTTTTTTTTTGAGATGATGATGGAAGAGGAAGGACAGTTTGGTGCTTTCTCTATCTCTCTAAACTAGCAGACTTCCACCCCAGCATCTGGCTTTTGGTATAATGCTACAAGTGAGATTTTGATGAAAACAGCATTTAACAAGTTTCCCTGCTACATGTATACAAAATACTGATCAGACCACTCAACCACTAAAAAAATACAACAATACACTACTAATTATAAACAAATAAGTTACAAAAGTTAATAAATGAATTTGACAGCTGACAAAAAACTTAGTGATTAAAGTCATCCATTTCCAAGTCAGATAACCTGAATTTGAATCCTGGTATTTTCTTGAGGGTTGGAAGTGGTTAACAAACTTTGAGTAGTTTTCACCCCCTAACTTAGGATTAGTCAGCTTGAACAAAGACAGGGAGGCTGATAGGCCCAGAACTTCAGAGCCAATGTGTCATGATCCAGCCTTTAACTTGAAGGACAATCAGGAAGTCTGATGACAAAAGAAAAAGCTTCCCATGTCTTTAGACCTTTGCCTAAAGTCACATCAGGCATATGTGAAGGGGACTGGAAGTGTGCTATCTTTATCATCATTAAGATTGTCACCTTTATTGTCTATTTGTCACCACTTTTCCTATCTTTCTGTCTATCAGGGATCTGTCTAAATCCTAATCCCTCACATGCATACATAGGTAATTTGTATGTGCCAATAAAAATCGTTTCAGGATGCTTTGCTATAGACTCTTATTCCTTTTCTTCCTCCTCCTCTTCTTTCTTTCTTTCTTTCTTTCTTTCTTTCTTTCTTTCTTTCTTTCTTTCTTAAGTCTAATTTGATTTTTTTCTTTGCTGTCTGTATCCAAATAGATGTCATGATCCATATAAATCTCAAGTACTGAAATGTATCTTTACTAAATCAGGATTTATATTGTTATACCTTTGCCTCTAGGACAGAGGAAGAGGAGGAACATTCCTAGCCACTTATTCCAAAGCCACTCCATGCAATTCAAAGTTCAACTTCATCTGAATAATGATCTCAGCAGATAGAGTTACCAGGAGGAGCTGCTGAGGCAACCCAGCCTCACACTTCTGATTTGCTGAATGTTATGACTTAATCCACTGTGGGTGGGAAACTGTTGTACTTTCACAGTAATATGTTACAATGTCTTCTGGATCCATAGTGCTGATGGTGAGGGTAATATCTTGACCAGACCCATTGCCACTGAACCTACCCTGTAATTCAATGAGGTTGTAACATGAATCAGGAGTTTAGGAGAGGACTGTGGTTTTTGCTGATACCAGGATAATTCCCTGCCAATGTTCTGACTGACTTGACACTTGATGGTGGCTGTGTCTCTTGGTGATGCAGCCTGATGTGAACAGTGACTGGGTCACCTGGAACCTGTGACTGGG
Source organism: Peromyscus maniculatus bairdii (assembly GCF_049852395.1). Lineage (NCBI taxonomy): Eukaryota > Metazoa > Chordata > Mammalia > Rodentia > Cricetidae > Peromyscus > Peromyscus maniculatus. The sequence goes on along the minus strand of NC_134854.1, from coordinate 89,120,178 downwards.
TGGCAGGCACACAACAAAGACTACATAAAGCTGCCTTCAAAAGTTAATTTATGTGAATTTCCCTACAAGTCAATCAACAATGACCACACTGAGGTAAGCACTTGTGTTCTCCATACCTGGGGTCCAGAGCAGGAGCAGCACCAGGAGATGAGCAGGAGCCCTAACCTCTGTGCTGTGTCCTGATTGAAACTGACTTCACAGGGTGTGGACCATCCTATTAAAAAGTTCTCAAAACAGGGGGATTTTAATGCAGATTAATAGGGTCTAGATAATATGGACACAGTTGCACAGCAGTCTTCACCTCAGGAACTGACCCTGTATGAGCCTCTGGACCCCATGTTCTGCACCATATCAGGGAATTGTGGGGTTCTCTGAAGAAAATTTGTTTCTCGCTAGGACTCAGAGGACAGACTGGCTCTGCTGTCAAGAGTGGAATGGTTTTCTACGTGGATTGTAACATGGATTTCTTGCTAGCCTTACATATTTGTCCATCATTCATAAACGCAATTCCAGAAAGTGAGTGTTCTATTATTAATAAAACCTCAATAGTCAAATATCAGGTTGAAAAGTTGGTTAATCACAGAAGCAGTGGAAAAGTGACCAGTGACCTTCTCTCTCTTACCTTCTCTGATCCAAAAGGGCCTGTGTATCTTTCCAAGCCATTCCCTACTACTTCCTGTGTCTCTATGTATCTATCTTGGGTCTTCAGAAACCTCTATGACTAATTCTGGTCAGCCAAATGCTGAGTCTGCTCTCAGATTTAAGGTAAACTTTATTGATAGTCTTAGAGTGACAATGCAAACAAATATCCCACAATATTTCCCACTTTTGTCTAAATAAAAATAAAAGGTTTTTAACTCTAATACACAAAATTAAATACTGTAAAAAACAATTATTATGAAGGAATTACATATACAAATTTCAGCCAATTTGTAGTTGGCAAATTCAGAGAAAATACTCTATTATCTATCCTATCTTGGTGAGTTCAAAGTTTTGTGCCTATTAACTTTCTATCGTACCTAGAAATATATATATTTTTAGACCTTAAAACATTTTCTCAGATAACTTAAGCTTTTATATCTCTCAACCATACACATTTTGCAACTCTTTTGTGAATTTTTTTAAATTTCTTAACAAAGAAAACTGTAACTATAACTATCTAGACTTCCACCACATAAGAGACCTTGGAAGGAAAAAAATATTACCTGAGTAAAATGAAAGTGCAGAGCAAACAACTTCCAAAACTGTAGAAATGGCAGAGATATCTGGCTGCCTGGACAGTCATCCAAGTTTCTTGTGTAAGGTTAAGGCATCCATCTTTGACCTACATGCCTAGAATACCTGACAGATTTTTCTGTGAAGCAGTAATGTTTAAAGGACGGTTCTACCTTGTCTTGGCACAGTTTGGCAATTGCCTTCTTTTCTGTCCTGCTTGTTCAATTTGGGCAGCATTATGTCAGCAGTCGAGGCAAGGGCAGTTTTTGCCCATTGGCTAACTTTGCCACAATAAAAGCAAACCAAATATGGAGGTTCTTTAATATCTGTAATCCTTTTGTGAAGTAAATTGATGTTGCCAGGAGCATACATGTCTCACTGTCATGAAAGGCCTTATGTTATTTAAAAAATCTTAAATGTCATGTTCTGTTGATCTCTGAAGTGTTTGAAGACCATCTATCTATCTAAAATATAACTGTTTGACCTTGAAAACATCCCTAATATGACTATATATTTGGTGTTATAGATGAATACTAACCTGCAATTCTTTATTTTCCTAAATAGCTTTTAAGGACTAGAACTTTACATTTTTAAATGATCTGCATAGGCACAACACCTTAAACAAGAGTAGAAACATATATACAGTATGTTCTCACAAAAATAACTTTAAATTTGTGTCAATATACAAAAATCCATACCAATGTAAAATATTTAAGATTAATAGTTGATTTTTAATTTAAAAATAGATTCAATAATCTACCCTTTGTCCTATCATTCCTATATCCCCACTTTTCCTTTTCAGAACAAAATCCCTGAATATAATAACTTTTGCTTAGTTTCTTCCCTGACCGTGACGAATAACACCTTGCAACCAACCCCCCTAAATAATGATGAACATCTAAAACCCACCAGCAGACCAAAAACCACCCACCCTACCTCTTGGGAATATGGATATCATGTTCTTAAAATAACTTCCTTTTACCTGGGGGTGATGGTATCTTTAAGAGATACTGAGAAAATTGAGATCATGGTCAAATTCTGGGAGAGCTAGCTGCTGTCCAGTCGTGATGTGATGGCAAAGTGTAAGGCTTACTTGAAGTCCTGCCTGAAGTAGACTATGAGGCTGGACCATTTTAGCTAATGGCTTTAAAGTTGTCGTGAACAGTTTGTAGTCCAAAGTTCATCTTTGGATGGTGTTTGACCGCTGAACGCTGTTATCACCGTCCAGGTAAATTTGTCATTTCAGGGTCCCATCTGCTTCTTGGGGACCTCCATGGCAAATGTCAGAAATGGTTACAGTTCACTATAGAAAATTTAAACCTGTTCACTGCCATATGCAGCAGATCTTAGAGAGGTTAAAGGATCACAATTTGTTAAACACATCTAGGGGTAAAAAACGTGGTTCCTAGTTACCTGTTTCAGACACAAGCCCAAAAATCACATACAGGAAGCTAAATGAAGCCTATTTCTAGAATTAGCTAGTATTCTATATGCCCATAAGTATCACATCAGAAAGTGATGTGATATATATATATATGTGTGTGTGTGTGTGTGTGTGTTTATATATGTAATATATATGTAATATATATAAATATATATAAACATATATATGTATATATTAGTCTTATAAATATTGAGATAATACTTATACCTTAAAAAAATTTTAAAGAATCAAAATAAAACCAAAAGATTAAGAGATTAGTGGCAATAGAATAGTCCCTTAATGTTGATTTTTCTGCTGTCCCATACCAGATGGCTCTTCTGACATGAGACAGAGATCTTGGATTTTTATTTAACAAACATGCTTGGGTTTAGAAAAGAAGAGAGCCACACTACAATTCCAAAGCCAGCTTTAATTTTTAATTGACTTGAGACTACAAAAAGACCATTTGCCCTATATGTCTACAGAGAACAGCAAAAGCAAACAGTTGACAAGATGTATGAAAATTTATCCTGTTGGAAGTGTGCTATACTATTGGGCCAATTTATTCTTTTCCATGGAACATTTTCCTTGATGTTTTGCCCTTCTTCCAATGTCTCATTTGCTCAGTTGTCTTCCAATTCTTTAAATGAATCCTTTTATTTTCCTATAAACACACACACACACACACACACACACACACACACACACACACACACACACATCCTGCCCCAACCCTAACTTTTGGGAATTCAATTTTGGCAGGTTATATCTGATTAAATAAAAAGCATTTGTTAGTTTCTTAAGTTAGTTTAGATTGAGGGGCCAAACTGTTTGATGAATTAGTACCCCTTCTAATGAAGAGGTCTCTCCTGTTTAAATCTAATCTTTATCAATCTTGATAGTATCCATATCTTTTCTTCTCCTGTAGAAACAAAAGCAAAACTTCTTCCCCAACATACCACATAACCTGTTTTCTATCCTGAGGTCAACTCATCTTTAAAGTATACAGGATAATTTAATTCAACAGTTTTTTTTTCTCTACTATCCAATGTCTCACCATAGCTGTCATTCCTTTCTCACTAGCATTTAAAAAAATTTAAAGTCAGGTGTGGGAGAGCTGGCATGGACCTAGGAGAGCTAGCTCTGCCCCTCACATGAGAGGGTGGTCTCTACGGCCCAGACTGAACACCTCAGCTACCACCCAGACCCCACATCCTGGGCCTTGGATTGACCATCCTAACTCTCTCTACAATATGCTGGGGTATTCAAGTGGTCTGGTCCTGCAGAACAGCAACTACACAATCTCCATGACTTGAGGCAACAACAGGGTATCCTAGAGGAGTTTGATGAGGTCCCAGTGATGATGGTGCGCTAGAAAGAAGAGGCCTTGAACCAGATGAATGAATCATGGCAATGAACATTTTGTGGGTGGGGCTGATTGGAAAAAAGGGGTATATAGAGTAATAAACCACAGCTCAAAATGCCACTCTGATGAATGAAGAAGTATTTGAAAGATGTAGGAGTGCGGTGGGTTTTTGATTCTTTGTTTTGTTTTGCTTTCAATTAATGTGGGGGACATAGTGCAGGGGCAAAGGACAGTTATGGAGAGACTGGGAGGTGAGTGAGATTGGGGTGAATGGTGTGAAATTTTCAAAGAATCAATAAAGAATTATGTTTAAAATTTTAGAAAAAAAAATCAGAGAGAAAATAAATAAATAATTTAGAGTTACTAAAGCTACCAAAAGGGACTCCTTCCTATTTAACCTGTGCCTTTATTGCCTTGTTGCTCTGCCCTCTCATTGGCTCTTAGCCCAGCTACCTCACTTCCTTGTCACTGCCTGTCTGTACAGACCTCCAGGTCTCTACGGTTGGCACTTGGATCAAAGGCGTGTGTTACCACACTTGGCTGTTCCCTAGTGTGTCCTTGAACACACAGAGCCCCTGCCTGCCAAGTGATTGGATTAAGGGTGTGTGCTACCACTGCCTGACTTTTGTGTTAATGGCTTGCTGTTACCTCTGATCTCTAGGCTAACTTTATTTATTAACATAAAAATAAAATATCACCACAGGATGGAAATAAAAAGAACTATTTTTTTTTTCATCAGAGAAGAAACACTTCATGAGTAAAATATAATCTGAAATTAGGGAACCAATGAACATACTTTTACAAATATAAAGCAAACTGTAGTAGGATATGCAATATTTATATTAATAGAATGGAATTTAAGTCAAAAGCATAAAATGTGGCAAATGAAGTAATTATATAATAAAGGAAACAGTTTAACAAAGAATATTTCTCAGTTTCCTGTCTACTGAATAATTGTGAATGATGAAGGCAAACAAGGCCTGTTGTATCAGAATGGGTTTTCACTCATTCTTTATCCCATCATTTCTCCTGCTGAGAGGGCACCTGTTCACCATTCTCTGAAGCAGATACAATATCATTGTTGTTGCAGCTGATAAGGGCAGAAATGGATGACCAGTGAGGTGTTAATAACCAAAGAGCCCATGCCCCAAGGCCCTCAGCAGCAACTAATACTCTGGAGATCTTCAGAGTTTCTCTCTAACACAGAGAAGTAACATATGTGGCAGCTGGGGCACCCAAAGCAAGCATGTTTTTGTTAGAGTCTGCATCACTGTGGGAGGATAATGTGAAGTTTGGAGGCAGTAATAAACTGATACATCCTCAGGCTCCACTCTGCTGATCTTGAGTGTGAAATCTGTGCCTGACCCACTGCCACTGAACCTGTCTGGCACCCCAGAAAATCTCTTGGAAACCGTGTAGACCAGGATCTGTGGAAACTGGCCTGGCTTCTGCAGGTACCAATGCAAATATGTGTGTCCACTACTTAGTAGGAGGCTCTGACTAGACCTGCAAGAAATGGAGGTTTGATCTCCAAGGCTGACAGGCAGGGAGGTTGGAGTTTGGGTCATCACAACATCACCTCTGGAAGCTGAAATAAAGACAGAGAAGTATAAAGTTAAAGATACTTCATGAACAATTTTTTGGATTCTTTTTTGACATTTATTTTAACTGAGATATTTATTTTACATATAATTCTTTATACACTAAAATTCTCTTTTTGACAAGCAAGTGAATTGAAATCCTAAGACCATCCCATTCAATCTGTATCATACTCTTCATTATAGAACAGGTTCTTTCTAGTCAGAAACCTTCCTTTCACAGATGTAAACCCCACAGGCCCCATCCTGGAGGTTAAGACCCATCTTCTCATACATGGACAGAACACATGTGATTATCAGTAGAACCCTGGGCTTACTCTCCCTACCCATCCTTCTTTCTCACTTTCCTCTGTCCTCACCAGGCATCCAGAGCAACAGCAGCACTAATAGCATAACAGGCAACTTCATTTTGAGGAGGAAGCCTGAGGAGACTGGTAAGTCACTGCAAGATGATGACTGAGCTTTTATACAAGAGTAGCCAGGGTGTGTCCTCCTTAGGGAGCAATATGTAAAGGATGGGTCAGTGCTGTGATATAGAAGGAAGACTGATGCAGATTTTTCATGGTTTCAAAAACCACAGAAAGTATCTTCTATTTCAAGGGTGACAATTGTAAAACAAAATGTGGTGCTTGGTGGGAAAATGCTCAAACCTGTCAATCTGGAAGACAATAGACACAAGTGCTGTATTACAGAAACCCTGGAAGGAGTAATGAAGAGATGTATGCAACCTATCAGAGGGTCTATGACTTTTCTAGCTACAGGTTCTTGGCCCCAATAATTGTGTCAGGTATTGGTTTTGTCTTATGGAATATTAATTTAAGATGTTTTACATGAGTTCGTGGGGTGACGGCCTCCCATCCAGCGCGGCCACGATGCCCAAGAGGAAGGTTAGCACGGACAGAGTGGCGAAGGCGGAGCCCAAGCGGTGCTCCGAGAGACTGTCTGCCAAGTCTGCCAATCCCGCCCCTGCCAAGGCGGACGCTAAGGCTTTTCTGTTGCTTAGAAATATGGATGAGGTTTCCTTACTCTATAAACCAAACTGTGCCTAAATAATTAATGGTCAAATTTAGGGACATTTGTAAGCAATAACTAGACCTGTATGTTTTGAATTTTATAATGGTAGTTTGGAAATAAGTCAACTCAATCAAATTCACACAGGCAGGTTTGGCTGGTTTACATAACATTACTGTGCATTGGATAAACTTGGTTAAGTGGAATCTGTGCAACCAAACTGCCCCAAACCACACTCCTTTAGAGTTGAATAGATATTCAAATTCATCATCACCATCTCTGGACTCAATGAATGTTATCTTTAAATTAAAAAGAGAGTTTTTGTTTGATTAAGAAAATCAATAAGTAAAGGAGTATCAGAATGAATGTGAACACAGGAAACAATTGGAACTAAGGTCTGGATTTTGGCATAGACAGTAGTGATGGCTTCATGAACTTGTACACTGTCCTCCAAACTCCATCACATTGTGAACTTGACATATATATATGTGTGTGTATATATACATATATACATACATATATATACATATATATATATATATATATATATATATATATATATATTCTACTCATGTAGCCACACTTCAGTAAAATGACTTTCAGAAGATGGCAAAGAATTCCAAGGAACAGAGAGAGATTTGATAATTGCAGGTTGGTGGAACACGTTCTGGGTTCTAAGCAACTATGATAAAAGCAGGTGGCCTATTCTAAAAACTGTAAATCTTTCTTCTTTTTCCTATCATGGTAAAATTTCCATTTAGGGAGCGCGAGAAATGGGTCAGTGGTTAAGAGAACTGTATTTTCTTCCTAGAACCAACCTGATAGCTTATGACCATCTATAATTTCACATCCAGAAGTTCTGACACCCTCTTCTGGGCTTCACAGGCACCAGGCACTCATGTGCTGCACATGCTGGAAGAATACTGATGCACATAAAACAATTTTTATTTATTTATTTGTTTATTTGTTTTTTATTTATTTATTTATTTATTTATTTATTTATTTATTGGTTTTTCAAGGCAGGGTTTCTCTGTGTAGTGTTGATGCCTGTCCTGGATCTTGCTCTGTAGACCAGGCTAGCCTCGAACTCACTGAGATCCACCTGGCTCTATCTCCCCAGTGCTGGGATTAAAGATGTGTGCCACCACCGCCCAGACTTATAATTTATTTTTAATTTACAGTAGTATCGATTTTACTGTCTCCCATTGGTTTTTGAATTTGTCATTATTTTATATAGCTTATAGAATATTGGTATTAATTATTTTTAATAAAATCTCTACACAATAATTTCATTACGCTTAAAAAATGAGGGGAAAGGTATGTAATATTTATAGGAAATGTTAGAAGACAACTACTCTTGGTGGCACTGTCTGTATTGAGACAGGAGTGCAAAGTACTTTAAAGGAACATGTCTTGAAAAGCAAAAAAACAATACTGACCACATCAAAATTATATTCTGAATTTTGAAGTTTTCAATTATTGAATTAAATAAATGCTACTTATTTTGTTAGATTTTTTTTTTCAGAGCTGAGGACCGAACCCAGCGCCTTGTACTTGCTAGGCAAGCACTCTACCACTGAGCTAAATCCCCAACCCAAGATTTTTAAATAATTATGTGAAGTTTTTAAGTTTTATTTCACCAATTCCACTATAGTCTAATTGCATTTTTCCTAAGATTAAATATGAGATATTTAATTCTCTGTATTTATAATTATAATTTTACTTTTTATTGTAGTTACATGAAATCACTTTTTTAACTTTGAGTCAAATGATTTCATATTCTCTTGTTGATTCTAATAATTTAATTATAGATTAATTTGCATTTTTCATATACATAATCCTTTCACCTGTAAAGTATGATAGTTTCCCTCTTTCTTTTTTATATTTGTCATTTGTAGTTAAAGCTACTCTATTATCATGGCATGAATACCTTCAAAGATATCTGTTCAAATATATTTGATTAAAATATCCAAGAATGACAGAGAAAATCTTGTTAGCAAATTTCTCTTGACTATGGAACATCTCTATATATTCTTACTTATCTTTGAAAATTTCCAAGTTCTTTCCCCCTTTTTCTTTTGAATGTAACTATATTTAGCTATTCATTATGTCACATGTCAAAAACTTCCAAATGTCTATCTTCCTCCTGAAGTGTCATTAATCTCCTTTGTGTTAGTTTCTACTTCTATGAAACTATGAAAATAGTAACACTTCTTTAGTAGTATACTTTTGTAGTTTTCAAGTATCTTTGATCCATAGCTGTGGTGGAGGTCATCATTCTAGTGATTTTACTTTAATTCACAAATCATACAGGCATTCAATCTTGGATTTTCTCAAGTATCTTCTTATTAATGTACTGTCAAAATTCTATCTTCAGAAAGTGACATGTGACATTGTCCTCCTGTCTTACACACTCTTTACTCAGATTTTTATTCTTATCTTTCACTGATTTCAACCCCATGGCTTGTGTTACTGAAAAGTGACCATTGTCATTCTGGTTTATACATTGTATGGTTTCCTCAAACAATTCCCTTATGATTTTATCATATATTATACTTATGGGCAATTCTATAGCACAATGTTTCATAAAATAAGGTTTTTTATAAATCACTGATATAATAAATTTAACTTTGCTTATTCATTGGGCCACATTCTGACGAAGCCTCTAAATTTCTATCATCCCAGGAGTCCCATTAATCACCTTAATGAATTTAAAGAGTCATAACAAGGCACATAATGACATAAAATTTAATAACAACCTATAGCAAAATGGAATAGAAAATCTTGGCTTGTTTTCCATAGATTAATTATGTGCTTTTCTTTATGGATGGATAGTTGGATGGACAGAGAAATAGACATTATCTATCTTTCTTGTAACTTGTCAACATGCGTGCCCTGGAAGTCCCAGAACCTGAGGGTTACTAATTTAAAAAATAGTTATGTTGTCTCTAGGTGTTCAGACTTATTTCTATTATAAATATCATAACTGTAATGATGGCTACCACATTGCCCTAGCTTTGAAAATAGCTAAGGAATTAGTTAGCACAGAAAATTAGAAGAACAACAAACATTCTCTGAAATGGAAACAATGGAAGAAGTAAAGGCTCATATTGTGATCCTCTTGCTGTTATGGTTAAGGACCACAAGAAGTACACATAGTAAACAAAAACCAATATGGCTCCCCTTAGAGATGAGCATATATCATTACTATTATCCTCTGACACCATAGAAAAATGTTGTCATTTTATTTAAAATATCTTTTCTACTAAAGTAGTTTGATGTGTAGTGAGACAGGTATGTAATGGAAAAGAAGACATTTCATTTTAATATCTCTTCCTCATTTTTCTGCTCCTCCCCTTCCTCTTCTGATTCTCCACCTTTACCACCTTATTTACCTATGATGCATCATGGCCTAGTTGAATATATTTCACAAGACAAAGGACATATTAACATTATACAATGTATCCACATAGTATGCTTCTGAAAATTAAGAATTGTACAATTCTTATATTTTTGGTTGTGAGCCTAGCCTTTAACGGCTGAGCTATCCCTCTGTTTGGGAGGCATCTAGGCAGTGGTACCAGGTTCTGGGCTCATTGCATTAGTTAGCTGTTTGAAACCAGGGACTTACACAGGGTCGCTTGGCTCATTCTGGGAGAAGGGGACTGGACCTGCCTGGACTGAGTCTACCAGGTTGATCTCAGTCCTTGTGGGAGGCTTTGCCCTGGAGGAGGTGTGGAATGGGGAGTGGGCTGGGGGGAAGGGGAGGAGGGCAGGAAGGGGGAGAACAAGGGAATCTGTGGCTGTTATGTAGAACTTAATGGTATTGTAAAATAAAATAAAGAAAAAAAGAATCATATAATTATCTCTATAGTGTCTTAAAAACCATTTTATGTGAGTGTCTTAGAGTTTCTATTTCTGTAAAGAGACACCATGATGACAGCAAATCAAATGAAGAAAACATTTAATATTGATGGCTTGCTTATAGTTTAGAGGTTCATTCCATTATCATCATGGCAGGGAGTATGGTAGCATGCAGGCAGACATGGTGCTGGCTACAACTTCATCAGAAGGCAACAGAAAGTTGACTGAGCACATCATCTTGAGCATATATGAGACCTTCAAGCCCACCTCCATACTGACACACTTCCTCCAAGACCACATCAACTCCGACATGACCACAACTCTTAATAATGCCACTGCTTTGGGGGACCATTTTCTTTTAAACCACCACAGGAGTAATAGGTAGTCATGATAAATCTCTAAAGAAGCACAGCATAGTGACAAAATTATCTTACTGTCATGTGCTGTCTATAAAGCTCAGGAAAATATAATGCCTAGTTAAAAAAATGTTGGACATTTTATACCTCAGATTACAAAAAAAAAAAAAAAAAAAACAACAACAAAAATCAAAATGTCTGGGGTCACCATTTGTATCTAAACCAATAACACCAATAGCACAATGTATGAAATGTGTGGGGGTCATGCCTCACTCTCCAGATAAGGGACCTGGGACCAAGGAATGGTAAGTGCACCACTTGCCCTTTCCCTAGCCTCCCTTTTTCCCCTGGGAGACAATCAGATGCAGCAGGGAGCCAAGTCAAGCAAGGACTCATTTATTTAAAAACAAGCTCTTTTCAAGCATAAAGTAAAGAAGGCTGGGGGGAGTAGATGCCCTGTTGGGCCAATCAGCTTAAGGGTTACCCAAACATGTGCCTACTCTAAGGTATTTATAGTGTTGCCAATGAGAGAATCATGTACTGATATCATCTTTCTTGACCTGAAGCTCCAATCATATCTTTTTGTAAACAACTTGGGTTCCACACTCTACACTTTCCCTCTGAGCCATCTTTTCTAGCACCTGGATCCATAGGGCCCCTCCACAGAATGTAGTAAGAATTGAGCAAGGAAAGACATGAAATAAAATATTTGCTAATAAGTTTAGTACACAAATTAATAAAAAATGGAATCTCAACATAAATATTTATAGGTGATTGCAAAAAAACTCTACATACACCAAGGATAGCCAAATTACCTATATATTAAAGATTATACAAGTGAATAGAGAATATATGTGTGTTCATAATATGAGCCAATTCTAAAAAATATTTTATATGTCTACCTGCTTGCATGTTTATAAGAACATTCTGTGCATGTCTGGTGCCCTCAAAGGCAAGAAGAGGGTGCTGGGTCCCTGGGAACTTAAATTAAATATAGCTGTGGTTCACCATGTGGATGTTGAGAATCAAACCTAGGTCCTCCTACACACTGGGAATTTTCTCCAGCTCAACAAACCACTTTTAAATGTATATTCTCCAGTTGGCATATAAACTCAATATAACACAACTAACATTCCTGAAGGGGTTTCTAAGGTTGATTAACTCAATATAGAATTTATCTAAAAAATCAAACAGCATAAGAAAGAAAATCTGAATATTTAAAAGTGGTATTATATCTTCTGAACTGATTGTTTTGTTTCATGTAAAACTATAGGAATTAAGTCTGCAGGTTACTGTAGACATATAGATAGGTATGTAGATTAAGGGAGATCATGAAGACACAGGGAATAGATCCTACACCCCTAAAAAAAGAATAGAGAATAGATCACTGTTGTAGTGTTGTTTCTAAAATTATCTTCTGAAATGTCAATTATTCACTAATATTTTGGAAAGCATGTGAAAGACAACCCTTTCCAACACTTACAATGTCATATAGACAAATCTATATTCTACTTCATGCTGTGGGATCAAAAGCCATAGGAGTGAGGTTCAATATTATTTGATTCTTGTAAGCTACCAGTGGACATAGGAACCATTAGAATTCTATGGGAATTGCTGCAGAAAGCTGAGAGCATCAACACTCACTGCTGGAATTTAAAGACACAGCAGAGGATCATGGTTAGACAGCCTTCTCTTTCTCTGACATTTGTGCTCTAGCTGTTCTGGGAAATCCAGGAATGCTTTCTGCTGTCAGCTTCTCTCTATAGTATTTCTCTTCCCTTTAAATACTGGCGCTTAGAAACTAATTTTCTGTATTTAAATAACGTATTCTGGAATGTTCAGAATAGTTTCTACTGTTCTATGAGTCCAAGCTGGAGACATAACTCAGATTCCACATAGGGAATGACTGTGTGCTCTGTTAAAGCAGAAGGGCATCGGTACACTGTAGGGATGGAGATGATGAAGGAAGATATTTATTGTACAGAAAAGACTGTTTAGCCTCCTCTACAAAAACAAATGATTTTCTGTGAACTTTACTGAAAATCGTGTGACATCTGAGAAAATGTTTCAGTGAGTGATTCATAAGGAGGAACAGCAGCAGCCCAGCCTCTCACTTCTGCTTCCATGGAGGTTTATGTTATGACTTGTATCACTGTGGGAGGTGTATAACCTTGTTGACAGTAATAAGTTGCAATGTCTTCAGATTCCAGGCTGCCAATGGTGAGAGAATAATCTGTCCCAGACCCACTGCCACTGAACCTCGATGGGACTCCTTCTACCAACCTATTTGTATAATAGATCAGGAGTTTAGGAGCGCTCCCTGGTTTCTGCTGGTACCAGTTTAAATCATTGCTAATGCCCTGACTGGCCCGGCAAGTGATGGTGACTCTGTCTCCCAGGGATGCAGACAGGGAGGATGGAGACTGAGTCATCTGGATGTCACATCTGGCACCTAGGAGTGGAGAAATAATAATTTCCCACATAGTTAAGCATGAAAAGAAAGAACTGAACCCAAATGCCAGTCAACAATAATCACAGTGTAACAGTGAAATTCCCATTTTAGTCCTTTTTTACCTGGAAACCAGAGCAGCAGGAGCCCAAGGAGCTGACCAGGGACCCTCATGTCCATGCTGAGTCCTAACTGCAGTGACAACTGTACAGGGTGTGACTGGTATATAAAGAAGTCCTCAAGGCTGTGCAGTGAGTGCATGCAAATCATTGGGAACCAGTTAGGGTGGGCACAGCTGCAAGACTTGCTCAACTCAGCAACTTGGCAAAAGTTCATGCTTCCTTGATACCCAAGGTCAGACCATATTTAGACACTTCTAAGAAGGGAGCTACTGCAGAGGAAATGTTATAATCAGAGAAGTGAGATCATCTCAAAATAATCCCGACCTCAGCCAGTACATGACCTAGTAATATTTAGAGCTGCTTCCAAATAACATTGCAACCATTTCTTGAAATGTTTGTAGGGAAAAAGCTTTTGTGGGTACCTGAAAAAAGGCTCTATGACCATCTTGACCCAGCCTTGGTCCCTCTTCATACAAGGGATGTTTATGGTGGCTGTGAATATTTGTTCGCTAAACCCTTCTCCTAAAACTCTGCAGAATTTTCAGCTAAGACTACTGGGTTTCCCCTCCCCTCATGGCACCTTAGCTGTATATAACACAGTGAGAGACTGAGTCAGTAACATGCTCCATCAGCAAGTGCATCACTGACAGACAGACCCACCATCATTCAAACTGCAGGACTCTTTCACACTCATGTTAAGAGGACTTGGTTTAGATACCACTCCAATCTTGTGGGATATTTGATCACATTGTGAACCATGAATTTGTGTTAATTAAATAAATCCTTGGGTCAGAAGGTGGAGCCAGCAACTAATTGACAGGAAGTAGCCATACAGAGTTAAGGGAGTCCAATGAATGGTTAGAGAAACACACAGGAAGTCATAGGGAGGAATTTTGAGTTTGGCCATCTTTTTTTGGTTTAGTATTATGGAAGAGAATCCTTCTTGCTGGGTCACTATCTAAGGAGGAAGATAGCTAGTTGCTTCTCTGCTTTTTTGAGCTAACAGATTTTCACCCAAGCATCTGATTCCCAGATCTTTATTGGTAAAATAGAATGATAGAGACTTAGTTAAAAACTAAATATGCCTAGAGAGGCATAGGCAGTTCTGGCAGGATGTTTAAATTCACTCAGCATCTACATGAGCAGTGGAGCAGTGATTGTGGAATCATAGTCAGTAGCTGAAATAGCAGTAGATTCAGGTGCAGCCACTGTGAGGACAATAAAACAACACCCGATTATAAATTATCCTAATGCTTACAGAAAATCTATGACCTGAACTGTCGCTCCTCCTTTTCTAAATGCATAAGATCACTCTAAAAAGGCTTCATGTGCAGTTAACAATTGCTCATTTAAAATAATATTTTTAATAATTCAAAAAGATTTTCAAAGTCTATTTCTCTGTCTCTCTCTGCTTCTGTCTCTCTCTGTCTCTGTCTCTCTGTCTCTCTCTGTCTCTCTCTGTCTCTCTCTGTCTCTCTCTCTCTCTCTCTCTCTCTCTCTCTGTGTGTGTGTGTGTGTGTGTGTGTGTGTGTGTGTGTATACCTGTGTGTCATGAAAAGACCGTCTCTCAGAACTCTTGATCATCTGTATCTTACAAACTTTCCTCCCCTCTTCCTTGGTGTTATAGCTGGACAGGAGATGATTAGGACTATTGATTGCTTTTCTCCACTAGGAGCTTTTCGGTGAATTAAAACAGAAATTTATTTTTACTCTCTCCACAAGGGGGAAGCATTTAGCAAGAAGCAAAAATCTGTGTAGGAATCACTCAGCCACTGCAACAAATAGATCAAAGGTCACAAATCACATTCATCCATCTTCCATACATATTAAAATCCCACATGATTTTTTGAATTATTTTATTCTTTAGAGATCCTTTGTCACATTAAAAGTTGAAGGAGATATTTCTTTGATGAGGGGTGATGTGAGTATAACGAGAAATATTGAAAATGTGGTTAGGGATTACACTGGTTTAGTTAAGGGCAAGTTGTTATGTTCTCCAAGGTGACCTAACTAGCTCCAGGAAGTTGAATAGGTTTTCACTACCAGACATGATTTCCTTTTTGTTTAGTGGGCCTTATACTCAACTAAAAAGCTGCTGGTAACCTCCAAGGTATGTGGACTACTACTGTACTGCACCTGTTTTAGTTCATAGTCATCACAACTGATAGGACTATTGTAATGTCAAGGTGGATTCCCTTTCTTGTCAGCTTGCTTAGCACCTTCTGGAACCATAAATACAAATAACTTGGAGGAAGCTTTCTATACTTATATTTTAATTTCAAAACAAGTGTTTAAGCTAAAGAAAGAAATTTATAAAATCTCTATCACAAAATATATCTATGACAATGTATGGAAACTAGGAATGCTGAATTTCAATTAGTATTAAATTATAATATAAAAAGGAATTTGATATATAACATAAAGTAGTTTCATATTTTGAACACATAGTTAAGATCAGTATACTTATGAGGTCCTCATACAACTGGTGGAGAATTGTCATCACAAGGGCAGTGAAAAGGCATGTTGTAGTGAGGAAAAAGGACCTTAGAACAGAGTTTGGGGAATCTTAGAGAAGAGAAGGCAGAAACTGATTCTTTTATGAGGGCATTCATCCTGGTCTGCTTTTAGCTCAGAAACAGAACTAGGAGATCATCACTTTCTGATTCTGGAAGATGGTGAGGTTGTAGTCATTTATCACAGAAGATACAGAAAACAGATGAATTAAATGTCCTTTTCCTCTTTGTTGGAACCCATTTGGGTTTCCTTGTGGCTTTACCCAGCAGGTCTGTGTAGAGAGGATGATTGGACCACAGGCCTGAGTACAGGTGTCTGAGGTGGCCTGCACTTGGCTGTGCTGGGGGGAGGTCTCTTGCTCCACCCCTTGGCATTTCTTTAAATACCCTAGGGCAGAGACAGTCAAGGCCTGATGGATTAGGGATACAGGTTCTCCCAAGTCTATCCTGTGTTTTCTCTCTATTTCTCCCCGCTCTAGCCTTCCATCTAATATTTTCTGATGCTCCTACTCATGAGTACTCTGGGGAAATGTGGGGGTGAGGGATAAACCCCCCACAGATGGCACCACTGAACAGAGACTAAGAAAATAATAATAATATATTTATTAATATATAATAATATATTATATTTATATTTATTAATTAATATATATTAATATATTTATTAATTTATTATTATTATTATTATTAATATAATAACCAGAGTTTGGTGAAAGTAAAAGTTAGGGTCTGCCATTTGAAGAGGTACCAGGTCAGTGTTATAGTGAAAAAAGTTAAATAGGCCAGGGGGTTTCATCCTCAGGAGAAAAGAAAAAAAATGAGCTGGAAGGATGTCCAAAGCTACAGCATTGAATCTTCTCTATCAAGATTTCTCTCCTTTGGTCTCTCTTAATTTTTATCTATGAAAAATAAGGAAGAAATTTAGAGTAAGGTAGTACAGAAAAATTTAGTAAAATAGCATAAAGGAAACTTGGGATACAACAGAGAAACTAAATTTGTAATTTTCTAGCTATGAGCACAAACTTGGAAAAATCAATCCTCTGAGCTTAATGGATGAAAAAAAGCTCTTCTTTGAGCTTATGCAGCAGAAAAAAAGATCCCCGTGGGAAGCTTTTGGTCCCAAGCACCCAGAGAAAGTAATTCTTCCTGAAGCAAAATGTGGGTGTAATAAGTCAAAGTTGGAAGTTTTGGGAAAGCTTGGTGGTCTTTCTCTCAAACAAAAACTTTCTTAAAAAAAACTTAATCTGCCTTTTAAAAACTAAAAGCCTTTCAAAACTTTCTCTCTCAGATATTCTTTCTGTAAGGACAAAAATAAGAATCATCTGAGATATTCATATGGGAAAAAAAACTGATTAGTTCTAAGAAAAAAGAAAGACCTCTTTATTAAAATGGGGCATGCAAATAGCATGCAAATCTTCAAAGAATCACTTGTAGAAAGATTAAAAATAAAGGGGTTAAGGTGGAACTACAACAAGTACAGAGGTTCTTAAAGTTTGTAGAAGAATTGTGTCCTTGGTTGTTTGATTATGGGAAGCTGAAGGAAGATTCCTGGGAGCGGGGATTGGAGTTGAAATGCAAAAATATTGTGGAGAACATGGGCCTGAAAAAAATTCCAATGGAATTCCTTGACCTGTGAGCATTGATTCAGGACAATTTAGATCCAAACCTTGAAAAGCAGGAGGGATCTTTTCCTAAGGTAGACAAGGCAAAGACAAAACCCTCTGCTCTGCCATCAGAACCTGAAAACCCTTTTACAACACTGTTTAAACAGAGTTTCTATTGGCCATGAAGCTAAGTTTAAGGAAAGAAGTCTTGGGATAAGACAAGGGAGGAACTGAAACGCTTGAAAAGCTTAGTAACTTCTTTCACTCAAAAAATTAGAAACTCTTCAAGTCTCTCCTCTTCCCTCTATATGGGTGAAATTAGACTGACCTGGGGTGACATCTTTTTTAATGTAAAAGCCACCTGTAATTGTCCTAGTGCAAAGATCCTCTGAAGCAATATGAACCCTCTCTGTTGACACT
Organism: Peromyscus maniculatus bairdii; assembly: GCF_049852395.1. Taxonomy (NCBI): domain Eukaryota; kingdom Metazoa; phylum Chordata; class Mammalia; order Rodentia; family Cricetidae; genus Peromyscus; species Peromyscus maniculatus. The sequence goes on along the minus strand of NC_134854.1, from coordinate 89,102,237 downwards.
GCACCTCCTCTTCAAGCTAGCCTTCTGGAAGCTGCTAGTAAGGGGGAAGAAATTCAAAGTTTTCAAATGTGCCCTGTCCTGGAAGAGCAGGATGGCCAGGATAATATTATAAGAGATCATGTTCCATTTCCTTTCAAATAGCTTAAGGAGCTAAAAACAGCATGTAGTAAATATAGTGACACAATCACTCCTTTCACAACAGCATTGTTAAAAATCCTTGCCTTAGATGCTTTGCCCCTGGGTTATTGGAAACAAATGGCTCAAGCATACCTATCTGGAGGTGACTATCTGCTGTGGGAAAGTGAGTTTGTGGAGCATTGTCAGGCCACAGCTGAAATAAATCAGGCACAACAGATTCTCAACACCTTTTATATGCTTTCTAGGGAAGTCCCTTATGGTGAGACAGATCAACAATCAAATTTTGAAATACCAGTGTATACTTAGGTTAATGTTACGGCCAAGAGAGTTTGGAATACGCTTCTGCCATCAGGAAGACAAACTGAGGATCTGTCTAAAATAGGATAAGGGCCTGATGAGTTACTTTAAGATTTTGTTTCCAGATTAATGCAAATGTCAGGCAGATTAATTAGTGATTCAGAAGCTGGACTTTTACTTTTAAAACAACTTACATATGAAAATGCCAATGCAGCATGCCAGAACACAATATGCTCTTTTAGAAAGAAGGGAAACTTTTCTGACTATATCCAACTTTGTTCTGACACAGGGCCTGAAGTTTTCCTGTGACCCTGCCTGCCATCAGTCAGAATAAATCTCTCCCAATTGTGTCCCCCAAGTAAACACACAGAGACTTATATTACTTATAAACTGTATGGCTGTGGCAGACTTCTTGCTATCTGTTCTTATATCTTAAATTAACCCATTTCTATAATTCTATACCTTGCCATGTGGCTCATGGCTTACCGGTATCTTACATCATGCTTCTCCTTGTGGCAGCTGCCTGACTGAGCCTTCTTTCACCCAGCATTCTCCTCTCCTTGTCCTGCCTACACTATTCTTCCTGCCTGGCTACTGGCCAATCAGTATTTTATTTATCAATCAATCATAGCAACATATATTCACAGCATACAGGACATCCCACAGCAAGGCCCATCAGACAATCAAGGGATAGTCATGGCAGCAGCATTGCAAGGAAAAACAGTTAGGGATGTTCTGTACCAGCAAGGACATGCTAATTCTAGACAAGAGAAAGTCTCTCTGAAGGATCTGTAGGCAAGCTTTGCTTTAAGTGCTTTTGTTTCTTTTCACTGTCTGGCTGAGGCAAATGAACAAGCCTTGAGGCAATTTTAGAATTAGTAATGCCTACCTCAGCATGCACTAATAAGGCAGGTGTGATCTGGGGCCAGTGTTGGATGAAAGAGAAACACCTGTTGAGCCCAGCTCAGGGAGAACAAAAAATCTTTTGACTCAAGAAACCTCATGTAGTCAAGAAAAAAAGCTCATTTACTCTTGACTTTTCAATACAAAAGCAAACCTAAAAGGGAACAGGAAATTGACTCCTGGGCCTGAAAAGAACTATGAGAAATAAAGTCCGAAAGGTAGCTCTTAACAGCAGGCTGATATAAGAGAAATGCATTCTGGGAAAGGTAGTTTTCTGCTAAAGATGGCAGTGTTGCCTGGAAAAACTTTTCAGCTAAAAAATGCACATAGTAAACTTAAAATATAGTTTTTAAATACCTTAGGCCAGAGACAGTGGATTCCCAGTGGACTAGGATCCAGGCCCTCCCAAGTCTATCCTGTATTTTCTATCTATTTCTCCTCCCTCTATCCTTCTATCTAATATTTCCTGCTGCTCCTACTCAAGAGTACTCTGGAGAAATATGGGGGTGAGGGATAAACCCTCATACTACTTTGAGAGGCAGGTTGCCCTATGATTGTGGAAATCTTTCCACATAGTCCCACCTAAGAGGGACAACTTCAGTTTAAGTATATACTAAGAGAAAGAAGAAATAAAAGGATTGAAGAGGAAAGATTGGTAACATTTTAGTTACATCAAATGATTTCATAATAAACCGGGGCCAGATAAAATTGCTTGACCAAAAATAACACACCAAAAGTTATTTATCTACATCTATATCTATATATTTTTAAATTTGGCTACCATGAACCATCTTACCTCTTAGCTATGCAGCTAGGCTCATAAACAAATTTTGTCACTATTTATACAAGGTAGGGAGGATTCAAACAGACATAAAGTCAGCTTTTCTCTCTTCATGCTCAGCTGATCTGAAGGTCCTAGGATATTCTTCATGTTGCTGCTTCTTATATAATAAAAGAATGTAGGTATTATCAAGTGGTTCCTAAGGAATAGCCAAGGCTGTTCTTGTCTACTAGTCTCAAGTTTAACCTACTCTCTGGATGTTTCAGTCTGATCCTCCTACATATACTTGAGAATCATGTTGCACTGTTCCCATAATTAAAACACGTGAGACAAGTGAGCCATGTAAGGCAAGATTTTTGTTGCAGTCTGTATCACAGTGGTAGTAATACACATAGCACGCTTGTGACTATAAACTTCCAGGCAATTCAGAATCCATTCAGCTGATTTGCACTTTGAAATTAGTCATTGACTCAGTGTCACTGAATTGGTCTATGATACCAAGAAACATGTTGGAAAGTCTATTGCTGAAGATCTAAGGAAACTGGTCTGGCTCTAGCATGCACCAGTCTAAATTGTGTTTCCATTACTCTGTATGTGATCCTGACTTCATCTGCAGATATGGAAACAGCTTCTCCAGGGCCAACTGGCAGAGTGTACACAGTCTGGGTTATCATGGTATTACCACTGGATACTAAAAGTATAAAAGAGAAGTGTTATTTCATATACAGACATAGCAGAATATTTAAAAATTATTTCCTCTTATTCTTTATTATCTACTAATCATGTTCAGAGCTTTGGTTCATATTATAAAGAGAAGCGCATTCAAAAAGAAGAATGCTAATATTTACAAATCATAAAATGTGCTCCAGAATTAACCTCTATCATACTCTTCCATCAATAGCAGATATATGACAAGAACACCAATTCCTGTTCATTCTGGCACCTCTTTCAGTTAGATAACCAAACCCACATATCCATATTAGAGCATTACCTACCATCTCATACATTAACAGATCATGGATGAACAGTGGTGGAGTCTCATAGCCCATTTTATTCTGGATATCTGTCTTAGTTAGTGTCTCTATTGTGGCAAAAAAATGACAAAAAACAAGTTTAAAGACTAAAGGGTTTATTTGTCTTATATTTCAACATTGTTGTTCATCACTGAAGGATGTCAGAACAGAAACTCAAACAGAGCAGGATCCTGGAGGCAGGAGCTGATGCAGAAGTCAAGCTGCTACTGGCTTGCTTTTCCTGACTTGCTTATCCTGCTTGTTATGGAATCCAGGATCAACAGCCCAAGGATGGCATCACCCACCATGGGCTGGGACCTCTCCCATTGGTCACTCATTGAGAAAATGCCTTATAGCTGGATCTCATCAAGGCATTTTCTTAACTAAGGCTCCTTTCTTTCTGATGCCTCTACCTTGTGTCAAGATGACACACAAAACCAGCCAGTACAACATCCATCTTGGCACCCATTAGTTATCTGTCTCTGAGTCCAGTTCCTGAAAGATAAGTTCCCAGTGACTCTAACTCAGTGACTCCCACCCCCAAAATGTGCAACCTTGAACATCTACTTGTTATGATATCACCTTTTTATGCATAAGTGAATTTTAACTTTGAACTGTCATATTTGAACAATTAATATGGTATCTGTAAGGTTGGATTTAGAAAGATCTGATTAGAGAATGATTGAGAAGAGAACATGAAGGGAGAAAATAGTAGAATGTTTATGGTGTGAAAGTAGACAGTACAAATAGTAGGGGCCAAGATATTTAAGTAGCAATATGGCAGGGAATAAGGGAGAGGAGAAGAGGTTGAGTAACCAAAAATAAGGGTGTATGAAAAAACCCTATGGAAACACACTATTTTCTTACTCTATTTTAAAAGGAGTACAATTAACATAGGTGAAAGTTCATTATATTAATTGATATAAAACTATAGGCAAAATAATAATTAAAAATTCAAGGTATAAGTGTGTATATCAGAATGAACATAATAATTCCTAAACTTAAAAAGAACCTTTTTAAATATTCATTGATTCTAAAGGTAAAATCAACCAAATCGAGATAAAATGCTATGATACACATACACAATGTGCTGTGCTTCTCATGGGACACTTGAAATCTGGGCCATACCAAGAAAGAAAGTTTTTGTTAGTGTCTTTGTCATTGTGGGTGGAATATGTGTAGCTTATATGCAGTAATGAACTCAAATATCCTCAACCTCTACTCTGTCCAGATTTCACTGTGAAATATGTTTCTGACTCTGTGGTGGTTTGAAAAAAAATGGCTCACAAAGGGAGTGGGACTATTAGAAGTTATGGCTACTTTGGAATGGATATGGCCTTATTAGAGGAAGTGTGTCACTGTGGGGGCATGCTTTGAGGTTTCCTATGTTCAGGATACCAACCAGTGTCTCAGTTCATCTCCTGTTGCCTGCAAGATATAGGACTCTTAGCTACTTCTCCAGCACCATGTCTGCCTGCACGCCACCATTCTCCCTGCCACGATGATAATGGACTGCACCACTGAACTGTGGGCCACCACCTCAAATAAATGTTTTCCTTTATAAGAGTTGCTGTTGTCATGGTGTCTCTTCATAGCAATAGAAACCATGACTAAGACAGGCCCACTGCTACTGAACTTGTCAGGAAAAACAGATTTTTGGCCAGAAGCCTCATAGATAAGGAGCTAGGACGACAAGCCTTGTTTCTGTTCATATCACTTCAAATTTGTGTCACCATCACTATCCAGAAAGCTCTGAAAAGACTTGCAGGAGATAGAAGCTGTCCATTCATAGGTGATTAGCAGGGAGACTAGAGTCTAGATCATCACAACATCAATTATGGTAGCTCAAATAATAAGATCATCTTGAAAATTCATAAGCAATATTTAATATTATCTTCATGTCATAATTTCAAGTGAGATTTTTACATGTTGTGAATAAAATTTTTGTCTCTATAACAAACACTTTTTAGAAAAGCACATGAGTATATCATTCTAAAGGGATTCTCAAGTTAATGTAGAGTAGACCATTCAATTACATCTGTGTCAAAATCCTCCCCGTATTATATATACTGTTTCATCTGACATCTTACTTTTACAGATCTAAACCTCACAAGTCCATCATAGAAGACAGGACCTTCCATTTCAAATGTGGGTAGTAAAGACTTGGACTTTAGCTACCCTAGAGATCATCCTCTCTGTTTTCTTTCTTTATCTCCTTTATATCCTTATCAGGCATAAATAGTAATAGTCAGCCTAGTAACTGAAAAGGCCCTCTCATTGTGAGAAGATGAACTTAGGAAACTAAACAGTCAAGGCAAGAGTACTGATGAACTTTTATTTTAGACCAACAAGGGAATGTCCTCCTATATACAAATATCATGGTAGATGCAGCAGTAGATAGAGGGAACAATTATTCAGGATTCTTATGTTTGAAAAGTCACATAGAATAGCTTGAATATCAGGGACAAAAAGAGTAAAATTGGCTCATGAATGCCTAATAGCAAAATTCTGAAAGATAGTCAAGATGGAAACACAGTACCTGAGGCCCTAGTACTCCTCTTGGTGATGTGTTACAGATAGATGAGATGGAATGGTGGTGAAAAAAAAATGTTTTCGGGTCAGTCTGTGGGGGGTGAGCAACCATGATGCTTTCTGCTGTCTAATTGATTTTACAGATTAAGAGCTGAACCTAGTTCTGGGGCTGATCTGAGGAGTCAGAATGGGAACAACAGAGTTGAGAGGTTTTTGTTCCAAATCTGGTACCTTGTAAACCTTTACAAAATGTTAATTGAAGGAGTTAGGGACTATCATTACTCAAAATGAAATGAATTACTCTCTTGTGACTATAAAAGTAAACAAAAATAGTAGAAAAGTATTTCTTAATTGTTTATCACAGAAACATAAAAGCAAAAATGAAAATTAGAAATAATAGCAATAAAAATAGAGTTGAGAAAACTCTGGGAAATTACAGAAACGTACCTTCTATGGGGTCACTGGTAATGTTTATACAACTTTATCTCATACATTGTTTTATATGCACAAAATATACATTGTATTTATATGGAAGTCATAAATCAGTGAAGGGCTTTCAATACTATATTGTGACAGAAGGTTGAAATCCCCTGTCATACATATATAGAGATCTAATTTGAAAATAATGGGTTACACTTATAATAGCCATGCCATAATTTCACTATGAATCATATATTCTTTATTTTTATAACAATAGGGAAGCATTGGGAGTTTGCATAGCCTTTTTTTGTGCTATAAAATCCATGTGGGTAAAGTTTTCAGGTCTGACCCCATCTGAATTCTCTACCTGCTTCACCAAATGTGTCTCCACCATAATGAATTGCCATCTAGTTCTGGTGTACAATTAAGATTAGTGTAAATGGCCTGTATCATATGAGGAGCCTTAAGGATCGATCCCCTGGACAATAAATCAAAGGATGGTAACTCTCCCCTAACATTGTATATTTATTCATCCAGTAGCTTTGTTAGCTACCTTTCAGTGGCTATGAATTAAGAGCTCTTGCAACCTCATTTTCCTGAGTAGAATGTTACATACCTATTAGCCATTTGTATGCTTTGAGAAATGGCTGTTTAAATCTATTGCACAATTTTGAATTTATTTGTTGTTAGGATTGAGTTTTGATTAAGCATACTGATCTATAATATTTCCTTTTGTCCTTTTATTTTGCATAGTTGTCTAGGTTTTCTATCAAGGTTATGCAAACTGTGTAAAATGTACTTAGGAGTGTTCTTTGTCTTTGATGCTGTATAATAAAATGAGGAATATTTGTATTATTTCTTCAAATTTTTATTAGAATTCAGCAATATGAGCGAGTAGGAAAGCTACAAAAACTCACCAACTTGTCTGTTTTATAGAATTTGCTTTTGTCTCTGAAAATAGTAACTTTAATATTTTAGTCACATGCAAATGAAGCAAAATAACATAATCAACTCTGTTGTGATTACCTCTACACAGACAACACTAGTTGGTCATACTGGCAGCCACATGTTCATGTCTGCATCTCCCATCTTCCCTCTGCACAGTGAAATGGGATAATGACTCTGTGAAACTTTTATCACAAGAGGAGGTGTTTGAACGAACTGCTTTAGTTGGGTCCAGTGTGTGGTAGTGTCATATTGTAGAAAGGGGCCAAATGTGCACTGTTTTCTCCTTTCCTTCACTTGTGAAAAGACCAGTTCATATTGTTCTCTGCTGGAAAATTGTACCTATTATTCATTTGTCACAAGGTTGACAATGCTTTAAAGTAGCATGGGACTTTTGAATGATTCTACTTCTCCTAAAGGTTGGATGCAATCCAAATCCAAGAACACATCAAAACTCATACACCATACTCAAGTGTGCTGCATCCCAGAGCCTGTTCGTTTTCTACTGAGAGGTAGAAAGGGCGTGGATCCTGATGGAATGGTAGGAGGGGACGGACTGGAAGAAGTAGAGGAAGGGAAAACCATAATGAGGTTATAACATGTGAGAAAAATCTATTTTCAATAAAAGGATTAAAAAGAAAAATATATAGTTTAAATTAAATAAATAGAAATAGTTCTGTTGTCTCAAGACATATTTTTTCTATTATGAGCATCATAGTCATTATGATGACTACCACAAATGTTTTAAAATAGCTAAGGAATTAAAACTGTGAATACTTACTAAGATGGAAACATTGGAAGAAGGAAAGGTTCATCCAGTGATTCCCTTGTCATGGTTAGGGACCATAGGGAGTGCACACAGTAAACAGAGATGAGCTAATATTAGCACTAAAACAGCTGTCACCATAGAGAAATGTTGATATTTTATTAAAATGTCTTTATAACAAAGTTGTTTTGAAGGATGTAAGATGAGACAGGGATATAAAGGAAAGGAACAAATAAAGGAAAGGAACAAAATAAATTTTATATTAGTGTGTCTTCCTCCTCTTCCTTCCCTCCTCTTCCTCCTCTTAGCCTCTGCCTTTACCTCCCTGTCTTCATCTCCCATGATGCATCAAAACCTAGTTGAATGTATTTTACCAAAAAAAGTCATTTTAACAATGTATTGATATAGTTCATCCTTCTGACAATTAAGAAGAAAAACTATACACTTATCTCTATAGTGTCTTAAAAATCATTTCTATTGGAGTCAAGAGCTATTTATGATAAACTTCTAAGGAAGTGAAGCATAGTCACGAAAATATCTTGCTTTCATGTATTGTCTATATAGGTTAGGCAAATAGCATAGTCATAAGTGAAAGAACATAAGGCATTTTTATCTCAGATTACACAAAAGACCAAGATGTCTACTGTCACCACTTGTATCTAAAATAATAGCCTAGATACACCAATTATATTCAGAAATGAGCAGTGAAAGACATGAAATAAAATTTCTGATAATATTTCATATAAGTTCATAAATAAGGAATCTCAAAATAAAGATTTAGAAATAATTACAATAAAATCTGTACATATACAAAGGGTAGAAAAATAACTCCTTGTATGTTAATAGGCATACAAATGAATACATCATTATCTGTGACATAGCATGAATCATTTTTAAAAATATTTTTACATGCAGAAGTGTTTTGCTGGCATGTTTATAAGAACATTGTTTGCATGTCTGTTGCCCTAAGAGGCCATAAGAGCATCATGGATTTCCTGGAACTGGAGTCAAAGATAGCTGTGGGTCACCATGTGGGGGCTGAGAATCAAACCCAGGTCCTCTTCAAGAGCATCAGGTGTTCTTAACCACTGGTCATTCCCTCCAGGTCCATGAAACCACTTTTAAATGTATATTATCCGCATTTTTGCACATAAACTCAATGCAATTCAACTAATATTCTGGAAGGAGTTTCTAAAGTTGATTCACTCAGTTCAAAATTTATGTAGAAATTCCAAAAGCAGCAATACTTTTTTTAAAAAAAAGTGAAGCCCAGGAATGTTGTATTGTATCTTGTGACTTGCTCTCCTTTGTTTAAAATCATACTAATTAAGTCTGTGTGTACTCTACATGCACAGACAGACACATATACGAATGAGACATCATTAAAAAAAAAAAAAACACGGGAAATAGATATTACCCAACACAATGTGAAAAAAAAAGACTTGGAGATAGATCACTGTAGTTGGGCTGATGTTTTGTTTCTAAAACTATGCAATGGGATATAAACTCTTCAACAATATCACTTCTGGAGGCATGTTCAAAACAGCCCATTACTCTCTAAAATTTTATATCAACAAATCTACAGTGAACTTCACACAGAGGGATTGGGTCATATGAGGGTGATTCAATTTTGTTTGATACTTGTAAGCAGACCAGTGGGTATCAGAGCCAGAAGAGTCCTAGGTGGAGATCTGCAGACAGCTGAGAGTATCAGCACCCAGGGCTGCAATATCAAGGCACCAAGGAGATCACCGTTAGGCAAATTCTCCTTTCTCTGACACATGTGCTCTAGCTTTTGTGAGAAAATCAGGAATTCTTTCTGTTGTCAGCTTCTCTCAGTAATATTTCCATGCCATTTAAATGCTGATGCTTAGAAGCAAATTCATTGAATTTAAACTTAAGTGTGCTTAGAATGTCCACAGAAGCTTCTACTCTTTTGTATGAGTTCCAGCTGGTAATACAATGCAGACTCTCACAGGGAATGGCTGTGTTCTCTGCTAAAGCAGAAAAGGCGTTTTTACTCTATAGTGCTGGAAATAAAGAGAAGGAAGATATTTAAGGTACAGAGAGGGCTTTTTAGCCTCTTCCAGAAAAACTAATGTCTCTCTGTGAGATTTTGTAAAAATCCTGTAACATCTCAGAAACAGTTTCAGTGAGTGAGTCATGAGGAACAGCTGTGGGAGCCCAGCCTCTCACTTCTGCTTCCCTGGAGGTTTATGTTATGACTTGTATCACTGTGGGAGGAAACTCATCATGCTGTAGACAGTAATATGTTGCAATATCTTCAGGCTCCATGTTGCTGATGGTGAGGGAATAATCTGTCCCAGACCTACTGCCACTGAACCTTGATGGGACTCCTGTGTGCAAGTTGGATGTCGTATAGATTAAGAGTTTAGGAGCATTCCCTGGTTTCTGCTGATACCAGTTTAAATTATTGTAAATGTCCTGACTGGACCTGCAAGTGAGAGTGACTCTCTCTCCCAGAGATGCAGACAGAGAGGATGGAGACTGGGTAATCTGGATATCACATCTGGCACCTAGGAATGGAGACATAATAAATGCCCACATAGTTAAGCATGATAAAACAGGACCTTGCCCAAAATCTAATCTTCACTAATCATAGTGTAACAGTGAAATTCCCATTGTACTCCTTTTTTACCTGGAAGACAGAGCAGCAGGAGCCCAAGGAGGTGAGCAAGGGCCCTCATGTCCATGCTGAGTCCTGACTGCAGTGACAACTGTACAGGGTGTGACTGGTATATGAAGAAGTCCTCAAGGCTGTGCAGTGAGTGCATGCAAATCACTGGGAACCAGTTAGGGCAGGGCACAGCTGCAAGGCTTGCTCATCTCAGTAACTGAGCACAAGTCCTGTGTCCCCAGATGCCCAAGATCAGTCCATACATATGCCTTCGGAGAATGCATTTCTTTCTTTTTTTTTAAGTTTTAAAGTTTGGAGGTTTTTGAAATTTTTTACTGTATGTAAGCTCTTTTTAATAATATATTTCGAATATGTATTAGTGGTAATATAGACAAATATCTGACTACCAATGAATATACAACAGAGGAGGGACTATTAAATTTTTAACTCACTCAACTAATTCCTATGGATTAAAAAAAAAACTGTGTCCTCCTTGTGAACTCTTTGTTTGTTTGTAGTGATCATTTCTACAAATTAAAAGAATAATTTATCAGAACCATTTAGATTGCATTCTTCTTTCATATATCTCAACCACAGTTTTCTTCCCTTCCTCTTACCTCAGTCTGTTCCCCTATCTCCTCTCTTCCCCAGGTTCATCCCCCCTCTTCATCTACACTCAGAAAAGAGCAGGCCTCCCAGGTTAATCAACCAAACACAGCATAATATGCTACAATAAGACCAGTTATGGGCCATAATGTCAAGGCTGGATGAGGTAACCAAGTAGGAGGAAAAGAGTGTCATAGGCAAACAAAAGAGTCAGAGACAGTCCCTGCTCCCACTGTTAGGAATCCCACAGGAACACCAAGCTACTCAGTCATCACATATATATAAAGGATCTTTGTAAGACCTATACAAGCTCCCTGATCTTTCTTAGCCCTCGTGAGTCCTGGTCAGTTGATTCTGTGGGCCATGTGTCATTACATGTATGTGAAGGATCAATGTAAGATTCATACAGGCTCCCTGTTCTTTCTGAACCCCCATTAGTCCTGGTCAGTTCATTTGATAAGAAATGCTTGTCTGGTGTCCCTGAATGGTCTGATTTCTCTGATTTATTCTCTCTCTTCCACAGGACTACAAGAGTTCTGCCTAATGTTTGGCTTTGAGACTCTGTGTCTGCTTCATTAGTTGCTGAATGAAGTCTCTCTGGTCTCTTCGATGACCTGTGAACTGCAATAGTGACACAGATATTATGCATAAGCATAATATGGTAAATAGGAGATTCTCCCCTAAAAGTTCACTTAGAGGAGAATCAGCCTTCTTGCACATAGACTAACAAGAGATGATTCAGACCAGTCCATCTCTCTTGGGTTCTGGTTGTGTTCCATCAGTGTCATTAAGGGTTTTCTAAGGGTAATAATTTATTTCAGTTATTTGAAACAGGTATATGTGCAGCCTGACACAAGTGGAAAGTCTCAGGATGTGGGAAAAAACTAGAGATACACTGGATATGTACCTCACAGAGGGCAAGATGTGGGAGGAAACAAGAGATGGCAGCTTCAGTGAACATCCCAGCTTGTCTCTGACTCCTCAGCAAAGAACAGCTCCCTGGTCTGTCCACAGGGAAAGGTAATGTGTCCCTTTCATAAAGCTTAGGCTCAATGGGAGGATATGTGGTGATGTCGCTATGGTGGGTCACTAATCATGATGTTTCCTTTGTCAGAATTAGTAATAATATGTTATACAAACAATAAAATAATTACTTAATATAATAATTTAATAATTGCTTATATACAGTGGGTCTAGAGTTTCGTTCTTTCTTTTTTTCACAATTGCTATCCTCCCTAAGTGAAATACACTTGAACTGAGACCTTATTCTGGCAGGGTATTGTTTTCTGATCCTCTTTGTCTTTGGACCTTGAAGATCAATGAGAACTAAACTTTAGAGAGCAGGGTCAGCAGAACTGTGCACACCTTTGAGGTGCTGATTCCCATCAAAATATGTAAGCCATAGTCTGAGTAATAAACAATGCCAGACTATGTGTCTTCCGTGTTCTCACTAACTAAAACCTTTCCAATCTTTTGATTGACTTTTTCTTAGAAATAAATACATACTTTTTTCTATTGCCCACTAAAGATGTTTTTATTAAAAAAAATTTTCATTCATTTTACACACCAATCAAAGATCCCCCTCCTCCCTCCTCCTGTCCCCCCAGTCTCTCCCCTCAACCCATTCCCTACTCCCCTCACTAGAAGACAAGGCCTCCCATGGAAAGGCACATCCAGTAGAGGCAAGTCCAAGTCCTTCCCCCTGCCTCAAGGCTGCATGAGGTGTCCCATCATAGGTAGTGGGCTCCAAAAAGCCCCTGCATGCACCAGGCATGGATTCTGAATCTATTGCCTGCCCCCCTCCCAAGCAAATCATGTTGCTGACCAGCAGGGAAAACTCCTTCAGTCAGTCCCCCACCAAAACCCCCATCAAAACCTCCCATCAGATCCTGCAATCTATAAGTTCCATGCCCTACCCCAATATCCATCTGCCTGTGACCACTAAAGATTTGATTCATAAGTCTGATTACTACATTAAAATTACAGACTTAATTTTTTATTTTTAAAATTCTTCTGGGAAATTTGAAATGCACCCTTTTATATTAATATGTTGTAGTTGAGAATATTCAGTTTTTTGACAACAGTTTTTTGTAACTTTTTAAAACTCCAATGTCAAAAAACACTTAGAATATGAAAACCAAGTATTTTCATTGAACAGTTATACATAGTGGTGAAAGCATCATAGTAAAGAATTACATGTGCTATGAGAAAAATAGAAGTAGGGACTATAGTGTGTATAATATGGAAGGAAACAGGATAATTTGCAGTCTTTTCTTTGTAATTGAAGTCTTGTTAACAAAATAATTTTAAAACATACTGGAAAGAAGTCTTGTTAAAATTGGAACTCAAACAATACAGTAAGTAAATTGTGTATCTCAGTAGCTGAGAGAAGAGAAATGGAAAAGAGGTGGAGAGGAAGCCAAACCCTTTGAGTTACCATGGAGGTCAGTAAGCAGCTTTGTGGCCGAAGAAGGAAAGGAACTTCAGACAACAATGAGAAAAGCCAAGAGTGAATGGAAGAATGCTTAGGAAAGAGAAAGAGAAAAGGGCAATTTTCACTTTTCTTAGCAGCTAAGAAAAGATGTCAGGCATTCCGTGGAGACCTCCATAGGAGATTTTACAGTGGGCAGTCTGGGAAGGACAAAAAGACATTGTCCCATTAAGGAGAAGTCTGTCTTTCTGTGTTCTCCTTGTTCATGTCTGCTGTTATATCAGCCATCAGAATATCAGCAGTCTCAGAAACAAGGCTGAATGCCTCAATCTTAATATTGGAGCTAAGAAGCCATGGACAGACAAAGTAAGTCTACAACTGAGCTTTGGTCTCAGACTTGCATGGATGGATCACTCTAGGGAAAAAATATTCAATGTTCACACATATGCAGCTCTTTGAGAAAAGCAGAGCATTAATAAGGACCACCTTTCTGAGGAAATTAATGTAAAATGTCTTCTTGTCTTCAGCACTGGACAAAAAGGACATCAGGGTGAACTTCTGGATTAGTGATAGGAGCACTAAGTGCACAAAGCAATTGCTTTCTAAGACAGTATCAGAGACACAGGCATTGGACAATGTTTGGAAAGGCTGTGGAAAATCTGTGTGGAGTGCTCCTAACCTACAGAAATACAAATCACACACCCTCTCTCATATTGATACTCAATGAATTTTATTCATTAAAAACATGAACTGTAGCTTTAAAGGGTTTCTGATATTTGTTTCTCCCAAGATAACCATTCAGCAATATGGTCAACAAATCTCAGAAACAGTCATTCTGTGAGACATATTAAATCTAACTGTAAGAACACACAGGCCTAAAAATAGAAGGTACTATAAAATTTGACAACAGGAACAAAACAGCATTTAAAGATAATATGCTAAATTCATGCATACTATATTATCTTTGATGTTATTTCCTACTATACCTCCTCTGTACTTCCTTTTCTTCCCATTCCCATTAGTCTCTTTTCTACAAAAATGTGATGTTTGAATCCAGTGGCAACTTTAGAACAGCTCTCTAAACACTCATGGATACTGACCTTGTGCTCCACAGGGACATTGAAGATGGCAGCTCTCACCAGGGAAATGAGGTAAGATAAAATGATGCTGGTCTTAAGGTATTGGCACCAGGCACATGCTGGTAAGCACTGTCTTCTTTACCTGGGAATCAAAGAGCTTGGCTGCAGACTCTTGCTGTGAATCTTAGCAGTCTAGAAACAAGTCCCACTTCTCTCAGGTGGGCTCTGATTCTCTGCAGAGACCCTGCCATGCTGTTTGTCTCTGGTGCTGGGAACTAAACTCTCCCTGCAGCACCCCGCCACGCTATTTCCCTTGGATTGTCTGTCCACAGTATTGATAACTGTTAGGGTAAATACCTTAAACCTTGGTTATTCATCTTAGTCTACTCTGAAACCAAAATGCCACATCCAAAACCTAAAAATTTGTTCATATAGAAAGTTTCATTTCTAAATTGTGTCATATGCACATATATGATTATATGTATCTATTTAATAAATAATAAATACAAATGAGAGTAAAAAATGTGATAGTTCTCATTCTGGTACTCACTTAATTCAAGTAATATATTTACCTTCAGTTGCATTCAGTTTCCTGCAATCACAATAACTTGATTTCTTCATTGTTAACAATCCATTTCTTTATTTGGATACAGAGAAAGAGAAATCATAAAATTTCTAGGGAAATAGATATAGCTGGGAAAGATTGTATTGTGTAAGGTAATATTTTGAATTGTGTGGTTAATGTGGAGTAGTTGATGAATCTCTGAAACCATTGTAGTGGGGAAGGGAAAGGAAGATACTAAGTCGGGGCGATAGTGCGCAGGTGACATGAAAGGGGAAAAGAAATAATAGACAGGCAGTGTGAAGTGTGGAGATGCATGGGAGGATGGTACTATTGAGGGAGTTAGGGAAGGGAAAACTATCATTAAGGATGTTGTAAAAGGCCATAAAATAACCTATTATTTGATAGTTATCATACATATTCTTACTAATATAAAAAAGTTTAAGTAGTTAACCTACGCTGAGCATTATGCTCATTCCGGAAGCTATAGGTTGCCAAATAAAAATCCCTGAACCAGGTTTGGGAAGCATCAGAAGCATACTGAAGATTCCCAAAACAGTGAGGGTGATTACCATTGTTCTTGGTTGCTGTAGTGGTTTGAATGAGAAAGTACCCCAGGGGTTCAAGTATTTGAATATTTGGTTGGTCACCAGTTGCTCTCACTGTACATACTGGGTTTTCAGGTTGCTGGAAGAAGTATGTTACTGGTGGCAAGATTGAAATCTCAAAACTATACATCATTCAATTTTTGTTCTTTACTTCCTACATGTAGTTCAAGAATTGAGCTCTTACCCGCTGCTCCAGCCACCTGCTCTCTGCTATCATGGATTCTAATCTTGAACTGTAAATCAAAATAAATGTCTTCTATAAATTGCTTGTGGTCATGATGTTTATCACAGATACTGTATTCAAAGTAAGACAGTTTCCAACCAGAATTTTATGGTAAGATATTATTTCTACAGACACTACCCACATTTGTAAAAGGATGTGGAGCAATCAAGTCAGTATTGACAAGAGAGAAGGGAGACAGTGAGGTTAGTTTTTGCTGTAGTGCAAGGTGTTATATGAGCTGCTGAGGGGCAAAATATAAATGAACATTCTTACAAAACTGTGAATGCTGTGAACTGCAGTAATGACCTGGATGTAAGACTTGATCATTTGACCAACATTAGCACATATGTTATGTGTTATCCAAAGCTTTTTTAAACTCAGCTTAAGGCCTGCCCCACAGGAAGAAACACATTCCTGGTGATGCAAATCTGCCCACGCTCCAAATGTTTCAGAGATCACAGGCCTCAAGAGCCAACCAACTATTACTATTTTACTAAATAGACTCAGTGTCAAACTATCTTCCAAATTTATATCTATGCACATATATACTAGTGCATCTTTCAGACCTCAGTAGAGATGTTTCTTCTTGCAGTGGATGGTGACTCAGACAGAGACTCACAAATGGTGAAAGTGCAGAGAATAAGTTTCAGTGCTATGCTCAACTACAAATAGGGAATCTATATCAGATCTCACTTCCAAGGTTAGGGAAACATTACAGAAGAGGTTGGAGAAAGATTGTAAGAACAGAGATTGTTTATTGTTCATTTGTATTTTATTTTTTGAGAACTGTCATTTCATTCATGCATTTATGGATTGGGTTGTTAGATTTCTTGTTGATTAATGAGTTGGTTGCACTTTTAGCTCTTTGTCTATTTTAGATAATAATTCCTTTTTGAATATAATGAGTACCACTTGTTCTGAAGACTCAGCTACTTCTTAGTGGAAACTTTCAGCAACATCCTCTTACAAAGTCTCAGAGAATCTCCTCTTGCTACATAATGTTGGATCATGTAATCTGCCCTGAGTCTGGCCTAGAAGTCTGTCCTTAACAAGCAAACTTGAGAGTAAAAATCAGAAAATAAAATTTTATTCAATGTGGGCACATTCTTGAGTGGGAAAAATATAACCATAGAATTATCTGAGTCTTTTGCAATCCTGAAATGAGATTAAAGTTTAAACACAGGGCCAAAAATATATCATTACTCAGGATGATTATTTTCTAGTTCCATTCATTTGCCTACAAATTTCATGATGTCATTGTTTTTCTCTGCTAAGTAGTACTCCTTTGTGTATATGTACCACATTTTCTTAGTCCATTCTTTGGTTTAGGGACATCTAGGTTGTTTCTAGGTTCTGACTATTACAAATAATGCTACTATGAGTATAGTTGAGCATGTAGTATACCTTGTATACTACATACTACATACCTTGTAGTATGATTGAGCATTCCTTAGTTATATGCCCAAGAGTATTACAGCTGGGGCTTGAGGAAGATTGATTTCCAATTTTCTGAGAAAACTCCATACTGATTTCTAAAGTGGCTGTATAAGTTTGCACTCCCACCAACAGTGGAGGAGTGTTCCTCTTGTTCCACATCCTCTCCAACATAAGCTGTCTTCTGTGTTTTTATCTTAGACATTCTGACAGGTGTAAGATGTCAGAGTCATTTTGATTTGCATTTACCTAATGACTAAGAATATTAAGCAATTCCTTAAATGCCTTTCAGCCATTTGAGCTTCCTCTGTTGAGAATTCTCTGTTTAGCTCTATAGACCATTTCTTAATTGGACTGTTGGACATTTTGATGTCTAATTTCTTGAGTTCTTTATATATTCTGGATATCAGCCATCTGTCAGATGTGGGGTTGGTGAAGATCTTTTCCCATTCTGTAGGCTGTCACTTTGTCTTGTTGACCATGTCCTTTGCTCTACAAAAGCTTCTCAGTTTCAAGAAGTCCTATTGATTGATTGTTTCTCTCAGTGTCTGTGCTACTGGTGTTATATTTAGGAAGTGCTCTTCTATGCCAGTGCATTCAAGACTACTTCCTACTTTCTCTTCTATCATGTTCAGAGAAACTGGATTTATGTTGAGGTATTTGATCCACTTGGGGTAACTCTAACTAAGCAAGTGAAGGACCTATATGACAAGAACTTTAAGTCCCTGAAAAAAGAAATTGAAGATGTCAGAAAAATGGAAAGAGCTCCCTTCTTGAAGCAGAAAGATTGTAAAGGCCAGAGATGGTAGTGACTTCATTCCATCATGTGGCTGATATACACATAAACTCACAAAGACTGGCATAGTGCACCCAAACTTGCAGAACTTCAAACCAAACAAAATTCTAGCAGGGATAAGGGTAAGGGAAAGTGAACACAAAGTTCCATCTCTAACCAAGAAGCTATTTGCAACTAATACCTGCTGCAGGTATTATAAAAACAGAAAATACGTGAGGTAAGAAATAAACACAGAAAGATACTTTTATGATTTTTCTTTCATTATTTTCTTCATTTATATCTTTACTCTATGAAATTTTTTAATATAAAAGAATATGTTTACAAATGAAGAGGGTCTTTAGGTATCTTCTATGCTGGCTGTCACCATCTATCAGTGCCAGAGTATACCCCAGAACATGTATCCTGGATCCTTCTGACATTTCTTTTACCTCAATAGATCTACTCTCCACATGCTCCTTCTAAAGAAAATACCCCACATATTTCACATGTACACAGAACACCCACTGAAAGTGAAGGGTCAAGAAATATGAAACATCCACCCATTCTCATTTCACTTACCAAGGATCCATAACATCAGCAATCCCAGGAGCTGGCTTGGGCACCTCATCTTGTGTAGTGCTTTATCTGTGAGGTTACAAATAAAGGAAAGAAAATAGAAGGAAAGGTCCTCCCTATCAAACAACATGCCAACCCCTTAGAAGAAGCACAACAGTATTCAAAGCCAAAGAGAATTAAGGAAATCTCTCATGAGGAAATGGTCAAGTGTCACCTGTGTTTGGAGAAGACCAGTGCAGTCCATAGTACTACAGCAGTTGAAAGAAGGACTCCAGAGTAAGAGTGTTGATCTGTGGGAGGACATGATGCACACACCCCTTCCATCCTGAGACAGCACTAGACATAACCATACTGGCATGGACACTCATGTCAATCGCACAGAGGAAAATGACTACCCTGTGTGGTTCACAGTTATTTTTTCACTAAAATATAACACCCACACACAAACATGAGATTTTGATGCTTCTGTTGAACTTTCATTGAGCCTTATTATGGCTTGAGCTCATTGAAGTATGATCTGATATCTTTTGTCATAAGGATAATTATTTTAGTGTGTTCAAAAATGTTTAGAAATTGTCTATCCATGAGACTTCTAAATATAACAATTCAAGAGAATTCAATGACAAAGGACTTGAGAGATTTACACATGGAGAGCTCATGGCCTTTTGCAAGGCAAGAGGCACAGTAGAAATTATTTTATCCCACAGAATTCAAATATACATTCCATGTAAAAATTTAACAATGTAACCCTCTGTCATACTTCTTCATTGTGTTTGTATGTAATGAATACTTTCAAGCACTTCTTAAGAACTCCTTCTAGAAAGTGATTTAGAATAATTAAGAAGGTTTTTACTTATTTTGTTTGAATAGTGCATCTGAGTGGTCTTCATGTAGAATCATGTGGTTTAGTTTATTTTTTTCTGCCCAATGGAAGAAACTCAGTCTCTCATCTACTCTCTATGTGGACTAGCTACATCCAAGGGTCCATAGTTCACGAAGTTTGTGTAACATTATAGCAAAGGAACAAGTAAATCCACATATTTTAGGTATGTATTTGTTAAATGCATTGGTAGCGATATCACGTAAGGAGGTTATATCAAAGTAAAGAAAGTTCTGTCCATGACCCATATGCTATATGATGACGTTCTCAACTTTGGGGCAAGTGGAAGCTGTGTATATGTTAATACATGAAAATTCACTTACATAATAGTCATAAACAAGTTAGGTCACACAAAGAATTAGACAATAAATGCCTGTCTAAGGGATTAACAGAACCCAAAATGATCCAGTGCTGTATCTGTTATATTCTACCACCCCACAACCATCAGAATTCTGATCATAACCAAAGCCTGACTACCTATCACAGGATGAGATATGGCTGCATTCTGTCTAGCCCAATAGTGCTCTAATTAAATAGGAAGGAACCAGATGAATTTTGAGTCTCACTAATCCCATAAGCCCTTTCCTATCTATTTTCCATGCATTCTTACAAAGCTGTTTTTAATATAAGCTATAATGCTGGAAATGTTCGGCTCTAGATCCTCTTGTATAAGACACTTAAAGTGTAGGACATCTCTCTTCCTAAGAAACACTTAAGAGTAAGTACCCAATTGTGTTTTGGGACAGGGACTGAAGTCAGTCTCACTCTCTCTCTCTCTCTCTCTCTCTCTCTCTCTCTCTCTCTCTCTCTCTCTCTGTCTCTCTCTCTGTGTGTGTGTGTGTGTGTCTGTCTGTCTCTCTTTCTCTGTCTCTCTCCCTTTCTCTGTCTCTATCCCTTCTTCCCCCCCCTTTCCCTCCTTCTCTCCCTCCCTCCCTCTCTCTCCTTGCCTATGTTGTCTATGGTGTTAACAACTCTTAATAAAGCCCTTTCCTTAAAGGATGCTCCATCTCTGCATCCTTCACTGTCAAACCTCTCCTCTTCCTCCCTAGAATCTAACACATGATAGACAGTATGTCTTCCTTCTTAAATGCTGATTTAAATTAAGTCCTTTCTTTAAGTTGTTTTAATCAGTTTCTTTTGTCATAGTGATGGGAGAACATAACTACTATGCATGGTAACAGGTATGCATGTTTAAACTGGTTCAACTCATGCTGTCAGGGCTCAAGTGATTAGTTCTATAAATGGTAACCAAGCCAATCTCTATCCTGTGATTCATTTAATTAGACAGAGACAAAACTAAGAATGACAACTTGGGGTAATGAGTAAACCCTGAGTTCAAACTACATGAACAATCATAAATCTTCTAATTGTGACACAAAATTTGCTTTTTAGAACAAATTTTAACTGAGTAATTCCAAAATTACTAAAACCATTCTTAGAAGCTGTGAGTGTTAATGTCGACTGTTAACATAACAGAATATAGAAGCACCAAGGAGACACTTTTGAGCACATATGTGAAGGATTGTGTAGATTGTTAACCTCAGGGCATGGCTGTGGGGCATTTCTTTGTAGGTTAGTTGAAGTAGGAAAACCCTCCTTAAATGTGGCCGGCTCATCCTGTGGCTTGGGATGTGCACTGAATGAAAAGGAAAAAGTGAGTTTAACACAAGCCTTTGTGACTTGCTGGTGCCTACAGATCTTGCTACTGTGTTTTTCCTGGCATGAAAGACTGTGAGTTCCAACAATGAAGCCAAATAAGCTTTCTCTCCCTTACGTTATTTCTATAATTTTATCATAGTAGTAGAGAAAATAACTAACCTATCGAAAGCATGAAGCTATAACCATGAGAAGTGATCATAAATCTGAACTTGCATTATTAGAGTATTTAATTTTGTACTTTTAGAGAATGAAGTAAAATGTGTTTTCAACATGTGACCTGAAATATATTTCCTAAAACTTTCATTAGGTAAAGTAAATATCACCTAAAGTACAGCTGCTTAAACCACCGGTGGATTCTTTTCACCTTGTTTAAGTAGAAATTTTCAATTACTTGGTCTAAGGTAGGTCTCTGCTTACATTTGTAGTGATCAACATTTAATGGCATGATTCTGCTATTTTAATTGCCTTGGGCACACAAATATACATAGAGAGAAAGTATGTTGATAGCTTCATTTAACTTTTGGGTTTAAAATTTTTTGTATTAACTAAAATAAAGGTCACACTCCTCAATGTGTTTGCCAAATGATTACTATTTGTATTTGTAGTAATTTCTCATTATTTTATTTATTATATATCAATGAACTTTTTTTTGATATTATGCCAGAATGGTCAATAAAATTTGGAATACCTCATCCTTACACTTCTGTTGCTCTAGAACAACTTCTGTTCCCAAATTTGGTATTAACCAAAGTTCTCTAGAGAAGCAGAACTGATAGAATGAATATATATGTGCATTTATGTATACATGTTGTACATATGTATGGGGTGTGTGTGTGTGTGTGATTTATTAAAATGGATTACAAGATGTGGTCCTATTGGAGAAATTATTTTGGCCACTCCACGTAGTTAAAAGGATATTTATTTAATGGCGTAACTCACAAATTAAGTGAAAGGTAGGTCGCAGGGTCTGGGGAAGGTGTATTGCAATCCAGCAGTGTTCTCCGGAGCTCTGCACAGTCCACCTTCACCGTTCAGCGTCCTGGCACAGAGAGCGCACCCAGAGAGCGCTGGCCCATCCAGCTCTCGGGTTTCCAGGCGCCTCCCCTCGCCCCGCCTCGTAGGCGTGACAGTTGCCAGAGTCTCAATGGTGGTTGGAACTTCCAGATCCAAGCTGGAATGGCTACCCACTACATGGTCCAGCTAGTTAGTTCAGCAATACCTCTTTTGAGAGTAAGTAAAAAAATCCAATAGTTGCCCCTTCAATCCATGAGGATGGATGTCTGGCTGGTCTTCAGTATACATTGTATACATTTGCTGTGGATATTGCTCTATATAAATAAAGCACTGATTGTCCAGTGACCAGGCAGGAAGTATAGACGGGACAAGGAGAGAGGAGAATTGAGGAAGGAGGAAGGATAGGGGAGACTCCCTGGAGCCGCTGCCAGGACAAGGAAGATGTAAAGTACTGGTAAGCCACGAGCCACATGGCAAAGTAAAGATTAATAGAAATGGGCTAATTACAAGAGTAAGAGCTAGACAATGATAGGCCTGAGCTAATGGCCATGCAGTTTAAATAATATAAGAGTCTGTGTGTTTATTTTATAAGTGGGCTCTGGGACTCATAGGACTTAGCGGCAAGAGCTGGAGAGAAATTCATACATCATCATCCTAAAGAAGTAGACTCAAACACCAGAGAAATAATTAACTTGCTAACAACAGTGCAGGCAAACAGGTAGAGAAAGAGCTTCCTTCTTCCATGTCTTTATATAGGCAGCTACCAGAAGGGTTGACCCAGATTTAAGGAAGGCTTTCCCACCTCAAATGATATAATCACGAATTCCTCACAGGTATACCTAGAAGTTTGAGGTTTAGTTAATTCCAGATGTAATGAAGTTGATGAAGAAGAGTAGTCATCACAAGTTTATCTTGGTTTAACATCTAACTGCCAAAATTCATGCTGGGACATGGTGATCACAAAGGACCATAAGGTGTTAATTGCCAGCATGAAAATAATTCTGGAACCACATGTTTCACTTTTCTTTTGTCCTATTTGTTCTCCTAACAATGTGTTCAATGGGAGGCCTCTGTGAGAGTTAAAAGAAGAAAACCCAATACTATTCCATCAGGATAGAAGGTAGGGCATATGATGAAGATTGATAATCTCCAGAGAGTTGACCAGGCAGCTGAGCAATCAGCTTTGTCACATTTGGTCTTCTCAGCCAAGTCTACGAGCTAGATGGCAAGAAAGTTTAGATCTTGGGTGACAGATACTGGTTGGCCACAGGTGAAGTATCAGACAATTACCCTGTTATTAGTATTTGTACGAATTATCATATTCCCAAACATTGTGTAGGTAATAATATAATCATTTTAATTTAATTTACTATTTACTTGTGGCTATATTTTCAACATTTGGGAATGCAGCCCTCTCACTGTTTGGAACACAAAAATTTGACCACTAAGTGGTGCATGGATTATTGTCTAGGGTTCTTGATAGAGTTCATTTTCACTGCCAGTTAAAGAATTAAAAGGCAGGAAAAGTCTTGAGCAAAACAACTAGGAGCAAGGAAAACATCAGCTGCAGCAACAGAATCAATAGATGAAGGGGTGAAACACACAGCAAGGCACACAGCACACAGAGAAGAAGAGCCTCTGCAGAGCAGAGGGAGGACTCAGGAATCCCGGTGTCTCCCTGAGGGCTCTGCATTTTAAGAATGTCTGGGGGGTCTTCCCCGCCCCCGCCGCCAGTTTATGATTGATCATCTTTCACTAGTACAGGGAGGCTGACAGTCTCACAACTTTGAGGCAAATGTGTCTTGATCCAGCCTTGAACTTGAACAGCAGTTCCTGGTGGCAGAAGAAAAAGCCTGCCATGTCTTTAGACCTTTGCCACCTGTCAAATCAGAAAATGGGCAGAAGTTTACCATCTTTATCATCTGGATATTTATCATTTTTATTATCTATTTATGGCCCCCGTTTTTGTCTTTCTGCTTATCAGTGACCTGTCTAACTCCTAATCCTTCACAAGATTGTATGTTCCAAAAAATCTTTTTAGAAGACTGTAGACACTTATTCCCTTTCTTCCATCTTTTTGTAAATCTCCTTTGAATTTTTTCTTTGATGTGTAAATTCAAATAGATGTCATAACCCAGAAGCCTTCTGAGTCCTGAACAGTATTACCAAATCAGAATTTACCTCGTTGAGCCTTTGCTGCTAGAGTTTAAGAACAGGAGTAACCTTCATAGTCTCTTATTCAAAGTCACTCAGAGCTCTTCAATGCCAACTTCATATGCATAATGATCTCAGCAGGTGGAAGCACCAGGAGGAGCAGCTGAGGCAGCCTGGCTTGCACTTCTGTTTTGTTGAGTGGTTTATGTTATGACTTGTTCCACTGTGGGTGGGTAACTGCTGTAATGTTGACAGTAATAAGTTCCAATATCTTCTGGCTTCAAACTGCTGATGGTGAGGGTAAAATCTGTCCCAGACCCACTGCCACTGAACCTGGATGGGACTCCCGCATGCAAACTGGATGCAGCATAGATCAGGAGCTTAGGAGAGTTCCCTGGGTTTTGCTGATACCAGGCTAATGCTGCACCAATGCTCTGACTGGCTTGACAGTTGATGGTGATTGTGTCTCCTAGTGATACAGTCTGAGATGGAGACTGGGTCATTTGGATGTCACATTTGGAACCTAGCATTGAGAAAGAAAGAAAAATACAACACACAACCAAAAATATATAATGCTGCCTTTAAAGTTCAATGTGTAGAGTTTCCAACAAGCCAGGCAGCTCTGACTGCACTGAGATAAGCACTGCTGTTCTCCATACCTGGGATCCAGAGCAGCAGAAGTCCCAGGATATGAGCAGGAGCCTTCATGGCTGTGCTGTGTCCTGAATAGTACTGACTCCTACACAGCGTATTATCAGCCTATTAAGAAATCCTCAGAAGCATGGGATGTTCTGTTACATGCAAATTAGCAGGGGCTAGATGATGTGGTCACAGCTACAGGGTTGTCTCTCCTCAGGGACTAACTCTATGCCAGCCTCAGGACCCTATGTTCTGGGGCAGATTAAGACATTGTGGGATTTTCTACACAAATTTGGTTCTTTCCACAACTCAGAAGAAAGACTGACTCTGATATCCTGAGAGTGAATTATTTTTTGTTTCTACATGATTTGTGACATGAATTTCTGGCTAGCCTTACATATTCATCCATCATTCCCAAAGGCGATTCCAGAAACTGGAAGATGTTTTAGGAGTCATCTTCATTTCGACATGTGGATATTCTTGAGACCATAGAGAGCTCTTTAGACCATATTCCAGAATTCTGTACTATTTTTACCCCTGTATACCACCAATCAGTGGTGAAATATGAGATAAAAATATACTTTTAGCCTGATGCTAGTGCCTCATACCTTTAATCCCAGCACTCGGGAGGCAGATAAAGGTAGATCTCTGTGAGTTCGAGGCCAGCCTGGTCTACAAAGCAATTTCCAGGACAGCAAGAGCTGTTACACAGAAGACCTCTTCTCACAAATTTAAATTTTGAAAAAGATAAAAATATGTGAACAAATAATATATGCAAAATTTTATTATAGTCTTCCCAGTAGGGACCAGCCATAGAGCTTATACCACTATGAACACATTGTCTTCAAACTGTGGTAGTTTTCCTCCCTTTTTAATGTTCTTTCCTCTTCTTTTTTTTTCTCAGCAAGTGTTCAGCTGTGCTACAATATACCTCATTCCTCAAAGCTACCCATCTTTCTGTGGCCATCCCTTATAATTCCTACTAAAAAATAGTTATTCATGCCTGGTTAAGGTGTGTGACCATCCCACTTGAAACTTGCAACTGTTCACAAAGAAAAAATATTATGTAAAGCAGAGGAATCCCTGAGTTAGTGAAGTTCTGTGTGAATGTGTATTGTTTACACGGGTATGGGAGTATGGTCATGTTTCAGACCTTGAGCTTGTGAAACATTGGCAAAGCCAATTCCTAATATGGGTCAGGCACAAGAGATTTGGCAAAGATCCTCTTGGGAATCTAAGTGTGAGTCTTTATGAACAATTGAGCAGTGTGTGAAAGAACTTCCTACCCCTGGATTTTCATAGCCTGAGGCTTCTGGCCTACAGAGATGTCCTGTGGAGACCAGCTAACTCCTCCTTCTATACTTTACCTAATAAATATGCTGAGGTTCTTGGTTGTGGAGGGAAGCAGAATTCCATCTGTCTGTCTGTTTGTCTGTCTGTCTGTCCTTTCTTCATTCCCTCACTGCCCCTAGTCCGGTTCCAGGACCCAAACTGTGCTGGTCTAGCACATGGTACAGGGTACTGGAACGAAGACTGTGTGTAAGGCATCCTCTCTATGACATAGGCAGAAAAACAGATTGTGAGATGTGAATATGAAGCAGCAATGGGGTGAAGAGAGTGTCTCTACATGGCAGTAGAGCATATAGGGGCACCCTCCACTCAGTAGTAGAAGACTGAACATTGGAGAAAGAGGATCAGGGCATTTATAAAGCACAGAATACCCTTCCTCACCATATAAGGATAAGATATTTACTGCCAATGGACAAGACAACCTTGTCCTGGGGATGAGTAGCATCCATATGTTAACCGTGGTCTGAAATCATAGGGCTCATTGACAACAACTGCCAGTGGGCAGAGTCAATTCTTGATTTAAGAGCATGCTAAATCCCATATCACTACTGCCATTTCTCTTAGTATCCTACAATCCACTAGTATGATTTCAATGGTTATTGATGGTCTATCTGTATTTTTGTCACAATAAAATCATGATTGCAGTATAAAGGAATGAGCATGAATTTTAGAACTAGCCTTGTTTAGTCCTGGAAAGGGAAATAGAGATGAACATGGTAAGCCTCTGAATTTAAATGTAAAGGTTTTGGATTCTATAATAACACCACTGTTCTAGAAAATTCTATTTGAATATCCCCAAGATCAAATTTATCATTTTTCTCCACTGACCTAAAGGTGCAGCTTTGAAACTATGCCTGGATTGTGAGGAACAGAAAAATTTGATTCAGACATGTTCTTCTGAGAATCACCTATCCAAAAGATCATTTGATTCTAAAGCCATTTGCACAATAGCGGAACAATGGTTTAAAACTGGACATCAAGATGTAGAACATGACTAGTATCCTAATCTTCAAGTGCTGACCTCAAACGTTTCCTAGTCTATGCTGTGCACACAATACACCAAACATTTGAGGTTTTAAATTTATTAGTAATAGCTCCACCTAAAAGTAATTTATTTTCTCTGAAGGAAGTCCTGTATATCTCATGAAGAAGAATGTACTGAGAAATGCTTATGTTGTATAAAACATTGCTATGCCAGCCCCAATAGACCATTGTTATTAGCAATTTTGCTCTGATTTTTATCTAAAATATTTGTGTATGCTCAAGTCCATTTTCATTCTATACTGATTGTATATCAAGTTCCTGTTTATGTGAGTGTTGTGACAGAGACAACTATTTGTGATTAAAAGTCAGGCTAAGAGGACCTAATTATTTCAAATCTCAAATATTTCTGTTACTATAGTGAAAAAATATTTTCCATACATAGGAAATATGATTATATACAATTTTGTCCTGGGTTTTAAGTAATAACCTAGACTGAGGGTTGATCTATTTTAAAGCATGGCTCTTCCATGGTCTTTTTTGTTTATCCTGTAGGATGAGAAATTAAATGGGGATGTTTCCAAGCTCATAACCAAAATATACTCACTTAAATCAACACACATTCAACACAGACCCACTGACAATAGCACAAACCTCAACTTACATGCATTAAAGAGATTACTGAAACCAAAAATAATTCCTCAGAGAAAGTCTTCAAGAAAGCTAAATCCAAGCCATTCTTGTATTGCTGTAATTCAGTTCCTCCCCATGTGTATACCCTCTCCCTGTTGGTGTTCATTGACTGGCCCTTCAGCTCTGGGAACCCTTAACTGGAAAGACGTGTTTATGGTGACCCCTGCTGGACAGACTGGCAAAGGGATGGAAAAACCAGCTCATTATTCAAGATTACCTGAAATCTATGTCCTTAGTGTTACTTACTTGTCCTTTTATTTTCATGCAGTGTTCACAACCGTTTTCCATGGTACTTCTCATATCTACTAACAATCTTCTTACTTCTTTTATCCATTTCAAATTTCTCCAGTATTATGCATAAAATGGATTCTAGGATCTTGAAGATAAGCAGCTTAATAATATTGAAGAATGTATTTATCATTTCTTCCATCCATTTGCAGACCTAAGCATATTTTAGAGTCCCAGTATACTGGTTATTTTTGTCATGTTGAAACAAATATATATATTTGGTTGAGGAAGTACCTCCATCAGATTGCCCCAGGAGCAAGCTTGATTTTCATTCATGATTGATATGGGATGGTTCTGCCCACTATGGGCAGTGTCATTGCTAGATGAGTGATTATAGGTCAGAGTCCATTGTCTCTCTTTCAGTTCCTGCCTATGGGTTTCTGCACTGAATTCATGCCTCGACTTACCCCAATGGTGGACTATAAACTGTAAGCTGAATGAACCTTCTCCAAATTAATGGTGTGGGGTTTTGAGCCTCATAAAATGACAAAGATGTGACTTCAGCCAATAGAAGCAGGCTTGAGCACACTTACAGGTAAGGTGGTGATTGGGAATAGGAGATTCTCAGTACTCCTTGTATGCGTCAGTAAAAGTTGATCCAGCCTCATCCTTCCCAACCCAGAAACTCCCCCAGAACTGATTCTCCTGTTTCAGCCATTGCCATCTCTCTGATTCATTTACCCCAGTTTTTCTGTGATGTGCGCAGGAAAGGGCCTCAGTTAAATTTTGGAGTCCAATTATGCCCCCTTTTCTGGTACCACTTTTTTTCCTTTACTATGTCCCCGATCATCAAACTTATGATAGTTTTTATCACACCTCCCAGTAAAGATTTCCTATCATTTTTTATTTTTTTAAAAATGAACATGGAAGGTGGTACAGAATGGCTATAACTGTGAGGCATAGAAGTTTTGGTTGAACTAATTGTGGCTCATCTGTAATGGGTATTGTTTGGACACCACAAATATCAATTCGTTCCAGGGAACTCTGTGATTAGTGGTACCAAAGTAGAAAGAGGAAGAGATATCCAATGCTCACCATCAAAGGCCAAGTCCTTCCTCTGGGTATTTGCAGCTAACCTGAAGACGGGAAGAGATGTCTAAGACACATGATGAGGCAGTCCAGAAGAGTTGTTCATCAAAGGGGGAAGGAAAGAAGCAAAGGGAAACTAAAGCTTTTCTTGTGCTTTTAGAATCATGTCTAAGAAAACAATTATGCCCCGAAGCATTTCAGCTTTGTTTTCTTTTGTTATTTTCATACTTATATATCTTAGGTATTAGTCCTTATTTTAATATTTAGTAAGATGCTTGTAAATGCTGTTTTCCTGACAGCGTTCATTTAAAAACTAAATGAACACACAGAGCAGCCAGCCAGCAGGTGAGAGATCTGCCTGTAGGCTGCACCAACACTGCTGCCACCCACTGGGTTTTATTCCCCCAAGTCCCACTCTGCTGCCCACCCCACCTGCCTCATCATCTTCCCCATGGTCAGACACCCCCTGCAACTCCAGTAGGTTCCATAGACACAGGCACAACCTACAGCAGTTAGGAGAAGAGGCGAGTGTCTGGCCTCCCAGCTGAACTGCCCCAGCCTCCAGATTTTAAGCCCCAGGGTACATCCTGTCACTCTCTCTCCCACCTCAACACCAGCAAGGCAGCTGGGCTCTGCTCCCAACTCTGGTTGAACTCTGCTACTCGGGTGCAGTACCCAGCAGCGGGCCAGAAGATGAGAAACCTGCCTGCAGGCTGCACCGCCACTGCCACTACAATCCATTGGATTCTGTTCCCCAAGATCCACTCAGCCACCCAACCCCAACAACCTCATCATCTTCCCAGTGGCCAGCCCTCCCGAGAACTCCAGCAGACTCCATAAGCACAGGCACAACTCAGGGTAGTTGGAAGAACAGCCCACATCAGTCAGAAGAACAGGAGGATACACCCAAATCCCAGGAAACCTCTGCTGAGATAAACCTACTGGACCTGAGATTTGCCAATTATCAGAACTTTTGGCCATCCAGGAAAGAAAACAAGAAAGAAAACAGATAATAAAGGAACAAAACAACTATCCAACAAGGACATCACAAGAATCAATACCCATACCTATAATTATCCCAAACCCAGATGCACAAAAGTCAGTGTAAGAATACATTCAACAACAGAGAAGGCAATATTGTACCACCAGTCCCCTGGTCATCCTACAACAGCAAGATCTGAACATTCCATTCCATCTGAAGCAAAAGAAAACAACCTTAAAAATAATTTTATGACGATAATAGAGACCTGTAGCTAGAGTTTTCCTGCCTGGCCCACAGTCAGGACAAATCTCTGTCACCTGCCAGTCCCACAGCCATTCAGACCCAACCAAGGAAACACAGAGACTTATATTGCTTACAAACTGTATGGCTGTCGCAGGCTTCTTGCTAACTGTTCTTATATCTTAAATTAATCCTTTTCTATAAATCTATACCTTGCCATGTGGCTCATGGCTTACTGGAGTCTTCACATGCTGCTTGTCATGGTGGTGGCTGACAGTGTCTCCCTGCCTCAGCCTTCCACTTCCCAGAATTCTCTTCTCTACTTGTCCCACCTATACTTCCTGCCTGACCACTGGCCAATCAGCATTTTATTTATACATTTTATTTATACAGTGATATCCACAGCAGAGACCCTTAGAGGAAATGAAAAAATCCCTTAAAAAGATTGAAGAAAATACAAACAAAAAATTGAAACAAATCAATAAATGCCTTAAAAGTCGCCAAGAAAAAGCAATCAAATGGGTGAAAGAAATAGTTTAAGACTTAAAAATTGAAATAGAAGCAATAGAGAAAACACAAACTAAGAGAATACTGGAAATTGATAATCTGGGTAAGTGAATAGTAACTACAGATGCAAGCATCACCAACAGAATAAAATAGAACATAGACTCTCGGGCATTGAACATACTACAGAGGAAACAGATTCATTGATCAAATGGACTGAACCAACGAACAGTCCCCTTCACCACATAGTACTCAAAACACTAAACATACAGAATAAAGAAAGACTATTAACAGCTGCAGTGAAAAAGGGCCAAGTAACATAAAGGCCAATCCATCAGAATAACACCTGACTTCTCAATGGAGACTCTAAAAGCCAAAGGTTCTAGACAGATGTTTTGCAGACACTAAGAAACCACAGATGCCAGCCTGGACTACTATACCCAGTAAAACTTTGAATCGTGACAGACAGAGAAAACAAGATATTTCATGACAAGACCAGATTTTAAAATACCTGTCTACAAATCCAGCCCTACAAAAAGTACTTGAAGAAATACCCCAACCCAAGGAAGTTAGTTGCGCCCATGAAAACATAAGAAATAGCTAATCCACAGCAGCTAAACAAAGAGGGGAAACACACACACACACACACACACACACAAAAAAAAAAAAAAAAAAAAAAAAAAAAAACACACTAGCACCACCACCACCAACAAAATAACAAGACTTAACAATCATTGGTCATTAATATCTCCTAATATCAATAAACTCAATTCACCAATAAAAACATAGGCTAACAGAATGGATGTGAAAACATGATTATCCTCCTACTGTATATAGGAAATACACATCAACATCAAAGATAGTCATTTCCTGAGAGTAAAGGTTTGAAAAAAGTTTCTCCAAACAAACACATGCAAGAAGCAAGCTCTTGTAGTGATTCTAGTATCCAAAAAACATAGACTTCCAACCAAAATTAATTAAAAGAGATGGGGAAGGACATAGCATATCCATCAAAGGTCAAATTCACCGAAATGATGACTCAATTCTGAATACCTAAGCCCCAAATGCAAGGGCACCCACATTTATAAAAAATTACTAAACTTAAATCATAAATAGAACCACACACATTAATAGTGGGAGAGTTATCCCACTCACACTAATGGACAGGTCATCCAGAATGGAACTAACAAACATTATGACTCAAATGGATTTAACAGACATCTACAGAATATTTCACCCAAACGCAAAAGAATATACCTTCTTCTCAACACCTCATGGAACCTTCTCTAAAAATGACCACATATTCAGTCACAAAGCAAATCTCAAAAGATATAAAAACAATTGGAATAACCCCCTATATTTTATCGGATCAACTTGGATTAAAGTTAGAGTTCAGCAACACAAATTACACAAAGACTACAAACATGAAAAACTGAACAACTCTCAACTGAATTACCACTGGGTCAAGGAAGAAGTAAAGAAAGAAATTAAAGATGTTAAGAATTCAATGAAAATGAATTCACAATATACCCAAACTTATGCTAAGAGGAAAGTTCATAGCACTAAGTGCCTATAAAAATAATTTGGAGAAATCTCATATTAGGGACTTAACAGCACACTGGAGAGTTCTAAAACAAAAAGAAGCAAACTCCTCCAGGAGGAATAGACAGCAGGAAATAATCAAACTCTGGGATGAAATTAATAAAATAAAAACAAAGAGAATGATACAAAGAATCAATGAAACAACGAGTTGGTTCTCTGAGAAAATCAACAAGATATGTTAACCCTTACCCAATCAAGCTAAAAGGCAGAGAGAAAATTTTCTTGGTAAATACCACCTCCCAAAAATAAATCAAGACCAAATAAACAATTTAAATAGACCTATAACCCCTAAGGAAATAGAATCAGTCATTAAAAGTCTCCCGAGCATAAACAGCATAGGGCCAGATGGTTTCAGTGCAGAATTCGACCAGAATTTCAAAGAAGAACTAATAGCAATACTCCTCAAGTTGTCTCATACAATAGAAACAGATGGAACATTTTCAAGTTCTTTTTATGAGGCTACAGTTATCCTGATACCCAAACCACACAAAGATGCAACAAAGGAAGAGAATTACAGACCAATCTCCCTCATCAACATTGATGCAAAAATCCTCCATACTGACCAACTGAATTAGAGAACACATCAAAAAAATCATCTACTATGATGAAGTAGGATTCATCCTAGAGATACAAGGATGTTTCAACATAGAAAAATCTGTCAGAGTAATCTACCATATAAACAAATGGAAAGGAAAAAAACCACATGACCAACTCATTAGATACTGAAAAAGTCTGAGACAGAATTCAGCAGTCCTTCATGATAAATGTCTTGGAGAGATCAGGGATACAAGGAACATATCTAAACATAATAAAAGTAATATACAGCATGCCAACAGATAACATCAAATTAAATGGAGAACAACTCAAAGCAATTACATTAAATTCAGGAACAAGACACAGCTTTCTACTCTCTCCATATCTAGTCAATATAGCACTGATATCAGGGTGAAAGCTGAAAGATCAGAGAAGCAATACAGCCACCCACTAGTTCTTACCTCTACAAAATCTTCAGTTTAAAGAGAGTGAGTTCCTGTTTCCTCAACCCTTATAAACCTTTCTCTGTCCTGCCATATTATTTCCTGGGATTAAATGTATGTGTGCTTCCCAAGCAAATGCTTGAGATCTCAAGTGCTGGGATTAAGAGTGTGTGCCACCACTGCCTGACCTTTATGTATAATCTAGTGGCTGGCTCTGTCCCCTGATCCTCAGGCAAGTTTATTAGGGTACACATTATATCACCAAACTGTACAGTTTATTTTGAATGCTGACTTCAATACCTATATCTAAGCTACATTCTTTAGATTATTTAAATTATTCTTCCTTTTATTGTTATAAAATATTATATATACTTAATGGACAGGGAAGAGGAGTTTTCATTCCCTTCCTCAATATTTAAATTTGTCTGTTTTTGCTGAAGAAAGCATCTGATAAGACATTCTGACATCTGAAAGCTTCACATACTAGTACAAGAGCACTTGCAGCATATTATTGAGACTATTATAATACTGCATATTGCCGGGTGGTGGTGGCGCACGCCTTTAATCCCAGCACTCGGGAGGCAGAGCCAGGCGGATCTCTGTGAGTTCAAGGCCAGCCTGGGCTACCAAGTTAGCTCCAGGAAAGGCACAAAGCTACACAGAGAAACCCTGTCTCCAAAAACCAAAATAAAAAAAATACTGCATATTGTCTTCTAATCAGAGAATACCAATGAGCCAAAATTACTTGATGACAAGAAAGAAAGGGCAGAGGCTTTAGCTTGTTTCATTTGAACAGGTGTTTAGTAATAAATAAAAAGACTCATGTGTTCATGGCAACCCCTAGTGGTCAAACTGGCAAAGTGATTTTCAGAATCACAGAAAAGGCAGAGCAGAATAAGCTCTACCGAAGCTTACCTGAAATCTGTTGTCCTTTTATTTTCATTCAGTGTTCACAGCCCTTTCCCACGTACTTCTTATATCTACTAATAATACATCCTCTCCCTTCTTTTATTCTTGTATAATTTCTCCAGTGTTATGTGTAAGATGGATTCTAGAAGCCTGATGGTAAACAGCTACAATCATGGAGAATGTATGTATTACTTCTTGCGTCCATTTGCAGACCTAATCACACTCAAGTGCCTCAGTATACTGGTTATATTTGTCAACTTGACACAAACATAGATCCATTTGAGAAGAGGGAATTGTTTAAGGAATTACTTTCATTAGATTGTCCTGTGAGCAAGTTTGTTCTTTATTAATGATTGATGTGGAGGATTCAGTGAGTACTATTACTGCTGGACAGTCTTAGTTTGAAGTCCATTGTCCTATCTTCAGTTCTTGCCCACAGGATTCTGAACTGAATTTCTACCTTGATTAACCCAATGATGGACTATAAACTGCAAACTGAATAAAAACTATTATTTTCAAATTAAAGGGCTAGGGTTTGCGATCCTCATGAAATAGCAAAGATGTGACTTCAGCAAATAGAGGGAGTTCTTAGAACACTTACAGGTAAGGTGATGATGATTAGGGAATGCTGAGTGCCCCTCGTGCAAGTTGAGCTAACCTAGAAACTTTCCCAGAGCTGACACTTCCCTTTCAGCTGTTGCCTTCCCTCTGATTCATGTACTCCAGTTTTGTGTGGCATGTGAAGGAATAGGCCTCAGTTAACTTTGGGAGCCTGTTTACTACCCCACATTTTTTGACATTTGTTTCTTTTAATATGACCCTGATCATCAAATTTGTGATAGTTATGATCACACCTCTCAGAAAAACATTCCAATTATTTTTCATTTAAAGAAATGAACATGGAAGTAGGCACAGAAGCTTTGACTGAATTATCAGTGACTCAGCTGGGGGAGTGTTTATTTGGCCATCACAAATATCAATTTATTCTAGGGAATTCTGTGATTAATGGCACCAGAGCAGAAAGAAGAAGACATGTCCAATGATTACCTACAAAGGCCAAGTCAGAACAGCAAACTCCTTTCTCTGGGTATTTGCAGGTAACTTCAAGATGTCCAGGACACATGCTGAGGCAGTCTACAAAAGACATGCATTAAAAAGAATAGGAGAGAAGGAAAGGAAACATAAAGCTCTTCTTGTGCTTTTAAAATCTTGTGTGAGAAAATATAATGTCCTGAAGCCTTTCAACTTTTTATTTTTTAGTATTATTTCATAATTATGTATCTTAGGTGTAAGTCCTTAGTTTGATATTTAATAAGTTGCTTGTAACTGGTCAGTTTTCCTGACAACATTTGTTCTAAAAAGAGAGAGAAAAAAGGAAGGAAGGAAGGAAGGAAGGAAGGAAGGAAGGAAGGAAGGAAGGAAGGAAGGAAGGAAGGAAGGAAGGTGTTGAGAGAGGGAGGGAGGGAGAGAGAGAGAGAAAGAGAGAGAGAGAAGGAAGGAAGGAAAGAAAGAAAGGAAGAAAGAAAGGAAGAAAGAAAGAAAGAAAGAAAGAAAGAAAGAAAGAAAGAAAGAAAGAAAGAAAGAAAGAAAGAAAGAAGAAAGAAGGAAAATCCTATATCCCAGATGAGAAAAGAGAGATTTCTCCATGGAAAAATTCACAGGTAAAGACTCTTGCGCTACAGGAGGCCACAATGGTATTAGGGATCCCAAGTAAATCACTGCCTACTTCAGATTAATAACCTTTAAATTTAGACTATTAATCATCCCAGAGAAAGCAATCAATTTTTAAAAAGTACTAAAGCTTTTCGCTCAAATAAGAAGGGTAATATTATAATATATAATGTTGTAAGAGAGAGAGAAATGTTTGTCAACCAAATAGGACCCATGAAAAAGCTAAAATAAATTTGACAAGAATTGGTTATTAGTTGAGAAACCAGTTTAAATCTAGCTCTCCAAAAAAGCTAGGTCAGAGGATCTATAATATCACTACTGATTAATTATTTATTTAGTTATTTGTGTTTTATAAATTGATTTTTTGGTACAGAGAGTTTAGTCTATAAGAGAACATTAGATGCAATATCCAAATTAGATAAGTAATACATAATACATATTCATAAATGAATTATTTGCTATAAACTGAGAAGACATTTTACATTGTGAAGTTATTCTAACATCTATAAGTCTTTCTGTATAGTTACATCTTATGTAAATGACTTTGAACTATTTCAGTTTAAAAACAGTATGAGAAAATAAGATGAATCCCTGGTCCCTTCTCTGAGTTTACAGTGTGTCCCTTTGCCTGTCAATGGCAAAGGTTATAGACATGATTCTCCAGATAGAATGCATGCTTCTCCAGATAGAGGAAGTCTGAGCATAATGAACAATCTAATACAGTCTTTGATGAATATGCACCTCTCTGAAAGAACAGCACCTGATATTCTTGACCCGGTGCAGGCTTAAGTGAAGTTCCTTGCAGTTTTTCACACTATTGGCTGGCAAATATTTAATTAACCAAGCATTCCATAAAGAATCCTACCATGCAGCATGATGATAACATTATGTATTTAAAATTAATGAATTAAAAAAACTGCAAGAATTCCTGTGTCTCAGAATTATATTCTCTAGAGGTTGGTACAGAAATCTGAAATTTGTAGATTTGTGCCATTGGAGAAGAATTTCCGATGTTCAGATGTCAAAAATGTCCCTTTAACTTATGCCAGATTTAAAAAGAAAAAAAAACTAATATTGTATCTTGTATATCTTACCACTGAGAATTACTCAGAGTGTTATGTGGGCAACTCATACCTAATACATAGGATTGATTGATGTGTCACATCATCTAAAAGACCCAATTGGATTCAAAATAGATCAGGAGAGGACAACTCCACATGTTTAAGTTTTGAGTAATGGCATTTCACTTGTCCCATTAACCAACCTGTGGCACATTTGTTATAAGGATAATGTCTTGATTAGGTCTGGACTTTGTGAAATTCTTTAATCAAGAGTCACAATATCAACTGCTGTGATTTTAGAGAAACACGATACCATCATCATAAAACACAAACCAATAGTTCTTTACTCAGAAAAAATAATAGCTTCCAGGCTTCGGTGTCCTTTTAGATGTGTTTGTGAATTTTAAGTTTCAGCCAAAACTGGGAATGTTAGGCTTGCCCAAGATGACAGTTTGATTGAGCTAAACAATAGTTAGCTATAAGGTGGAAGGAGTAGTTTTACCATTAGATCCTAGCAGATAAAATGGCTACCTTAATTTACTTGGAGATGTTGGTAGACGTTTCTAAGAATTGGTAGTAAAAATTCCTCAGTGTTAATACCTTATTATTTATAAATTTGAATGCAAAGACTTGATATCCTGTTGTTAAATCTAGTAAATTTATTGTAGACAAATTTCCATTTTTTCCTGTACAAAATTTTCTCACCTATGAATAATGATAGTTTCCCTCTTGCTTTCTTGTATTTCTTCTTTGCTGTTAAGGCTTCACATTGTCATGGCATGAATACCTTCAAAGTTATCCATTCAAATATGTCTGATTAAAATATCCAGAAATGACAGAGAAAATATTGTCAGCAAATTGTTCTTCAGAAACAAGATAGCAAAATAGATAAGAAGGGCTAAAAGTGAAGAGTGAGCAGGGCAGCTGTGGTTCAGAAAGGAAGCAACTGTAACAGAGGTAAACAACAGTCATGTGGAAGTTTTTTTTTTTTCATGTTTAATCACTTTGGAATATTCTTGACCATACTGATAACAATGATAGACTGTAGTATCTTCAAGTTCCAGGCTACTGATTGTGAGGGTGAAAGCTATATGAGACCCACAACCACAGAAGCAGGCTAGGACTTCATTGACTCTTGTGCTGCATCTTTGATGAGGAAACTAAGAGCATGGACAGGATTTTTGAGGTACCATAGCAAGTAGCTCCCGACACTCTGAGTGGCCCTGCAGGTGACAGAGGCTCTTTCTCCAACACAGAGAGAATGATGCATGTAAATAAAGCTTATCTGCTGTCTGAGATTGGAAATAAAACAGAAAAGTCACCATTGAAATCTAGATCACTTGTTGTGCTGCACAAAAAAGGCTCAGTGATTTACAATGGGATTTAGATTCTGTGCTTGCAAAGCTGATTTGGAATGATGATGAACTCAACACTGAGTTTACATAATCTTGTAGAATGATCAAAATTTGCCCTTATCTGGGATACAGAATAACTGGAGACAGATGAGTTGAGCTGGACTTTTCTTGGTTCAGTATGAGTTCTACCAGAGGCAGAGCTTCCACGTGACTTCTTATCTTTCTAAAGGGTGGCAATAACAAGGTAAAAACAACATTAAATATATTTAAAAGAAAAAAAAGAATATAGAAAAAATTAGAAACACAAAAATTTGAGGTAGATTTTTCCCCAGTCCCCTAAGTGGAATCTTTGAGGTTTGAGAGTAATGTACAAAAGACTATTTTTTCATCAGGGGAGTTGTTACTGAGCTCTGGTCAGTCAAAAGTCTGCTCAGCATTGCATTCACTTTAGACAATTCATTCCCACCCACCGTCTGAAACACACACTCCACAGCCAGTCCACAGGAATATGGCTGCAAATTCAGTTAAAAAATTATAGAATGGATTTGTGTATCTCAGTGAATCTGGAAATGTGCCTTAGGTCTCAATCCTTTCAGATCTTTCTCATCAACACACTACCCTGTAGGAGAGAGGATATTTCCAGAATTAAGTGATTTGCTAGACTTGGGTTAATATCACAAGAGACAATACAACACTGGCATGGAACAGAAGAGGGTAAGCAGTTCATTAGATTAAGATTGTTGGTGTCTGTTGTCCTTCTCATATGATAGTATTTGATCTTCTACCAATGTGGATGAGGTCACTGACCTCTGTGTCATCCATGGACTGATACCCCCCCCCTGCTTCCACTAATTATCAGCATTTCCTCATCTAGCCTTCTTACTACCCATGAGAAAATCAGTAGAGGTTGCTTCTGGCCCCCTGAATTGTTCCTGTTGCTTGTTTCCAGATCTACAGACTAGCTCAGTTTCTAAGAATAAAAGAGTGCAGAAGGGAAGTCTTCGGGGGCAGGCTGGGAGCTGGGGGCCGGTCTCTAAGTCAAGGTTGGATAAAGCACCGGGATAAATAACCAAATGAATGGAAGCACAGGATCTATGAACCAAAGGCTGAGGGGCCCCCAACTGGATCAGGCCACCTGAACGGGTGAGACAGTCAGTTGGCTTGATCTGTTTGGGAGGCAGCTGTGCATTGGTGCCAGGTCCTGGGCTCGTTGCATGAGTTGGCTGTTTGAATCCTGGGACTTATGCAGGGACACTTGGCTCGGTCTGGGAGGGGGGAATGGACCTGCCTGGACTGAGTCTACCAGGTCAACCCCGGTCCTCGGGGGAGACCTTGATCTGGAGGAGGTGGGAATGGGGGGTGCGCTGGGGGGAGGGGTGGGCGAGAGGGGGAGAACAGGGGATTCTGTGGCTATTATGTTGAACTGAATGGTGTTGTAAAATAATAATAATAATAATAATAAAAAAAAAAAGAATAAAAGAGTGATAGAATCAACTTCTCCTTGAAGGTCAGCCTGCATTCAAGAACTACTAAAACATTAAATGCCACCAATGGTGCTAAAGATTAAAAGAGCTGTGAGCTTTTTTTGTGTGTAAGAATGACAGTTTGTTCTCAGCAGGGCTGCTTGCTTTAGCCTGTGGTGCTCCCAGTACTGAATCCCACAAATAGAGTTCTCATTCTTGTTTGAGTTACAGATTATTTCCCACTTTCAACTCTGTATTCTGTCAGCCTCTTGATGTTCAGCTTTCTTTGTTTTTTTTTTTAAGATGCTTTGTTTTTATTTGTGGATAAGAATGTTTTTCTTGCATTTATGTATGACAGTGCCTACCTATGTCCAAGGTAATCAGATGTCATTAGATTCCCTGGAACTAGAGTTACAAATGGTTATGAACCACCAGATGCATGCTGGGAAGTGAACCCATGTCCTCAGCAAGAACAGCCAGTGCTCTTAATTGTGGAGGCATTTCTCTAGCTCTTCTTATCTCTTCTAAGAATTCAAGTGCTCTTTATTCCCTTTTCTCTTCTACTCAGCTGTCCTTGATTATCCATAATGTCATAGGTCAGAAACCACTAA
The DNA here is from genome assembly GCF_049852395.1 of Peromyscus maniculatus bairdii. NCBI lineage: Eukaryota > Metazoa > Chordata > Mammalia > Rodentia > Cricetidae > Peromyscus > Peromyscus maniculatus. Next base: position 89,061,448 of record NC_134854.1, on the reverse strand, counting down.
ATATCCATCACCCCCCACATTCATTAATTTCCTTAATGAATCTAAGGAGTCATAGCAGGGTACTTACATGACATAATATTGAGTAAGATAACAACATACAACAAAGTAGAATATAATAATGGGTTATTTTTCTATGCATTAACAGTCTGTTTTTTATTATAGGTGGATAGTTGCATGTGTAGGTAGAGATTATCTATCTATCTATCTATCTATCTATCTTTCTATCTATCATCTATCTATCTATCTATAACCTATCTTTCTGTCTGTCTATCTATACACATGTGTGCACTTGAAGTTCCAGAATCAGAGGTTTCCTAGCTTAAAACAGTGTTGTCTGGAGTTTTTTTCTATTATAAGCATCATAGCTATCATGATGGCTTCCTCATAGTTCTACCTTTGAAAATAGTTAAGAAATTAAGATAGTAATTATTCACTGAGATTGAAACATTGGAAGTAGTAAATGCTCATACTGTGATCCTATTGCTCTTATGGGCATACAAGTGAAAATAGAATATATCTGTGTTCATAATGTGAACCACTTTATAAAAATACTTTAATATTAATGAGCATTTTAACTACATGTTTTTAAGCAAAATATGTGCATGTCTGCTTTCCTCAGAGGCTAGAGAGAGTGCAGAAGACCCTGGAACTGAAGTTAAAGATAGCTAGGGGTCACCATGTGTGTGCTGAGAATCAAACCCAGGCCATCTTTAAGAGCATCAGCTGTTCTTCACCACTGTGCATTCTCTTCAGCTCCATGAACCACTTTTAAAAGTATATCTTCTCCAATTTGCACAGTCAGGCAATGTAATGCAATTCATATTCCTAAAAGAGTTTCTAAAATTGATAAACTCAGTTTAGAATTCATGTAGAAAATCAAGGGATATCATCACTAAGAAAATCAGAAGGCTAGAAAAGTGGTATTATATTTTCTAAATTGATTGCTCTCTCTTATATTAACCCTACAGTAATTAAGTCTGTGTGTACTGTTGGTGCACAGATAGACAAGCAGATGGATGGAACCACACAATGAGACATGAAATAGATCTTATCCACATGCAGTATCTAAAAAACAACAGAATGGAGTATAGATCACTGTAGTTTCTAAAGCTAAGCTATGGAATATCAATTAATCATTAATAACACTTACAGGAGCCTGTTTAAGATAACCATTTTCTCCCTGTGATGTCATATAAACAAATCTATACTCCACACAGTGTGATTAAAAGTCATATGATTTTTTTTCAATTTTGTTTGATACTTGTAATCAGGACAGTGGACATAGGAGCCATCAGAATTCTAAGTGAGTGTTGCAGACAGCTGAGAGCATCAATACCCTACTGATAGGATTTCAGAACCAAGCAGAGGATCACAGTTAGGCAGCCTTCTCTTTCTCTGGCACATGGGCTCTAGTTTTTTTGAGAAAGCTGGGAAACCTTTATACTGTTAGCTTCTCTCAGTAATGTTTCCCTCCTGTTCAATACTGGAGATTAGAAGTTTATTTTCTCTTTTTAAAGAATGTGTGCTGGAATGGTCACAGCAGGTTCCACTGTACTATATGAGTCCCAACAGGTGATCCAACTCAGATGCCTCACAGGGAATGACTGTGTCCGCTGTTAAGACACAAAATGCATTGGTACTCTGTAGTGCTGGAGATGAAGAGAAAGATAGTTATGATAAAAAGAAAACTGTTGAGCATCTCTCTAGTTCTCCAAAACTACAACACATTAGATCTACAAAAACAAATGTCTCTCTGTGAGCTCTGCTAAAAATTCTGTGACAGCTGAGAAACAGTTTCAGTGGGTGACTCATGAGGAGGAGCATTTGGACAGCCCAGCCTCTCACTTCTGCTTCCATGAGGTTTATGTTATGACTTGTATCACTGTGGGAGGACGCTTATCATACTGTTGACAGTAATAAGTTGCAATATCTTCAGACTCCAGGCTGCTGATGGTGAGAGAATAATCTGTCCCAGACCCACTGCCACTGAACCTCGATGGGACCCCTTCTACCAACCTATTTGTGTAATACATCAGGAGTTTAGGAGATTTCCCTGGTTTCTGCTGGTACCAACTTAAATAATTGCTAATGCCCTGACTGGCCCGACATGTGATAGTGACTCTGTCTCCCAGAGATGCAGACAGGGAGGATGGAGACTGGGTCATCTGGATGTCACATCTGGCACCTAGGAATGGAGACATAATAATTAGCCACATAGTTAAGCTGATAAGAGAGGACCTCCCCCAAATGCCAGTGAACAATAATCACAGTGTAACAGTGAAATTCTCACTATAGTCATTTTTTTACCTGGTAACCAGAGCAGCAGGAGCCCGAGGAGCTGAGCAGGGGCCCTCATGTCTATGCTGAATCCTGACTGCAGTGACAGCTGTACAGGGTGTGACTGGTATATGAAGAAGTCCTCAAGGCTGTGCAGTGAGTGCATGCAAATCACTGGGAACCAGTTAGGGCAGGGCACAGCTGCAAGGCTTGCTCATCTCAGTAACTGAACACAAGTCCTGTGTCCCCAGATGCCCGAGGTCAGACCACACATATGCCCACAGAGACTGTATTTCTTTTTTAAAGTTTTAAAATTATAGGTGACATTTTGTAAGTTATTTGAAAATTTCTACTATACCTAAGCTCTATTTTAAATAATATATTTCAAAGATATACTAGAGGTAATATAAACAAATATCTGACTGCCAAGGAATATGCAACAAAGAAGGGACTACTAAATCTTCAACTCATTTAAATAATTCTTATAGATTAAAACAAAATACTAAGGCTGGGTGGTAGTGGTGCATGACTTTAATCCCAGCACTTGAGAGGCAAAAGCAAGTGGATCTGAGTACAAGGATAGCCTGTTCTGCAGAATGAGTTCCAGGACAACCAGAGGTAGTAAACCCCATCTAGCAAAGCCAAACAAACAAACAAACAAACAAACAAAAACAAAACAAAACAACTGTGTACTCTCCCTGAAAAATGTTTGTGTTTTTTGAGTAATCATTTTTTTAAAATAAAATAATAATTTACAAAACCTCTTTTAGTGAATTGAAAGGTAAAATTTAGCAGACTTAACCACACTTACTACAGTATAAAGAGAAGTACACGGTATGTGCACATATAGCACTTTGATCCCAACAACTTGTGTTACTTGAACTTCTGACTCCAAGTGAACATGAAAGTACTTTCATATCCCCCAGATTTATATGGATTTCACCCTTTTCTCAGTTTAGGATCCTCCATATTTGGCCACTTTTCTGTCATTTGCTACTGTTTCCAGAATTCCTCAGCATGGACTGACTAGTAACGACAGACGTAAATACCACAACAGAAAACATTACTACTCAGTGCATGTCTCCCCTATGTTTCACTGATATGTCTTGAGCAGTAACTGGAGACATCATCCTGATTCAGGAATAGCCAGTCTGCATGTGTGTCTCAGTCTTTGAACTACAGGCTGGATTACAATAGACCAGGAATTTAAGTGTTTCACTAAGTTTATGCTAGGTGATACTTCCAATAGTTGCTAATATTCTGATTGGCTAGCAAATGATGGTGACTCTGCGATGCAGACACAGTGGATGGAACTGGGTCCATCTGGCACCTGGGATTGGATACGTAATAAATTTCAACAAAATTAAGCACAGTGAACAAGGACTTTCCAAGTGAACCTGGCAACATTGATCACAGCGTCACATTTAATTTCCTATAGTAGTCCTTGGGAATTAAGAGGGAGTTATCGGGCTGGAGAGATGGCTCAGTGGTTAAGAGCACTGACTGCTCTTCCGGAGGTCCTGAGTTCAATTCCCAGCAACCACATGGTGGCTCACAACCACCCGTAATGAGATCTGGTGCCCTCTTCTGGCCTGCAAGGACACATGCATGCAGAACACTGTATACATAATAAATAAGTAAATCTTAAAAAAAAAAAAGAGGGAGTTATCATGATCATGCCATGTTCTGTCTGGGCCAACACTTACCCATTGTGTTACCAGCCAATCAATTAGTCCTTGTAACAGTGGACTGTGCTTTAGACACATGCCAAAGAGCAGAATATCATCAGATCTAGGTAGAGCTGCAGAAATGTTTATCATCTCAGTAACTCAGTGCAGGCTTGTGCCCTAAGTGTTGCAGGCTAGACCAGGACAATCCAAATTTGTCTCCAGAGGATGTATTTCTTCTATAAAGGTTCTACTCTACTAAAGACATTTTTTGAGACTATTTTCTAAATTTGTAGAAAGCATAGCACTAGTTGACATAATATTTAATTGTTAACAATAAATAAGGAGAATATTTTCAGTGGAATTACAGGAGATCACAGGCTACTAAATCATTAACTCACTCTTTCAGATTTTTTTTCATTTTAGGAAGATAAAACTAGTACTACATTGTTGTATTTTGTGGAAGATTTTACAGGTAATACAACCTTTTTGGCTTTTTATTTATTTTACATCCTAATCACTGGTTCAACTCCCTCCTCTCCCTCATGTCCCCCCTCTTCTGACTTCCCCCTCCATGCCTCTTCCATTTTTTATTTATTTTATAAATTATACATACCAACCACAGATCCACCTCTCATCCCTCCTCCTGCCCCTCCCAACTCCCGCCTTCCTCCCCTACCCTTCATTCCCTCCTCCAACAAGATAAGTTCTCCCATGGGGGAACCCAAGCCTGGAACATTCAGCTGAGGCAGGACCAAGCCACTCCCTGCTTTATCAGGGGTGATCAAGGTGTCCAAACATAGGTAATGGGATCCAGAAAGCCTGCTCATGCACTAGGAATAGATTCTGATCACATTACCTGGGATCCCTAAAAAAGATCTAGCTACAGAATTGTCTCCCATATGCAGAGGGTCTAGCCCAGTCCCATGTAGGTTCCACAGCTATTGGTCTCAAGTTCATGAGTTATTTTGAGCTTGGTTCTGTTGCCTCTGTGGATTTCCCCATCATGTTTTTGCCCCACCCAAACAAGCCCCTTGCTCATACCCTCTTCCCTTTCTTTGACTGGACCACCAGAGCTTGGGCTGGTGTGTGGTTGTGGATCTCCACATCTGCTTCCATCAGTTACTGGATGAAGGCTCTATGGTGACAGGGTACTCACCAATCTGATTACTAGGGTAGGCACCAGTTCAGGCACCCTCACTATTGTTGCTAGTAGTCTAATCTGGGGTCGTCCTTGTGGATTTCTGGGAATTTCCCTAGCACCAGGTTTCTCCCTTACCCCATAATGTCTCCCTCTATCAAGGTATCTCATTGCTTTCCCACTCTGTTCTTCCCCTTGCTCAACCATCATGTCCCCTCATGTTCATATTCATGGTTGTATTTTTAGCTCTTTGTCTGTTTTTAGATAATAATTCCTTGTTAAATACATAAGTACCACTTGTTCTGAAGACTCAGTTACTCCTTAGTTTTAATCTTTCATCAGCTCCCTCTTACACAGTCTCAAAGCATCTCCTATTGCTCCATAATGTGGAATAATATACTGTGTCCCAGGCCTATCCTATCAAACTGTCCTCAATAAGCAAACTTGAAATTAAAGTAAAAAAAAAAAATTTATGCAATGTGACCATTTTGGAAAGTGGGACAAATACATCCATAGAACTATCTGAGGCTTGTGCAGTCATGAAAAGAAATGAAAGATTGCACACACTGGGCAAAAAATATGCACACTGAAGCGGTCCTTCTCAAGATGCAGTCCCGTCTACCATCTTCCATAACTGACTATACTTTTAGAATCCAAGCTGCTGCCACTCCTTCTCCCAGCATGAATTCTCCTGAAAACCCCCTGTGGTGGTATTCTAATTGTACTGAAATGTGATTTTGATTGTATGTTAATAAATAAAGTTGGCCAGAGGTCGGAGCTATTAGAGCCATAGCAAGAGTGTAGCGGTGGTGGCACACGCCTTTAATCCCAGCACTTGGTAGAAGAGCTAGGTAGATCTCTGTGTGTTCAGGGATACAGCCAGCATTGGAGACATATGCCTTTGGACCTGGGGGTCTGTACATACAGACAGTGACGAGGTAGTCACGTGTTTGGGTTTACAACCAATGAAAAGGCAGAACAAAAGACTATGAAAAGACTTACACAGAGGAAATAGATCTCTTTTGGGAAGCTAGGACCACCACAGGAAGAAGGGTGAGATTTTAGCTCTGAGCTCTGACCTCTTGGCTTTCTCTTTTACATTGGTTCTGTGTTTCTTATTTAATAAGCCGATTGGTTACATCTACACCCCCCTCTCCCAGGGGTTCATTATGTGATAGCTGAAAGTCAGAGGAAAACAAATGTGTCTTAAGCATATTTCAGCCATGTTGACTGCACCATGTTGCACCAAAACAAGGAAATTATGTGGCAGCTTCATCAATTCAAGCAGGGAGGTTTTTGTTCAGGGATGTATCACTCTGGGAGGATATTCTATACTATGCTGACAGTAATAAACACCCACATCCTCAGGCTCCACTATACTAATTTTCAGTGTGAAATCTGTTCCTGACCCACTGCCACTGAACCTGTTTGGGACTCCTGAGGCAAGGTTGGACATCAGATAGATCAGGAGCTGAGGAGACTGGCCTGGTCTCTGCAGGTACCAATGTAAGTAAGTGTTGCCATCACTATATAAGAGACTCTTACTAGACCTGCAGGAGATGGAAGCTGACTCTCCAAGAGTGACAGGACTGGAGAGTGCAGGCTGGGTCATCACAATATCCCCACTGACCCCTGAAATAACAGAAATGAAAGGTTATATGCAGACAAAATGATACAATAAAATAATTTTCCTTCCTATTATTTTCTACTTACTGTATTCTTAAATTTTATTTATATTCTAAAACTGTTTAACAAGAAATACCTATGTAGAGACAGCATAGAAACTACCTAGAAATCAGCGGTACCATCTGCATTGGTACTTGTCAGAGTTGCCACAAGAGCACAAGTTCTCCTACCTTCGCCCTCTAAACCTCACAAGCACTTTCCTGGAGTATAATACTGGCAGTCTCACACATGTACAGAACATGTGTCTGCATCAGTAGGGTCCCTGAAATCCCCATTTCCCCCCACAATCTCCTTCTTCATCTTTGTTTCTTCCTTACCAGGGATCCAGAACACAAGCAGCCCCAGGAGCTGAGAAGCACACCTCATTCTGAGAACTTGGTTTGAAGAGTCCTGAATAATGAGGGCAGAAAGAGGGGCTAGCTTTTGTCCTGGACCTGCAAGGAGAGGTCCTCCCTAAGGAGCAAGATGCAAATCATGAGGTTAGTACAGCTGTGTGAAAAGAACCAAGAGACAGAAAAGACCACTATTAAGAGTGAAGACACAGGCCAGGCAGTGAAAGCACACACCTTTAATCCCAGCACTTAGGAGGCAGAGCCAGGTGGATCTCTGTGAGTTTGAGGCCAGCCTGGGCTACAGAGTGAGTTCCAGGAAAGACGCCAAAGCTATACAGAGAAAGCATGTCTCAAAAAAAAAATAGAAAGAAAAAAGAAAAAGAAGAGACAAAAGATGTGTCCTATGTTTATAGAAAAATGGATACAGTCTCCGCTGTCTATACCAGGGGTCAGATAGATTGCACTGTGAAAACTTGGATCTGTGTGAATGGAAACATACATGGTCTAAATGCCCAGGGCATGCCAAGAGAGCACTTTAGAACCAAGGCAATCTTTTCAACACTCTTTGTATTTGCCAAAGTTTTCAGCATAGCATCTTCCTGTCTTAGCCTATCTGATTTTGTTTGTTTGTTTTAGTTTTGTTAGAAACTGATAAAGAAAACTAAAGAGACAAGTAATCTTCATTTCTACATGACAAAGGACTCTCTAATGGCCATTTACAAGTATGTTGAAACATTACAAAGTAAAAAAGAAAAATGTATTTATGCAAACACATATATAATTCCCAATAGAATTTGTTATTTAAGTCGAATCTTAGCTAGATAAACTGAATTTCTAACATTTAGTTATAGGACTCAAATAGGCAAACACATCAATCCATGAGCTAATACAGTTTGAAGACTTAAATGTTATTTGTTCCATATTAGAACTTGAGAAATTGGTACAAATTTTCTGAGACTCAAGTCCTGACTTTAGCTTAGCTAAAGAATATGTGTTCAAATCTATATAGTGTTATCTTTTAGAAATTTATATAATTATAAATTTTGTGCTTATTATATAAGAAGCAATAGTGTATGCCTCTATTGCTATAGAAAACATGTTTCATCACATGTTGGAAATTTTGGGGCATGGAGAGAGGACATATCACACATGGTTCAGTGAGCTTTTTACTTGATATTTTCAGTCTGGTCTGGAAGTTTTTTTTTCCTTTGACAATTTCTAACATGTGTGCAATAAAACATGATCATATCTCTTCCCCATTTTCTACTCCATGTGCTTTTCTAATTCCTTGACCTCCTAGTACTATGTCTTCTCTTTTTGTTTCGTGTTGTATGGTGATATTTTATTTGTGCTGAAACGTGATTTTATTTGTATGTTAATAGATAAAGTTGTCTGAAGATCAGAGGTCAAAGCGAGCCATAAGCAGAATTAGGCAGTGGTAGCACATGCCCTTTATCTGATCACATGGCAGGCAGAGTGTCTGTGTGGTCAAGGACACAGTCAAATGGTGACCCAAACCTTTAATCGCAGTACCAACCATAGATCTGAAGGTCTGTATAGACAGGCAGTGACGAGGAAGTCATGTGGTTGGGTTTAGAGCCAATGAGAAGGCAGAGCAGAAAGGCAATAAAAAAACAAGTCAGACAGAAAAAAGCTCTCTCTGTGGAAGCAACGTGGCAAGGTGGTAAGATAAGATAGTCGTGGCTCTCTGATCTTGGCTATTAACTCTGTATTTGGCTCTGTGTTTCTTATTTACTAAGACTGTTTAGAATTTCATCTACAGTGTTGTTTCTTTTTAACCCATTAAGTCTAAGTGTTACATTCCATATGGTCATGGGGGTAGGCCTATACACTGGATCATGAGAAACCTACCAATGGACACACTCTAAAAGTAATGAATCTCCCTCTGCCAGCATCATTCAACTGCCAGGAGAAATTCTCAGAAAGGTATGGAGGCTGGAGAGCACTTCCCAAATGCATGGCTAAATTTTGGTTTCTTTGACCGTGTGCAGGTAAGAACAGCAGCTGTGACTGCATGATGCTGGCATTTACTAAATAGTTGTGCTGGCAAATTGCTTTCTGAATACTTACATTTATACCCACTGCCCTTGGTTGTTCATAACCTCAGTTAGAGAAGCTTCTTTTTGCAACAGATAGCACTCAACGCAAAGATATGTAACCATTCAAAGTGCTTACAATAAGAGACTGAGTGGAAGGTTCTAAACGTCACGTTTTTATTACCAACACTGCACCACACTCATGCATATCACACAGCCAGGAAAAATATTTTTAATTGAAAATAGATTCTTATATCATATTATACTTTGCAACCATAGTTTCCTTTTCCTCCACTCCTTCTAGCTTCCCCTCATTCCCTCTCCCCCATATCAAATCCTTCTCCATTTCTTCATCAGAAAAGAGCAGGTCTCTAAAAGACACCAGCCAAACAGTACAAAACAGGATACAGTAAGACAAGGTTAAAACCCTCATATCAAGGTTGGACAAGGAAACCCAATAGGAAGAAAAGTGTCTCAAGAGCAGGCAAAAGAGGTGGAGATACACCTGCTCCCACTGCTAGGAGTCCTACAAAAACTCTAAGCTGATATCCTTAACATATATGCAAAGAACATGGTGCAGACCCATGCAGGCCCCAGACCTGAATTTTCAGTCTCTGTTAACCCATGTGAGCCCTGCTTAGTTGATTCAGTGGCCATGTTCTCTTAATGCCCTCCATCCTCTCTGACTTATGCAGCCTTTCCTCCCCGCTCTTCCACAGGGCTTCCCAATTTTTAACGGGCATGTCTGTCTTCAATGGATACCTCCAATTTAGTCTCTATCTCTGCGTATCTTAATACAAAAAATACTGCTTTTCGTTTAACTCATGACATGTCATGTTTATAACTGGAAAATCTAAAAGAAGTTTACAAAAGAAATAAAACAGTTTTGAATAAGATAAAGATTTTCCTGTGTGAAATGTTCAATAGTGAAGGCTTATCATTCAATAAAGGAGGAAGCAAAATCTCCATAGTGGTAGAGATTCATAGAAGCTATGGAGGAGCCAGTCCTTTGGAGGCAATGAGAATTAAATTGTGCTGCCACCATATATCAGGACCACTAATTACAATTAATTTTTACTTAATCTTTTAAACAGGCATGGGGTAGGAGGGAGAGATTGTAAGAATGTATTTCAAAGCACTTGAAGATGGACCGTGAACATACTGTACAGGATACGACTGTCATTTTGCTCCATCCTTCCTCAGCATGAGTGAACAAACAAGATACTCAACTGGAATTTCCTCTGAATGATTTTCTCCCACTTGAAACTATTCTATGGAAAAATTCATTGGGAGTTTTTCCTGTGGCCAATAATTCAGTGTCACTTCACAAACATGTTTATCCACGATAGTACAGAATGCATTATAATAAAATAAAAGAACAAAAACACTTGAAAACTGTTTGCAACTTTTCATGTACAAATATGTAACATCTATAAGTAGATGGTATCAACTCTAATAAAAATACCCATTCCCAATGCTCAGATGAAGCTTAGGAATTATCATTGTATAAATAAGTACTCAAAACCGTGAAGGAAAACCCTTTTGTCCTCTTAAAACCCTTAAATGTATAATGATCCTGACACATGGGAATTCTGAGTTCAAAGGGAAGATTACAAAATGCAGTTATACATCTCAGTGAGATGAGGAAGAACACATTCTAACAACTTGGTGATCAATGAGAGATGCTCAGGTTTAGGGGCAGGTAGTTCTACCACATTTCATATGCATATCAAAACAAAGAATGGGAAGATCTTTCCAACTGTCAGCCTCACTTTGTCTCTCAAATCCATGGTCACTGGTTACTGATCTGCTTCTTCAATTTTTGGGCAAGAGTCTCTCATTTGGCAATAGAAGTTTCCTGATTTAAGTACCCTTAGTCCTAAAGTCCTGAACTACTCCCTAGACTTTCAACAGAGGACTCTGCATTCATTGAACTTGCTAAGGCAAGAATGACAATAATGACCACAAAATAAAGTTGTATGTGTCTATTGCAGCTATACCATTTCCAGATGAGATCCACTACCACAAAGACCTTTTAAAAATGTCTAGATAATGGCTTCAGAAAGGACATAATATTTAAAACTGTAGAAGAAAGAAATATGTTTATCTTCAAAATATATCCATTTACTTTGAAAAATCAATATGCTTAAAGTTGAAACTAAGATATGAAACAGTGACTTGGGTTTCAGTTCCAGGGATCTTGTCAGAGGTGATCCAGACTCCCCCATATTGCTCAGATCATGACCCCATGTACACATTCCAAAGTTAGAAAAACATGGTATTTTCTGATTACCTTTTTAGCTGCTTGTATTATATAGTACATTGTAGGAAATAATGGGGATTCCATTACAGTAGTGAGGTGTAGCATATTTAGGCTCCAGGATGGGTAAACTGAATGTGAAATGTGCACTGACCATGAGAGAATTTCAGAGAAAGGCTGTACAGAAAATGGCATGTAGATCTTTGGAGGCTGATCCAGTTTCTGCTGGAACCAGTGTCAGCTTGTGACTTGACTGGCCTGAAAAGGATGGCAGTCCTATCCTCTGAAGCTATACACAGAGAATAGAGACTAGGTCTACACAATTGCACTGCTGCAGCTGAAATAAAATATGAAACACAAGCAGACTTGACTGTGCTGGAGGTTACTTCTGCAAACCTATGAAAGAAAAAAGATTCATTCTAATTCCTTGACAGGCTGTTCAATATACAAGGAACTCAAAATCAGTATCATAATGAAATGTTACTTCACAGTAACTAATAAGAAGCTAATGGAGAAATCATAAATCGTTAAATTGTTAGTGGGCATGGAAATGATGTAGGGACCATAGAATTCAAGGGATATGCCTGCCATTTGTCTGACCAAATCCACTCCAAGGTATATTCAGGAGAACCGAAGTTTAAAAGCAGTGTGAAAGTTTGCACCCTACTGTTTACATCATTATAGGCAAAGAAGGGATAAAGAAATTCTGTAATAGACAATACAATGAATTATAGAAATATCAGTATACATTCATACCTTGCTTAATAAAAAAATGAATTGCATCTAATGAATCATGAGACAATTTTTTTCCCTTTTATTTTATTTTACAATACCATTCAGTTCTCTACAACAGCCATGGATTCCCTTGTTCTCCCCTTTCCTGCCCACCTCCCCTTCCCCCCAGCTAACCCCCCATGCCTACCTCCTCCAGTGCAAAGCCTCCCCCAAGGACTGAGATCAACCTGGTAGACTCAGTCCAGGCAGGTCCAGTCCCCTCCTCCCAGACTGAGCCAAGCATCCCTGCATAGGTCCCAGGTTTCAAGCAGTTAACTCATGCAATGAGCACAGGACCTGGAACCACTGCCTAGATGCCTCCCAAACAGATCAAGCCAATCAACAGTCTCACCTATGCAGAGGGCCTGATCCAGTTGGGGGCCCCTCAGCCTTTGGTTCATAGTTCATGTGTTTCCATTTGTTTGGCTATTTGTCCCTGTGCTTTATCCAACCTTGGTTTCAACAATTCTTGCTCATATAAACCCTCCTCTTTCTCGCTAATAAGACTCCTGGCGCTCCACCCGGGGCCTAGCAGTGGATCTCTGCATCCAGATTCCTCAGTCCTTGGATGGTGTTTATGGCACAACGATTAGGGTGTTTGGCCATCGCATCACCAGAGTAGGTCAGTTCCAGCTGTCTCTCTGCCATTGCCAGCAGTCTTTTGTGGGTGTATCATTGTGGATTTCTGTGGGCCTCTTTAGCACTTTGTTTCTTCCTTTTCTCATGTGGTCTTCATTTACCATGGTCTCCTATCCCTTGTTCTCCCTCTCTGTTCTTGGTCCAGCTGGCATCTCCCGCTCCCACTAGCTCTCTTTCCCTCGACCCTCGCCCTTCATTACCCCCACTCATGTCCAGGTTGTTCATGTAGATCTCATCCATTTCTCCATCATTGGGTGATCCTCGTGTCTTTCTTGGGGTTCTGTTTTCCAGGTAGCATCCCTGGTGATGTGAGTAGCAGTCCAGTCATCCTTGTTCAAATTGTAGTATCCTCCTATGAGTGAGTACATACCATATTTGCCTTTCTGAGTCTGGGTTATCTCACTCAGGAAGATTTTTTCTAGATCCATGTATTTGGCAAACCTCATGATGTCATTGTTTTACTCTGCTGAGTAGTATTCCATTGTGTATATGTGCAACAATTTATTTATCCATTCTTCAGTTAAAGGGCATCTAGGTTGTTTCCAGATTTTGGCTAGTACAAACAATGCTAATATGAACATAGCTGAGCAAGTGCCCTTTTGGTATGATTGAGCATTTCTTGGGTATATGCCCAAGAGTGGTATAACTGGATCATGGAGGAGATTGATTCCCAATTTTCTAAGAAAGCACCATATTGATTTCCAAAGTGGTTGTACAAGCTTGCATTCCCACCAGCAGTGGAGAAGAGTTCCCCTAGTTCCACATCCTCTCCAGCATAAAGTGTCTTCAGTGTTTTTGATCTTAGCCATTCTGACAGGCATGAGGTGGTATTTCAGAGTTTTTTTGATTTGCATTTCCCTGATGATTAGGGATGTTGAGTAATTCCTTAAATGTCTTTCAGGCATTTGAGTTTCCTCTGTTGAGAATTCTCTGTTAAGTTCTATAGCCCATTTTTTTAATTGGACTGTTGGTCATTTTGTAGTCTAATTTCTTGTGTTCCTTATATATTCTGGATATCAGTCCTCTGTCACATGTGGAGTTGGTGAAGATCTTTTCCCATTTTGTAGGCTGTCACTTTGCCTTGTTGACCGTATCCTTTGCTCTACAAAAGCTTCTCCGTTTCAAGAAGTTCCTTTGATTGATTGTTTCTCTCAGTGCCTGTGCTACTGGTGTTATATTTAGGAAGTGATCTCCTATGCCAATGCGTTCAAGACTACTTCCTACTTTCTCTTCTAGCAGGTTCAGAGTAGCTGGATTTATGTTGAGGTCCTTGATCCACTTGGACTTAAGTTTTGTGCATGGTGACAGATATGGATCTATTTGCAGCCTTCTACATGTTGATATCCAGTTATGCTAGCACCATTTGTTGAAGATGCTTTCTTTTTTCCATTGTACACTTTTGGCTTCTTTGTCAAAAATTATGTTCATAGGTGTGCGGGTTAATGTCAGGGTCTTCAATTCGATTCCATTGGTCCACATGTCGTTTTTTATGCCAATGCCAAGGTGTTTTTATTACTGTAGCTCTATAGTAGAGCTTGAAGTCCGGGATCGTGATGCCTCCAGAGGTTGTTTTATTGTACGGGATTCTTTTGGCTATCCTGGGTTTTTTGTTTTTCCATATGAAGTTGAGTATTATTCTTTCCAGGTCTGTGAAGAATTGTGTTGGTATTTTGATGGGGATTGCATTGAATCTGTAGATTGCTTTTGGTAAAATTGCCATTTTTACTATGTTGGTCCTTCCTATCCATGAGCATGGGAGATATTTCCATTTTCTGACATCTTTTTCCATTTCTTTTTTCAGGGACTTAAAGTACTTGTCATATAGATCCTTTACTTGCTTGGTTAGTGTTACCCCAAGGTATTTTGTATCATTTGTGGCTATCGTAAAGGGTTATGTATCAATGATTTCCTGCTCAGCTTCTTTGTCCATTGTATATAGGAGGGCTACTGATTTTTTTTGAGTTGATCTTGTATCTTGCTATGTTGCTGAAGGTGTTTATAAGCTTTATCAGTTCCTGGGTGGAATCTTTGGGGTCACTCAAGTATACTATCATGTCATCTGCAAATAGGGAAAGCTTGACTTCTTCCTTTCCAGTTTTTATCCCCTTAATCTCCTTATGTTGTCTTATTGCTTTGGCTAGAACTTCAAGTACTATATTGAATAGGTATGGGGAGAGCGGACAGCCTTGCCTCATTCCTGATTTTAGTGGAATTGCTCTGAGTTTCTCTCCATTTAATTTGATGTTGGCAGTTGGCTTACTGTAAATTGCCTTTATTATGTTTAGGTATGTTCCCTGTATTCCTGATTGCTCCAAGACTTTTATCATGAAGGGGTGTTGGATTTTGTCAAGTGCCTTTTCTGCATCTAGTGAGATGATCATGTGTTTTTTTTTCTTTGAGTTTGTTTATATGGTGTATTACATTGACAGACTTTCGTATGTTGAACCACCCTTGCATCCCTGGGATGAATCATGGTTGATAATTGATTTGATGTGCTCTTGGAGTCTGTTTGCAAGTATTTCATTGAGTATTTTTGCATCAATGTTCATGAGAGAGATTGGCTATCGTTCTCTTTCTTTATTGTATCCTTGTTTGGTTTAGGAATCAGGGTAATTGTAGCCTCATAGAAGGAGTTTGGTAATGTTCCTTCTGTTTCTATTATGTGGAACAATTTAGAGAATATTGCTAGTAACTCTTCTTTGAATATCTGTTAGAATTCTGCGCAGAAACCATCTGGTCCTGGGCTTTTTTTGGTTGGGAGAATTTAATGACTGTTTCTATTTCCTTAGGAGTTATTGGACTATTTAAATAGTTTTTCTGGTCTTGATTAAACTTAGGTATGTGGTACTTATCCAGAAAAATGTCCATTTCTTTTAGGTTTTCCAGTTTTGTGGAGTAGAGGTTTTTGAAATATGACCTGATGATTCTCTGGATTTCCTCAATGTCTGTTGTTCTGTCCCCCTTTTCATTTCTGTTTTTCTTGATTTGGATTCTCTCTCTGTGTTTTTTATTTAGTTTGGATAAGGGCTTGTCTATCTTGTTGATTTTCTCAAAGAACCAACTCTTTGTTTCATTAATTTTTTGTATTGTTCTCTTAGTTTCTATTTTATTGATTTCACCTCTCACTTTGATAATTTCCTGGTGTCTATGCTTCCTGGGAGACTTTGCTTCTTCTTGTTCTAGAGCTTTCAGGTTTCAGCTTTCAGTGATGTTAAGTCACTAGTGTGAGATTTCTCCAACTTCTTTATGAGGGCATTCAGTGCTATGAATTACCCTCTTAGCACTGCTTTCATAGTGTCTCATAAGTTTGGTTATGTGGTGTCTTCATTTTTGTTGATCTCTAGGAAGGCTTTAATTTCTTTATATCTTCCTTAACCCATTGGTGATTCGATTGAGCATTATTCAGTTTCCATGAGATTGTTTGAAATATGACCTTATAATTCTCTGGATTTCCTCAATGTCTGTTGTTATGTCCCCCTTTTCATTTCTGATTTTGTTGATTTGGATTCTCTCTCTCTGTCTTTTGGTTAGTTTGGATAAGGGCTTGTCTATCTTGTTGATTTTCTCAAAGAACCAACTCTTTGTTTCATTAATTTTTTGTATTATTCTCTTAGTTTCTAATTTATTAATTTCACCTCTCACTTTGATAATTTCCTGGCGTCTATTCTTCCTGGGAGACTTTGCTTCTTCTTGTTCTAGAGCTTTCAGATGTGCTGTTAAGTCACTAGTGTGGGATTTCTCCAACTTCTTTATGTGGGCATTTAGTGCTATGAATTTCCCTCTTAACACTGCTTTCATAGTGTCCCATAAGTTTGGGTATGTGGTGTCTTCATTTTCATTGATCTCTAGGAAGTCTTTAATTTCTTTCTTTATTTCTTCCTTAACCCATTGGTGATTCAGTTGAGCATTATTCAGTTTCCATGAAATTGTAGGTTTTCTGTAGTTTTTGTTGTTGTTGAAATCTAGCTTTAAACCATGGTAGTCTGATAGAACACAGGAGGTTATTCTGATTGTTTTGTATCTGTTGAGATTTGCTTTGTGGCCAAGTATGTGGTCGATTTTAGAGAAAGTTCCATGGGGTGCTGAGAAGAATGTATATTCTTTCTTGTTAGGATGGAATGTTCTGTAGATATCTATTAGGTCCAATTGGGTCATGACATCAGTTAAGTCCTTTATCTCTCTGTTAAGTTTCGATTTGGGAGATCTGTCCAGTGGTGAAAGTGGGGTGTTGAGATCTCCCACTATTAATGTGTGGGGTTTTATATGTGGTTTAAGCTTTAGTAATGTTTCTTTTACATATGTGGGTGCCCTTGTGTTTGGGGCATATATGTTCAGAATTGAAACTTCATCTTGGTCGATCTTTCCTGTGACAAGGATGTAATGTCCTTCTTGATCTCTTTTGATTGATTTTAGTTTGAAGTCTATTTTGTTGGATATCAGGATGGCTACCCCTGCTTGTTTCTTAAGACCATTTGATTGAAAAGTCTTTTCCCAGCCTTTTATTCTTAGGTAGTGTCTGTCTTTGAATTTGAGATGTGTTTCTTGTATGCAGCAGAAAGATGGGTCCTGCTTTCGTATCCATTCTGTAAGTCTATGTCTTTTTATAGGTGAGTTAAGTCCGTTGATATTAAGGGATATTAATGACCAGTGATTCTTCATCCCTGTTATTTTTGGTGGTAGTGTGTGTGTACTTCTCTTCTTTGGGGTTTACTGTTGTGGCTTTATCTATTGCCTGTGTTTTCAAGTGTGTATCTGACTTCCCTCAGTTGGAATTTTCCTTCTAGTGCTTTCTGTAGGGCTGGGTTTGTGGATAGGTATTGTTTAAATCTGGCTTTGTCTTCGAATGTCTTATTCCTTCCGTCTATGATGATTGAAAGTTTTGCTGGGTATATTAGTCTGGGCTGACATCCATGGTCTCTTAGTGTCTGCATTACATCTGTCCAGGTCCTTCTGGCTTTCAAAGTCTCCATTGAGAAGTCGGGTGTTATTCTGATGGGTTTGCCTTTATAGGTCACTAGGCCTTTTTCCTTTGCTGCTTTTAATATTCTTTCTTTACTCTGTATGTTTAGTTGTTTAATTATTATGTGGCGAGGAAACTTTTTTGGGGGTCTAGTCTGTTTGGTGTTCTATAGGCTTCTTGTATCTGCATAGGCATTTCCTTCTTTAAGTTGGGAAAGTTTTCTTCTATGATTTTGTTGCATATATTTTCTGTGCCTTTTAGTTGGTATTCTTCTCCTTTTTCTATCCCTATTATTTGTAGGTTTGGTCTTTTCAAGGTGTCCCAAATTTCTTGGACATTTTGGTTCACGACTTTGTTGGCTCTAGTGTTTTCTTTGACTGATGAATCTATTTCTTCTACTGTATCTTCAATGCCAGAGATCCTCTCTTCCATCTCTTGCATTCTGTTGGTTATACTTGCATCTGAAATTCCCGATCTTTTACTTAGATTTTCTGTTTCCAACATTCCCTCTGTTTGTGTCTTCTTAATTTTTTCTATTTCCCTTTTCAGGTCTTGGACTGTTTCCTTTATTTGTTTCATTGCTTTTTCATGATTTTCTTTCAATACTTTATTGTTTTCTTCCAGGACTTTGTTGTTTTCTTCCAGGACTTTATTGTTTTCTTCTAATTTGTTTGCCCTTTCCTCTAGTTGTTTACAGTGTTCTTCCAATTTTCTTGTCTTTTCCTCTACATAAGCCTCTACCCTCTTCACGATGTTATTCATAAGGCTGTTTTCTTCTGCTTCTTCCAATTTTTGATATTCAGGTCTAGATGTTGGAGGCAGGCTAGGTTCTGGTGATGCTGTATTGCTCTTTATTTTGTTGTATGTACTTCTGCCTTGACATCTGCCCACCTCCTTGTGGTTCGTTCTTGGTCTTATCAGCGCACTTGGTTCAGACAGAGCTGACAGATTCAGGAAGTCTCTCTCTCTTGTCCAGGTGGGAGCTCTCTTGTCCAAATGGGAACTCTGGGGCAGGATGGAAGCTCTTATCTAGAGTGGAATTCCAGGACAGGAGGGGAGGTTTTTTCCAGACCGGAAGTCCGGGTCAGGATGGATGCTCTTACCCAGAAGGGAAGTCCAGGGCAGGGTGGGCGCTCTTGTCCAGAAGGGAAGTCCAGAGCAGGATGGGAGCCCTCTCTGGTCCAGAAGGGAATTCCAGGGTAGGATGGGAGCTGGGGGCCAGTCTCTAAGTCTCAGGAATTGGCTAGGGTCTTGGGCGGATGTACATGGGGCCAAGGCGTGGAGATTGCAGTGTCTGCCGGGGATCTTGGAGAAGGGGATCCTTCCCGGTGGAGCTAGAAGGGAACTTGCCTGGTGGCCAGAACCTGGTGCCAAGTTGTGCAGGTCTTCCCCGGAGTGGCTGATGCCCAGGGATGGGGTCTGGGCAGTGAGACAATTTATTAATTGTGTAAATCACAGATGTAACTTATATAAGCCTAAAATATAAAGCTCTCTACCCACCCAGGCTTTGGTTACATGCCATTGTTCCTAAGCAAGGCACCTGTAGATAAAATGAATATATTGGCTATTGGCCACAGTAATAGTACAATGTAGACAACTATAGATTTAAGCATATCTAAACAATCAATTGATACAGAGTATATTACAATATTAAAGGTAAAATATAATACACCTATAGAATGTACATGTTGTAAATGGACATTGTAAAAGTTCCTCTGAAAAAATCAGTGAGTGGCTAGAGGCTGAAAGCGAAGGTTTTTGCCACCACAGTCACTAAGAGTCAAAGTCATGTGTGATGTGTCACCTGTCCCTGAGCATACAGTTACAAGAGTAAATAACTTGCAGTTCTGGGATTCTCCACTGGAAATACACCTCAGTTTATATCTGGTTCATCACTTATCACTGACTCACCTGCTTCCAAAACCCAATGTGTGTTTTAGACTCAGTATGTGAATAACTGACTCCCACGTGTGCATTTTATAGTCTCTTTACTACCTTCAACCAAAGTCTTCAAACTCTTTATTTTCCTTAAGATCTATCCAGGACACTATCTATGGGACACTTGTTTCTATTCTGTCTCCACTTACTTCCTAATCTTGTCCTTTTCCAACTCCTACTTTGAAATTCTTATAACAGCCATTTTATTTCAGCATGCTGTGACTGATACTGCTCTAAACATTTACACACTAGGCTTTCACTCTTGAGCAAGTTTAATAAAACTTATCCTGAAATTTACAGTCAAAGGGGAATTGTTGAGAATAAGAGTTTTAGTGCTAGAGGGAACAGGATAATTGGAGGTAAAAACAAAAATATGAAATAATCATTATTTTATGTTTTTAAATTCCCAAAGTATATGATGAATTAAAATAAAACAAAATTAAAAGAATGAACAACATAGGCAGTATATGGGACACCATTAAATGAACACAAACTTATATTTTGGGCTTTCTAGCAGGAGGAGATAAAGGACAACATAGAGAAAAACATATTTAATGAAGTTCAATGAAGATCCAGGTCATGGAAGATAAAGGTCTCTCAAATAAACTCAATGCAAAGCACCTCTCCAAGAGATAAAATTCTAGAAAGAAAATAAAACAGGATATAAAAGGGGCACTAAGTTACATGTAAGAGGATCCTGATAGAATGACAGCAATGTCTCAATAAGAATCTAACAGGTAAGAGATGACTGGGTAAAACAGCCAAAGTTGTGACCAGAAACAACAGCAAAATTTCCCTGCTCACCAAAAAACACCCCAATACCAGAAAACTTCAGAAATAAATGAAAAACAAACACTATCTGGAAAAAAAAGAAAGGTAATTTAATCTGAAAACAGGTTTGCAACAAATTCACTAAATTTTCACAAATGAAGAATTAAAAATTAAAATATTATAAATCCATAAAAACACTATAAATGAATAAGAACAGAGGAAAGAAAATATTCCAAACATCCAGGAAATACTAGCATGAATATGTACCTACCCATCAGTAATTGTGCATGTAATTTGGAATAAAACATGGAGTCAAAAGAGTAACAACAGCTGCATGAAGATAAAAAGAACCATTTGTTCATCAGTAAAAAGAGACTTCATTAGTAAAACATAGTCTGAACTTAGGGAGTCAATGAACATACTTTACACAAATAGGAAACAAAATAGAGTAGGATATGCAATATTTACATTAATAAAATAGAATTTAAGTCAAAACATAAAATGTGACAAATGAAGTAATTGTATAGTAAAGGAGACAGTTAAAGATTAAGTCTCAGTTTCTTGTCTTCCATACTGGCTAATTTTTAGTGACACAGGCAGAAACGGATGCTTGGACCAGAATGGTTTTCACTCAGGTTACCCCATCATTCCTCCTGCTGAGAGGGCACCTGTTCACCATTCTCCTGAGGCAGATGCAATATCATTATTATTGTCCTGATGAAGCCTGAAATGCATGGCTAGTTAGCTGTTAATAACTTAGGCATTCATGCTCTACGGCTCTCAGCTGCAACCAATAATCTGGACTTCCTCAGCACCTCCCTTTGTCTCAGAGATAAGTAATATATTTAGCAACTGGACCATGCCAAGTAAGGGTGTTTTTGTTAGGGTTTGAATCACTGTGGGAGGAAAATGTGAACTTTGGAAGCAGTAATAAACTCCCAAATCCTCAGGCTCCACTCTGCTGATCTAGATTGTGAATTCTGTACTTGATCCACTGCCACTGAACCTGTCTGGGACCCCAGAAAATCGGTTGGAAATCTCATAGATAAGGAGCTGTGGAGACTTGCCTGGCTTCTGCAGGTACCATTCCAAATAGGTGTCTCCATCACTATCTTTGAGGCTCTGACTAGACTTGCAAGAGATAGAGGCTTCATCTCCAAGACTGACAGGCAAGGAGGATGGAGTTTGGGTCATCACAACATCTCCTCTGGAAGCTGAAATAAAGACAGAAAAGAACAAACTTAAGGACATACTTCATGAACAAACATTATGTATTCTTTTTTGATATTCATTTCAACTGAGATGTTTATTTTTACATACAATTGTTGATGCACCAAAATTTTCTTTTTGACAAGCTAACTGAATTGACAGCCATAAGGATAACTTAATTGAAAGCCTAAGCATAACTTAGACCATCCCATTCCATCTATGTCATAATCTTCATTGTAGCCCAGGTTCTCTCCAACCTGAAATCTCACTCTTACAGATGTAAACCCCACAGGCACCATCCTAGATGATAAGACCCCTCTGTCTTCTCATACATGAACAGAACACATGTGATCAGCAGTGGGACCCAGGGCTCATGCTCCCTACCCATCCTCCTTTCTCTCTTCCCTCTGTCCTCACCAGGAATCCTGAACAACAGCAGCACCAACAGCAGAAGAGGCAACTTCATTTTGAGGAGGTAACCCAAGGAGACTGGTAAGTCACTGCAAGATGATGACTGAGTTTTTATCCCAGAGTAGCAAGGGTGTGTCCTCCCTAGGGAGGAATATGCAAAGGAAAGGGTTAGTGCTGCAATACAGATAGAAAGAGGAGTTGTGAAGGATATTTATGCTCAAAAACTACATAAATATCTTCTATGTCAGGAATGGCAATATTGAAACAGAATGTGGTACTTGATGGGAAAATGCTGCAGACTGTCGATCTGAATAACATTAGACACTTAATAAGTGCTGTATTAGAGAAACACTTGAAGGAGTGAAAATGAAGACATGTATGCAATCATTCTCTATGAGTAAAAAAAATATGCTTTTGCTCTTCTTTCATGAATTTTACAGAGAAATGCCTTTTTATGAATGTTAAATGTAGAATTTAGGAGCTGTCTTTCCTGTGGTTTATTTAATTTTCTCTGTGGAATCACAAAAATAAATAAATGTACTAGGAAGGTATAGCTTAAGTGTTTGTCATGAAAAATGTATACTGATGGATAATAAATATAATTGTCATAGGAAATATGAGTTAATGAAACTTTGGAATGGAGGTATGGATCTCTGGTGTTTTGGCTAATGATATTTCATAGGTGAATTTCAACTCATTTGCTTTCTATTAATTAAATATATATAACTTTTCATTCAGCAGTTATACCTGAGTGAAATTATCTTTTTACATTTGTTTATTTATTTGTTATATGTTTGTATGTATGTTTGAAGGAATGTTCATTCCCTAGAACACAGGCAGGGGGGCAGGGGACAACATGTGAAAGTCAATATGGTCCTCACCTACCATAATGATGCAGGGAAAATATCAACTTGTTTTCTTCAATGGCTGGAGCTTTTGTTGAGACATCTCACCAGCTCACTCAGTGAACTGATTTTAATATCATATTTTGAGAGTAGAAAATTTTCTCTGGAGCTTGATAGATGGCTCAGCAGTTAAGAATCCTGGCTGCTCTTCCAGAGGGCCTGAGTTTAGTAACTAACACCTATACCAAGTTGCTCTCTATTGCCTATAAGTCTAGCTACGGGGCCCTACACACCCTTCTGTCCTATGTAGTTATCTACATGCATGTGTGTTAAGCCATAGAAAAAGATATCAGCAAGTATACACTTTTTTAATTTTTAAAAAAGAAAAATCCTTTCTCACTGATAGAAATCTAATAGTTCTGTGCAAACACAAGAGTAAAGGAAAGTTTTTATGCCTCATGAATGGAATATAGAGTTCAGGACAGGCTGTTATTACAGTCTGATAAAAGCTCCTGTCCTGCTTGTTTTTATCACCTTGATACGGGCTAGGGGCATCTGTGAAGAAGGAACTTCAGTTGAGAAAATACTTCTATCTTATTGACCTCTAAACAATTCTCTGGGTTATTGTCTTGATTAATGATGGATGTGAGAAGGCCTGGCCCAATTTGAACAGTGCCACCCCTAGGCAGATGGTCCTGGGTGGTATAAGAAATTAGGCTGAGCAAACTATGGTGAAAAGTTAGTAAACAGCACTCTTCCATATCCTCCACTTCAGTTCATGCCTCCTGGTTCATGACCTGCTTGATGTGTTCTGTTCTGCTGAGTTCCATTCATGATGGACTGTGATGTGTAAACTGACCTACTTTCCTCCCCAAGTTGCTTTTGGTCAGGGTGTTTATCACAACAAAAAGTCATCTAGGACAGCCCTCCATAGTTATCGTCTGTCTCCTATATCCAATTAGTAAGAGAGGCTTCTTAAGAGGACAACTCTCTTAGGAGCACAGGAAAGAATGAACAGTTACAGTTTCATATTTTTTCCATATTGAATCTTAGGAAAACTCTTCCCCTCCAGAGGTTTTCTCTATAAGGAAAATGAAATTCTGTTAGATTCTTGTTAACTTTGAGTGAGATTCTTTTCCCTTATAGGCCTCTGTGTTCTGTAGCCACAACAAAGGATTCCAAGTTCACAGTTGTCTACATCAAGGTGAATAAAAACTAAATCTACTCTTTTAATGCCTCTCGGTTATCTGTGAGTGTCCTGTCCCTGTCCCCTGGGTCTTCGTTTGGCAAAAGTCACTTGGAATTTTGATGGTGAATCAGAGCTACTCAGTAGAGTGAGTCTGCTGCTTTACCCTCGTCAAATGGGGAAAACATGTTAATCAATTGATACTCAAGCCCATACAGGTCATTTCAAACTAAATAGAACTAGACAATTTTTTCAACTTCATGTGGCTTAGAAGGACAGTTACTGGCCAACAACCATAATAACAGATGAAACAAGAATAATGTGTAACTGTGTAAAATATTGAATAATTTAATTACAAAATACAAATTAATTGAAACAATAGGGAGATAGCATATACAATTTTCAGTATAAAAACAAAATGGTCATATTTTTAAACATATATGTTTAATTTATTGTATAAAACACAAATCCATAACATAAAAATATAGTATAAGTATAAATATATATTCAAATATAAATTTTAATTTATTGTATACATCATGGGTTTTGTGCTTAGGACCCAAAAAAAATGTAAAAGTATTATAAAGCAAAAGATGCAATAGTCTGTAATAATTTTTAGTTATCAGCCATCAATATTGCTAATACTTATTATTAAAAAAGAGTAGCATAGACTACTGTGCTTTAACCTAATCCAATCTAGTGTATCCAGGCTTTATCCCCAAAACATTTGCAAAGGAAATTTTTTCATCATGAAAACTAACCAATACAATTAACATAGGTGACAGTTCTTTCATATTAATAAATATTAAACTATAGACAAAATAATCATTAAAATGCAATGAAAATATATATATATATATATATATATATATATATATGAATGGACACAATAACTACTAACATTACAAAGAACACTTTTAAATAACTCAGTGAATCTAAACTAAAATTAAAACAAATTGTGACAAAAATAATATGTTTGCACATCTAAAATGTGCTGCACTTCTCTTTCGGGAAA
Source organism: Peromyscus maniculatus bairdii (assembly GCF_049852395.1). Lineage (NCBI taxonomy): Eukaryota > Metazoa > Chordata > Mammalia > Rodentia > Cricetidae > Peromyscus > Peromyscus maniculatus. Next base: position 89,036,280 of record NC_134854.1, on the reverse strand, counting down.
AGCAACACACTTGAAAGCTGGAACACACCAAGAAAGAAAGTTTTTGTTAGTGTCTTGTCACTTCACTGTGGGTGCAAAATGGGAAGCTTGCTTGCAGTAATAAACTCAAACATCCTCAGCCTCCACTCTGCCAATTTTCCATGTAAAACATGCCTCTGATTCACTGTCAATGAACCTGTTGTAAACCACAGATTCCCAGACAGAAGCCTCATAGATAAGGATGTATGGTGACTGCCCTGGCTTCTGCTGGTATTTGTTCAAATTTTTGTTACCATCACTACCTAGAAGGCTCTGAGTAGACCTACAGGAGATGAAGGCTGTCCATTCGTGGGTGATCAACAGGGAGACTAGAGCCTGAGTCAGCACAACATCAATAATGGAAGCTTAAATAATAAGAGGAAAGTACAAAATCATGTGCAAAATGCATAAGCAGAATTTAAGATTATCTTCATATTATATATTTCAAGTGAGATCTTTACAGGTTGTGGATAAAATTTTTGTCAGTGCAGCAAACACTTTTAAAAAAAAATATTAGTACATCATTGTAAAGGAATTCTCAAGGTAATGTAGACCAGACCATTCAATTACATGTGTGTCAAATCTTCTGAGTTTCACAGATACTGTCCCATTTAACATATAATTTTCACAGATCTAAGCCTCACATGTTCATCTTAGAAGATGGGATCTGACATTTCATATTCCCACAGTAAAGACTTGGACTGTGGCTACCTGAAAGTTCACCCTCTTCCCATTTTTCTTCTGTATCCTCTTTCTCTTCTTACCAGGAACCATAGCCTTAGCTGCCTCAGGAACTGAAGAGGGCACCTCATTGTGAGAAGATGATCTTAGGAGACTGAACAGTCAAGGCAAGATTACTGATTTACTTTTATCTCAGACCAGCAAGGGAAGGTCTTCCCTGTGAAGCAATATGAAAATATAGTGGTGAATTCAGCAGTTTAGAAAGGAACAATTATTCAGGATTCTTATGTTTGAAAAGTCAAATAGGGCCTTCAGACCAACCTGACTCTATTACCCCAGAACCAGTTCTCAGAGTCATACCTACCTCAGCAAAAGAACACCAGCAGAAGCTTCCCATCCCACCTGTACACATCTCCTGTGGATCCCACAGACCATCTCCCACTGCCTTTCCCTTCTGGCCTCATCTCTGTGTCCTAGCCCCCAAACCCCTGCTTAACCACAAGCAAGCCTGCCTGAAGACCAGGCAGGCTTCAAGAAGACCTTCCCCACTCTATATTACCTCAAACCCAATTCTCAGGGTCACCCCTACCTATGCAAAATAACACTAGGGCCAGCTTCCCCTCACTTCTGCCCATGCTATCTGCATATCTCTCCCTGGTCTCCTCTTCCCCAGCCTCCAAAACCAGCAACTATCCTCCCTGCTTTCCCCTTCACCTTGAACACAAGAATAGCATGCAAGTAAAGCAGGCAAGAATCAACCAACACTGTCTGAAATTCCAGAATAAAAACAGAAACCAAGGAATAAAACTCTCACCCAAACAACACAAATCCCCAAATCAGAACCTAAACCTATAATCACCCAAAACCCAGATGCCTAGTTTCAAGCAACAGAACACAATCAGTAACACCCAGGACACTGTCACCACCAGAAATCATCTATCCTACCAAGGCAGGCTCTGAATATACCAATATACCTGACACACAAGTAAAGTACCTTAAAACCAACTATATGAAGATGATAGAGGTATATAAAGAGGAAATGATAAAACACTCAGGGAAATCCAGGAAAACAAATAGACAATTGAAAGAAATGAATAAATACCTTCAGGAAAGCCAAGAAAAAATTAACAACAATTGAAGGAAACAAATAAAGCTGTACAAGACATAAAAATGGAAATAGTCTCAATAAAGAAAACACAAACTGAGTAAATCCTGTAAATAAAACATTTAGGAATGAAAACAGGAACTACAGAGACAACTTTCACCAAAAGAATATAAGATATGGAAGAGATAAGGACAGGAATGGAAGATACAATAAAAGAAATGAATATATGGGTAGAAGAAAATATTAAATATAAAAAGTTCCTGACACAACACATCCAGGGAATCTGGAGCATATGAATAATAGGAATAGAGAAAGGAGAAAGATCCCAGCTAAAATGCTCAGAAAATATTTTGAACAAAACAATAGAAGAAAATTTTTTTAACATACAGTAGAACATACCTTTAAAGATACAAGAAGCATACAGAACACCAAATGTATGGTACTAGAAAAGAAAGCCCCCCCCCCACTACATAATCAAAATACTAAACAATATGAAAAAAGAATATTAAGATGCAAAGGAAAAAGACCAAGTAACATATAAAGGCCGACCTGTTAGAATTACACCTGACTTTTCCATGGAGACACTAAAAGCCAAAAGGGCCTAGACAGACATCCTGAAGACTGTAAGAGACCACAAGTGCCAGCACAGATTGCCATAACTAGCAAAACTATAAACAAGTATTCCATGATAAAGTCATATTTAAAAAATATCTACCTAAAAATCCAGCCCTACAGAAGATGCTAGAAGGGATTACCCAAACCAAGGAGGTTAACTACCCCCATGAAAACACAGAAAATGATCTCACAGCAGCAAAAGCAAAGAAGGGAAATTACAGACACACACACAAACACACACACACACACACACACACACACACACACACACACACACACACACACACACCAGCACCACCACCAACAACAACAACAACAAAATAACAGGAATTAACAATCAATAATCATTGATATCTCTCAATAACAATGCACTTAATTCCAAATCGGAATCTCATTTAAGAATGTTGCACTGTCTTAATATAAACTGCATAGCTGCCCTTTGCGTTATTCACATAAGGTTTAATATTTAGTCCTTTCATTTTCATCTGTGTTCCAATATTTTATAGCTTCCTTGCTTATTTCTTCTTCAGGTCCATTTACTAAGAAGTGTGTGTGTGTGTGTGTGTGTGTGTGTGTGTGTGTGTGTGTGTGTGTGTGTGTTTCTGTTATTTTTTTATTTTTTTATTTAATTTGATTTTACATATCAGCCACGGATTCCCCTGTCCTCCCTTCCCCCATCCCACGCCCCATTCCCATGTCCTCCAGGGCAAGGACTCCCCTGGAGATTGAGTTCAGCCTGGTAGATTTAGTCAAGGCAGGTCCAGTCCCCTCCTCCCTTCACCCAGGCTGAGCAAAGTGTCCCTGCATAGGCCCCAGGTTCCAAACAGCCAGCTCATGCACTAAGGACAGGTCCCAGTCCCACTGCCTGGGGGCCTCCCAAACCATTCAAGTTAATCAACTGTCTCACTTATCCAGAGGGCCTAATCCAGTTGGGGAATCCTCAGCTATTGGTTCATAGTTCATGTGTTTCCACTAGTTTGGCTATTTGTCCCTGTGCTTTTTTCAATCATGGTCTCAACAATTATCACTCATACAATCCCTCCTCTTTCTCACCGATTGTGTGGCAATGGTCAAGAGAAATCCCAAACTGACCTACTCTGGTGATCAGATGGCCAAATACCCTAACTGTCGTTCTAGAACTCTCATCCAATGACTGATGGAAGCAGATGCAGAGATCCACGGCCAGGCCCCAAGTGGAGCTCCTGGAGTATTTCTGTTATTTTTACTAGTTTTTCAGGTGTCTTTCTGATTTCCCTTGCAATTACATCCCATTTTTATCATTGATAAAAAGAAGATTTGAGTAGCTCAGGTCATAAAAAACTTTCTGTACAACATGAACACATGAATTTGATCCTTATAACACATCTAAAAACATTCCAAGGACAGTTGTAAATGATCATAATACCAGCCTGTAGCATGGAAGAAACAGGAAGAAACAGACAGGGGCCTCACTGGCCACCCATCTAGCTTACTCAGCAAGCTCTAGACAAGTATAAGCCCCTTTCTCAAAAACAATACAAATTGTAAATAATGTAAAATACATCAGTGGATCAACCCAAAATGTCGAACTGAACCTCCAAATTTGCTGGTACACCCACATGTGTGCACACACATATTCACTAGTTGCACCCTACATGTGCATATGAAAAGAATATGATTTGCATTTTAAAACTTTTAAAGTTGTTTGAGATTTTTTTGTGACTGATGCATACTATATCTCAGAGAATAGCCCATGTGTTCTTGGGGAAAATGTGCACCCAGCTCTTGCAGACAGAGTGTTTAATTTTAAGTTTGTTAGGTCTAAATGGTCTAAAGTGTTAAAGAAATAATGATGTCACACTTTCCCTTACTGATGTATTTTGTGCACTTCTAAGTAAAATGCAGAAATTCTCTACCATTATTGTTTTATTGTATATATCTCTGCTTGGTTATCCCATTGGTTCTTTCCCATACTTTAGAATTCTGAGATTTGGAGAATAGATACTCACAGCTCTTTTATTTTCCTGGTTACCAACTTTATGTTTGGAGTAGTTAAATCTTGCTGAGTCAAGTCTTCTAAAAGACATTGATTTCTTCTGCATTCTCGTTCTCATTTCTCTTTAGCAGGGTCTCGGTATCCCAGTTGAGCTACAATTGGCACTTCTCCAAAGGCCTCCCTCTTGCTCCTTCCAGGGCCTGTGGTATTTTATAATCTTCCAACTGGAGTGTTCTTTGGATACCTGCCCCAAGATGTTGGTTCTCCTTCAAATGGGCATCATGTCGTTTTTAATAAGCCTTGTTGGTGGTCTAGCTGCCTTGTTGTCTCAACAATTGTCATGATGTTTGCTGTTCTCCCATTGCAATTCAGGTCATGATTTCTGCTGCTTCATGAAATTCTGAATGAATTATTCCTGAGTTTCCTGTAGGTCTTGCCAACATCTTGTGTTTGAACAGGAAATGATTTTACTTCTGAGGGACACTGTAGTTTTCTCTCTGTTGCAGGATGTAAAGTCAACAAAAGGAACTCCCACTCCCCATCCTCAGTGAAACCAGGGTCCTAGCCACAGAGCATTTCCCTCTCCCTTCAGTTTTTAAAATGTTTAAAATGCCTATATTTGTTCCATGTGATACCTTAATCTTGGTCACAAATGCCTATGGTGTTAAAAATATAAATAGTGTAGGTGAGGAACTAAATATTTAATTTTAACTTCTAATTTTCTACTACAATACTCTTAGAACTTACCATATTATAGCATTTAACATAATGATTAGCCTTATCACTACACCAACCAAGGTGTTAAATATGAGGCTGGGGCCTGTCTCACAGCCACCACACCAAGCTAAGGAATGAACTGTATCTGTTATAGACACAGCAGCTACATCATTGGAAACTGTGCTTCTAGGATTTTTCACTGAAGATATGTGTATATTATAATATACATATGTATATATAATATATATGTATGTATATATATATATATATGATTGAAAGAATAGTAATAACAAAATGTCATCAAATTGACATGTCTGCATTCTAGATGTTGAAAAAGGTATGAGCATAAATTCCTGAAAGAAGCTGTGTCTCCAAACACAGACTGACTGATAAGAATGACAGTGATGTGGAGAGGCTAGAATGTTGTTAGGACAATACTTAGTCCCCAGAAACAGGCTTCCAACAAACAACTTCCTCATACTGGACTATGTTTTCCCCCATTCCACATCCTCCCAATGTTTTCTCTTTTTTATTTTTTTTATTTTAAATCCCTCAATGTATGTGTTATATCAGAGCCTCCCACACCCATTATTAATAAAACTCTAATCCTCCAAGCCCCACATAGAGATTCACTGTAGTAATTCCCTGTGAAGTTCTCAATCCCATCAATGTAGGCTTTCATAGACCTGTACAGATCTTGTCTGCTGCACCTGGGATCCGAGGACCTCAAAGAATTGGGCAGACTACAGTCCAATGATGTAGACACCTTTGCTTCAGGTTTAGTGTACTCTTGTACAAGAATGAAACAAAGAAAGCAATGATCCAAGGAAGGTTATTTAAGTTCAGAAAAAAACATGATCAAAAAATTGTAGTGGGTAGCCATTCCAGCTTTGGTGTAGAAGTTCCAACACCCATTGAGGCTTCGGTAACTATCACGCACACAAGACAGGGCCAAGGGAGGGCCTGAAGACCCAAGATCAGGACGTGCTGTGCTCTCTTGCTGCTGGGAGCCCAGATGCTAGAGGTGGATGGAGGAGAGTTCTCCAGAGAGCATCGTCGGACTACTGCTGCATCTTTCCCAGAACCCTCAACTTACCTATTCCTTCATTTGTAAGTTATGTCATTAAGTAAATCTCCTTTTAACTACGTGGAGTGACCATAATAATTTAACCAATATCTGGCGCCCAACGTTGGGCAAATTACAAAGGTCTGGGTGGCTCCCACCTTCAGCTCCTTCCCCAGCTGGTGGGTACCTAAACCTACCTGCAAAGTTCCATATAACCAGGGAACGCCTACACGGTTCCATTCCCAAAAAAGGGTGCAACTAGTCCTATCTCAGTTCCCTAGCTTAGCTCCAAGACCAGGGAAAAAAACCTCTGTGAGTGAGGCATTCCTCTGCTCCACGTACCGGCTCCAGCTCCCCACCCTCTGGATTCCTGCTTTCATCTGTTGTTGGTCAAGGTTGCCAGCAGGCCCAGCTTTGGAGCTGTACCAACACCACCTTCTGACTGAAAAGTCCTACATCCCCAGAACCGCGGAAAGGTAAGCTAGTGTCTTATTTCAAGTAAAAGTACTTGATAATTTTATATTTTAAAATTGACTAACAAATTTTGAGTAATTCTTGTAATATGGCTGACAACATTAACTCACAAGAATTTAAAAACCTTTTTGCCTGTATGATGAATGACATTCTCCTGGAAATATACAACCTTCCTCAGGCATATTTGGCCTGTACCATTTTGGCATTTATCGTAATAATTCACACAGTGTTCAAACACTGGTTTAATAATAAGAACAAAGATGAGTCATTATTGGGACTGATACAGGCTTTAAAAGATAGCAATGAAGGCTTACAGAAAAAGAACCTTATTCTGGAATCTGCTTTCAAAGATAGCAATGAAGGCTTACAGAAAAAGCTTCTCTTTCTAAAATCTGCTGTAAAGATAACAATGAAGGCTTACAGAAAAAGAATCTCTTTCTGGAATCTGCTTTAAAAGATATTCTATTATGAGCATCATAGTTATTATGATGGCTACCACAAATCTTTCAAAATAGCTAAAGAATTAAAACAATGACTATGAACTAAGATGGAAACATTGGAAGAAGGAAAGGCTCATTCTGTGAGCCTTTGGTTGTTATGGTTTGGGACCACAGAGAGTGCACACAGTAAACAGAGGTGAAGTGATGTCAGCACTAAACCTCTGACACCATAAAGAAATTTTGATAATTTATTGAAAATGTCTTATAACAAAGATTTTTGAAGGATGTGTAAGGTGAGACAGGGATGTAGAGGAAAAGAACAAAGTTAATGCTATTTTAGTGTTTCTTCCTTCTCTTCCTCCTCCTAGCCTCTGCCTTTTCCTCCCTGTCTTCATCTCCCATGATGCATTATAATCTAGTCAAATGTATTTCACAAGACAAAAGTCATTTTAACAAAGTATTGATATAGTCATCCTTCTGACAATTAAGAAGAAAAACTATACAATTATCTCTATAGTGTCTGCAAAATCATTTCTATTGGAGTCAATCAATATTTATGATAAACTTCTAAGAAAGCAAGACATACTCACAAAAAATACCTTACTGTCATGTATTGTCTATAAAGGTCAGGCAAATATCTTAGTTATAATGAGAGAAAGAACATTGAGCATTAGCATTTTTATCTCAAATTACAGAAAAGATCAAAATGTCACTCTCACCACTTGTATATAAAATAATAGCACAGATACATCAATCCTATTGGTAAATGAGCAATGAAGGACATGAGATAAAATATTTGCTGATAAGATTAGTATACAATTTATAAATAAGGAGTCTCAAAATAAATATTTAGAAATAAGTACAATAAAATCTATACATACACAAAGGGTAGTGGAATAGCTCCTGTATGTTAACAGGCATACAAGTTAATATAGACTTTATCTGTGTCATAACATGAACCACTTTTAAAAAAATATTTTCACATGCCTGAATGTTTTTCTTACATGTTTATAAGAACATTCTTTGCCTGTCTGGTGCTCCTAGAGGCCAGAAGAGGGTGTTCTATCCCCTGGAACTGAAGTCAAAGATAGCTGTGTGTCACCATATGAGTGCTGAGAATCAAACCCAGGTCCTTTTCAAGAGCATCAGGTACCCTTAATCACTGGCCATTCTCTCCAGCTCCATTAAACCACTTTTAAATGTATCTATTCTCCAATTTGCACATAAACTCAATGTAATGAAACTAATACTCATGAAGGAGTTTCTAAAGTTGATTAACTCAGTCCACAATTTATGCAGAAAATACAAAGACAATAAAACGGAAAATATGAAGTACAGAAATGTGGGATTATATCTTGTGACTTGTTCTATTTTGTTCAAAATCAAAGTAATTAAGTCTGTGGGTACTCTACATGCACAAATAGACGCATATATGAATGAGACATCATTAAAGGACAGGAAATAGATCTTACCCACTCACAATTTAAAAAAAAAATCAGAATTGAAGATAGATCACCATTATTGGGCTGGTGTTTTGTTTTGTTTCTAAACCTTTGCTATGGGATATAAATTCTTCAATAATACCACTTTTGGAGGCAGGTTCAAAACAGCCCTTTATTCTCTATAATTTCATGTCAACTAATCTACATTGCATTACACACAGTGTGATTGAAAGTCAGAGGAGGGAGGTTCTATTTTGTTTCATACAGGAAGTGAATGGGCATATGAGCCAGAAGAATCCTATGTGAATTGTCACAGATAGCTGCAAGTATCAACACTTAGGGCTGAAATTTTAAGTCACAACAGAAGATCACGGTTAGGTAACTTCTCTTTTTCTGACACAAGTGCTCTAGCTTTTGTGAGAAAAACAGGAATTCTTTTTTACTTTAGTTTCTCTCAATAATATTTTCCTGCTACTTAAATGCTGGTGCTTAAAAGCAAATTCATTGAATCTAAATGATGAGTGGTTGAAATGTCCACAGAAGCTTTTACTCTTCTGTAGGAGCTCCAGATGGTGATACAACTCAGAATCCTCAAAGGAAATGACTGTGTCCTCTGATAAGGCAGAAAAGGCATTGGCGCTCTGTGTGGCTGGAAATGAAGGGGGAGGAAGATAAAATACAGAGAGGACTGTTTAGCCTCCTCTGGAAAATCAAATGTCTCTCAGTGAGATTTTGTAAAAACCCTGTGACATCTCAGAAACAGTTTCAGTGAGTGAGTCATGAGGAGCAGCTGAGGGAGCCCAGCCTCTCACTTCTGCTTCCATGGAGGTTTATGTTATGACTTGTATCACTGTGGGAGGGGTATCATAATATTGTTGACAGTAATAAGTTGCAATGTCTTCAGACTCCAGGCTGTCAATGGTGAGGGAATAATCTGTTCCAGATCCACTACCACTGAACCTCGATGGGATCCCTTCTTCCCTGTTGGATGCACCATAGATCAGGAGCTTAGGAGACTTTCCTGGTTTCTGCTGGTACCAGCTTAAATAATTGCTAATGCCCTGACTGGCCTGGCAAGTGAGAGTAACTCTGTCTCCCAGAGATGCAGACAGGGAGGATGGAGACTGGGTCATCTGGATGTCACATCGGGCACCTAGGAATGGAGACATAATAAATAACCACATAGTTAAGCATGATATGAATGGACCTCTCCCAAATGACAGTCAACACTAATCACAGTGTAATAGTGAAAGTCCCATTTTAGTCCATTTTTACCTGGTAACCAGAGCAACAGGAGCCCAAGGAGCTGAGCAGGGGCCCTCATGTCCATGCTGAGTCCTGACTGCAGTGACAACTGTACAGGGTGTGACTGGTATATGAAGAAGTCCTCAAGGCTGTGCAGTGAGTGCATGCAAATCACTGGGAACCAGTTAGGGTGGGGCACAGCTGCAAGGTTTGCTCATCTCAGTAACTGAACACAAGTCCTGTGTTGCCAAATGCCTGAGGCCAGATGACACATATGCCTACAGAGAATGCATTTCTCATATATATATATATATATATATATATATATATATATATATATATTATTATTTTACAATACCATTCAGTTCTACATATCAGCCATGGGTTCCCCTATTCTCCCCCCTCCCACCCCCTCCCCTTACCCCCAGCCTACCCTCCATTCCCACCTCCTCCAGGACAAGTCCTCCCCTGAGGACTTCGAACAACCTGGTAGACTCAGTCCAGGGAGGTCCAGTCCCTTCCTCCCAGACTGAGCCACGTGTCCCTGCATAAGCTCCAGGTTTCAAATAGCCAACTCATGCAATGAGCACAGGACGTGGTCCCACTGCCTAGTACCCTCCCAAACTTATCAAGCCAATCAACTGTCTCACCTATTCAGAGGGCCTGATCCAGCTGGGGGGCCCTCAGCCTTTGGTTCATGGTTCATGTGTTTCCATTCATTTGGCTTTTTTTTCAATAATTGAGTAAAACTGAAATTTGTTATAAGCCACAGTCGTCCTAGGGACCTCCATGCTATATATATAGCCTCTATGGTTCTATGGGTTGTGGTCTGATTGTTCTTTATTTTATATCTAGAATCTACCTATGAGTGAGTACATACCATAACTGTCTTTCTGGGTTTGGGTTACCTCACTCAGGATGATTTTTTCTAGTTCCATCCATTTGCCTGCAAATTTCATGCTTTCATTGTTTTTCTCTGCTGAGTAGTACTCCATTGTGTATATGTACCACATTTTTTCCATCCATTCTTCCGTTGATGGGCATCTAGGTTGTTTCCAGGTTCTGGCTATTACAAATAGTGCTGCTATGAACATAGCTGAGCATGTATCTTTATGGTATGAATCAGCATTCCTTGGGTATATGCCCAAGAGTGGGATGGCTGGGTCTTGAGGTAGTTTGATTCCTAATTTTCTGAGAAACCGCCATACTGATTTCCACAGTGGTTGTACAAGTTTACATTCCCACCAACAGTGGAGGAGTGTTCCCTTTGCTCCACATCCTCTCCAACATTGGTTGTCATTGGTGTTTTTGATCGTAGCCATTCTAACAGGTGTAAGGTGGTATCTCAGAGTCGTTTTGATTTGCATTTCTTTGATGATTAAGGATGTTGAGCATTTCTTTAAATGTCTTTCAGCCATTTGTAGTTCTTGTTTTGTGAATTCTCTGTTTAGCTCTTTAGCCCATTTTTTTTAATTGGACTGTTTCCAATTTTTACTTTGATGTCTAGTTTCTTGAGTTCTTTATATATTGTGGAGATCAATCCTCTGTCAGATGTGGGGTTGGTGAAGATCTTTTCCCATTCTGTTGGCTGTCTTTTTGTCTTATTGACTGTGTCTTTTGCCCTGCAAAAGCTTCTCAGTTTCGAGAGGTACCATTTATTAATTGTTGTGCTCATGGTCTGTGCTGTTGGTGTTTTATTTAGGAAATGGTCTCCGGTGCCAATGCATTCAAGAGTGCTTCCTATTTTCTTTTCTATTAAGTTTAGTGTAACTGGATTTATGTTTAGGTCTTTGATCCACTTGGACTTGAGTTTTGTGCATGGTGACAGATATGAATCTATTTGTAATCTTTTACATATTGACATCCAGTTATGCCAGCACCATTTGTTGAAGATACTTTCTTCGTTCCATTGTATAGTTTTGGCTCCTTTGTCAAAAACCAGGTGTTCATATGTGCATGGATTAATGTCAGGGTCTTCAATTCGATTCCATTGGTCCGTATGTTTGTTTTTATACCAGTACCAAGCTGTTTTTATTACTATAGCTCTATAGTAGAGTTTGAGGTCAGGGATGGTGATGCCTCCAAGGGTTGCTTTATTGCATTTCTTTTTTAAGTTCTAAATTTTGGAGGTTTCTTTGAAATTTTCTACTGTACATAATCAGTTTTTTAATAATATAATTCTAATATATGTTAATGGTAACATAGACAAATATCTGACTGTCAATAAATATACAACAGAGGAGGGACTATTAAAGCTTTAACTTACTCAAATAATTCCTACCAGTTAAAAAATGCTGTGTCCTCCTTGTGAACTATTTGTTTGCTAGGAGTGGTCATTTCTACAAATTAGAAGAAAAATTTATCAGAACCATTTAGATTTTATTCTTCTCTCATATATTACATTGCAACCACAGTTTTCCTCCCCATCCCCTCAGTCTACTCCTACCACCTCAGAAAAGAGCAAGCCTCCCATGGTCATCAAGCAAACACAGCACAATATGCTACAATAAGACCAGGCATGTACCATCACATCAAGGATGGATGAGGCAACCAAGTATGAGGAAAAGTACCACAGGCAGTCAAAAGAGTCAGAAGCAGCCCTTCTTTCCACTGTTAGGAATCCCACAGGAACACCAAGCTACCGGTCATCACATATATGTGGGGGATTTATGTAAGACCCATACAGGCTCCCTGATCTCTCTGAGCCTTCTTGAATCCTGGTCAGTTGATTCTGTGGCCCATGTTCTCATGGTGTCCCTGAACTCTCTGGTTCCTCTCATATTTCCTCTCCATCTTCCTCAGGACTAACAGAGCTGGGCCTAATGTTTGGCTTTGGGAATCTGCATCTGCTTCATTATTTGACGACTGAAGTCTCTGGGTCTCCTGATGACCTGTAAACTGCAATAATGTCACAGATGTTATAAATGAGCATAAGATGGTAAGTAGGAGATTCTCCCTAAAAGTTCACTTAGAGGAGAATCAGCCTTCTTGCACATAGACTAACAGGAGCTGTTTCAGACCAGTCCATCTCTCTTGGTCTCTGGATGTGTACGTAGACATGTACAAATCATCAGGATAAAATAAGGGTTTTCTTTTTTCCTTTTTTTTTTTGTTTTGTTTTTGAATAAAGAGTTTCTCTGTGTAGTTTTGGTGCCTGTCCTGGGTCTCACTCTGTAGACCAGGCTGGTCTCGAACTCATAGAGATATGCCTGGCTCTGCCTCCCAAGTGCTGGGATTAAAGGCATGCTCCACCACCACCCAGCAAATAAGGGTTTTCTAAGGGTAATGATTTATTTCAGTTGTTTGATACAGGTATATGTGTACACTGACACAAGTGGAGGGTCTCAGGATGGAGGAAAGAACTAGAGAAACACTGGATATGTGCCTCACAGAGGGCAAGGTTTGGGAGGAATCAAGGGATGGCAGCTTCAGTGCATGTCCCTGTTAGTCTCTGACTCCTCAGCAATGAACAGCTACTCCCTGGTCTGTCCACAGGGGGAAAAGGTCATGTGTCCCCTTCTTAAAACTTAGGCTCAGTGGGACAATACGTGGTGATGTCACTATTGTGGGTCACTAATCATGATGCACATTTTGTTAGAATTAGTAATAATATGTTATAAGAACAATAAAATAATTATTTAATGTAATAATTTAATAATTGTTTGATTACAGTGGGCCTAATGTCTATTTTTCTTTTTCACAATTGCTGTCCTCCCTAAGTGAAACACACTTGAGCTGAGACCTTATTCTGGCCTGGTATCATTTCCTGGCCTTTTGGATTTGGACCTTGAAGATCAGTGAGAACCACACAGTGAAGAGCAGGCTCTGCAGCACTGGTTCCCATCAAAACATGTAAGCTACAGGCTCGGTACTAAACAATGCCAGACTAGGTGTATACCGTGGTCTCACTTATTAAAAACCTATCCAGTTTTCTGATTCATTTTTTCTTAAAAATAAATCCGCACTTTTCTTATTGCCCACTAAAGATTTGATGTGTAAGTCTGATTACCACACCAGACTTACAGACTTGATTTTTCATTTTAAAAATCCTTCTTAGAAATTTTAGAAAATGTTTCATATTAATATGTTGTTGTGTAGAATGTTTAAAGTTCTTTGACAATATTTTTTGTAGCTTTTAAAAAACTCCAATGTCAAAGAACACTTAAAATATTGAAAAACAAGTGATGCCGTTGAATGATTTACGTAGTGGTAAAAGCACCCTACTAGAGAATTTATGTGTGCTACAAGAAATCAGAAATAGAAACTATAGAATATCCAGTATTGTGAACTAGTGAAATCTGCAGTCTTTCCTTTGTATTCAAAGTCTTGTTAATAAAATACTTTTAAATATATTGGAAAGAAGTCTTGTTAGAATTGGAGACTCCATCAACACAGTAAGTAAATTGTATGTCTCAGTAGCTGACAAGAGAGAAATGGAAAAAAGGTGGAGAGGAAGCCAAGCCCTTCAAGTTTCCAGGGAGGTCAGCTAGCAGCTATGTGGCAAAAGGAAGAAAGGAACTTCAGACAGTAATGAGAAAAGCCAACGAGTATATGGAGGCTTAGGAAAGAGATAGAAAGAGAAAGGGGCAAGTTGTACTTTTCTTCTCCTCTAAGAGGAGATAGCAGGGACTCCATGGAGACCTCTGCAGAAGATTTTACAGTAGGCAGTCCGGGAAGGGCAAAAATACAATGTCCCATTAAGGAGGAGTCCCTCCTTCTGTATTCTCCTTGGTCCTGTTTGCTGATTCTATCAACCATCAGAATATCAGCAGTCCCAGAATCAAGGCTGAATGCCTCAATCTTAATATTGAAACTGAGGAGCCATGGACGGTTAAGTCAAGTCTAAAGCTGAGCTTTGCTCTTAGACCTGCCTGGATGGATCTCCCTAGGGGAAAATATATGATGTTCAGAACTACATAGCTCCTTGAGAGAAGGTAGTGTGACATTTGTTAACAGGGACAAAACGAAATTTATAGATAAGTTGATAAATTTTCATTCATGCACATATTATCATTGAGGTTATTTCGTACTATGTCTCCTCCATATAACCTTTTCTCCCCATTCCCATTAGTCTCTTTTCTACAAACATGTGATGTTTGAATCCAGTGGCAGCTTTAGAGCAGCGCTCTAAACACTCGTGGATACTGACCTTGTGCTCTACAGGGTCGTTGAAGATGGGAGCTCTCAGCAGGGAAATGGGATAAAATAAAATGATGCTGGTCTTAAAGTATTGGCACCAGGCACATGCTGGTCCTCACTCTCTTCTTTACCTGTGAATCAGAGCTTGGCTGCAGGCTTTTGCTATAAACCTCCCCCAGTCTTCAGAAACAAGTCCCACTTCTCTCAGGTGGGACTCCCTGCAGAGACCCTGCCATGGTGTTTGTCTCTGGTCCTGGGAACTAAATTCTCCCTGCAATACTCCACCATGCTATTTCCCTTGGTTTGTCTGTCTGCAGCATGAATAACTAGTATAATAAATAACTTAGACCTCAGTTCTTCATCTCAGTTTACTCTAAAACCATAATGCCACACCCAAAACCTAAAAACTTGTTCATCTAGAAAGTTTGATGTCCAATTTGTGTCATATGCACACGTGTGATGATACGTATCTATATAAAAATGGTAAACTCGAAGTAGAGCAAGAATGTGAAGGTTTCCATTCTAGTATTCACTTAATTCAAGTAATATGATTATCTTCATTTGCATTCAGTTTCCTGCAATCACGATAACTTCATTTTCTTTATTGTTAAAAATCAATTTCTTTATTTAGATACAAAGGAATGGAAAATTATAAAATTTCTAGGAAAATAGACATAGCTGGAAAGATCATATCATGTAAGGTAATCCTTAGATTTGTGTGATTAATTTGAAGTACTGAAGAATCTGAGAAACCATTGTGGTGGGGAAGGGAAAGGAAGATGCTAAGTCGGGGAGAGAGTGCACAGGTGACATGAAAGGGAAAAGAAATAATAGACAGTGTGAAGTGTGGAGATGCATGGGAGGATGAGGCTATTGAGGGAGTTAGGGAAGGGAAAACTATCATTAATCAAAATTATTTAAAAAGCCATAAAATGCCTTGGCAGTGATGGCAAACTTCTTTAATCCCAGCACTTGGGAGGCAGAACCAGGGGGATCTCTGTGAGTTCGAGGACAACCTGGTCTACAGAGTAAGGTCCAAGACAGGCACCAAAACTACACAGAGAAACCTTGTCGAGAAAAAACAAAAAAAAAGCCATAATATAATCTATTATTTGATAATTTACATATGTATCCTTACTAATATAAAAGGGTTTCAGTATATTTAGCCTACACTGGACATTATGCTCATCCCAGAAGTTGTAGATTGAAGAAAAAAAAACCCTGAGCCAAGTTTGGGATACTTCTCTTCAAGACATTGGTCAGAGATATACTGAAGAGCCCCAAAAGAGTGAGGGTGATTTTTATTGTTCTTAGGAACTGCAGTGGTTTGAATGAGAATGTACTCCAGAAGTTCAAGTGTTTGAATACTTGGTCCCCACTTGCTCTCACTGTACACATTTGTCACTGTATTTACACAGGTAGAGAGGGTGCGAACAGACATAAAGTCAGCTTTTCTCTCTTCATGCTCAGCTGATCTGAAGGCCCTTGATCCCTCATCAGGTTGCTGCTTCTTACATAATGAAAGAATGTGGGTATTGGCAGGTGGTTCCTAAGGAATAGCCATGTCTGTTCTGTATACCAGTCTCAAGTTTAACCTACTCCCTGGAAGTTTCAGTCTGATCCTCCTATACATGCTTGGACATCCTGCTGTACTGTTACCCAAACTAAAAACACATTAGGTACCTGAGCCATCTAAGGCAAGATTTTTGTTGGAGTTTGTATCACAGTGGTAGAAACAGACATAGTATGCATCCGACTATATACTTCCAAGTAACTCAGGCTCACTCAGCTGATTTGCAGTATGAAACTGGTCATTAACTTGCTGTCATGGAAGTGGTCTGTGATGCCAAGAAACTGGTAGGAGACTCTATAGAGCTAGGGAGACTGGACTGGATTCAGCATGTACCAATCTAAACTGTGTTTCCATTAATCTGTAGAAGATCATGACTGACTTGATACACAGATATGGAAACCGCTTCTCCAGGGCAGAGTGAGCACAATCTGGGTTATCATGATATTAGCCCTGGATATTAAAAGTATAATAAGAGAAAAATGTTATTTAATATGCAGACATAGAAAATATTTACAAATTATTTGCTCTTATTCTTTATTTCCTACTGATTATGCTCAAAGCTTTGATTCATATTCTAAAAAGTAGTTCATTCAAAAAGAAGAAAATACAGAGATTTACAAATTATAAAGCATGCTCCAGAATTAACATGTATCATAGTCTTCTATCCATGGCAGATTTATGACCAGAACACAAATTCTGGTTCATTCTGTCTTCTCTCTCAGTCACATATGTAAACCCACAGAACCATACTGGAACACTAGCTGCCATCTCACACACTGACAGATCATGGATGAGCAGTGGTGTCTCACAGCCAATTTTATGCTAAGCACCTGTCTTAGTTAGTGTTTCTATTGCTGCAAAAAAAATGACCAAAAAAAAAAAGTTTAGGGAGTAAGGTTCCATTTGGCTTATATTTCAACATTGTTACTCATCACTGAAGGAAGTCAGGACACAAACTCAAACAGCGCAGGATCCTGGAGGCAGGAGCTGATGCAGAGGTCATGGAAGGAAGCTGTTTACTGGCTTGCTTTTCCTGGATTGCTCATCCTGCTTTCTAATAGAACCCAGGACCATCAACCCAAAGATGGCACCACCCACTATGGGCTGGGCCCTCTCCCATTGGTCACTAACTGAGAAAATGCTTTGCAGCTGGATCTTATATAGGCATTCCCACAACTAAGGCTCCTTTCTCTCTGATGACTCTATCTTGTGTCAAGTTGACACACAAAACCAGTCAGTACTGCATCAATCTTGGCACCCATTAGCCATCTGTCCATGACCCCAGTCCCTGAAAGATAAGTTTCCAGTAACTTGAACACTTTTGCCAAGTTTGAAGATCTGAGTTTGATACCTGGAACTAAGTGAAAGGAGAGAACGGGCTCAGCTAGAAAGAGGAGTCCTCTGATACCCATATATGTGCTGGGACATGTGTACCCTTCAAACACACAATAAGTTAATATAATTTATAAGTGAATGCATATGAGCTGGAGAGATGACTCAGTGGTTAAAAGTGCTTGAAGCTTTTCCAGAAGACACCTGATTTTGTTTTGCAGAGCCCACATTTGGTGGCTCACACCTACCAGTAACAACAGCTACAATGGATTCAGTGCCCTCTTCTGGCATCTGTGGGTACTTTCACACCCGTGTTCCCACACACAGAGAGACATATGCTCAAAATCTAAAAGATAATAAATATTTAAATTTAATTCATTTTTAAAAGATTGCCCATTCCCCAACAGTGAGGTCTTAGGGTCTTAAACAAAAATCATGTGACAGAATACTTCTAGCCTGTCTAATCTACTCCATTAGTCTATGTGTTTGTTTTATGTCAGTACAATACTGACTTACTACACCTTTGCAGTATGTTTACAGGTACAGTAAATCAGGTCTCCTGGTATGTTATTTGTACTCAAAATTACTTTGAACATTTAGAGTGTTTTGTAATTATGTATGATTTTAGCTTGTTTTAACAAGTCTTGTAAATAGTATTATTATTTTGAAAGAAATTGCAGTGAATTTGTAAATAATGTTGGATAGTACATAAATTTTAATAGTATTGACTCTTCCAATCTGTTAATAACACATGTCTGCTGTGGATCTCTGTATGCTATGAATGTGTTGCTCTGATTGGTTAATAAATAAAGTGCGGACTGGCCAGTAGCCAGGCCGAAAGTATAGGCTGGACAAAGAGAGAGGAGAATTCTAGGAACAGGAGGGCTGCATCAGGAGACACTGCCAGTCACCCCCATGAGAAGCAAGATGTGAAGGGAGAACCAGGAAAACATACCAAATCAACTGGCTAAACATAAATAAGAATTATGGGTTAATTTAAGTGTAAGAGCTAGTCAGTAATAAGCTTGAGCAAATGACCATACAGTTTGTAAATAATATAAGCTTCTGTGTGTTTACTTGGGTCCAAGCAGCTGCAGGTCTGGTAGGTGTGACAGATTTGTTCTGACAATAGGCAGGCTGAGACACAGGGAAACTCTAGCTATACATGTCTTTCCTCTATCTTTATACTTTAGGATTTTGCATCCATGTATTAAATGGTATAGTCATATGCTGGTTAATCATCAACTTAAAACAAGCTGGGCTTATCTGGGAGAAAAGAGCCTGGACAATGGACTTGATTCCATCAGATTTACCTATCCATGTTGCAGAATACTTGATCACACTGTGAATTCCAAGATTGCATTATTTACTGGAAAAACCTGCTTCTATTTGTGGTGTGGTTCAGCCCTAGCACACGCATTTAGTCCAAAAGCTTACAGCTGAAAATTGTAAACAGGATTATATAAAATCAATTAGGAAGAGAAGCAAGCAACCAGTTGACAAAATAAAAAAACATAACATGTTAGAGAGAGTCTGAATATACATATAAATATATATAGAGAGGGGAGATGCACAGGAAGTAGATAGGAGGAACACCCTGTCAGTGGGAGGAATTTTGTTTGAACTGACATAGGAGAAAGTTCTTTATGGGATGGCAGCAGATGAAAAAGCAGCTGGGTGCTTTCTCTGCTTCTGTCAACTATCAGGTTTTCACCCAAGCATCTGGCTCCTGAGTCTTTATTGGTAAAATCAAATGATTGAGATTTAATTGAAGACAACATATGGGCAAGACCACATATGTGAAACCTTTTTATGATTGGTAATTGATGTGGGAGAGCCCTGTGCACTGGCAGTGGTGCCATCTCTGGTCAGGTGGCCCTTGAATGTATAAGAAAGATAATTGATTCTTCCCTTTCTCATGTGGTCTTTATTTACCATGGTCTCCTATTCCTTGTTCTCCCTCTCTGTTCTTGATCCAACTGGGATCTCCAGCTCCCCTAAGCTCTCTTTCCCTCGACCTTCGCGCTTCATTACTCCCAATCATGTCCAGGTTGTTCATGTAGATCTCAGCCATTTCTCCGTCATTGGGCAATCCTCGTGTCTTTCTTGGGGTGCTGTTTTCCAGGTAGCCTCCCTGGTGATGTGAGTAGCAGTCCAGTCATCCTTGTTGCACATCTAGCATCCTCCTATGAGTGAGTACATACCATATTTGTCTTTCTGAGTCTGGGTTACCTCACTCAGGATGATTTTTTCTAGATCCATCCATTTGCCTGCAAACCTCATGATGTCATTGTTTTTCTCTGCTGAGTAGTATCCCATTGTGTATATGTGCCACAATTTATTTATCCATTCTTCAGTTGAAGGGCATCTAGGTTGTTTCCAGGTTTTGGCTATTACAAACAATGCTGATATGAACATAGCTGAGCAAGTGCCCTTGTGGTATGATTGAGCATTTCTTGGGTATATACCCAAGAGTGGTATAGCTGGATCTTGGGGGAGATTGATTCCCAATTTTCTAAGAAAGCACCATATTGATTTCCAAAGTGGTTGTACAAGCTTGCATTCCTACCAGCAGTGGATGAGAGTTCCCCTAGTTCCACATCCTCTCCAGCATAAAGTGTCGTCAGTGTTTTGGATCTTAGCCATTCTGATAGGCATAAGGTGGTATCTCAGAGTTGTTTTGATTTGCATTTCCCTGATGATTAGGGATGTTGAGCAATTCCTTAAATGTCTTTCAGCCATTTGAGTTTCCTCTGTTGAGAATTCTCTATTTAGTTCTATAGCCCCCACCGTCCCCAAAAAATGAAAGATAATTGAGCAATCCACAAGGGATAGCCCTTAAGTAGCATTCCTAGCCCCCACCCCCTCTCCAAAAAAGAAAGATAATTGAGCAATCCACAAGGGATAGCCCTTAAGCAGCATTCCTATGTGGTCACTACTTTAATTGCTGTTTCCAGTTTACTACATGAGTTCCTGCCTCCACTTCCCTCAATGATGAGCTGTAAACCCATCTGGACAAGCAACCTCAATAAACTCTTTCTTCTCCAAAATGGTTTTGGACAGTCAGTTTTTTATCATATGAACAGAAACATAACTGGAACAAGGCATTTTTCTCCTTTGGTTAAATATATGTCTAAGCCTCCCTCACCTACTCTTCCCCTCACCCCTTTGCCTCAATCCTATAGTTTGTTTATTAGTTTTTTTTTATTTCTTTTCACTCCATCATTGCTGTCATGTAGTAATGCTCTGTGTATTTTTGGATGTTGAGTTTTATTCTGAAATGTGGCCAAATTCTTTGCTTGTTGGTGAGTGCCTTTACATACAAACCAAATGCTCAGATGCTAGGTTGATGGGTTCTGTTGTCTTTAAGGTGTTAGATGTCCACTAATTAGTGGGATACAGGTGAGAGAATTATACCTTTCCCTTGCCCTGGTACGTCTGATATGTGATTGCACCAAAAAGGAAGTTTCTATTTTCATTCCTTAATGAGTCAACAATGCATTTTGGTTGCCCTCTGAGTTTTCTTTAATGTGTTAATGGACACATTTTGGTGCCTCCTGTGAGGAATATTTAATAAAATACTGACACAAATAATGAGGAATCACTTTGCAAACAATCATATCCTTAATGATGCAAATGAACAAAAACAACCGTGTTTTTGAGATTCATTCTATGGGCAAATAGATAGAAGGGAGCATAAGTGGAATACATATTAATATGCCCTCCAGATGTGCAAAAACATGACCAAAAGCACTTTAAAAATTTCAATCTACAATGGATTTGTAAATTTGGACATTCTGAGGCAGAATATTATGATGGTGTAAGAACCTGGTAGAGGCAATGAACTCCATGACACAAAAGAGGCTTTGAGCTCTCATCCTATCAAGGCCAAGGATAAAATCCCAAGATAGGGAAATGATGTTCCAACCAGGTCCAGTTTTGTACTTTTCACCAGCTCTCCACAAGGCCTTCATATGATAAAATAACTAAGGGATTACTCCATTAATTACACTGGATGTCTCATGATCTGTTCATCTCTGGAAATGACCTCAGAATATTTCTGGAAGGGTGTTGTCTGCTAGTCTTTAATTTCTCTGATTTCCTGTAGAGCTGCTCAATAAAGATCGTTACTGAAATATGAAATCAAAGGAAAGGATTTTCCCATCCATAGACACCTGTGGTAAACCACATGAGGCAAGGGTTGAGCCTCTCCTGTGTTATGTTACATGCAGACTAAAATATCTGCAGTGTCTCCTTGAACTTCCCAGACCTATCCAGGGACCACATGATTAGGCAGGGGTTTTTTGCCTCTATTGTGTTAGGTGCACACTGGATGCTGGCAGAGGACCACAGAGAGAAGGATTACTATGTAGATATCTGGGCTCTTTCAAGCAAAACTATTTCTTGACATGCAAGCAGTCTGAGCACATTAAAAAAAACAAGGAGCAGCAGCTGGGGCAGCACAACTTCTACTTCCCTCAGTGGTTTATGTCATGGCTTGTATCACTGTGGGAGGAGCACTGTTATGCTGCAGGCAATAATAAGTTCCAACATCTTCAGGCTCCACGCTACTGATGGTTAGTGTGAAACTTTTCCCAGAATATTGGCCACTGAACCTTGATGAGACACCAGATTGCAAATTAGTTGCATAATAAATCAAAAGTTTAGGAGCTTGTCCTGATTTCTGCTGGTACCAGTTTAGGTCATTGCTAATGCCCTGACTTGCCAGGCAATTGATTGTCACTCTTTCTCCTAGAGATGCTGACAGAAAGGTTGGAGATTGTGTCACTTGGATGTCACATCTGGCACCTGACAATAGAAAAACAAACAAACAAAAAATAACATAATTAATAATGTTATAGTAGGAATTACCTGATTAGAAGGATAGTGATGACTACTCTGGGCTGAATAAATTTTCTATGCTGTGTAACTTACCTGAGAGCCAGAGTAGCCAAATTGCCAGGGCCTGAGCAGGAGCCTTCATGGCCATGCTGTGTCCTGACTGTCACTGACTACTGCAGGGACACTCAGCAGCCAGCTAAGAATCTGTCAGTAAAGGGAGATATGCTCTGGGCACATGCAAATCAGCAAAGATTATCAGGCCTAGGGACAGCTGTAGGGTTTGCTCAGCTCAGTAACAGAGGAAGTCTCAGTCTATGGGGACCCTCCATCAGACCTGGGAGACACACACTTGCTGCTTCGAAAGTGTTTCCCATGGGGATTACAGGATATATTTAGTCCAGTGTCCTTTAAGTAGAGTGGTTTTGTTTTGTTTCATTTTGTTTTGCTTTGCCTTGCCTTGCCTTGCCTTGCCTTGCCTTGCCTGGCCTTGCCTTGCCTTGCCTTGCCTGGCCTTGCCTTGCCTTGCCTTGCCTGGCCTGGCCTGGCCTGGCCTTGCCTTGCCTTGCTTTGCTTTGCTTTGTTTTGTTTTGCACTGCACAGATGAAATATTTTTCTTTCTAATTTTGAATATAAGAAGGATGGTTGGAGATTTAATTCCTTGGAAACTGCAAGCAATATAAGTTGAGGCCAAAGTGTTGTCTTTTTTTCTCTGCAGTTTTATTTAATAAATCATCAGGAGAAGTGATGGACAGAGACATAATTTTGACTGAAAGTTAGATGCATAAAGGCAACCAAGGGAGGTCAGTATATATACATGCATTCATAGCTAAATGGTAAAGTAACAAAATGTGAAAATACCCTTTGATAAACACAGTTTAATAATCTGTAGGGAAGGGCCTAGATATTGAGTGTCATAACTAAATTGTGACCCTCACATAAGTGTTGTCCTCTATTTCTCAAGGACATTTTTCATTCAGCCAGTTTATGCAGTTCAGTGCAGGACATGTAGAGGCATCATAGAAGAACTAGGAACTGGGCACCAGGAGCATGAATCCCCTAACCAGAAGCTGAAGTAGTTATCTCTGCACATCTGGCAGAACTCCTCCATGGTCTAGCAGTAGGAACATTACCCAAGGCATGGTTGTGACTGACCAGCACCAATGCAATATCTTGGTCAACAGCCTTTAGTACTTGCTGCAGGTCCTTAGTCTGTACTTTCTGCCAGCGAGTTCTTGGCATGGTTGGAGGTGGTCACCACAGAGAACAAAGAATTTGGGGTTTTGGTTCAGCTTGCTAGTGGCCTTAAAAGCAGGAGATGGATCTCCTGCTCCCACTCATCACTGACATTGTCTCAATCCCCAGTGGACCAGGCCTTCATCAACCCAAACTGGGTACCCTCACCTTGGATGAGATAGAATGGGCCTTTCCATTCCCCTCCTTTTCTGAGGAAAATGAATTCAGGGTCCTGCCCCAGGCTCTGTGAAAAACATTCCCCACCTCTATAGAGCAGTTGTGATGGCTAGCGACTTTCTAGCCTTGCCTGGGCACATTGTATGGGAGAACAGACCTACTCCACAGCACCCTGTAACACCACCTGAACAGTGTCCATGAAAGCAATGTTTTTTAATGACTGAGGAGAATATTTTTATTGTATATTAATGAAAAATACATCAAGAGTCATCTGGAATATCCAGAATAAGGAGAGAAAGTAGTTGACTAAACAAGCCAGCAGACTAAACAAGGTCATGGGGTGGGGGTAACAAGAGAGGAATACAAAGAGAGTATATACAAAGGAAACCAAGAGACAGAGACAAGAGAAAGGATCACGGGAGAAGACAAAAGAGAAAGCATGACCAAAATAATAGGCTTATATGGGAATGAGAAATTGGGAGAGGGAGGCACATGAGCTGGAAAAGTTTAGGGTCCTGAAAGCAGTCCTTAAAGGCTGAATATTGAACATGCCATCCAAGAAAGTTCAGAAGCAATTCCAAGTAACTATGTACTTGGGAAGGTAAGCAGCCAGGGTACTGCATGAGCAATGGAGTATGGGGAAGAACATCACACTGTTGGGTACATGAGAAAGTGACAAAAGACTGTGTATGGTAGAATACTGTGAAGAGAATATTTCACTATGGGAGTTCAGGATGAATTACTGGCTACTGAAATACTGTCTTTGTCTTTAGTTGTGTATTCAACAGTGAGTCCACTAAACTCAAACAGATAATTACAAACTAAACTCAAAATCAAAGAAACATCCTAATTAAACTCAGTGGTCACAAAATAAAACAAATAAACAATAGATATGAATATTGAGAGTGGAATTGTGGGGTGAAGAGAAAAGACAAGATATGAGTGAGAGCAATAACCATGCAATATATGCATGTATAAAATTGTCAAAGAACAAATTACATCAATAAAAAGTGCTGGGCATGCTATGAATGTGTTACTCTGATTGACTGATAAATAAAATGCTGATTGGCCAGTAGCCAGGTAGGAAGTATAGGCAGGACAACAGAAAAGAGAATTCTGGCAACAGGAAGGCTGAGTCAGGAAGACTCTGCCAGCCGCCACCACCATGAGAAGCAGGATGTAAAGCACCAGTGAGCCATGAGCCACATGTCAAGGTATAGATTTATAGAAATGGGTTAATTTAAGATATAAGAACAGATAGCAAGCAGCCTGCCACAGTCATAGAGTTTATAAGTAATATAAGTCTCTGTGTGTTAGGGGGACTCGAGTGGGAGAGATTTGTCCTGACCGTGGGCCAGGCAGGACCAGGAAAATTTCAGCTACAAAAAAAAAGAATAATATTTAAAGCATTGTAACACATGTTGCAGAAAATAAAAGCAATGAAATAGTTCAACTATAAGACCAATCTAAAAAACTTTAAGAGAAACCATTAAAAAGGGACTGGAATGATGGCTCAGCAGTTAAGAGCATGGACAGCCATTTTTATCCTACTGTAATTACACAAATTGTGTGGATAAATACAGACAGAACTCAGGAGAAAAGAGAATATGGCTGAGCTTTGAGGTTTCAGGGTCTTTCTTCACAGAGTTGATTGGAGCTAAGCCACAAGAGTGGGCAGCGTTTTTTCTTGGGACATTTTTATGAAGTCAGCATTAAGAAATCTTACTAAGGGGGTGGACTAGTCATGAAGAGTAAAGCCTTCAAAATGCAGAGGTTTCACCACTGGGGTGCAGCAGTTAGTGTTTAAAGTTCCTCTCACTAATGTTAGTTCTGTTCCCTGTATGCTAGCCCTGCCTTTCAGACATTGTATTGTTAGTCCAGGTCCAACATCTTGAGGTCTCTGTTGCAAATCAGGCTTCATTTTTACATCTTTATGATGGGCCCCTCAGGGCTTCATGACAGGGAATCTAACCCTGTCATAGGGATATCTGGCTTCTGAAGCTTTCTGAAGCTGCAGAGAAGAATCCATGTCCCCCCAAATCCTGTATTTTCTTGGTTTCCACACTGTCATATGAATGATGCTGTCAAGTTTTCCTGTCAGCTAGGGATGGAGACTGCTCCTCTTGGACCACAGTTGCATTTCTTAAATAACGTTTGAAGTCCATGGTTGTCTAATCTTAATTAGAGTTGCCTTAAGGCTCAAATTGCTAAATACAAATGTAAGACCTTTCTCCTCCATCAGTAGCATCTAAATTACAAACATTTCACTTTCATGGGCTCCATGAAAAAGGCAATGGCTGAGAGGTATGCATTCCATAAAATTTTGTTTAATGGGTTTCTCTTGTTGCAAAGAAGATTTAAGCTGAGAGTATTTTGATTTTTTAAAACAACATTTCCAAAGGAAAAAAAAGTGAAAAATCAGATAATTGTGACAGTGCATATAATCTTCCAATGACAACAAGTTTGTTCCAAAATTCCACAACTTCAAGGAAATAAATGAGGAATTATTAATACTATCAGATAAATTAATACACCTGTTTCCTTGTACATAATAACATTCTAGATGATCAATCCAAATGAAAATAACAACTTTTTGGAATTAGTAACAATAAGGTTTCAAGTTTCCATAGAAGTACTTTCCTTTAATTTAAATTCAATTCAGTATTCATGACTCTAGCTTCACATAATTAAGACTTGTAGAGAGAAAAAAGGGCAGATAATGAGAAACCCATTAGAAATAACAGGATTCACACTACCAAAACAAGGAAATGAGATGTTGAACATGAATTAAGTAAACACCACCAACAATAGCATCTCAAGGAGACAGTGAAATACAGAGAGAGAAAGAGAGGGTTGTGGGGGTGGTGACTGAAACAAGACAAATGTCTGCAGATAATCAGAATGGTGTGATCCCTAATGAATTGTGAAGGGCCAGGTGAAATTAAATGATAGAGAAATGAGGAGTGTCAATACCACATTTAGACCCTTCTAAGAAGGGAGCTACTGCATAGGAAATGTTACAACAGGAAAATCTAAAAATGATCCAGACTTCATCCAACACATGACCCAGATCATGGATGAGCAATGGTGGAGTCTCAAAACCCATTTTATGCTAGATAACTGTATTAGCTGGGGTTTCTATTGTGGCAAAAATAAGTGATAAAAATGCAAGATTAGGGAGTAAAGGTTGACTTGGCTTATACTTCAACTTTTGTTCATCTCTGAAGGAAGCCAGGACAGGAACTCAAACATTACAGGATCCTAGTAGCAGGAGCTGATGCAGAGACCATGGTGGGAGGCTCCTTACTGGCTTGCTTTTTCTCGCTTTCTCATCCTGCTTTCTTATAGAACCCAGCAACAACAGCCAAAGGATGGCACCAGGCACCATGGGCTAGGCCCTCTCCCATTGATCAATAACTGGGAAGATGCTTTATAGCTGGATTTCATGGAGGCATTGCCTCAAGTAAGGCTCCTTTCTCTCTGATGACTCTAGCTTTTGTTGAGTGGACACACAAAACCAGTCAATACAGCATCCACCTTGGCACCCATTAGTCATCTGCCGCTGACTCCAGTTCCTAAAGAAAATCAGTTCCCAGTAACTCTGAGTCAGTGACTCCCACAAACAAATATGTGCAGCCATGAACAACTAGTTGTTATGAAACCACATGCTCATTCTTATAAGTGAATTCTAACTTTGAACTGTCAGATTTGAATGATTAAACTGGAGACTGTAAGGTTGGAATTAGAAAGGTCACATCAGAGAATGATTGAGAAGAGAACATAAGGGGAGAAAATAGTAGAATGTGTGTGGTGTGAAAGAAGACAGTAAGGATAGTACAAGCCAAAAAGTTTAAATAAGAATAAGGCAGGAATTAGGGCAAACGAGAAGATTTTGAGTAACCAAAAATAAGAGAATATATATATATGAGAAAAAATTATGGAAAGACCGTATGTTATTACTCTATTTTAAAAAGGAAATTCAATGATCAAGGAAGCACAATGCATGGCAGATAATCCTTCTCTATAAAACACAAGTTATAAAACAAAGATCCTAGTGTCCATGTATAAGAATGCTCATCATGAGAGAGGCCCCAGACCACAAAACAATACAGGCCATTGTCAGTTTTTTATTTCTTGCCCACTAAAATTAGATGACAAATACTACTGATAAAGACACTATACATTTTGGGTGCAGAACATAGAGAACTGGTGATGGACTTCAGCTGTAAGGCTCCTCCTGGGAGGTTATATTTTTCAGTTCTGGATTGCTCGGCAAAGCCCTGATGTAGAAACAAGTTATCAAATGTATTGCTCAGCTTGTACTTCATAACCTGGAATGATGGCCTTCTGCTTGGCAGGATGCTAACTGCCTCAATGATCCTTATCAAAGGCCAATCTAGAACTTTCTGGTTAGATCTGTGACCCACTCACTGGCAGAGATCAAGTGTCTGATATTGCAAATCCACTCCAGAGTCCATGGTTAGGAATGGCATACAAATAATGAGATAACACACAACTTTTTTTTCTGAATAGACATTGTGTCAAATTGTCTTCTTAATTATTATGTTTATAACTATAGATTAGTGATGTTATCACCTTCATCAGAAAAACTCTGTTATGTGGTGGGTGATACTTATTCTAGAAGCTCACAGATTTTGCAAGTGCTAAGAATAACTATGGTGTGTTCACAATTATCCTCAACGAATGTATATATCACCCCGTCATTTTAACAACAAAAGGATTGCAAGGAACTCTGTGAAACAGAGGGTTCTGGGCATGATCATTGTACTTGTGAACTCATTGCTGTGGTTCCCTGCACAAATGTTGATTGGATCCATCAACATTTTATCATGAATGGAGGAGAGCCTGACGAGTTCCTACTCTTCACTAACAGACTGTTAACAGTTAATGTCTCTGGGAAAGGCTGTGCCCTTCTCTTCAGTGTGTAGCCATTATTGCTGTTATCCATTAACAAGCTGCTCTGTTCCAGTATATAAGACCCAGCTCAGGTTCATGCAAGCAAAGAAAATGAACTCACTGACTCAAAAAAATCATTGCAGTTTGAGGAGGTTGTTGAGAATAAGAGTTTCAGTGTAAGAGGGAAGAAGATAATTGGGAATAAAAATAAAAATATAAAATAATCATTTTAAAATCTCCAAAGTATTTAATGAATTAAAATAAAACAAAATTTAAAATATATATAGGACACCACTGAATAAATAGAAACTTACATTTTGGGGCTTATGGAAAGAGGAAAGAAAAGTGAACATACAGAAAACATAGTTAATAAAGTTCTATGTGAACACAAAGGTCCTACAAGCTAAAAGCCTTTGACAAAATCCAACACTCCTTCATGATAAAGGTCTTAGAGAGATCAGGAAATCAAAGACTCTCAAATAAATTCAATGAAAAACACCTGTCTAAAAACCAGTTCTCAGGAAAAAAGGAAGAGAAACAGAGAGACAGAGACAGAGAAGTTACATTGAAGAGATAAGTTACATTGAAGGAAATCCTACTACACTGACACTAATTTCTTAATAAAAATATAAGCGGTAGGAGGTAACTGGGTAACATAGCCAAAGTTCTAGCAAGAAACAATAGCAAAATTTGTTTCCTGCCGCACCCAAATACATTTAGCAATAAATTTCACAAATGAAAGAAAAATAAGAACTCTCTGGGAACAAAAGAAAGGTAATTTAAGCTGAAAATAGGTTTGCATTAAATTCACCAAATTTACACAACTATAGAACAAAATATAAATTTTTTTAAATTTATTTTACAACACTATGCAGTTCAACATAATAGCCACAGATTCCCCTGTTTTCCGCATCTCGCCCCCCTCCACCTCTCCCCAGCCCACCCCCCCATTCCCACCTCCTCCAGATCAAGGTCTCCCCCGAGGACTGGGGTCGATTTGGTAGACTCAATCCAGGCAGGTCCAGTCCCCCCCTCCCAGACACAGCCAAGCGTCCCTGCATAAGTCCCAGGATTCAAAAGGCCAACTCAAGCAACGAGCTCAGGACCTGGCAGCAACGCACAGCTGCCTCCCAAAGAGATCAAGCCAAAAGACTGTCTCACCCATTCGGGGGCCTGATCCAGTTGGGGGCCCCTCAGCCTTTGGTTCATAGATCCTGTGCTTCCATTCATTTGTTTATTTGTCCCTGTGCTTTATCCAACCTTGGCTTCAGCAATTCTCGCTCATATAAACCCTCTTCTTTCTCACTAATTAGACTCCCAGTGCTCCACCAGGGGCCCGGCCATGGATGTCTGCATCCAGATTCCTCAGTCCTTGGATGGGGTTTATGGCACAACTAACAGGGTGTCTGGCCATCCCATCACCAGAGTAGGTCAGTTCCTGCCATCTCTCGACCATTGCCAGCAGTCTTTTGCAGGGGTATCTTTGTGGATCTCCGTGGGCCTCCCTAGCTCTCTGCTTCCTCCCCTTCTCATGAGGTCTTCATTTACCATGGTCTCCTATTCCTTGTTCTCCCTCTCTTTCTTGATCCAGCTAGGATCTCCCACTCTGTTTCCCTCGACAGTTGCTCTTCATTGTTCCCACTCATGACCAGGCTGTTCATGTAGATCTCATCCATTTCTCCGTGTCTTTTTTGGGGTCACGTTTTCCAGGTAGCCTCACTGGTGATGTGAGTAGCAGTCCAGTCATCCTTGTTCCACATCTAGCATCTTCCTATGAGTGAGTACATACCATATTTGTCTTTCTGAGTCTGGGTTACCTCACTCAGGATGATTTTTTCTAGATCCATTCATTTGCCTGCAAACCTCATGATGTCATTGTTTTTCTCTGCTGAGTAGTATTCCATTGTGTATATGTGCCACAATTTATTTATCCATTCCTCAGTTGAAGGGCATCTAGGTTGTTTCCAGGTTTTGGCTATTACAAACAATGCTGATATGAACATAGCTGAGCAAGTACTCTTGTGGTATGATTGAGCATTTCTTGGGTATATGCCCAGGAGTGGTATAGCTGGACTTTGGGGGAGATTGATTCCCAATTTTCTAAGAAAGCACCATATTGATTTCCAAAGTGGTTGTACAAGCTTGCATTCAAATCAGCAGTGGAGGAGAGTTCCCCTAGTTCCACATCCTCTCCAGCATAAAATGTCTTCAGTGTTTTTGATCTTAGCCACTCTGACAGGCTTAAGGTGGTATCTCAGAGTTTTTTTGATTTGCATTTCCCTGATGATTAGGGATGTTGAGCAATTCCTTAAATGTCTTTCAACTATTTGGGTTTCCTCTGTTGAGAATTCTCTGTTTAATTCTAAAGCCCATTTCTCAATTGGACTGTTGGTCGTTTTGATGTCTAATTTCTTGAGTTCCTTATATATTCTGGATATCAGTCCTCTGTCACATGTGGGGTTGGTGAAGATCTTTTCCCATTCTGTAGGGTGTCGCTTTGCCTTGTTGACCATATCCTTTGCTCTACACAAGCTTCTCAGTTTCAAGAGGTCCCATTGATTGATTGTTTGTCTCAGGGTCTGTGCTACTGGTGTTATATTTAGGAAGTGATCTCCTATGCCAATGCGTTCAAGACTACTTCCTACTTTCTCTTCTAGCAGGTTCAGAGTAGCTGGATTTATGTTGAGGTCCTTGATCCACTTGGACTTAAGGTTTGTGCACGGTGACAGATATGGATCTATTTGCAGCCTTCTACACGTTGATATCCAGTTATGCCAGCACCATTTGTTGAAGATTCTTTCTTTTTCCATTGTACACTTTTGGCTTCTTTGTCAAAAATTATATGTTCATAGGTGTGTGGGTTAATGTCAGGGTCTTCAATTAGATTCCATTGGTCCAATTGTTGGTTTTTATGCCAATACCAAGCTGTTTTTATTGCTGTAGCTCTATAGTAGAGCTTGAAATCAGGGATTGTGATGCCTCCAGAAGTTGTTTTATTGTACAGGTTTCTTTTAGCTATCGTGGGTTTTTTGTTTTTCCATATGAAGTTGAGTATTATTCTTTCCAGGTCTGTGAAGAATTATGTTGGTATTCTGATGGCAATTGCATTGAATCTGTTAATTGCTTTTGGTAAGATTGCCATTTTTACTATGTTAACCCTGCCTATCCATGAGCATGGGAGATCTTTCCATTTTCTGACATCTTCTTCAATTTCTTTTTTCAGGGACTTAAAGTTCTTGTCATATAGGTCCTTCACTTGCTTGGTTAGTGTTACCCCAAGGTATTTTATGTCATTTGTGGCTATTGTAAAGGGTGATGTATCTCTAATTGCCTTCTCAGCTTCTTTTACCATTGTTTATAGGAGGGCTACTGATTTTTTTGAGTTGATCTTGTATCCTGCAATGTTGCTGAGGGTGTTTATAAGCTTTATCAATTCCTGGGTGGAATCTTTGGGGTCAGTCAAGTATACTATCATGTCATCTGCAAATAGGGAAAGCTTGACTTCTTTTCCAATTTGTATCCCCTTAATCTCCTTATGTTGTCTTATTGCTCTGGCTAGAACTTCAAGTGCTATATTGAATAAGTATGGGGAGAGTGGACAGCCTTGCCTCGTTCCTGATTTTAGTGGAATTGCTTTGAGTTTCTCTCCATTTAATTTGATGTTGGCTGTTGATTTGCAATATATTGCCTTTATTATGTTTAGGTTTGATATATTTTGTCTTTATTATGTTTAGGTATGTTCCCTGTATTCCTGATCGCTCCAAGACTTTTATCATGAAGGGGTGTTGGATTTTGTCAAATGCCTTTTCTGCATATAGTGAGATGATCATGTTGTTTTTTTCTTTGAGTTTGTTTATATGGTGCATTACTTTGAAGGACTTTCATCTATTGAACCACCCTTGCATCCCTGGGATGAAGCCTACTTGATCATGTGGATAATTGTTCTGATGTGTTCTTGGAGTCTGTTTGCCAGTATTTTATTGAGTATTTTTGCATCAATGTTCGTGAGGGAGATCGGTCTGTAGTTCTCTTTCTTTGTAGCATCCTTGTTTGGTTTAGGAATCAGGGTAATTGTAGCCTCATAGAAGGAATTTGGTAATGTTCCATCTGTTTCTATTATGTGGAACAATTTAGAGAGTATTGGTATTAACTCTTCTTTGAAGATCTGGTAGAATTCTGCACTGAAACCATCTGGTCCTGGGCTGTTTTTTTTTTTGGTTGGGAGACTTTTAATGACTGTTTCTATTTCCTTAGGGGTTATTGGGCTATTTAAATAGTTTATCTGGTCTTGATTTAACTTAGATATGTGGTACCTATCCAGAAAAATGTCTATTTCTTTTAGGTTTTCCAGTTTTGTGGAGTAGAGATTTTTGAAAAATGACCTGATAATTCTCTGGATTTCCTCAATGTCTGTTGTTATGTCCCCCTTTTCATTTCTGATTTTGTTGATTTGGATTCTCTCTCTCTGTCTTTTGGTTAGTTTGGATAAGGGCTTGTCTATCTTGTTGATTTTCTCAAAGAACAAACTCTTTGTTTCATTAATTTTTTGTATTATTCTCTTAGTTTCTAATTTATTAATTTCACCTCTCACATTGATAATTTCCTGGCATCTATTCTTCCTGGGAGACTTTGCTTCTTCTTGTTCTAGAGCTTTCAGATGTGCTGTTAAGTCACTAGTGTGGGATTTCTCCAACTTCTTTATGTGGGCATTTAGTGCTATGGATTTCTCTCTTAGCAATGCTTTCATAGTGTCCCATAAGTTTGGGTATGTGGTGTCTTCATTTTCATTGATCTCTAGGAAGTCTTTAATTTCTTTCTTTATTTCTTCCTTAACCCATTGTTGATTCAGTTTAGCATTATTCAGTTTCCATAAGATTGTAGGTTTTCTGTAGTTTTTGTTGTTGTTGAAATCTAACTTTAAACCATGGTGGTCTGATAGAACACAGGAGGTTATTCTAATTGTTTTGTATCTGTTGAGATTTGCTTTGTGGCCAAGTATGTGGTCAATTTTAAAGAAAGTTCCATGGGGTGCTGAGAAGAAGGTATATTCTTTCTTATTAGGATGGAATGTTCTGTAGATATCTATTAGGTCCAATTGGGTCATGACATCAGTTAAGTCCTTTATTTCTCTGTTAAGTTTCGATTTGGGAGATCTGTCCAGTGGTGAAAGTGGGGTGTTGAGATCTCCCACTATTAGTGTGTGGGGTTTTATATGTGGTTTAAGCTTTAGTAATGTTTCTTTTACATATGTGGGTGCCCATGTCTTTGGGGCATAAATGTTCAGAATTGAAACTTCATCTTGGTGGATCTTTCCTGTGATGAGGATGTAATGTCCTTCTTGATCTCTTTTGATTGATTTTAGTTTGAAGTCTATTTTGTTGGATATCAGGAAGGCTACCTCTGCTTGTTTCTTAAGACCATTTGATTGGAAAGTCTTTTCCCAGCCTTTTATTCTTAGGTAGTGTCTGTCTTTGAATTTGAGATGTGTTTCTTGTATGCAGCAGAAAGATGGGTCCTGCTTTCGTATCCATTCTGTAAGTCTATGTCTTTTTATAGGTGAATTAAGTCCATTGATATTAAGGGATATTAATGACCAGTGATTGTTCATCCCTGTTATTTTTGATGGTAGTGTGTGTGTACTTCCCTTCTTTGGGGTTTACTGTTGTGCCTTTATCTATTGCCTGTGTTTTCGAATGTGTATCTGACTTCCTTCAGTTGGAATTTTCCTTCTAGTGCTTTCTGTAGGGCTGGGTTTGTGGATAGGTATTGTTTAAATCTGGCTTTGTCTTCGAATGTCTTGTTCCTTCCGTCTATGATGATTGAAAGTTTTGCTGGGTATATTAGTCTGGGCTGACATCCATGGTCTCTTAGTGTCTGCATTACATCTGTCCAGGTCCTTCTGGCTTTCAAAGTCTCCATTGAGAAATCGGGTGTTATTCTGATAGGTTTACCTTTATAGGTCACTTGGCCTTTTTCCTTTGCTGCTCTTAATATTCTTTCTTTATTCTGTACATTTAGTTGTTTAATTATTATGTGTCGAGGGGACTTTTTTGGGGGGTCTAGTCTGTTTGGTGTTCTATAGGCTTCTTATATCTTCATAGGCATTTCCTTCTTTAAGTTGGGAAAGTTTTCTTCTATAATTTTGTTGAATATATTTTCTGTGCCTTTGAGTTGGTATTCTTCACCTTCTTCTATCCCTATAATTCGTAGGTTTGGTCTTTTCATGGTGTCCCAGATTTCTTGGACATTTTGGTTCATGACTTTGGTGGCTTTAGTGTTTCCTCTGACTGATGAAACTATTTCTTCTACTGTGTCTTCAATGCCAGAAATCCTCTCTTCCATCTCTTGCATTCTGTTGGTTATACTTGCATCTGAAGTTCCCGATCTTTTACTCAGGTTTTCTATTTCCAGCATTCCCTCTGTTTGTGTCTTCTTTATTTTTTCAATTTCCCTTTTCAGTTCTTGGACTGTTTCCTTTGTTTGTTTCATTGCATTTTCATGATTTTCTTTCAGTGCTTTATTGTTTTCTTCCAGGACTTTATTTTTTTCTTGGAGGGCTTTAGTGTTTTCTTCTAATTTGTTTGCCCTTTCCTCTAGTTGTTTACAGCGTTCTTCCAATTTTCTTGTCTTTTCCTCTACACAAGCATGTACTTTCTTCATGAAGTTACTCATAAGGCTACTCTCTTCTGCTTCTTCCAATTTTTGGTGTTCAGGTCTAGATGTTGGAGGCGGGCTAGGTTCTGGTGATGCTGTATTGCTCTTCATTTTGTTGTATGTACTTCTGCCTCGACGTCTGCCCATCTCCTTGTGGTTCCTTCTTGGTCTTATCAGTGTACTTGTTTCAGAAAGAGCTGACAAATTCAGGAAGACTCTATCTCTTGTCCAAAAGGGAGTTCTCTTGTCCAACTCTGGTCCAGAGGGGAAGTCGGGGGCAGGATGGGAGCTGGGGGCCGGTCTCTAAGTCTCAGGAAGTGGCTGGGGTCTCGGGCAGATGGGCGTGGGGGCAAGGCGTGGAGATTGCAGGGGCTGCCGGGGGGCTTGGAAAAGGGAATCCCTCCTGATGGGGCTAGAAGGGGACCTGCCTGGTGGCCAGAGCCTGGGGCCGAGTTGGGTGGGTCTTCCTGGAGTGGCTGGTGCCCAGGGATGGGGTCCGGGTTGGACCTGGATACTCACCTCTGGTCAAGAAGGGAAGTCCGGAGCAGGATGGGAGCTGGGGGCCGGTCTCTAAGTCTCAGGAAGTCCAAAATATAAAATTTTATCAATACCTAAAATCACCAAAACAAAAAACAATTTGGAACAATGAAAGGAAAATATTAAAAACAACCAGAAAATTCTAGAATGGATATGTTCCTACCCATCATTAACTGTGTATATACTTTGAATAAAATATGGAGTCAAAATAGTAAGAAAAGTTGGATGGAGATAAATACAACTATTTGCTCATTAGAAAAGAAAGACTTCATGAATAATATAACCTGAACTTAGGGAGTCAATGAACATATTTTACTAAAAAAAAGAACGTAGAATATATAATATTTGTATTAATAAAACAGAATTTATGAAAGGAAGCACAGGATCTATGAACCAAAGGCTGAGGGGCCCCCAACTGTATCAGGCCCCCTGAACGGGTGAGATAGTCATTTGGCTTGATATGTTTGGGAGGCAGCTGTGTGTTGGTGCCGGGTCCTGGGCTCGTTGCATGAGTTGGCTGTTTGAATCCTGGGACCTATGCAGGGACGCTTGGCTTGGTCTGGGAGAGGGGGCCTGGACCTGGCTGGACTGAGTCTACCAGGTTGATCCCGGTCCTCGGGGGAGACCTTGATCTGGAGGAGGTGGGAATGGGGGGTGGGGTGGGGGGAGGGGGAGGGGGGCGAGAGTGGGAGAACAGGGGAATCTGTGGCTATTATGCTGAACTAAATGATATTAATGATGTTGTAAAATAAATTTACTAAAAAAAAAGAAAAAGAAAAAAAATAAAATAAAATGTGACAAATGAAATAATTATACAGTAAAGGAGACAGTTTAACAAAGAAAAATGCCTTAGTTTCTTGTCTATTTTATGGGATAATTTTGAATGATGAAGGCAGACAAGGGCTGTTGGATCAGAATGGGTTTTCACACAGCTTTACCCCATCGTGCCTCATTGCTGAAAATGCATGTGTTCACCATTCTTGGGAGGCAATTTCATTGTTATTGCAGCTGAAGACAACTGAGATTCGTGACCCTTGAGGTGGAGCCAAGACAGGTGCTCATGCTCCAAGTGCCTCAGCTGCAAGCAATAATCTTGAGTTCCTCAGCAGTAATCTTTCACAGAGATAAGTAACATATTTAGCAGCTGTTTTTATTAGGGTCTGCATGACTGGGGGAGGATTATGTGAACCGTGGAAGCAGTAATATACTCCTACATCCTCAGGCTCCACTCCACTGATTTTGAGTGTGAAATCTGTGCCTGAACCACTACCAGTGAACCTGTCCAGGACCTCAGAAAATCTCTTGGAAACCTTGTATATCAGGAGCTGTGGATACTGTCTTGTCTTCTGCAGGTGTCATTCCAAAAACATGTTTCCACTTCTTAGTAGGAGGCTCTGACTAGACCTACAAGAGATGGAATCTTCATCTCCAAGGCTGACAGGCAAGGAAGGTTGGAGTTTGTGTCATCACAATGTCACTTCTTCAAGCTAAAATAAAGACAGAGAAGTACAAAGTTAAGAACACACTTCATGAACAATCTTTAAGTATTCTTTTCGGATATTTATTTCAAATGTGATGTTTATTTTTATATACAATTCTTCATACATTAAATTTCCTTATTGGCAAACCAAGTGGATTGAAAACTCTAAGATGATTCAAGGCAAGAATTATACCATCCCATTACTTCTGTGCCATAATCTTCATTATAAAACAAGTTCTCTTCTATCTGAAACCTCCCTCTAATAGATGTAAACCTCACAGTCCCCATCCTGGAGGACAAGACCCCTCTCTCTTCTTATAAATGGACAAAATACATATAATCAGCAGTGGTTCCCTGAGCTCATCGTTCATATGCATTCTCCTTTCTCACTTCTCACTTCCCCCTGTCCTCACCAGGAATCCAGAACACCAGCAGCACCAGCAGCTGAAAGACATTGTCATTTTGAGGAGGCAGTGTTTGGAGACTGATCAGTGGTCACAGGATGCCAACTGATCTTTTATCTCAGACTCGCAATGGTAGTCTCTCCCTAGGGAGCAATATGAAAAGTCCTGTGTTAGTGTTTCAATATAGATATAGGAAAGAGTCCTGGAGGCTTCTCATGATTGCAAAAGTCATATAACATATCTTCTGTGTCCTGGTGACAATAATAAAACAAAATGCAGGGCTTGATAGGAAAAAAAACATGCTAAAATGTCAGTCTGTACTACAGTAGACATTCAATATGTGTTGCATTACAGAAACACTAGAAGAAGTGAAAATGAAGACATGTACACAATCATTCCCTATGAGCTGAATATTTATGATTTTGTTCCTCTTTCATCAGTTTTACAGAGAAATGCCTCTTTTTACTAATGGTAAATGTAGAAGTTAGGAGCTGTGTTTCCTGAAGTTTATTGAATTTGTCTCTATAGGAGCACAAAATTAAATAAATATATGAGTAAGGCATAATTTCTGTTCATCTATCCACAGTTCTCAGTGATAAAAAACGTCAAAGATTCTCTATTCTATATTTTTAGGATCATTTATATGTAATAACTGACTGTTGTTAACACACTGTTCAGGAGTTATGCAGTGCCTTTCTTCCTGTTAAACTGCAATCGAGTTGCTATTGATAAATCTTCAACCATTCTTCCCAACCCAGGAACCTGCATTGATGACAACCATTACAAGGTTAACTTCTAGGAGACTACCTGTCTTAGTTTCCACATCAGTTCCTATGGCATTTGTCTTTCATTACCTCTTCATTTTCTTCTAATTTTTAGCTCTTGTCAAAAGCGGAAACTAAACTCAGAAGGGGAGGCATACACTAAGAGAAAGTAGACGTGGTAGGAGTGCATTACAACAGCAAGAACTATGTTTTTAACGTGTGACTGCACTACATAACCATGACTGATGTTTTCTAGTATCTTCTTACAGTTACTGATAAGTAAAAGGATGTTGGGTCACATGCAGAAAGATGTCAATATCAGACTTCTATTTTCCACAAATATGAGAAATAATTTACTAAGTAAAAATTTCTGTCTTTGACTGTAACATAATCCCCTAGGTGACCTAAGTGACTAAATGACCCTCAGCAAAATCTGTTCACAGCAAAATGGGTATTGACGTTGAGGGTTAACAAAGCAGCACAAGTGTGATCAACGTTTGTCTCCATCTGGGCAACAGAAGTGCCTGAAATGTTTTTGACAACTGTGAGAATCCTCAAATAGGAGGAAGATTTCACAGCTGAGGGACAAGCCAGTTTTCTCTCTGCTGAAGGATGTAAAGTCAGCAAAAAGAACTCTACACTTCCCCTCCACAGTGAAACCAGGGTCCTAGATAGAGAGCTTTTCTCTCTCCCTTCAGTTTTTAAAATGTTAAAAATGCCTACACTTCTTCCATGTGATATCTCAGTCTTAGTCACATATGTCTATGATGTTAAAAATATAACCAGTGTAAGTGAAGAACTACATATTTAATTTTATCTTCTATTTTTCTAGTACCATACTCTTAGCATTTACCATATTAAACCGTTTGACAAAATGATGATCATTAGCCTTATCACTATGCCAACCAAGGTGTGAAATGTGAGCCTGGAGTCTGTCTCACATCCACTACACCAAGCTATGGGGTAAACTATGTGAACTACGTCTGTTATAGACACAGCAGCTACATCCCTGGAAACTCCTCTGGAATATTGTGCCTCTGGAATTTTGACTTTGGAGACACATATATATGGAAGATTAAAAAATAGTAATAACAAAATGCCATCAAATTGACATGTCTGCATTCCAGATGTTGAAACAAAGACAAGGTATGGACAAAAAAGTCCTGAAAAGAAGCTTTGTCTACAAATACAGACAACTGATTAGAACTCCATTGATGTGGAGAAGTTAGAATATTGTTAGGACAACATTTAGTCCCCATGAATATGCTTCCATCATAGAGCCTTCACCCATGAACTGGTGGAAGCAGATGCAGAGATTCAAAGCCAAACACCAGGCTGAGTTCCAGGACTCCAATCAAAGAGAGGGGAAAGGTATTATATGAGTATATGGGAGTGGTGGTGTCAAGATCATGACACAGAGGTCTACAGAGACAACTGAACCAAGCATGAAGAAACTCATGAACTTTAGACTGACAGCTGTGGAGACTGCATGGGACCAGACTAGGCCCTCTGCATGCAGGAGACAGTTGTGTTGCTTGATCTGTTTGAGGGGCCCCTGCCCTGGCAGTGGAATCAGGATTTATCCCTGGAGTATGAGCTTGCTTTTCAGAGCCAGTTATCTATGGTGGGACATCTTTCTCAGCTTTGATGCATGGGGGAGGGGCTTGGACCTGCCTCAACTGAATGTACCAGGCTTTGCTGTCTCCCCATGGGAGGCCTTACCCTTTTGGAGAAGAGGATGGTGGGTGAGTCGGGGAGTTTGCAGGGGTAGAGCAGGAGGAAGGATGGGAGGAGGGACTGTGGATGATATGTAAAATGAATAAATTTTTTCTTAAATAAAGAAAAACAACCCTGTGGTGATATTGTGTTCCCCCAATATATTGTGCACCCTAATAAACTTATCTGGGGTCAGAGAACAGAACAGCCACTAGATAGACATAGAGGCCAGAAAATGGTGGCACTCACACCTTTAATTCTTGCCTTCTGGAGGCAGAGATCCAGCTGGATCTCTGTGAGTTCAAAGCCACACTGGAAACAGCCAGGCATGGTTACTCACGCATTTAATCCCAGGAAGTGATGGCAGGAAGCAGAAAGGTATATAAGGCATGAAAACCAGGAACTAGAGCTGGTTAAGCTTTTAGGCTTTGAGCAGCAGTTCAGCTGAGATCCATTTGGAGGAGGACTCAAATGCTTCCAGTCTGAGGAAACAGGATCAGCTGAGGAATTGGCGAGGTGAGGAAGCTGTGGCTTGTTCTGTTTCTCTGACCATTCAGCGTTCATTCCAATACCTGGCTCTGGGTTTGTTTTTATTAATAAGACTCTTTAATATTTGTGCTACACAACCCTTTACTCTATATAATTTCATATAAACAAATGTACATTGCACTTCACATGGTGGGATTGAGAGTCATATGAGGGTGATTCAATTTTGTTTGATACTTGTAAGCAGAATAATGGACACTGGAGCCAGAAGAATCCTAGGTGAAGTGCTGAAGACACCTGAGAGTATCAGCACCCATGCCTCCAATTTCAAGGCACAACAGAAGATCATGGTGAGCCAATTTCCCTTTCTCTGACACAGGTGCTCTAGCTTTTTTGAGAAAAGCAGGAATTCTTTTTACTCTCAGCTTCTCTCACTATTTCCCTGCCATTTAAATATTGATGCTTAGAAGCAAATTCATTGCATTTAAATAATGTGTGCTTGGAATGTCCACAGAAGCTTCTACTCTTTTGTCCAAGTTCTGGAGACACAATTCAGACTCTTCACAGGGAATGACTGTGTCCTCTGGTATGGCAGAAAAGGCATTGTTATTCTGTTGTGCTGGAAATAAAAAGGAAAGATGATATGGTACAGAGAGGACTGTTTAGCCTCTTCTACAAAAACAAATGTCTCTCTGTGAGATTTTGTAACAATCCTGTGACATCTGAGAAACAGATTCAGTGAGTGAGTCATGAGGTCCCAGCAGTTGAGGCAGTCTAGCCTCTCACTTCTGCTTCCATGGAGGTTTATGTTATGACTTGTATCACTGTGGAAGGATCATTAGAAACTTGCAGACAGTAATAAGTTGCAATGTCTTCAGACTCCAGGCTGCTGATGGTGAGAGAGAAATCTGTCCCAGACCCACTGCCACTGAACCTCGATGGGACCCCATCTGCCAAGCTATTTGGATAATGGATCAGGCACTTAGGAGCTTTCCCTGGTTTCTGCTGGTACCAGGTTAAATATTTGGTAATACTCTGACTGGCCCGACAAGTGATAGTGACTCTGTCTCCCAGAGATGCAGACAAGGAGGATGGAGTCTGGGTCATCTGGATGTCACATCTGGCACCTAGGAATGGAGACATAATATATATCCACATAGTTAAGTGAAATTAAAAAAAAAAGACTACACCCAAATTTCTGTCAACAACAATTACAGTATTACAGCAAAATTCTCATTATATTTGTTTTTTACCTGGTAACCAGAGCAGCAGGAGCCCAAGGAGCTGAGCAGGGGCCCTCATGTCCATGCTGAGTCCTGACTGCAGTGACAACTGTACAGGGTG
This sequence comes from Peromyscus maniculatus bairdii, assembly GCF_049852395.1. Classification (NCBI taxonomy): domain Eukaryota; kingdom Metazoa; phylum Chordata; class Mammalia; order Rodentia; family Cricetidae; genus Peromyscus; species Peromyscus maniculatus. Next base: position 88,993,904 of record NC_134854.1, on the reverse strand, counting down.
TGACTGGTATATGAAGAAGTCCTCAAGGCTGTGTAGTGAGTGCATGCAAATCATTGGGAACCAGTTAGGGTGGGCACAGCTGCAAGGCTTGCTCATCTCAGTAACTGAGCACAAGTTCTGTGTCTCCAGATGCCCATGGTCAGACCACACATATTCCTATGGAGAATTCATGTTTTTATTTTAAAATTATATTTTGGAGTTTTCTTTGAAAATTTCTATTGTACATAAGCTCTTTTTGGAATCATATATTTCAAATATATATTAATGGTAATATAGACCAATATCTGACTGACAATGAATATACAACAGAGGAGGGACTATTAAATCTTTAACTCAGCCAAATAATTGATAATTAAAAATCTATGCATGGATTTAAATTAAAGGAAACATATGGCACGATTCCATTTTGGATTGTCACCATTTTTAGTCAGTTTCATGTCTGGCAGCCATCTTTGCTAGGAATAGAAAAGATAGAATTTAAAAACAATGCTTATTTAATAAGCATTTTAAAGCTACACTGAGTTGGCAATGGAAGAGATGGAAAGTTACTTGTTGGCTACCTAGACAGTCATCCCAGGGAATTCCATGATCATTGAAGGCAGAGGTCTCAGGGCAACAACATCAGTCTTCAGCTGCCAGTCCTAGGCCTGCCAGGCCTCAGCAGATCCAATAGTTGTGGGGTAGGAACTTGTGGGGAGGACCAGACTACCTTGTCTAGGCAAAGGTGAGGCAATGGATTCCCCAGAGTCCTGTTGTCCATGGTCTAAAGAGTGCCCTGGCAGCAGTTGAGGTGAAAGGCAATTTTTGCTCAGTAGCTGGTGTTGCCACTCTGGAGCAAGTTTCAGGTGCAGGTTTTTCTGTGCCCACTCATCTTCTTTGGAGGAAATAATGGAGCTACCAGGAGCCAACATGTCTGTGTCTCATGAAAAGCTTTTTTATTAAACATTTTAAATGCCATATTCTCAGATCTCTTGAGTATTTGAGGACTCTATTAGGTATGAATGACTATCAATTTGTGTTCCCTAACAGTTTTCAATGTTAGCAGCTTTCACAAGACTAGGACTTTACAATTTATTTCTATCAAGTTGAGCCCTAAAATTAATGATTTTCAATTGAAGCTCTTCTAGTATCAAAATAGGCAAATAGAAATGAGTTTTCCTGCTCCTGGTACTAAACATACATCAACCATAAAAGAGTGGCCATGAGTGTAAAGAAAACTTTTACTTTCTAAGAAATTGTTTTCCATTGATTAAGGTATGAATAAATATTTGGATTTATTCTCTCAGCTCTTGAACAAGTTACAAAATTGCAATCATTAGTTACCTGCACTCTTTTATATACTTTCTTGGGAAGGCACTGTAACTAAGGAACAAGGTTTCTTTACTGTGGTGTTTGTTGTCTATTTTGTTCACTACTTTGCCCAAGTGTCTTCATTTACAATTCCTATCATAGGATCTATGACTTTTCTAGCTACAGGTTCTCGCCCCATGATTGTGTCAAGTATTGGTTTTGTCTTACCTAATTGGCCTTAATTCCAATCAGAAAGTATTTGGTTATTCCATGATTTTTTACGCCACTATTGTTAAAGTTGGCATGCTTTATAAGACTGGTCATTATTATACCTCCTCAGGTGAAACAGAATGTAATGTTACTTTAGTTTTCCTATGTTTTTGAGACCTGCTTTGTATCTTTAAAAAAAAAATTTCAATAAGTTTGTTAGAGTGGAGAGAATCAGAATCTTTAGGGGTTGGTCCCTGGTAGGTTAGTCTCACACCAATGTAAATAAGGGAAGTACAAACTGGATTCAGTGGGTTACATAAAAGGGGGGAGGGTTTATAAAGTCTGAAGAGAGTGAGGGTGAAGAATATGAGAAGGAGTGGGGGTGAATGCAATCAAAATACATTGTAGCATGCAAGAAATTCCAAAGGGTACTTTAAAAATTACATTAAAAATATCTGACCATGGGAGACCTTGACTTGGGAAATGTGGGCATGAAGGGTGTTGGGTGGATGGCTGGGGTGTGAGAAGAGAGAAGGGGGCAATCTGTGGTTGGTATATAAAGTAAATAGAAAATTTCTTAATAATAATAATAAGAAAAAATATATAAGCTGGGCAGTGGTGGCACATGCCTTTAATCCCGGTACTCAGGAAGCAAAGCCAGGCAGATCTCTGTGAGTTCAAGGCCAGTCTGGTCTACAGAGTAAGATCCAGGATAGGCACCAAAACAACACAGAGAAACCTTGTCTTGTAATATATATAAAGGAGCCAGGGATGGTGGCACAGGCTTTTAATTTAATTTTAATTTTTAAGCACTGGGAGGCAGAGGGAGGCAGAATGCTGAGTTCGGGGCCAGCCTGGTCTACAAAGTGAGTTCCATGATAGCCAGGGCTACACAGAGAAACCCTGTCAAAAAACCTATATAAAGATAATAGAATAACTTAGTTATTAATAAGATAAAAATATGCTTTTAAATTTTGAATAGATAAAAATATGTGAACAAGTAATATATATAGAACTGTACTATACATTCCCAGTAGGGACCAGCCATAAGAACATATACCATTGTCCACTTATTATTTTCTAATAACTACTGGTTATTGCCCTTCTTATTTAAATGTTCTTTCCCACTCCTTTTGGCTGAGGTAATCAGTATCAGGGATTTTCTGCCATTAGGCCTGAAAGATGTATAAGCTACTTTCTAGCTCTGTGGCCACAATGAATGTCCTGTCTTAATGACTCATGAGCTCTTATGGGGCTGTTCGTGATTCTTCCTGCTAACCACAATACCTTCTCAGAAGTTGATGTACTCACGGCAAGGATTCAGCAATGCTAGAAAATATGTTGTTCAACAAAGCTGTGCATCACTCTGTGGCCCATGCCTTATAATAATACAAGCAGTTTTTAATGCCAGACTAAGGTGTGTGACTGACCCTCCAACAGTTCACAAAGTAGAATTTTGTAAAAATATATATAAAGCAGGGGAAACCCTGAGTTAGCAAGGTAATGAGTGACTGTATATTGTTGACAAGGCATGACAACAATATTGAGTATTCCAAGGCTTTGGTCTCAGAAAACTACAGCAAATCCAGTTCTTAACATCAGCCAGGCTCAAACAGCTTGGAAAAGATCTCTTTGGGAATCCAAGAAAGAGTATTTGATCAGTGTGTGAAGAGACATCCTCTGTGTGAGGTGGAGGGATAAACAGATCATAGAATGTGAAGCAGCAATGGACTGAGGAGAGTGTCCTTGCAAGGCAGTTGAGCATATGGGTGTGCTCTCCATTCAAAGTACAGGATTGAACCTTGAAGAAGGAGGAGCAGGGCTCTCAGATGACACTAAGTATCCTTCTTTACCCTATAAGAACAAGAAAGTTACTGTCAGTGGACAGGAAAACCTTGCCTTGTGGGTGAGTAATATCCAGATACACCAGGGTCTGAAGTCATAGGGCTCATTAACAACAACTGCCACTGGAGAGAATCAATTCTTGATTTAAGGACCTGCCAGATCCTGTACCAAAACTGCCATTTCTATTAATATTATACAAGCTACTACTGAAACATCAATAGTTATTCATTGATTATCTATGCTTCATAAAAATAAAGTAATGATTATCCCTGGCTAGTCATGGGACAATTCGATGGAAATGTATATATATATATATATATATATATATATATATATATATATATATATATATATGTATGTATATATATATATGATGAACCTCTAGAAATAAATTTAAAAGTTTGAGTTCCGTAATAACAATCCTGTGCTAGAAATTTCTATTTTAATATCCCCAAGAAGATAAAATTTATCATTTTTTACCACTGACCTAAAAATGCAGCTTTGAAACTAAACCTGGATTGTGATTAACAGGAAATCTCAGTTCAGAAATGCTCCCCTGAGACTTAGTTGTCTAAAAGGGCATTTAATATCAAAGCCATTTACTGAATGGCAGGATATTGATTTGATTTGTAACAGGACATCAGGATATAGAACGTTACCAGTACCCAAATCCTCAAGTGCTGACCTCAAACATTTGTTGTATTGTGTGCACAGCCTAGATTAGGAAAGCTGGGCTTCTAGGCTTATACTCTGCCTTGTGTGTTAGTGATAAATCAAGTGCTATCTCTTAGGTAAGCAAGTCTAATTTGTTGTCTTTTAACTTCTGTATTTTAAATTTATTACTAATAGCTCCATTAAAAGGCAACATATTTTCCTTTAAGGAAGTATTGTATGTCTCACAAAGAAAACTACACTGAGAAGTGCTTGCATAATATAAAAAAAATATTGCTATGACAACTGAATGGATCATTATTAGCATCAATTTTGAACTGATTTTTATCTAAAAAATGTTTGCATATATGTTCAAAATCAATTTTCTTCTGCACTTACTGAATATCAAGTTCATGTTTATGTGAGAGTTGTGGCAGAGACAACTATTTGCACTTAAAGGTAAGAGAAAGATGACTTAATTATTTCAAATCTCAAATATTTCTGTGAATATTGTAAAAAAAATATTTTCACACCAAAGGAACATGATTATATAAAAATTTCCCCTGCATTTTCTATTACACCCTAGACTATGAATAGATTTATCTTAAATCATGATTTTTCCTTGGAAGTTTTTGTTTATGTTGCAGTGTGAGAAATGAAATGGAAATGTTTCCAATCTCATGACCAAAATATACTCACTTAAATCAATACGTATTCAAAAGGACACACAGACAATCTTCAACTTATATGTATATGCATTAAAGAGATTACTGACATAAAAGATAATTCCAGAGAGAAAGACTTCAAGAAAGCTAAATGCAAGCTGCTCTTTGTATTGCTGTGATTCAGTCCCTCCCCATGTGTACTGTGTCCTCCTTTGTGCTCACTGACAGACACATCTGCTGGAGAACCTTTAACTGGTGTGTTCATGGCGACCCCTGCTGGAGACATGGTCAAAGTGATGACAGAATGAGCCTTTATGCAAGCTTAACAGAAATCTGTCTCCTTAGTGCTAATTAGCAGCCCTTTTATTTTCATCCAGTGTGCACAACCATTTACCATGATATTTCTTATATCTACTAACAATATATCTTCTTACATCTTTTATCCTTTTCTAATTCCCCAGAACTATGCATAAAATGGATTCCAGAAGCCAGAGGATAAGCAGGTATAATCATGAAAAATGCAATTATTACTTCTTCCACCCGTTTGTAGACCTAAGCATACTCAAATGCTTAAGTGTACTGGTTATATTTTGTCATCTTGACACAAACATAGATATATATGAGAAGAGAGAAATTTGGTTAAGAATTACCTCCATTGGATTGTCCTATGAGCAACTTTGTTCTTCATTAATGATTGATGTGGGAGGGCTCAGCCCACTCTGGGTGGTGCCACTGCTGGAAAGGTGGTCTTAGGTAATAGTCCATTGTCCCTGCATCAGTTCCTGCCTACAGGTTTCTGCACTGAATTACTACCCTGACTTAATTCAGTGGTGGACTATAAACTGTAAGCTGAGTAAACCCACTCCTCTCCAAATTAATGGTCTGAGATTTATGATCCTCATGAAATGGCAAAGATGTGACTTTAGCAAATAGAGGAAGGTCTGAAGACACTATGGATGAGGTAGTGTGTAAGGAGAATTACTGAGTGCTCCCTGTACAAGTTGATTCAACCTCATCCTTCCCTTCCCAGGAACTCAGAGCTGACTCGTTCATTCTAGACATTGCCACCCCTCTGCCTCATTTACCCTTGTTTATCTGTGGTATGTGCAGGAAGGGAAATTTGGAAGCTGAATTCCCCCTTTTCTCGTACCATTTATTGTGGGATATTTGATCACACTGTGAAACTCCAAGACTGTGTTAATAAAATCAACCTTGGACCAGGGGTGGGGCCAGCAACTAGTTGGCAGGAATTAGCATTAGAGAGTATGGAGGAGCCAGAAACAGGGTAGGGAGATGCCCAGGAAGGATTACAGATGGACTTAGAGTTTCACAGGCTTTTTTGGTTTGGGATGGCTGGAGTGATGCTTTCTTCTGGGCACTCTGGCCAAACAGGGAGGTCAGCTGGTTTCCTCTCAGCCTCTCTGATATAGCAGGTTTTTTACCCCAACATCAGACTCCTGAGTCTTTATTAATAAATAGAATGACTTAGTTAAAAACAACATTTGGTGTCCCAGATCAGGTACATATATCTAAGCATAGAGTAGCTGGCATGCTACCTGGAGGGAGTCTAAATGGAAATGCGTACCACAGCATGCCATCAGCAACTTCTCAGAGCTGGGGTGGGTAAATATGTTGCCAGGTTGTGCCTGAATATCATGTAAGAGGGAGTCAGGAAGACAGAGAGGGAGAGAGAGAGGGAGAGAGGAAGACACACACAGAGAGAGAGAGAGAGAGAGAGAGAGAGAGAGAGAGAGAGAGAGAGAGAGAGAGAGAGAGAGGGAGAGAGAGGAAGTAGATGGGAGGGACATCCTGTCAGTTGGAAGACTTTTGAACTGCCATAGGAGAAAGCTTTTTCTGTGATGGCAGGAGAGGAGAAAGCACCTGGGTGCTTGCTCTGCCCTGTTTGCTATCAGGCTTTCACCCCGGCACCTGGCTCCTGAGTCTTTATTGATAAAATCAAACGATTGAGATTTAATGAAAAACAACAATGGGCAAGTCTATGAAACATTTTCTTGATTGGTAATTGATGTGGGAGAGCCCTGTTCACTGGCAGCGGTACTGTCTCTGGTGAGGTGGCCCTGGAATGTACAAGAAAGAAACCTGAGCAAGCAATGAGGGACGGCTGTGAGCAGCATTCCTCCCTGGTCACAACTTTAATTCCTGTTTTATTTCAGTTTCTGTCTTGATTTTCTCCCTTACTTCCCTCAATGATGAGCCATAAGCCCATCTAAATATATTTGTCAAATAAACACTTTCCTCTCGAAAATGATTTTGGTCAGTCAGTATTTTTATCACATGAACAGAATATAGCTGGAACAAGGCATTTTCTCCTTTGATTAAATATATTTCTAAGCCTCCCTCTACTCTTCCCCTTGCCCCTTTTTTCTCAATCCTATAGTTTGTTTATTTGTTTTTTTATTTCTTTCATTCCATCATTGCTGTCATGTAGCAATGCTCTGCATATTTTTGGATATTGATTTTGTATTCTGAAATGTGGCCAAATTCTTTGCTTGCTGGTGAGTGCCTTTACACACAAACAAAATGCTCAGATGCTAGGTTGGTGGGTTCTGTTGTCTTTAAGGTGTTAGACGTTCACTCATTAGTGGGATACAGGTGAGAGAATTATACCTTTCCCTGGCCCTGGTACGTCTGATAAGTGATTGCACCAAAAAGGAAGTTTCTACTTTCATTCCTTAATGAGTCAACAATGCATTTTGGTTGCCCTCTGAGTTTTCTTTGATCTGTTAAGAGACACATTTTGGTGCCTCCTGTGAGGAATATTTAATAAATTACTAACACAAATAATAAATAAGGAATAAATTGGCAAACAATTATATCCTTAATGATGCAGATGAGCAAAAACAACCATGTTTTTGAGGTTCATTCTCTGAGCAAATGGATAGAAGACAGCACAAGTGGACTACATGTTAATATACCCTCCAGATGTGCAAAAACATGACCAAAAGCACTTTAAAATTTTCAACCTACAATGGATTTGTAAATTTGGACACATTCTGAGGCAGAATATTGTGATTGTGTAAGCACCTGGTAGAGGCAATAAACTCCATGACACAAAAGAGGCTGTGAGCTCTGATCCTAGTCAGGTCAACACACATCAATCAAGAATAAAACCCCAAAGTAGGGAAATGATGTTCCAACCAAGCCCAGTCCTGTACATTTCACCAGCTCTCCACAAGGCCTTCATATGATAAAACAACTAAGGGATTACTCCATTAATTACAATGGATGTCTCATGACCTGTTCATCTCTGGAAATGACCTCAGAATAATTCTGGAGAGGTATTGTCTGTTAGTCTTTACTTCCTCTGGTTTCCTGTAGAGTTGCTCAATAAAGACCCTTGCTGAAATGTAAAGTCAAAGGAAAGGATTTTCCCATCCATAGGCACCTATGATAAATCATATGAGACAAGGATTGAGCCTCTCCTGTGTTATGTCACATGCAGATTGAAGCATCAACAGTGTCTCCTTGAACTTCCCAGACCTATCCAAGGACCACATGGTTAGGCAGTTTATTCCCTGTTGTGGTAGATGCACACTGAGTGCTGGAAGAGGACCACAGAGAGAAGGATTACTATGCAGATATCTGGGCACTTTGAAGCAAACTATTTCTTTCTTTCTTTCTTTCTTTTTTTTTTTTTTTTTTGGTTTTTCGAGACAGGGTTTCTCTGTGTAGCTTTGTGCCTTTTTCCTGGAACTCACTTGGTAGCCCAGGCTGGCCTGGAACTCACAGAGATCTGCCTGGCTCTGCCTCCCAAGTGCTGGGATTACCACCGCTCGGCCAAATATTTCTTGATATGCAAGCAGTCTGAGCACTCAAACAAGGAGCAGCAGCTGGGGTAGCACAGCCTCCAACTTCTACTTCCCCCCATGGTTTATGTCATGGCTTGTATCACTGTGGGAGGAGCATTGTAATGCTGTAGACAATAATAGGTTGCAACATCTTCAGGCTCCAGGTTGCTGATGGTTAAAGTAAAGCTTTTCCCAGAGTATTGGCCACTGAACCTTGATGGGACACCAGATTGCAAACTAGTTGCATAATAGATCAAAAGTGTAGGAGCTTGTCCTGATTTCTGCTGGTACCAGTTTAGGTTATTGCTAATGCCCTGACTTGCCAGACAAGTGATTGTCACTCTGTCTCCAATAGATGCTGACAGGGAGGATGGAGATTGTGTTACTTGAATGTCACATCTGGCACCTGACAATAAAAAAACAAACAAACAAACAAAATAACATAATTAACAATGTTATAGTAGGAATTCCTTGATTAGTAGGGAAGTGATGGCTACTCCAGGCTGAACAAATTTTCTATGCTGTGCAACTTACCTGAGAGCCAGAGTAGCAAAATTGCCAGGATCTGTTCAGGAGCCTTCATGGCCATGCTGTGTCCTGACTTGGACTGACTCCTTCAGACACTGAACAGCCAGCTAAGAATCTGTCAGTTAAGTGGGATATGCTCTGGGCACATGCAAATCAGCAAAGTCTTTCAGGTCTAGGCACAGCTGCAGGCTTTGTTCAGCTCAGTAACACAGGAAGTTACAGTCTATAGGGACCCTCCACCAGACCTGGGAGACACATACTGGGTGCTGAGAAAGTGTTTCCCCATGGGGACTACAGGATATAATTAGTCCAGTGCCCTTAAATAGAGTGGTTTCGTTTTGTTTTGTTTTGTGTCTCACTACACAGATGAAATATTTTTCTTTTTAATTTTGAATATAAGATGGACAGTTGGAGATTTAATTCTTTGGAAATTGCAACAAATTTAAGTTGAGGCCAAGTGTTGTCTTTTTTCTTCTCTGGGGTTTTATGTGATAAATCATCAGGACAAGTGATGGACAGAGATTTAATTTTGACTGAAAGTTAGATGTATAAAGGTAATAAAAGGAGGTCAGCATATATGCATACATTTATAGCTCTATGGTAAAGTAACACAATGTAAAAATACCCTTTGATAAACATAGTTTAATGATCTGCTGGGGAGGGCCTAGATACTGAGTGTCATAACTAAATTGTCACCCTCACGTAAGTGTTGTCCTCTATTTCTTAAGAACCTTTTTCACTCAGCCAGTTTAGGGAACTTACTTGTCCTCTGCCTTTTGGAAGACTCTGTCATGTCTCTTTCTCTAAGAACACTAAATAATTCCCAAATCAGTGTCTTCTACACTCTGGGATAACCATTCATTATCTTTCTTATTCAAGCTTTTCCTTGTTAGAAGCAAAGGCATGTTATACACAACAAAGTCTATCCTTGTAGTAACTCTGATCTACAAACCTACAAATTCCCCATCAAATATGTCTTCTTGTTTTATTTCACACCATGGTGTTAGTTTTATGTCAACTTGACACAAGCTAAAGTCATCTGAGGGGAGAAAACCTCAATTGAGAATATGTCTCCATTAGATAATGCTATATACAATCCTATGGATATTTTTTTTTAGTAATTGATGGTGAAGGGCTTAGCTCACTGTAGGTAAGGCCATCCCTGGACTGGTGGTCCTGGTTTCTATAAGACAGCAGGCTGAGTAAGCCATAAGGAATAAAGGCCTCCCATGGCTACATTATCAGCTTTTCCCTTCAGGTTCCTGTCCTGATAGAGTCCCTGTCCTTTTTTCCTTCAATGGTATACAGTGATATGGAAGCATAGGTCAAATATACCCTTTCCTCCCCAACTTGGGCTTGGCCAGGGTCTTTCATCACAGTAATAATAACACTAACTAACACACATATTGAATGCAATCCTTTTTTTCTGTATTGAATAAATTAATTTTCTTGTGCTACTTAACAATGAGCTCTGGTGTGTCACCAATCTACAACATAACTAAATTATTATATGTTTGTTCCATATGAATTTACATGTCTAATCATCTTTTTATTTAATTTCTCATGGTTTTGTACATTGACTTAAACTTTTTATTTTTTGGTTTTTTGAAACAGGGTTTCTCTGTGTAGTTTTGGTGCCTGTCCTGGGTCTCGCTCTGTAGACCAGGCTGGGCTCAAACTCACAGAGATATGCCTAGCTCTGCCTCACAAGTGCTGGGATTAAAGGCATGCACTACCATGACCCAGCTTGACTTAAACATTTTAAGGAAAAAGTTTGGTAATTTAGTGGGCTTTGCAGTTCATTTGCAGCCAGTGAGTGTTTAAAGTTGGTTTAGGATTCTCCTGTCCCACTTCAGGACACTGGTTACTTGAGCATCAGGCCAATAGATTCATGGAGAAAGAACCATGGGGATCAGAGATCCAGGAGGAGGCAACAGAGCAGATTCCACAGCAAAAAGGAATTTAAGTAACTTCACACTGTTTTTTTTTGTTTGTTTGTTTGTTTTGTTTTTGTTTTTGTTTTTTTTTTGGTCCAGGAGTATTGTATGTCTGTTACAATTAACATGGTATAGTTAGCCCAGAGACAGTTCTGTGTTGTTTCTCAGAGAAGTCTACCTCAAGTCCAGTTTTCCTACCAGGGTCATTGAAATAGACATGGCATCTATTCGATTATAAACTTCCAAACAATTCAGACTCCATTCAGCAGATTTGCAGTATGAAATTGGCCAGGGACTTAATGTCACTGAATTGGTCTGTGATGCCAAATAACTGGTTAGAAAGTCTATAGCTGGAGACTTCCCTTCTGGACCAGAGGTGAGTATCCAGCTCCAACCCGGACCCCATCCCTGGGCACCAGCCACTCCGGGAAGACCTGCCCAACTTGGCCACAGGCTCTGGCCACCGGGCGGGTCCCCTTCTAGCCCCACCAGGAAGGATCCCCTTTTCCAAGCCTGCTGGCAGCCCCTGCAATCCCTGTGCCCTACCCCCACGCCCATCTGCCTGAGACCCCAGCCACTGCCTGAGACTTAGAGACCGGCCCCCAGCTCCCATCCTGCCCCAGATTGCCCTTCTGGACCAGAGCCCCACCAGGAGGGATCCCCTTCTCCAAGACCCTGGCAGCCCCTGCAATCCCTGTGCCCTGCCCCCACGCCCATCTACCCGAGACCCCAGCCACTTCCTGAGACTTAGAGACCGGCCCCCAGCTCCCATCCTGCCCCCAACTTCCCTTCTGGACCTGAGGTCCCATCATGGCCCAGACTTCTCTTCTGGACCAGAGAGAGTTGGACAAGAGAACTCCCTTTTGGATGAGAGAGAGAGACTTCCTGAATCTGTCAGCTCTTTCTGAAACAAGTACACTGATAAGACCAGGAAGGAACCAAGAGGAGATGGGCAGACGTCAAGGCAGAAGTACATACTACAAAATGAAGAGCAATACAGCATCACCAGAACCTAGCCCCCATCCAACATCTAGACCTGAACACCAAAAATTGGAAGAAGCAGAAGAAAGTAGCCTTATGAGTAACTTCATGAAGAAGGTAGAGGCTTGTGTAGAGGAAAAGACAAGAAAATTGGAAGAATGCTGTAAACAACTAGAGGAAAGGGCAAACAAATTAGAAGAAAACAATAAAGCCCTCCAAGAAAACAATAAATTCCTGGAAGAAAACAATAAAGTCCTGCAAGAAAACAATAAAGCACTGAAAGAAAATCATGAAAAAGTAATGAAACAAACAAAGGAAACAGTCCAAGAGCTGAAAAGGGAATGTGAAAAAATAAAGAAGACACAAACAGAGGGAATGCTGGAAATAGAAAACCTGAGTAAAAGATCGGGAACTTCAGATGCAAGTATAACCAACAGAATGCAAGAGATGGAAGAGAGGATTTCTGGCATTGAAGACACAGTAGAAGAAATAGTTTCATCAGTCGAAGGAAACACTAAAGCCAACAAAGTCATGAACCAAAATGTCCAAGAAATTTGGGACACCATGAAAAGACCAAACCTACGAATTATAGGGATAGAAGAAGGTGAAGAATACCAACTCAAAGGCACAGAAAATATATTCAACAAAATTATAGAAGAAAACTTTCCCAACTTAAAGAAGGAAATGCCTATGAAGATACAAGAAGCCTATAGAACACCAAACAGACTAGACCCCCAAAAAAGTCCCCTTGACATATAATAATTAAACAACTAAATGTACAGAATAAAGAAAGAATATTAAGAGCAGCCAAGGAAAGAGGCCAAGTGACCTATAAAGGTAAACCCATCAGAATAACACCCGACTTCTCAATGGAGACTTTGAAAGCCAGAAGGACCTGGACAGATGTAATGCAGACACTAAGAGACCATGGATGTCAGCCCAGACTAATATACCCAGCAAAACTTTCAATCATCATAGACGGAAGGAACAAGACATTCGAAGACAAAGCCAGATTTAAACAATACCTATCCACAAACCCAGCCCTACAGAAAGCACTAGAAGGAAAATTCCAACCGAGGGAAGTCAGATACACACTCGAAAACACAGGCAATAGATAAAGCCACAACAGTAAACCCCAAGAAGAGAAGTACACACACACTACCACCAAAAATAACAGGGATGAAGAATCACTGGTCATTAATATCCCTTAATATCAACGGACTTAATTAACCTATAAAAAGACATAGACTTACAGAATGGATACGAAAGCAGGACCCATCTTTCTGCTGCATACAAGAAACACATCTCAAATTCAAAGACAGACACTACCTAAGAATAAAAGGCTGGGAAAAGACTTTTCAATCAAATGGTCTTAAGAAACAAGCAGGGGTAGCCATCCTGATATCCAACAAAATAGACTTCAAACTAAAATCAATCAAAAGAGATAAAGAAGGACATTACATCCTCATCACAGGAAAGATCCACCAAGATGAAGTTTCAATTCTGAAGATATATGCCCCAAACACAAGGGCATCCACACATATAAAAGAAACACTACTAAAGCTTAAACCACATATAAAACCCCACACATTAATAGTGGGAGATCTCAACACCCCACTTTCACCACTGGACAGATCTCCCAAATCGAAAATTAACAGAGAAATAAAGGACTTAACTGATGTCATGACCCAATTGGACCTAATAGATATCTGCAGAACATTCCATCCTAACAAGAAAGAATATACTTTCTTCTCAGCACCCCATGGACCTTTCTCTAAAATCGACCACATACTTGGCCATAAAGCAAATCTCAACAGATACAAAACAATCAGAATAACCTCCTGTGTTCTATCAGATCACCATGGTTTAAAGCTAGATTTCAACAACAACAAAAACTACAGAAAACCTACAATCTCATGGAAACTGAATAATGCTCAACTGAATCACCAATGGGTTAAGGAAGAAATAAAGAAAGAAATTAAAGACTTCCTAGAGATCAATGAAAATGAAGACACCACATACCCAAATTTATGGGACACTATGAAAGCAGTGTTAAGAGGGAAATTCATAGCACTAAACGCCCACATAAAGAAGTTGGAGAAATCCCACACTAGTGAATTAAGAGCACATCTGAAAGCTCTAGAACAAAAAGAAGCAAAGTCTCCCAGGAAGAATAGACGCCAGGAAATTATCAAAGTGAGAGGTGAAATTAATAAATTAGAAACTAAGAGAATAATACAAAAAAATAATGAAACAAAGAGTTGGTTCTTTGAGAAAATCAACAAGATAGACAAGCCCTTATCCAAACTAACCAAAAGACAGAGAGAGAGAATCCAAATCAACAAAATCAGAAATGAAAAGGGGGACATAACAAGAGACATTGAGGAAATCCAGAAAATTATAAGGTCATATTTCAAAAACCTCTACTCCACAAAACTGGAAAACCTAAAAGAAATGGACATTTTTCTGGATAGATACCACATACCTAAGTTAAATCAAGACCAGATAAACTATTTAAATAGCCCAAATAACCCCTAAGGAAATAGAAACAGCCATTAAAGGTCTCCCAACCAATAAAAGCCCAGGACCAGATGGTTTCAGCGCAGAATTCTACCAGATCTTCAAAGAAGAGTTAATACCAATACTCTCTAAATTGTTCCACATAATAGAAACAGAAGGAACATTACCAAACTCCTTCTATGAGGCTACAATAAACCTGATTCCTAAACCAAACAACGATGCAACAAAGAAAGAGAACTACAGACCGATCTCCCTCATGAACATTGATGCAAAAATACTCAATAAAATACTGGCAAACAGACTCCAAGAACACATCAGAACAATTATCCACCATGATCAAGTAGGCTTCATCCCAGGGATGCAAGGGTGGTTCAACATACGAAAGTCCATCAATGTAACACACCATATAAACAAACTCAAAGAAAAAAACCACATGATCATCTCACTAGATGCAGAAAAGGCATTTGACAAAATCCAACACCCCTTCATGATAAAAGTCTTGGAGCGATCAGGAATACAGGGAACATACCTAAACATAATAAAGGCAATATATAGCAAACCAACAGCCAACATCAAATTAAATGGAGAGAAACTCAAAGCAATACCACTAAAATCAGGAACGAGACAAGGCTGTCCACTCTCCCCATACTTATTCAATATAGTACTTGAAGTTCTAGCCAGAGCAATAAGACAACATAAGGAGATTAAGGGGATTCAAATTGGAAAGGAAGAAGTCAAGCTTTCCCTATTTGCAGATGACATGATAGTATACTTGAGTGACCCCAAAGATTCCACCCAGGAATTGATAAAGCTTATAAACATCTTCAGCAACATAGCAGGATACAAGATCAACTCAAAAAAATCAGTAGCCCTCCTATATACAATGGACAAAGAAGCTGAGAAGGCAATTAGAGATACATCACCCTTTACAATAGCCACAAATGACATAAAATACCTTGGGGTAACACTAACCAAGCAAGTGAAGGACCTATATGACAAGAAGTTTAAGTCCCTGAAAAAAGAAATTGAAGAAGATCTCAGAAAATGGAAAGATCTCCCATGCTCATGGATAGGCAGGGTTAACATAGTAAAAATGGCAATCTTACCAAAAGCAATTTACAGATTCAATGCAATCCCCATCAAAATACCAACACAATTCTTCACAGACCTGGAAAGAACAATACTCAACTTCATATGGAAAACCAAAAAAACCCAGGATAGCTAAAAGAAACCTGTACAATAAAACAACTTCTGGAGGCATCACAATCCCTGACTTCAAGCTCTACTATAGAGCTACAGTAATAAAAACAGCCTGGTATTGGCATAAAAACCGACATGTGGACCAATGGAATCGAATTGAAGACCCTGACATTAACCCACACACCTATGGACTTATAATTTTTGACAAAGAAACCAAAAGTGTACAATGGAAAAAAGAAAGCATCTTCAACAAATGGTGCTGACATAACTGGATATCAGCGTGTGAAGGCTGCAAATAGATCCATATATGTCACCGTGCACAAAACTTAAGTCCAAGTGGATCAAACACCTCAACATAAATCCAGCTACTCTGAACCTGCTAGAAGAGAAAGTAGGAAATAGTCTTGAACGCATTGGCATAGGAGATCACTTCCTAAATATAACACCAGTAGCGCAGACACTGAGACAAACAATCAATCAATGGGACCTCTTGAAACTGAGAAGCTTTTGTAGAGCAAAGGATACGGTCAACAAGGCAAAGCGACAGCCTACAGAATGGGAAAAGATCTTCACCAACCCCACATCTGACAGAGGACTGATATCCAGAATATATAAGGAACTCAAGAAATTAGACATCAAAAGGACCAACAGTCCAGTTGAGAAATGGGCTTTAGAACTAAACAGAGAATTCTCAACAGAGGAAACCCAAATGGCTGAAAGACATTTAAGGAATTGCTCAACTTCCCTAATGATCAGGGAAATGCAAATCAAGACAACTCTGAGATACCACCTTATGCCTGTCAGAGTGGCTAAGATCAAAAACAATGAAGACACTTTATGCTGGAGAGGATGTGGAACTAGGGGGACTCTCCTCCACTGCTGGTGGGAATGCAAGCTTGTACAACCACTTTGGAAATCAATACGGTGCTTTCTTAGAAAATTGGGAATCAATCTCCCCCAAGATCCAGCTATACCACTCCTGGGCATATACCCAAGAAATGCTCAATCATACCACAAGAGCACTTGCTCAGCTATGTTCATATCAGCATTGTTTGTAATAGCCAAAACCTGGAAACAACCTAGATGCCCTTCAACTGAAGAATGGATAAATAAATTGTGGCACATATACACAATGGAATACTACTCAGCAGAGAAAAATAATGACATCATACGGTTTGCAGGCAAATGGATGGATCTAGAAAAAATCATCCTGAGTGAGGTAGCCCAGACTCAGAAAGACAAATATGGTATGTACTCACTCATAGGAAAATGCTAGATATGGAACAAGGATGACTGGACTGCTACTCACATCACCAGTGAGGCTACCTGGAAAACGGGACCCCAAAAAAAGACACGGAGAAATGGACGAGATCTACATGAACAGCCTGGTCATGAGTGGGAACAATAAAGGGTGATGGTCGAGGGAAAGAGAGTGGGAGATTCTAGCTGGATCAAGAAAAGAGAGGGAGAACAAGGAATAGGAGACCATGGTAAATGAAGACCACATGAGAAGGTGAGAAGGGGAGGAAGCAGAGAGCTAGGGAGGCCCACGGAGATCCACAAAGCTACTCCCGCAAAAGACTGCTGGCAATGGTCGCGAGACGGCAGGAACTGACCTACTCTGGTGATGGGATGGCCAGACACCCAGATAGTGGTGCCATAAACCCTATCCAAGGACTGAGGAATCTGAATGCATACATCCATGGCTGGGCCCCTGGTGGAGCACTGGGAGTCTAATTAGTGAGAAAGAAGAGGGTTTATATGAGCGAGAATTGTTGAAGCCAAGGTTGGATAAAGCACCGGGACAAATAACCAAATGAATGGAAGCACAGGATCTATGAACCAAAGGCTGAGGGACCCCCAACTGGATCAGGCCCCCTGAATGCGTGAGACAGTCATTTGGCTTGATCTGTTTGGGAGGCAGCTGTGAATTGGTGCCAAGTCCTGGGCTCGTTGCATGAGTTGGCTGTTTGAATCCTGGGACTTATGCAGGGACACTTGGCTCAGCCTGGGAGGGGGCGAATGGACCTGGCTGGACTGAGTCTACCAGGTCGACCCTGGTCCTCGGGGGAGACTTTGATCTGGAGGAGGTGGGAATGGGGGGTGGCCTGGGGGCAGGGTGGGCGAGAGGGGGAGAACAGGGGAATCTGTGGCTATTATGTTGAACTGAATGGTGTTGTAAAATAATAATAAAAAAAAAGTAATAAAAAAAAAAGAAAGTCTATAGCTGAAGAGATGGGGAAACTGGTCTGGCTTCAGCATGTACCAATCTAAACTGTGTTTTTATTCATCTATATGAGATCCTGACTTGATCTGAAGATAGTGCAACAGCTTCTCCAGGGCCAGTTGCCAGAGTGAGCACAGTCTGGGTTATCATGATATTACCACTGGATACTAAAAGCATAATAAAAGAGAAAGGTTACTTAATATACAGGTATAGCAAAATATTTAAAGATTATTTCCGCTAATGCTTTGTTTCCTACTAATCATGTTCACAGCTTTGGTTCATATTCTTTTTTTTTTTTTTTTTTAATTTGTTATTTCTTTTTTATTATTATTATTATTATTATTATTATTATTTTACAACACCATTCAGTTCAACATAATAGCCACAGAATCCCCTGTTCTCCCCCTCTCGCCCACCCCTCCCCCCAGCCCACCCCCCATTCCCACCTCCTCCAGATCAAGGTCTCCCCCGAGGACCGGGGTTGACCTGGTAGACTCAGTCCAGGCAGGTCCATTCCCCCCTCCCAGACCGAGCCAAGTGTCCCTGCATAAGTCCCAGGATTCTTAAAGTTAGTTCATTCAAAAAGAAAGTATACAGAGATTTACAAAAAATAAGCATAGTCCTGAGTTAACCTGTACCACATTCTTCCACATTGGCAGATCTACAACCAGAACACAAATCCTTGTCCATTCTGGCATCTCTCTTAGTCACATATCTAAACCCACAGAACCATACTGGAACACTATCTGCCATCTCATACATTGACAGATCATGGATGAGCAGTGGTGGAGTCTCAGAGCCCATTTTATGCTAGGCATCTGTCTTAGTTAGTGCTTCTATTGCTGCAAAAAAATCAAAAAATGTTTAGAGAGTAAAGGGTTTATTTGGCTTATACTTCAACATTGTTACTCATCACTGAAGGAAGTCAGGACAGGAACTCAAACAGTGAAGGATCCTGGAGGCAGGAGCTGATGCAGAGGTCATGGAAGGAAGCTGCTTACTGGCTTGCTTTTCCTGGATTGCTCATCCTGCTTTCTAATAGAACCCTGGACCACCAGCCCCAGGATTGCATCACCCCCATGTGCTCCAGCCCAATGGATTCCCCATTGGTCACTAATTGAGAAAAAGTTTTATAGCTGGATCTCATGTAGGCATTTACTCAACTGAGTCTCTTTTCTCTCTGAAGACTCTATCTTGTGTCAAGCTGACACATAAAAACAGTCAGTACAGCATCCATCTTGGCATCCATTAGCCATCTGTCTCTGACTCCAGTGCCCGAAAGATAAGGTCCAAGTAATTCTGACTAAGTGACTCCCACCCAAAAATATGCAGCCATGAAATCTACTTGTTATAATATCACATATTCATTATCATAAGTGGATCCTAACTTTGAACTGTCATATTTGAATGATTAATCTGAAGTCTGTAAAGTTGAAAATAAAAAGGTCTGATTAGAGAATGATTGAGAAGAGAAAATGAAGGGATAAAATTAATGTGTGTGATGTTAAAGTAGACAGTAAGAATAGTAGGGGCCAAGAAGTTTAAGTAAGACTAGAGAAGGGACTAGGGGAGAGGAGAAGATGTTGAGTAACCAAAAGTAAGAGTGTAAAAAAATAACCATATGGAAACATACTATTTTCTTACTCTTTTTAAAAAGGAGAATCAATAATCAATGAAGCACACTACATGGTGAGTGATGCTCCTCTAGAAACCACAGGTTATAAGGGCTGTGCCCTTCTCTCCAGTATTGTAGCCACTATTGCCTTTAGCTATTAACAAGCTGCTCTGTTCCAGTACATAAAACCCAGCTCATGCTCATGCAAGCAAAGAAAAATTAACTCAATGACTCATAAAAGAATCTTTACTGTTGAAGGGGGTTGTTGAGAATAAGATTTTTCAGTGTTAGAGGAAAGGAGATAATTGGGAGTAAAAATTAAAATATAAAATAATCATTGTGTTTTTTTTTAATTTCCAAAGAATATAATAAATTAAAATAAACAAAATGAAAATGAACAACACTGTCAGTATATTGGACACCACTAAATGAATTCAAATGTATATTGCTGGCTTTATGCAAAGAGGAGAGAAAGGTGAACATGCACCAACCATTGTAAATGGAGTTCTATCTGAACATGAAGGTCACAGAAGCTCAAAGACTCTCAAATAAATTCAATGCAAAACACCTGTCCAAAATATCAAGTCTCATGTTAAAAAAAAAGCATAGAGGTAGAAAGCAGGGGCTAAGTTTTATTGAAGGGAATCCACTAGACTGACAGCAATTTCTTAATAAGAATATAACATGTAGGAGATAATTGGATAATACAGCCAAAGTTCTAGAAAGAAATAACAGCAAAAAGTTCCCTGCCCACCAAAAAATACAATTACCAGAAAACGTCAAAATTGAAAGAAAAATAAGCAGTCTCTGAAAACAAAAGAAAAGTAATTTAACCTGAAAATAGGTTTGCATTAAAGTCAACAAATTTACACAATAATATATAAACTGAACTTATGGAGTCAATGAACAGACTTTACACAAAGAGAACAAAGGGAAGTAGAATGTGAAATATTTATATTAATAAAATGTAATTTAAGTCAAAAGAATAAAATGTGGCAAATGAAGTAGTTATATAGTAAAGGAGACAGTTTAATAAAGAAATCAATGTCTCAGTTTCCTTTCAGCTTAATTGGTAATTTTGAATGATGAAGGCAGACAAGACCTGTTGCATCAACATGGGTTTTCACTCAGCTTTAGCCCATCATTCATTGTTACTGAGAGAGCACCTGTTCACATTCTCCTCAGCAGTTTCATTGTTATTGAAAATGAAGAGGACTGAGATCCACAGCTCTTGAGGTGTCACCAAGGCATAGCTCAGTAAAATTATATTTTATTTTTGTTCATTTGTTTATTTTTATTTATTTATTATTTGTTATGTGTTTGTGTGTGTGTGTAGGTATATTGATTTCACAGCACACGGGGAAGACAGGAGACACATGTAGGAGTCAGTCCTCATCTACCATGTTGGTCCAGGGAAAACTCAAGTTGTTTTCCTTGATTGCAAGATCTTTTATTTGTTGAGATATGTCACCAATTCTCTCAGTGAACTGATTTTAGCTCCATATTTTGAGAGTGGAAAATTTTCTCCAGGGGTTAATAAATGATTCAGCAGTTAAGAGTGCTTGTTGTTTTCCAGAGGATCTGAGGTTAGTAACTAGCACCTATGTTGAGCTGTTCACTATTGCCTATAAGTCCAGTCCATACCCTTTTGACCTATGTAGGCACCCACATGCATGTGTGCTTACATGCAGAAAAATACACCAACAAATACACATAATTTATTTAAACAGAAAAATCTCTTTCTCACAGATAGAATGGTAAAAGTTCAATGCAAATACAAGAGTAAAGGGAATGTTTTATGCTTCATGAATGGAATATGGAGTTCAGGACAGGCTGTTATTACAGTCTGATGAAAGCCCTTATCCTAGTTGGTTTTTGTCAGCTTGATACACGCTAGGGGAATCTGGACAGAGGGAACGTCATTGAGAAAATACTTCAATCTGATTGACCTCTAGACAATTCTCTGAATTATTGTCTTCATAAATGATGAATGTGAAAACATTCACCCCAATAAAAACAGTGACACCCTTAGAAAGTTGATCCTGTGTAATATAAGAAATCAGGCTGAACAAACCATGCGGACTAATTCAGTAAGCATCACTCCTTCATTTCCTCTCCTTCCTGCCTCCTGGTTCATGATCTGTATGAGTTCACGCTCTTAGTTCCCTTCATGATGGACTGTGATGTCAAGTGTAAACTGACCTCCTTTCCTTCCCAAGTTGCTTTTGGTCATAGTGTTGATCACAATAGAAAACCGTCTCGGGCAGGCCTCCAGAGTTTTCACATGGCTCCTATATCCAACTAGTAGGAAAGACTTGTTAGGAAAAAGGCTTGTAGAAAAACAGTTGGTGAATTTGTGCTCTGAAATGAGAATGACCAAAGTAAGCTTTTAAACTATCACTGCTCCATAGACTCTTCTTCAATGAAGGTGTTTGTGTACAAAATCTACAATACAATACACACTAATCAAAGAGTGTACATGGACACTGAACACTTGAAGTATAATGAGTGCAACTAGAGTTTTTGTATATACTTAAATCAAATTTAAATTTTATTGTCATGTGTGGCTAGTATTAACCTCATGGAACTACATTGTTTTAGCATTAATAGTCAGCAGTCTCATCAAAGCAGCCACCTGCCTTAATTGTTGCATAGGGTTTACCTCATAGTCACTGCTATAGTAATCATCAGAGACAGCTTCAGGTTCTATCATACCCAGATCCATTGTCACTAAGCTATGAGGGATGCTGGTCTATCTCTTGGACAGTTGATAAATTTTTAAAACAGTTCATTCTGGTCTCTAATTGAAGCATTACAAGTGGACTCTTCTATCAGTGACCTTTTCCCTTATATTGGCCTTTCAGGTGATGGGAATGCTTTCAACAAGATTGACATCTCAGCATTTTACCAAGATGACAGTGTTTAGTTATATCTAAAAAGGTATCCAAATCAGAATCTCATTTAAGAATGTTGCACTGTTAATATAAGCTGCATAGCAGTCCTTTGCTTTCTTCATATCATAAAAGTTTTAATGTTTAGTCCTTCCATTTTCATCTGTGTTACTATATTTTATAGCTTCTTTGCTGATTTCTTCTTCAGGTCTATTTTCTCTCTCTCTCTCTCTCTCTCTCTCTCTCTCTCTCTCTCTCTCTCTCTCTCTCTCTGTGTGTGTGTGTGTGTGTGTGTGTGTGTGTGTGTGTGTGTGTGTGTGTGTGTGTTGGGTGGGTTCTGTTATTTTTATTAGTTTTTCAGGTATCTTTCTGATTCCCCTTGCAATTACATCCCATTTTTATCATTGATAAAAAGAAGATTTGATTAGTTCAGGTCATAAAATGCTTTCTGTTCAACGTGAGGACATGAGTTTCATCCCCAGAACACATCTAAAAATATTTCAAGGACAGTTGCAAATGGTCATAATACCAGCCTGTAGCATGGAAGAAACAGGAAGAGACAGACAGGGGGCTCCCTGGCCACCCCATCTAGCTTACTCAGCAAGCTCCAGGCAAGTGGAAGTCCCTGTCTCAAAAACAGCACAAAATTAAAATAATGTAAAATACATCAGTGGATCAACCCAAAATGTGGGACTGGACTTCCAAATTTGCAGGTACACCCACATGTGTGCACACACATATTCACTAGTTGCACACCCCCATATGCACATGAAATGAATATGACTTGTGTTTTAAAAATTTTTTTAATTGTTTAAGATTCTTTTGTGACTGATATATACTATATCTTAGAGAATATTCCATGTGCTCTTGAGAAAAATGTGCACCCTGCTCTTGCAGGCAGAGTGTTTGATGTAAGTCTATTAGGTCTAAATGGTCTAAAGTGTTAGAGAAATAATGATGTCACACTTTCCCTTTCTTACCTGTTCTGTGCACTTCTAAGTAAAATACTGAAATTCTCTACTATTATTGTATTGTTGTATATGTCTCTGCTTGGTTATCCCATTGTTTTTTCCCTATACATTCAATTTCTGAGATTTGGTGAAAAGATACTCACAGCTCTTCTATTTTCCCCGTTACTAACTTTATGTTTGGAGTAGTTAAATCTTGCTGAATCAAGTCTTCTAAAAGACATTGATTTCTTCTTCATTCTTTATCTCCTTTTTCTTTAACAGGGTTTCAGTATCCCAGTTGACCTAAAATTTGTACTTCTCCAAAGTCCTCTTCCCTGCTCCTTCCCAGGCCTTTGGTATTCTTAATCTTCCCACAGGACTGCTCTTTGGATACCTGCCCCAAGAGACTGGTTCTCCTTCAAATGAGCATCATGTCATGTCATTTGTAATAAACCTTGTTTGTGGTCTAGCTGATTTGTTGTCTCAACCCTTTTAATGATGTTTCTCTCCTTGTCATTCCGGCCATGATTTCTGCTACTTTCTGGAATTCTGAATGAATTATTCTTGAGTTTCCTATAGGTCTTGCCAGCATGTTGTGTTTGCAAAGGGAATGATTTCACTTCTGAGGGATACTGCAGTTTTCTCTCTGTTGCAGGATGTACAGTCAACAAAAGGAACTCACACTCCCCCTCCCTGTTTCACTGAGGATCCTAGCCAGAGGGTCCTAGCCAGAGAGCATTTCCCTCTTCCATATATTTTTAAAATTTTATAAATGCCTATACCTGTGCCATGTGATATCTTAATCTTAGCCACATATGCCTTAAAAATATAAATAGTGTAGGTGAGGAACTAAATATTTAATTTTATTTTTCTATGTTTTTTCTAATTCTATTTTTCTACTACCTTGCTCTTAGAATTTACCAAATTACAGCATTTTACAAAATGATTAGCCTTATCACTACGCCAACCAAGGTGTTAAATATGAGGCCAGGGCCTGTCTCACAGCCACTACACCAAGCTAAGGAATGAACTGTTTCTGTTATAGACACCTAAAATAAATCACTGGAAACTGTGCTTCCAGGACTTTTTCCACTTTGAATACATGTGTATATTACAATAGATAGATAGATAGATAGATAGATAGATAGATAGATAGATAGATAGATAGATATAGATATGTGTGTGTAGAAGATTGAAAGTATAGTAATAACAAAATGCCATCAAATTGACATGTCTGAATTCCAGATGTTGTAACAGTGTACAGACAAAAAATCCTGAGGAGAAGCTTTGTCTACAAACACAGACTGACTGATTAAAAGGACAGTGATATGGAGAGGTTAGAATGTTGTTAGGACAATATTTAGTTCCCATGAACATACTTCAATAACCTATTTTCTCATACTGGGCTATGTCTTCCCCCACTTCCACTTCTCAATGTTTTATTTTTATTTTTTTTATTTTAAATCCCTCAATGTATGTGTTCTGTCAGAGCCTCCCACACCCACTATTAACAAAACTCTAATCCTCCAAGCCCTACTTAGAGGTTCGCTGTAGTGTTCCTTCCTCCTTTTCCTTCCCTCCTCTTCCTCTTCCTAACCTCTGCCTTTTCCTCCCTGTCTTCATCTTCCATGACCCATCATAATCTAGTTGAATGTATTTCACAAGACAAGTCATTTTAACAATATATCGGTGTTGTTTATCCTTCTGACAATTAAGAAGAAAAACTATACAAGTAACTCTATGATGTCTTCAAAATCATTTCTATTGGAGTCAATCACTATGATAAACTTCTAAGGAAACAAGGCATACTCACAAAAGTATCTTAGTGTCATGTATTGTCTATAAAGGTCAGCCAAATATCATAGTCATAATGAGTGATAGAACATTAGACATTTTTATCTCAGATTACAGAAAAGATCAAAATGTCACTGTCATCACTTGTATCTAAAATAATAGCACAGATACAATTCTATTAATAAATGAAAATGAAGGACATGAGATAAAATATTGCTGATAAGATTAGTATACAAATTCATAAATAAGGAATCTCTAAATATTTAGAATAAATTACAATAAAATCTATACATACACAAAGGATAGTGGAATAGCTCCTGTATGTTAACAGGCATACAAGTGAATGCAGACTTTATCTGTGTCATAACATGAACCACTTTTTAAGAAATATTTTTACATATATGAGTGTTTTATTTGCATGTTAATAAGAACATTGTGTGCCTGTCTGTTGCTCAGAGGCCAGAAGAGGGTACTGGATCCCCTGGAACTGAAGTCAAAGATAGCTGTGGGTCATCAAGTGGGTGCTGAGAATCAAACCCAGGTCCTCTTCAAGAGCATCAGGTACTCTTAACCACTCGTCATTCTCTCCAGGTCCATAAAACCACTTTTAAATGTATACTATCTCCAATTTGCACATAAACTCAATGTAATGGAACTAATATTCCTGAAAGAGTTTCTAAAGTTGATTAACTCAGTCCACAATTTATGTAGAAAATACAAAGACAGCAAAACTAAGAAAATGTGAAGCCCAGAAATGTGGTATTAAATCTTGTGATTTGTTCTCTTTTATTCAATCATAGTAATTAAGTCTGTGTGTACTCCATATGCACAGGGAGACACATATATGAATGAGACATTATAAAAAGAAAACACAGGAAATAGATCTGACACACACACACACAATTTCAAAAAAATAAAACAGAATTGAAGATAGATCACTATTGTTGGACTGATGATTTGTTTTGTTTCTAAAACTGTGCTATGGAATATAAATTCTTCAATACTACTACTTCTGGAGGCATGTTCAGAACAGCCCTTTACTCTCCATAATTTCATATAAACAAATGTGCATTGCACTTCACACAGTGGGATTGAAAGTTGCATGTGTGTGGTTCTATTTTGTTTGATACTTGTAAGCAGATGAGTGGATGGACATAGGAGCCAGAAGAATCCCATGTGAAGTGCTGCAGACAGCTGAGAGTATCAGCACCCAGGGATGCAATCTCAAGGCACAACAGAAGATCATGGTTAGGCAACTTCCACTTTCTCTGACACATGGGCTCTAGCTTTTGGGAGAAAAGCAGGAAATCTTTTTACTGTCAGCTTGTCTCAAGAGTATTTCCCTGACATTTAAATGCTGGTGTTTAGTAGCAAATTCATTGCATTTAAATGTGTGCTCAGAATGTCCACAGAAACTTCTACTATTCTGTAGGAGTTCCAGATGTTGATACAACTCAGAATCTTCACAGGAAATGGCTGTATCCTCTGCTAAGGCAGAAAAGGCATTGATACTCTGTATGGCTGGAAATGAAGATAGTTAGGTTACCAAGAGGACTGTTTAGCCTCTTGTAGAAAAGTAAATGTCTCTCTGTGAGATTTTTTAAAGATCCTCAGACATCTCAGAAACAGATTTTGTGAGTGAGTCATGAGGAGCAGCTGGGGCAACCCAACTTCTCACTTCTGCTTCCACTGAGGTTTATGTTAGGACTTGTATCACTGTGAGAGGAGTATAATCTTGTTGACAGTAATAAGTTGCAGTGTCTTCAGACTCCAGGCTGCTGATGATAAGAGAAAAATCTGTCCCAGACCCACTGCCACTGAACCTCGATGGGACCCCATCTGCCAAGTTATTTGTAATATTGATCAGGCACTTAAGAGATTTCCCTGGTTTCTGCTGGTACCAGTTTAAATAATTGCCAATGCCCTGGCTGGCCCGACAAGTGATAGTAACTCTGTCTCCCAATGATGCAGACAAGGAGGATGGGGACTGGGTCATCTGGATGTCACATCTAGCACCTAATAATGGAGACATAATAAATGTCCATATAGTTAGGCATGATAGAAAAGGACCTCCACCAATTGCCAGTCAACAATAATCACTATGTATTAGTGAAATACCCATTTTAGTCCTTTTTTTTTAACCTGGAAACAAGAGCAGCAGGAGCCCAAGGAGCTGAGCAGGGGCCCTCATGTCCATGCTGAGTCCTGACTGCAATGAAAACTGCACAGGGTGTGACTGGTATATGAAGAAGTCCTCAAGGCTGTGCAGTGAGTGCATGCAAATCACTGGGAAAAAGTTAGGGTGGGGCAGAGCTGCAAATCTTACTTATCTCAGTAACTAAGCACAAACCCAGTGTCCTCAAATTCCCAAGGTAAGACCATACATATGCCTACAGAGAATGCATTTCTTCTTTAAGTTTTAAATTTAGGGTGTTTCTTTGAAAATTTCTATGTACATACACTCTTCTTTTATAATATAATTATAATATATGTTAATGATAATATACACAAATATCTGACTGTCAAAGAATATATAGCAAAGGAGGGACTATTAAATCTTTAACTCACTCAAATAATTCCTATGGGTTAAAAAAAAATGCTGTGTCCTCCTTGTAAACTTGTGAACTTAAGCAGCATTCCTCTGTGGTCACTACTTTAATTACTGTTCCCAGGTTCCTGCTTGAGTTCCTGCCTCAACTTCCCTCAAAGGTGAGCTGTAGGCCCTCTGGATATCATATAAGCTCAATAAACTCTTTCCCTTCCAAACTGGTTTTGGTCAGTCAGTATTTTACCACATGAGCAGAAACATAACTGGAACAAGGCATTTTTTCTCCTTTGGTTAAATATATTTCTAAGCCTCCCTCATCAACTCTTCCCCTCACCCCTTTGTCTCAATCATATAGTTTGTTTATTTGTTTTTTTTTATTTCTTTTCACTCCATCATTGCCGTCAAGTAGCAATGCTCTGCATATTTTTGGATGCTGATTTTGTATTCTGAAATATGACCAAATTCTTTGATGTTGGTGAGTGCCTTTACACACAAACCAAATGCTCAGATGCTAGGCTGCTGGGTTCTGTCGTCTTTAAGGTGTTAGATGTTCACTCTCTAGTGGGATGCAGATGAGAGAATTATACCTTTCCCTTGCCCTGGTATGTCTGATAAGCAATTGCACCAAAGAGGAAGTTTCTGTTTCCATCCTTTTAATGTACCAACAATGCATTTTGGTTGGGCTCTGAGTTTTCTTTAATGTGTTAATGGACACATTTTCGTACCTCCTGTGAGGAATATTTAATAAATTACTAACACAAATAATGAAGAAAGAATCACTTTGCAAAAAATTATACCCTTAATGATGCAAATGAGCACAAACAACCATGCTTTTGAGGTTCATTTTCTGAGCAAATGGATAGAAGGGATCACAAGTGGGCTACATGTTAATATACCCTCCAGATGTGCAAAAACATGACCAAAAGCACTTTAAAAATTTCAGTCTGCAATGGCTTTGTAAATTTGGACACTTTATAAGGCAGAAAATTATGAAGTTGTAAGCTCCTGGTAAAGGTGATCAATTCCATGACACAAAAGAGGCTGTGAGCTCTGATCCTAGTCAGGTCAACACACATCAATCAAGAATAAAACCCCAAAGTAGGGAAATGATGTTCCAACCAGGTCCAGTTTTGTACATTTCACCAGCTCTCCACAAGGCCTTCATATGATAAAACAACTAAGAGATTACTCCATTAATTACACTGGATGTCTCATGACCTGTTCATCTCTGGAAATGACCTCAGAATAATTCTGGACAGGTACTGTCTGTTAGTCATTACTTCCTCTGGTTTCCTGCAGAGTTGCTCAGTAAAGATCCTTGCTGAAATGTAAAGTCAAGGGAAAGGATTTTCCCAACCATAGGCACCTGTGATAAACCATATGAAACAAGGATTGAGCCTCTCCTGTGTTATGTCACATGCAGATTGAAGCATCAACAGTGTCTCCTTGAACTTCCCAGACCTATCCAAGGACCACATGGTTAGGCAGTTTATTTCCTCTGTTGTGGTAGATGCACACTGAGTGCTGGCAGAGGACCACAGAGAGAAGGATTACTATGCAGATATCTGGGCACTTTGAAGCAAAACTATTTCTTGACATGCAAGCAGTCTGAGCACATAAAAAAACCAAGGAGCAGCAGCTGGGGCAGCACAGCCTCCAACTTCTACTTCCCCTCGTGGTTTATGCCATGGTTTGTATCACTGTGGGAGGAGAACTGTGATATTGCAGACAAAAATAAGTTCCAACATCTTCAGGCTCCACGCTACTGATGGTTAGAGTGAAACTTTTCCCAGAGTTTTGGCCACTGAACCTTGATGGGACACCAGACTGCAAACCAGTTGTATAATAGATCAAAAGTGTAGGAGCTTGTCCTGATTTCTGCTGGTACCAGTTTAGGTTATTGTTAATGTCCTGGCTTGCCAGGCAAGTGATTGTCACTCTGTCTCCAATAGATGCTGACAGGGAGGGTGGATATTGTGTTACTTGAATGTCACATCTGGCACCTGACAATAGAAAAACAAACACACAAACAAAATAGCATAATTAACAATGTTATAGTAGGAATTCCTTGATTAGTAGGGAAGTGATGGCTACCCCAGGCTGAATAAATTTTCTGTCCTGTGCAACTTACCTGAGAGCCAGAGTAGCCAAATTGCCAGGGCCTGAGCGGGAGCCTTCATGGTCATGCTGTGTCCTGACTGGGACTGACTCCTGCAGGGACTGTGACAAGCCAGCTAAGAATCTGTCAGTTAAGGGGGATATGCTCTGGGCACATGCAAATCAGCAAAGTCTTTCGGGCCTAGGCACAGCTGCAGGCTTTGCTCAGCAAAGTAACACAGGAAGTCTCAGTCTATAGGGACCCTCCACCAGACCTGGGAGACACACTTGCTGCTGAGAAAGTGTTTCCCCATGGGGACTACAGGATATAATTAGTCCAGTGTCCTTTAAATAGAGTGGTTTTGTTTTGTTTTGTTTTGTTTTTATCTCACTACATGGATGAAATATTTTTCTTTCTAATTTTGAATATAAGATAGACAGTTGGAGATTTAATTCTTTGGAAATTGCAAGAAATTAAAGTTGAGGACAAACTGTTGTCTTTTTTCTTCTCTGGGGTTTTATGTGATAATTCATCAGGACAAGTGATGGACAGAGATATAATTTTGACAGAAAGCTAGATGCATAAAGGCAACAAAAGGAGGTCAGTATATATGCATACATTTATAGCTCTATGGTAAAGTAACAAAATCTAAAAACACACTTTGATAAACATAGTTTAATGATCTATAGGGAACAGTCTAGATACTGAGTGTCATAAATTGTCACCCTCACGTAAGCGTTGTCCTCTATTTCTTAAAAACCTTTTTCGCTCAGCCAGTTTAGGGAACTTACTTGTCCTCTGCCTTTTGAAAGACTTTGGCATGTGTCTTTCTCCAAGAACACTAAATAATTCCCAAATCAGTGTTTTCTACACTCTGGGATAACCATTCATTATCTTTCTTATTTGAGCTTTTCCTTGTTATAAGCAAAGGCATGTTATATACACAGTCTATCCTTTTTTTTTTTTTTTTTTTTTTTTTTTTTTTTTTTTTTTTTTTTTGGTTTTTTCGAGACAGGGTTTCTCTGTGTAGCTTTGCGCCTTTCCTGGAACTCACTTGGTAGCCCAGGCTGGCCTCGAACTCACAAAGATCCGCCTGCCTCTGCCTCCCGAGTGCTGGGATTAAAGGCATGCGCCACCACCGCCCGGCCACAGTCTATCCTTGTAGTAACTCTGATCCACAAACCTCCAAATTCCCCATCAGATATCTCTTCTAGTTATATTTCACACCATGGTGTTACTTTTATGTCAACTTGACACAAGCTAAAGTCATCTGAGGGGAGAAAACATCAATTGAGAATATGTCTCCATAAGATAATGCTGTATATAATCATATGGATAATTTTTTAATAATTGATGGTGAAGGGCTTAACTCATTGTAGGCTTGTAGAAAAACAGTTGGTGAATTTGTGCTCTGAAATGAGAATGACCAAAGTAAGCTTTGAAACTATCACTGCTCCATTGACTCTTCTTCAATGAAGGTGTTTGAGTACAAGATCTTCAATACAACATACACTAATCAGAAGTTGTATGTGGACACCAAAAACTTGAAGTATAGTGAGTGCAACTAGAGTTTTTGTATATACTTTAATCAAATTTAAATTTATATTGTCATGTGTGGCTAGTATTAACCTCATGTAACTAATTGTCTTAGCATTAATAGTCAGCAGTCTCATCAAGGCAGCCAATTGTTACATAGGGTTTACCTTATAGTCAGTGATATAGTAATCCTCAGAGACAGCTTTAGGTTCCATCACACCCAGATCCATTGTCAATGAGCTGTGAGGGATGCTGGTCCATCTCTTGGACAGTTGATAAAATTTTAAAATAGCTCATTCTGGTCTCTAATTGAAGCATTACAAGTGGACTGTTCTATCAGTGACCTTTTCCCTTACATCAGCCTTTTAGGTGATGGGGATTCTTTTAACAAGTTTGATATCTCAGCGTTTTACCAAGATGACAGTGTTTTGTTCTCTGAAGTATTACAAGTGGGCTCTTCTATCAGTGACCTTTTCCCTTACATCAGTCTTTCAGGTGATGGGGATTCTTTTAGCAAGATTTATATCTCAGCATTTTACAAAAATGACTGTGTTTTGTTCTAGCTAAAAAAAGGTATCCAAATCAGAATCTCATTTAAGAATGTTGCGCTGTGTTAATATAAGCTACATAGCAGCCCTTTGCTTATAGCATATCTGTGGGTGGCCATCATTCACCCCTACATTTCCCCCAGAGTACTCTTGAGTAAAAGCAGCAGGAAATATTAGTTAGAAGGATAGAGGAAAGAGAAAAAGATAGAAAAAAAGAGGATAGCCTCAGGAGGGCCTAGATCCTAATCCATAGGGCCCTGACTGTCTCTGCCCTATTTAAGGTAATGCCAAGGGGTGGAGAAAAAGACCTCACCTGAGCACAGCCAAGGGCAGACCACCTCAAACACCTGTACTCAGGCCCATGGTCCAATCATCCTCTTCATGCAGACTTGCTGGGTAAAGCCACTAGGAAATCTAAAAATGGGCTCCAACAGACATCACATGAGTTTTAATGTTTACTCCTTCCATTTTCATCTGTGTTTCAATATGTTTTAACTTCCTTGGTGATTTCTTCTTCAGGTCAATTTACAAAATGACTATGTGTGTGTGTGTGTGTGTGTGTGTGTGTGTGTGTGTGTGTGTGTGTGTGTGTGTGTGTTTCTGTTACATTTATTAGTTTTTCAGGTGTCTTTCTGATTTCTTTTGCAATTAATTCCCATTTTTATCATTGATAAAAAGAAGATTTGAGTATCTCAGGTCATAAAATACTTTCTGTACAACATGAAGACATGAGTTTAATCCCCATAACACATAGAAAAACATTCCAAGGACAGTTGCAAATGATCATAATACCAGCCTGTAGCATGGAAGAAACAGGAAGAGACAGACAGGGGGCTCACTGGCCACCCCATCTAGCTTACTCAGCAAACTCCAGGCAAGTGGAAGCCCCTGTTTCAAAAACAATACAAAATGAAAATAATGTAAAATACATCAGTGGATCAACCCAAAATGTTGAACTGGACCTCCAAATTTGCAGGTACACCCACATGTGTGCACACATATATTCACTAGTTGCATCCCCATGTGCACATGAAATGAATATGATTTGTGTTTAAAACTTTTAAATGTTTGAGGTTCTTTTTGTGACAGATACATACTATATCTTAGAGAATATCAAATGTACTCTTGAGAAAAATGTACACCCTGCTCTTGTAGGCAGAGTGTTTGATGTAAATCTGTTAGGTCTAAATGGTCTAATGTGTTAAGGAACTAATGATGTCATACTTTCCCTTTCTGACCTGTTCTGTGCCCTTCTAAGTAAAATACTGAAATTCTCTACCATTATTGTATTGCTGTATATGTCTCTCCTTAGTTATCCCATTGGTTCTTTCCCATACATTAGAATTCTGAGATTTGGTGAATAGATCCTCACAGCTCTTCTATTTTCGTGGTAACTAATTTTATGTTTGGAGCAATTAAATATTGCCAAGTCAGGTCTTTTATCAGGCATTGATTTCCTCTGCATTCTTTACCTCCTCTTTAGCAGGGTCTCAGTATCCCAGTTGACCTACAATTGGCACTCCTCCAAAGGCCCCCCTCCCGCTCCTTCTGGAACCTGTGGTATTTTATAATCTTCCCACTGGACTGCTCTTTGAATACTTGCCCCAAGAGACTGGTTCCCCTTCAAATGAGCACCATGTCGTTTGTAATAAGCCTTGTTGGTGGTCTAGCTGCCTTGTTGTCTCAACCATTGTCATGATGGTTGCTGTTCTCCCATTGCAATTCAGGTCGTGATGTCTGCTGCTTCATGAAATTCTGAATGAATTATTCCTGAGTTTCCTATAGGTCTTGCTAGCTTGTTGTGTTTGAACAGAAAAAGATTTCACTTCTGAGGGACACTGCAGTTTTCTCTCTGTTGCAGGATGTAAAGTCAACAAAAGAAACTCCCACTCCCCCTCCACAGTGAAACCAGGGTCCTAGCCATAGAGCATTTCCCTTTTCCACAAGTTTTTAAAATTTTAAAAATGCCTACACTTGTTCCATGTGATACCTTAATCTTAGCCACATATGCCTATGGTGTTAAAAATATAAATAGTGTAGGTGAGGAAGTAAATATTTAATTTTAACTTCTGTTTTTCTACTAACATACTCTTAGCATTTACCATATTACAGCTTTTTGCACAATGATTAGCCTTATATCACTACGCCAACCAAGCTGTTAAATATGAGGCTGGGGTCTGTCTCACAGCCTAGACACCAAGTTAAGGAGTGACCTGTATCTGTCATAGACACCTTAAGTACACCACTGGAAACTGTGAATCAAGGAATTTTCACTTCAAATATATGTGTGTGTTCAATATATATATATATATATATATATATATATATATATATATATATGAATATTAATAAATAAATGACATCAAATTCACATGTCTGAATTCCAGATGTTGAAACAAGGTATGGACAAAAAATTCCTGAAAAGAGGATTTGTCTGCAAACACAGACTGACTGATTAAAATGACAGTGATGTGGAGAGGCTAGAATGTTGTTAGGACAATATTTAGTCCCCAGGAACAGGCTTCCAATGAACTACTTCCTCATACTGATTTGTGTCTTCCCCCATTCCACCTCTCAATGATTTTTTTTATTTTTTTTATTTTAAATCCCTCAATGTATGTGTTATATCAGAGCCTCCCACACCCATTATTAATAAGACTCTAATCCTTCAAGCCCCACATAGAGGTTCTCTGTAGTAATTCCCTGTGAATTTCTCAATCCCATCAATGTAGGCTTTCATAGACTTGTACAGATCTTGTCTCCTGGACCTAGGATCTGAGGACCTCAAAGAATGGGGCTGACTACAGTCCAGTGCTGTAGACACCCTTGCTTCAGTTTCAGTGTACTCTTATACAGTAATGAAACAAAGAAAGCAGCGATCCAAGGAAGGTTATTTAAGTTCAAATAACACATGATCTGAAAAACATGTAAACATATGTCAGTAAGCACATACTAAATATTAAAAGAGAAGTCCTTTCCCAGAACTTTCTCAGGACAGACCAATTTAAACACATTTGCCCAACATGTACAATAGGTTATAGCTGAGAAAGCATAAAAGCAAGGCAGAAGGCCATATCCAGTCAATGCACACAGATTGGGTTCTATATCCATGCTTTGACCTCCAACAAGAATAAACATGTATTATAAATTGAATGTAAATGTTTTTTTTTGCAGGAGGCACAAAATCACATGCAAGAACAATCCGGGGAACAAAATTCACAGGAGATAAAATAACTTTTGCTTTTTTCCCAATGGGGCCTCTCAGTTCACCAAGGGATTGTCCAGCATGCATCATTCTTTTGACCATGTTTGACATCAATGTGACAGTAAAGGTTAACCATCATATAGATTTAATAATAGGATCACTAGAGCACATGGTTGTGGTATTGTATTCCCCCAAATATCGTGCATGCTAATAAACTTATCTGGGTTCAGAGACAGAGCAGCCACAATATTAAACATAAAGGAGAGGCAGTGGTAGCACATGCCTTTAATCCTAGCATTCCAGAGGCAGAAATCCATGTATTCAAGGATACAGACAGGCATAGTGACTCATCACGCCTTTAATTCCCGAAAGCAAGCCTTTAATCCCAGGGAGTGGTAGTAGAAAGCAGAAAGGTATATAAGGTGTGAGGACCAGAAACTAGAAGCATTTTGGCTAGTTAAGCTTTTGGCTGGTTAAGCTTCAGGCTTTCAATAGCAGTTCAGCTGAGAGCCATTGGGATGAGGACACAGAAGCATCCAGTCTGAGGAAACAAGACCAACTGAGAAATTGGCCAGGTGAGGTTAGCTGTGGCTTGTTCTATCTCTCTGATCTTCCAGTTCACCCCAATACCTGGCCCCGGGTTTGATTTTATTAATAAGACTATCTAAGATTCATGCTACACATAGTAGTTCTATTTTCAGTGTTTTGAAACTTCTTACAGTGATTTGCCTAGTGGTCATACTGACTTATATTACAATGAATGGTTTATCTCTCAGAACAGAGAGATATTTCATTACGAATTTTATTGGCATATACTTCATGATTAGTGCATTGAACATTTTTTTTCCAATATCTTGCAACATTTCACCTTTTTAGTGCAAATAAAAAAGAAAAGTATTTTACAGTAAAACTATATACAATGAGAACAATTATTGAGTAAGAATTACATTCACAATATCCAGTTCTTTTGTATTTGGCAATTTCAGAGAAAGTATTATATTATCTATCCTATCTTAGAGAGTACAAAGTTTTATACCTAAACCACTTCCTACCATAACTTGTATTTCCAACCGAAAAATGACTTTTTAGACCTTAAAAAATTTTAGATAAACAACTTAAGCTTTTATGTCTCTCAACCTTATAAACTTTATATCTCTTTTGTAAGTTTCTTTTCCTCATTTTTTTAAGTTGGTAAACACAGAAAATGGTAAAATTAAACTATCTAGTCTTCAAATTCTGAGAAGGATAAAATATTGCCTGAGTAAACAGGAAGTGCAGAACAAGCAACTTCTAAAACTATAGAAATAACAGAGACAGCATTGAACATTTTTGTCATATATCTATTAGTCATTTGTATGTTTTGAGAAATGGCTGTTTAATTCTATTGCATAGTTTTGAATTTATTTGTTGTTATTGAGTTTTGATTAAGGATATTGATCTATAATGTATTCTTTTGTCCTTTTGCTTTGAATAGTTGTCTGAGTTTTCAATCAAGGTAAACAGTGTACAGTGTTTGGGAGTGTTCTCTGTCTTTGATGTTGTATAATAAAATGAGCCATATTTGTAAGGTTCTTCAAATTTTTATTAGAATTCAGAATTTTTTGGTTTTTTTGTTTTTTTAAATAAATATTTCTATTTTATAATTATTTTAATTTTACATACCAGCGACGGATTCCTCTGTCCTCCCTACTCCCACCCCCTCAGCCTTCCCCCTCAATACACCTCCCATTAACACCTCCTCCAAGGCAAAGTCTCCCAAGGGCATTCAGCCCAGCCTGGTAGATTCAGATGAAGCAGGTTCAGTCCCCTCCTCCCTGCGCCAAGGCTGAGCAAAGTATCTCAGCATAGGCCCCAGGCTCCAAAAGCCAGCTCATTCACCAAGGACAGGCCCCAGTCCCACTGCCTGTGGGCCTCCCAAATAGTCCAAGCTCATCAACTGTCTCACTTAACCAGAGGACCTGGTCAAGTTCCATGGGGGCTCCTCAGCCATTGGTTCACAGTTCATGTGTTTCTGCTAGTTTGGCTATTTGTCCCTGTGCTTTTTCCATCATGGTCTTGATATCTCTTGCTCATATAAGCCCTCCTCTCTCTCGCAGGTTGGACTCCTGTAATGACTCTGAGATACCATCTTACACACAGAATGGCTTAGATCAAAAACACTGAACACAGCTTATGCTGGAGAGGGTGTGGAACAAGGGGAACACTCCTACACTATTAGTGGGAATGTAAACTTGTACAGCCACTTTGGAAATCAATATGGTACTTTCTCAGAAAACTGGGAATCAACCTCCCTCAAGACCCAGCTATACCACTCTTTGCCATATACCCAAGGAATGCTCAATCATACCACAAGGACACATGCTTAACTATGTTCATAGCAGCAATATTTGTAATAGTCAGAACCTGGAAACAACCTAGATGCCATTCAACTGAAGAATGGATAAATAAAATGTGGTATATATACACAATGGAGTACTACTCAGCAGAGAAAAACAATGACATCATGAGGTTTGCAGGCAAATGGATGGAACTAGAAAATATCATCCTGAGTGAGGTAACCCAGACTCAGAAAGACAAAAATGGCATGTACTCACTCATAAGTGAATACTAGATGTAAAACAAAGGATAACCAGACTGCAACTCACAACTCCAGTGAGGCTAGCTAGTAAAGAGGACCCTAAGAAAGACACAGGGATTGCTCAGCAACAGAGAAATGGATGAGATCCACATTATCAAATTGGGGGTGGGGGTAATGGAGGGCAAGGGTTGGGGGAAAGAGAACTTAGGGGAGCAGGGGTCCCAGCTGGATCAGGAACAGAGTGGGAGAACAAGGAAAGAGACACCATGATAAAGGAAGACCCTATGGGAATAAGAAGAAGCAGAGTGATAGAGAGTCCCCAGAAGTCCACAAAGATACCTCCACTATAGACTACTGGCAATGGTCGAGAGAGTGCCCGAGCTGACCTACTCTAATGATCAGATGGCCAAACACCCTAACTGTCACGATAGAACTCCCATCCAGTGACTGGTGGAGGTAGATGTAGAATTCAGAAATTTGAGTGAGTAGGAAACCTACAAAAAATTCACCAACTTGTTTGTTTTATAGTATTTACTTTTATCTGTGTAAATATTCACTTTAAAATTTAGTCCCATGCAAATGAGGCAAAATAACATAATCAACTCTGTTTGGATTAACTCTACTCAGACAATAAAAGGTGGTCATACTGGAAGCCACATGCTCAAGTCTGCATCTCTCATCTTTCCTCTGCACAGTGATATAGGATAATGACTCTCTCTGAAACTTTTATCACAAAGGAAGGCATTAGGACAAATTGATTTACTTGGGTCCATTCTGTGGTCACTGTCATATTACAGAAAGGGGCCAAATGTTCACTATTTTCTCCTTTCCTTCACTTGTCAAAGGCCACTTCATATTGTTCTCCGAAGTGAAATAATACCCATCATTCATTTGTCACACTGTTGACAGTGCTTTTGAATATCATAGGAATCTTGAATGATTCTACTTCTCCTAGAGGTTGGATGCAAAACAAATCCAAGAACACATTAAAATCATGTACCATGATCAAGTATGCTGCATCCCAGAGCATGTTAGTTTTCTTCTGAGAGGTAGAAAGGGCATGGATCCTGATGGAAGGGTAGGAGGAGAAGAAAAAGTAGAGAAATGGGAAACCATAATCAGGTTATATCATATGAGAAAAATCTATTTTCAAAAGGGGAAAATATATAATTTAAATTAAAAAAAATACAAAAATCTCTCTTGTCTCAAGACGTCTTTTTTTCTATTATGAGCATCATAGTTATTATGATGGCTACCACAAATCTTTGAAAATAGCTAAGGAATTAAAACAGTGACTATTCACTAAGATAGAAATATTAGAAGAAGGAAAGACTCATCCAGTGATTCTCTGGTTGTTATGGTTAGGGACCACAGAGAATGCACACAGTAAATAGAAATGAGCAAATGTCAAAATGTCAGC
Organism: Peromyscus maniculatus bairdii; assembly: GCF_049852395.1. Classification (NCBI taxonomy): domain Eukaryota; kingdom Metazoa; phylum Chordata; class Mammalia; order Rodentia; family Cricetidae; genus Peromyscus; species Peromyscus maniculatus. The sequence continues at coordinate 88,954,858 of NC_134854.1, read as the reverse complement.
ACTAATCCTCTAACACCATTGAGAAATTTTGATATTTTATTGAAAATGTTCTTTTTTTTTTTTTTTTGGTTTTTCAAGACAGGGTTTCTCTGTGTAGCTTTGCGCCTTTCCTGAAACTCACTTGGTAGCCCAGGCTGGCCTCGAACTCACAGAGATCCGCCTACCTCTGCCTCCGGAGTGCTGGGATTAAAGGCGTGCGCCACCACCGCCCGGCCCAAAAATGTTTTTTCTAACAAAGTCATTTTGAAGGATGTGTAAATTGAGACAGACATATAGAGGAACAGAACAAAGTAAATGTTATATTAGTGTCTCTTCCTCTTCTTTCTCTCCTCTTCCTCCTTCTACCCCTGCCTTTTCCTTCCTGTCTTCATCTTCCATGATACATCATAATCTAGTTGAATGAATTTCACAAGACAAAAGTCATTTTAACAATAGTCATTTTAACAATCGATGTAGTTTGTCCTTCTGACAATTAAGAAAAAAAACTATAAAAGTAACTCTATAGTATCTTAAAAATAATTTTTATTGGAGTCAATAACTATTCATGATAAACTTCTAAGGAACCAAGGCATAGTCACAAAAATATCTTACTGTCATGTATTGTCTATAAAGGTAAGGCAAATATCGTAGTCAGAATAAGTGAAAGAACATTGGGCATTTTTATCTCAAATTACAGAAAAGATCAAAATGTCACTGTCATCACTTGTATCTAAAACAATAGCACAGATACACCAATTCTATTAATAAATAAGTAATGAAGGACATGAGATAAAATATTTGCTGATAAGATTAGTATACAAATTCATAAATAAGGAATCTCAAAATAAATATTTAGAAGTAATTTTAATAAAATCTGTACATACACAAAGGGTAATGGAATAGCTCCTGTATGTTAACAGGCATACAAGTGAATACAGACTTTATCTGAGTGTGAGTGTTTCGCTTGCATATATATAAGAACATTGTGTGCCTGTCTGGTGCCCTATGAGGCCAGAAGAGTGTGCTCTATGGCCTGGAATTAAAGTCAAAGATAGCTGTGGGTCACCATGTGGGGGCTGAGAATCAAACCCAGGTGCTCTTCAAGAGCATCAGGTGCTCTTAACCACTGGTCATTCTCTCCAGGTCCATGAAACCACTTTTAAATGTATATTATATCCAATTTGCACATAAACTCAATGTAATGAAACTAATATTCCTGAAGGAGTTTCTAAAGTTGATTAACTAACTCAGTCCACAACTGATGTAGAAAATATAAAGACAGCAAAATTAAGAAAATGTGAAGCCCAGAAATGTGGCATTATGTCTTGTGGCTTGTTCTCTTTTATACAAAAATCATAGTAATTAAGTCTGTGGGTAATCTGCATGCACAGATAGATACATATATGAATGAGACATATTAAAAATTACACAGGAAATAGACATTCCCACACAGTATTTCAAAAAAAAAAAAACAGACTTGAAGATAGATCAAAATTGTTGGGTTGGTATTTTGTTTTGTTACTACAACTGTGATATGGGATATAAATTCTTCAATAAGACCACTTCTGGAGGTATGTTCAAAACAGACCTTTACTCTAATAACTTCGTATAAACAAATCTATTTGCACTTCACATAATGGGATTGAAAGTTGCATGTGTGTAGTTCTATTTTGTTTGATACTTATAAGCAGATGAGTGGATGGGGCATAGGAGTCAGAAGAGTCCCATGTGAAGTGCTGCAGACAGCTGAGAGTATCAGCATTCATGGCTGCAATCTCTTTTTCTTTTTTTTTTTTTGGTTTATTATTATTATTATTATTATTATTATTATTATTATTATTATTATTATTTTATAACACCATTCAGTTCAACATAATAGCCACAGAATCCCCTGTTCTCCCCCTCTCGCCCACCCCTCCCCCCAGCCCACCCCCCATTCCCACCTCCTCCAGATCAAGGTCTCCCCCGAGGACCGGGGTTGACCTGGTAGACTCAGTCCAGGCAGGTCCATTCCCCCCTCCCAGACCGAGCCAAGTGTCCCTGCATAAGTCCCAGGATTCAAACAGCCAACTCATGCAACGAGCCCAGGACCTGGCACCAATGCACAGCTGCCTCCCAAACAGATCAAGCCAAATGACTGTCTCACCCGTTCAGGGGGCCTGATCCAGTTGGGGGCCCCTCAGTCATGGCTGCAATCTCAAGCACAAAGAAGATCACAGTGAGGCAACTTCCACTTTCTCTCATACATGTGTTCTAGCTTTTGTGAGAAAATCAGGAATTCTTTTTATTTTCAGCTTCTCTCAATTATATTTCCCTGACATTTAAATGTGGGTGCTTAGAAGCAAATTCATTGCATTTAAATAATGTGTGCTTGGAATGTCCACAGAAAAACTCTTCTGTATGAGTTCCAGATGGTGATACAACTCAGAATCCTCAAGGGAAATGGCTGTGTCCTCTGCCGAGGCAGAAACGGCATTGGTACTCTATATGATAGAAAATGAAAGGGAGGGAAGATAGTAGCATAAAGAGAGGACTGTTTAGCCTCTTCTAGAAAAACTAATGTCTCTCTGTGAGATTTTTGTAAAAAGCCTATGACATCTCAGAAAGTTTCAGTGAATGAGTCATGAGGAGCAGCTGAGGCAGCTCAACCTCTCACTTCTGCTTCCATGGAGGTTTATGTTATGACCTGTATCACTGTGGGAGGGTACTGAGCATACTGTTGGCAGTAATAAGTTGCAATGTCTTCAGACTCCAGGCTGCTGATGGTGAGAGAATAATCTGTCCCAGACCCACTGCCACTGAACCTCGATGGGACCCCTTCTACCAACCTATTTGTGTAATAGATCAGGAGCTGAGGAGCTTTTCCTGGTTTCTGCTGGTACCAGTTTAAATAATTGCTAATGCCCTGACTGGCCCGACAAGTGATAGTGATTCTGTCTCCCAGAGATGCAGACAAGGAGGATGGAGACTGGGTCATCTGGATGTCACATCTGGCACCTAGGAATGGAGACATAATAAATGCCCACATAGTTAGGCATGATAAGAGAGGACCTTCCCCAAATGCCAGTCAATAATAATTACAGTGTAACAGTGAAATTCTCACTATAGTCATTTTTTTACCTGGAAGCCAGAGCAGCAGGAGCCCGAGGAGCTGAGCAGGGGCCCTCATGTCCATGCTGAGTCCTGACTGCAGTGACAACTATACAGGGTGTGACTGGTATATGAAGAAGTCCTCAAGGCTGTGCAGTGAGTGCATGCAAATCACTGGGAACCAGTTAGGGTGGGCACAGCTGCAAGGCTTGCTCATCTCAGTAACTGAGCACAAGTCCTGTGTCCCCAGATGCCTGAGATCAGACCACACATATGTCTACAGAGACTGTATTTCCTTTTTTAAGTTTTAAGTTTTGGAGGTTTCTTTGAAAATTTCTACTGTACATAACCTCTTTTTAAATAATATATTTCAAATATATGTTAATGGTAATATAGGCAAATATCTGACTGTCAATGAATATACAGCAAAGGAGGGACTATTAAATCTTTAACTCACTCAAATAATTCCAATGGATTAAAAAAAATACTGTGTCCTCTTTGTGAACTGTTCATTTGTTTGGAGTGGCCATTTCTACAAATTAAAAGAATAATTTATCAAAACCATTTAGATTTTATTCTTCTCTCATATATTACATCACAAACACAGTTTCCCTTCCCTCCTCTCCCCTCAGTCTCATCCCACCACCTCCCCTCTTTCCCAAGTCAACCCCTCAGAAAAGAGCAGACCTCCCAAGGTCACCAACCAAACACAGCATAATATTCTACAATAAGACTAGGGATGTACCACTGCCTAGATGCCTCCCAAACAGATCAAACCAATCAACTGTCTCACCTATTCAGAGGGGTCGATCTCAGTCCTCGGGGATGGCCTTGATCTGGAGGTGGTGGGAATGGGGAGTGGGCTGGGGGGAAGGGGAGGAGGGCAGGAAGGGGGAGAACAAGGGAACCTGTGGTTGTTATGTAGAACTGAATAGTATTGTAAAATAAAATAAAATAAAAAAGACTAGGCACGTACCATCGCATCAAGGCTGGATGGGCAACCCAGTAGGAGAAAAAGTGTTCCACAGGGAGACAAAAGGGACAAAGTGATCTCTCTGAGCCCCCAAGAGTCCTGGTCAGTTGGTTCTGTGGGCCATGTTCTCATGATGTCCCTGAACTCTCTGGATTCTCTGATCTTTCCTCTCCCTCCTCCACAGGACTACCAGAGTTGGGCCTAATGTTTGGCTTTGGGATTCTACATCTGCTTTATTAGTTGCTGAATGAGTTGCTGTGGTTTCTTTGATGACCTGTGAACTGCAATAATAGCACAGATGTTATGCATAAGCATAAAATGACAAATAGGAAATTCTCCCTAAAGTTCATTTAGAGGAAAATCAGCCTTCTTGTACATACACTAACTAGAGATGAGCCAGACTAGCCTATCTACCTTGGCTTCTGGATGTATTCCTGGCCATGTATGAATAAACCATTGGTGCAATTAAGTGTTTTCTAAGGTTGATAATTTATTTCAGTATTTTGAAACAGGTATATGTTTAGTCTGATACAAGTAGAGAGTTTCAGGTTAGAGGAAAGAATTAGAGAAACTTGAAAACTAGAAACTGGATATGTGTCTCACAGAGGACAAGGTGTTGGAGGAAGCAAGGAGTGGCAGCTTCAGTACACGTCCCAGATTGTCTCTGACTCCTCGGCAATGAACAACTCCCTGGTCTGTCCATAGGGGAAAGGTAATGTGGTTGGAGTAAAGCTTTTATTTGGCTTATATTCAACATTGCTGGTCATCACCCAAAGAAGTCAGGCCAGGAGCTCAAACAGGGCAGGATCTTGGAGGCAGGAGCTGATGCAGAGGTCATGGAAGGAAGCTGCTTGTTGGCTTGCTTTTCCTGGCTTGCTCATTCTGCTTTCTTATAGAACCCAGGACTATCAGTCCCAGAATGGCACCACCCCCATGTGCCCCAGCCCAATGGCTCCCCCATTGGTCACTAATTGAGAAAATGCCTTCTAGGTGGATCTCATGGAAAATTTTCCTCAGCTGAGGCTCTTTTCCTCTGATAACTCTATCTTGTGTCAAGTTGTCACAGAAAACCAGCAAGTACAGAATCCATCTGTCTCTGACTCCAGTCCCTGAAAGATAAGGTTCCAGTAACTCTAACTCAGTGACTCACACACACACACACAAAATGTGCAGCCATGAAAATCTACTTGCTATAATATCACATGTTTATTCCATAAGTGGATTCTAACTTTAGAAAATTGGGAATCAATCTCCCCCAAGATCCAGCTATATCACTCCTGGGCATATACCCAAGAAATGCTCAATCATACCACAAGGGCACTTGCTCAGCTTTGTTCATATCAGCATTGTTTGTAATAGCCAAAACCTGGAAACAACCTAGATGCCCTTCAACTGAAGAATGGATAAATAAATTGTGGCACATATACACAATGGAATACTACTCAGCAGAGAAAAACAATGACATCATATGGTTTGCAGGCAAATGGATGGATCTAGAAAAAATCATCCTGAGTGAGGTAACCCATACTCAGAAAGACAAATATGGTTTGTACTCACCCATAGGAGGATACTAGAAGTGGAACAAGGATGACTAGACTGCTACTCACATCACCAGTGAGGCTACCTGGAAAATGAGACCCCAAGAAAGACATGGAGAAATGGATGAGATCTACACGAACAGCCTAGACATGAGTGGGAACAATGAATGGCAAGGGTCGAGGGAAAGAGAGGGGGAGATCCTAGCTGGATCAAGAAAAGAGAGGGAGAACAAGGAATCAGATATCATGGTAAATGAAGACCACATGAGAAAAGGAAGAAACAAAGAGCTAAAGAGGCCCACAGAAATCCACAAAGATACCCCCACAAAAGACTGCTGGCAATGGTCGAGAGACAGCCGGGACTGACCTACTCTGGTGATGGGATGGCCAAACACCCTAACAGTTGTGCCATAAACCCCATCCAAGGACTGAGGAATCTGGATGCAGACATCCACAGCTAGGCCCTGGGTGGAGCACTGGGAGTCTAATTAGTGAGAAAGAGGAGGGTTTATATGAGCGAGAATTGTTGAAACCAAGGTTGGATAAAGCACAGGGACAAATAACCAAATGAATGGAAACACATGAACTATGAACCAAAGGCTGAGGGGCCTCCAACTGGATCAGGCCCTCTGAATAGGTGAGACAGTTGATTGACTTGATCTTTTTGGGAGGCATTTAGGCAGTGGTACCAGGTCCTGGGCTCGTTGCATGAGTTAGCTGTTTGAAACCTGGGACTTATGCTTGGCTCAATCTGGGAGGAGGGGACTGGACCTGCCTGGACTGAGTCTATCAAGTCGATCCCAGTCCTGGGGGGAAGGAGACCTTGATCTGGAGGAGGTGGGAATGGGAGGTGTGCTGGGGGGAAGGGGAGGGAGCAGGAAGGGAGAGAACAAGGGAATCTGTGGCTATTGTGTAGAACTGAATAGTATTGTAAAATAAATAAATAATAATAATAATAATAAAGAGTTTAAAAAATATGGAAACACATTTTCTTACTCTTTTTTAAAAGGAGAATCAATAATCAGTGAAGCACACTGCATGGTGGGTAATGCTCCTCTAGAAACCACAGGTTATAAAACAAACATTTTAGTGTTATGTATAGGAACCTTCATTATGAGAGAGGCCCCAAACTACAAAACAATACACTACTGTCAGTTTTCTTGCTTGCTCATCAAACTAGGTCATAAATATTATTGTTAGAGATGCTATAAATTTTGGTTGCAGAAGACAGAGAAATGGTACTACAATTCAGCTGTAAATCTCATCCTATTTGCTTAGTTTTTTCAGTTCTGGAAGTTTCTCTGCAAAGCTGTAGAAAAATGTAGAAAAAAATATTATCAAACATCTTGCTCAGCTGTGTATTTCATCTACAATAATGGGCATTTGCTTTGCAGGATGTTAACTGCTGCAATGATCCCCATATGGATTACCTAGAGATTTCTGGTTAGATCTGTGACCTACTCATGGTAGAGAACTAGTGTCTGGTATTGCAAATCCATTCAAGTGTCCATGGCTAGAGATGCCATGCAAACTATGAGGTAGCATACAATTGGTGTTTTTCTGAATAGGCATGGTATCATATTGTCCCCCTAATTATTATGTTTATACCTATTGTTGTTGGTGGGTTTTACTCTTTTTTTTGGACAGGGCACTACCCAGCTCCCAAATAAATCACACACAGAAGCTTGTACTTTATTATGAACACTCAGCCTTTGCTTGGTTTAGTTTCTAGCCAGATTTTCTTAACTTTAAATTATCCCATCTACTTTCTGCCTCTGGGCTTTTTCCATTCCCTTACTTATGTAAATCTTACTGTTACTCCATGGCTTGCAATATAGCTAGGTGGCTGGCCCCTGGAGTCCTCCTCCTTCTCTGGCTGTTTACTCTTCAATCCCTCTTCCCAGATTTTACCTTGTATATATACACAGTCTGGCTGCCAGCCCTGCCTATTCTTTCTCCTATCTTGCTATTAGTCAATTCTTTATTAAACCATTAGGTGTTATACATAGGTATAGTAACACAGCTTCACAGAGTGAAATAAATGCAACATAAACAAAAGGAACACACCTTCACACCTTAAAATAATATTCTACAACATTTCCCCCTTTTGTCTAAATAAAAATAAAGGTTTAACTTTAACATAGTATAATTACATACAACAAAAACAGTTATCATGTAAGAATTAATTGACAATATTCAGCCCATTTGTAGTTAGCATAGTTAGCATATTCATAGAAAACAATGCATTATCTATCCTATCTTAGTGAATCCAAAGTTTTAAACATAACTGACTTTCTATCATTACTAAGGAAAACAACAACTATAACTACTTAGTCTTCAACTCCATCAAAAACCCAGAAGGGTGCAATATTATCTAACAACAAAGACATTTCCCTGCCTGGACCCAAAGTTCTTTTGCAATGTTGGGGCATCCATCTTTAGCCTACAGGCCCAGAATATCAGGTAGACTCTTCTATAAAGCAGGAATTTTGGACTGTCCTGCCTTGTTGTGGCAAAGTTCAACAGTCACTTTCCTCTGTGTCCTGAATGTCCAGTCTGCAAAGCACATTGTCAGGGGTCAAAGGCAAGAACAGTTTCTTTGACTAGTGGCTAACCTTGACACAATGAAAACAAACACCATAGGAGTTTCTTCAATGCCCATCATCTTCTCTGAAGTAAATTGGTGCTGCCAGGAGCAGATATGTCTCATTGTCATGAAAAGCCCTAAGTTAACAAAACATTTTAAATGCCATATTCTGTAGGTCTTTGAAAGGTTTGAAAACCATTTATCTAAAATATAGCTCTATATGATCTGGAAAGCATACCTAACATATCTACAATTTTGATTGCTATAAATGACTAATTACTAACCTATGGTTCCTGATTATTCTATATAGTTTAGAATAACAGCTTTCAAAAACTAGAATTTTACCTTACATTTTTAAATAAACTGCATAGGTATAATACCATAAACAAGAATATAAACATATATACAATATGTTGTAACAAAATATCTAGATTAGTTCACTTTAGCAGTCCAGTTCACAACCCCATGTGTCCTAGCAGCTCTCTTTTGCTTCTCAGCAGTCAACAAATTCAAAATCAGCACAGTAACAAACAGGATCCAAATTACCTGTGTATTCCCCATCTTATGTGACTTTTTTTTTACTCTCTTTAAAGAGTTTATTTTATAAATTATTCATTTTTTCTATGACTATACCCTTTTTCTTTTCTTAAGCCTCCACACAGTGTTAAACACACTTTAACATGTTTAGAGGTTTTTCCATCTGGATCTCTTCTACTGAGTGTCTCTAGTCTTTTTTGACTGATAATGTACAACTGGATTCTCCACACATGGGTCTCAGCTCTCTCCTCCCCACTTCTTAGGTCTTGAGAAGCAAGCCTAAAGCTCATGGTCCACTCTGAGGTTTGTGACCTTGAACTGCATTCATCCTTCCTAGCTATGGAAGCCTGTACCTGCGCTGCATCAAGAAGTTTATACTTAGCTTGCTGGGTTTTTTACTTAACTTGCTGTTTCTATTTAACACTGCCAGCCGAATAGCAGTGCTTCTTAAGAGAGCTGTATCCTCTTAAAAAAAAAATTTCTCAGGACCTACATAGAAATACAGCCTACATTGGAATGCCAAATTGTTGTTGTCTGGTTTTTGCTCTTTTTTAGAGGGCCTGCCACCCATCTTCCAAATAAATCACACATAAAGGCTTATACTAAATTTTGAATGCCTGGCCTTTGCTTGGCTTAGTTTCTAGCCAGCTTTCCTTAAATTCAAATTATCCCACCTACCTTTTGCCTCTGGGCTTTTCCTGTTCTCTTACTTCTGTAAATTTTACTCTTACTCAGTGACTTGCTATGGAGCTGGGTAGTTGGCTTCTGAATACCTTCTCCTTCTCTGGCTACTTACTCTTCAAACCATCTCCCAATTTCTTCCTCTATATATACATTCTCTGCCTGCCAAGCCTCCCTACCCTTTCTCCTGCCTTGCTATTGGCCAATTCTTTATTAGACCATCAAATGTTTTACAGAGGCACAGTAACATAGCTTCACAGAGTTAAACAAATGCAACATAAACAAAAGGGACACACCTTAAAATAATATTGTACTACAGCCTATAGATTAGTGATGTTATCCACCTTCATCAGAGAAACTCCTTTGTATTATGGGTGGTACTTAGTGTAGAAGCTCAGAGTTCTTGAAAGTGATAAAAATAACTATGGCATGTTCAAACTTATCTTCAATGGGATATGTATATCATCCCATCAGGCACAAGGGATATCTCAAACAGAATGTAGGAAGAATCTGAGAAGAAAAGGATAGCAGGAACTCTGTGAAACCATGGGTTCCAGATGTGATCATTGTACTTATGAGCTCACTGCTGTGGCTACCTGCACAAGATGGATCCATCAAAACGTTGTCATGAATGAAGGAGAGCCTGACGAGTTCCTAATCTTCTCTAACAGACTATTAACACTTAATGGTTCAGGGAAAGGATGTGTTGTTCAGTGTTGTAGCCACTATTGCCTTTAGCTATTAACAAGCTTCTCTGTTCCAGTACATAAGACCCATGTTCATGCAAGCAAAGAAAATTAACTCAATGACTTAAAAAAAATCATTGCAGTTTGAGGAGGTTGTTGAGAATAAGAGTTTAAGTGTTAGAGGAAAGAAGATAATTGGAAGTACAAATTAAAATATAAAATAATCATTATTTATTTTTTAAATTTCCAAAGAATATAATAAATTAAAATAAACAAAATGAAAATGAACAACATGGTCAGTATATTGGACACCACTAAATGAATTCAAATGTATATTGTTGGCTTTATGCAAAGAGGAGAGAAAGGTGAACATGCACCAATCATATTTAATAGAGTCATATCTGAACATGAAGGCCACAGAAGCTCAAAGACTCTCAAATAAATTCAATGCAAAACACCTGTCCAAAATATCAACTCTCATGTTAAAAAAGACATAGAGGTAGAAAGCAGGGGCTATGTTATATTGAAGGGAATCTTACTAGACTGATAGTAATTTCTTAATAAGAATATAACATGTAGATGATAATTGGGTAATACAGCCAGAGTTCTAGAAAGAAATAACAGCAAAAAGTTCCCTGCCCACCAAAAAATACAATTATCAGAAAACTTGAAAAATTGAAAGAAAAATAAGCACTTTCTGAAAACAAAAGAAAAGTAATTTAAACTGAAAATAGGTTTGCATTAAAGTCACCAAATTTACACAACTAATATATAAACTGAACTTAGGGAGTCAACCAACATACTTTACACAAAGAGAAAACAAATGGGAGTAGAATGTGCAATATTTATATGAATAAATTGGAATTTAAGTCAAAAGCATAAACTGAAGTAATTACAGAGTAAAGGAGACAGTTTAATAAAGAAATCAATGTGTCTCAGTTTCCTTTCTGCTTTATTGAATAATTTTGAATGATGAAGGCAGACAAGGGCTGTTGGATCAAAATGGGTTTTCACCCAGCTTTAGTCCATCATTCATTGTTACTGAGAAAGCACCTGTTCACCATTCTCCTGAGGCAACTTCATTGATATTGAAGATGAAGAGAACTGACATGCATGGCCTTTGAGGTGTCTCCAAGGCAGACACTCATGCTCCAAGTCCCTCAGTTGCAAGCAATGATCTTCAATTCCTCAGCAGCTCTCTCTCTCACACAGATAAGTAACACATTTGGCAGCTGGGGCACACCAAGCAATGATGTTTTTGTTAGGGTCTGAATCAATGTGGGAGGAAAATGTAAACCTTGGAAGCAATAATATACCCCTAAATCCTCAGGCTCCACTCTGTTGATCTTGAGTGTAGCAGAGGGAAGGACAGGAGCAGCAGTGAAGGGTAAGGTTTTCAGCACTTAGCTATTACTCTGACCTCTTAGGCTTTCATCTCTGCATTGGCTCTGTGTTTCTTATTTAACAAGATGGATACAGCTACACTTGAGTGTGAAATCGGTGCCTGAACCACTGCCAATGAACCTGTCTGAGACACCAGAAAATCTGTTAGAAACCTTGGATATCAGGAGCTGTGGAGAATGGCCTGGCTTCTGTAGGTACCATTCCAAATATGTGGTTCCACCACTATGTCCAACACTCTGACTAGACCTGCAGGAGATGGAGGCTTCATTTCCAAGGATGACAAATAGGGAGGTTGGAATTTGGGTCATCACAACATCACTTCTGGAAGCTGAAATAAAGACAGAGAAGCACAAAGTTAAAGAAACACTTCATGAGCAAGCTTTATGTCTTCTTTTCTGATATTTATTTCAGATGGGATGTTTATTTTAACATACAATTCTTTATACACTAAATTTCCCTTATTGACAAACAAATGAATTGGAAGCCCTAAGGAGCTTTAAGGCAAGAATTACACCATCCCATTCTATCTCTGTCATAATTTTCATTATAGAACAAGTTCTATCCTATCTGAAAACTCCAAGAGATGTAAACCCCTTCAGGCCCATCCTGGATGATAAGGCCCCTCTGTGTTTTCATACATGGACAGAAAACATGTGGTCTGTAGTGGGATTCAGGAGTCATCCTCCCTACCCATTCTCCTTTCTCACTTCCTCCTGTCCTCACCAGGAATCAGCAGCAGCAGCAGCAGCAGCAGAAAAGGCAACTTCATTTAGAGGAGGCAGTATGTAGAGACTGATCAGTCTGAGCCAACTGAGCTTTTATCTTGGACTAGTAAGGTTGGGTCCTCCCTAGGGAGCATTATGCAAAGGCCCAGGTTAGAGTATAGATAGAGGAAAGAGTCAGGCAGGCTTCTCATGATTGTAAAATCAATTAATGTATTTCTATGTCTGGGTGACAATAATAAAACAAAACGTGCTGTTTAATAGGAAAGAACATGAAAAATCTGTCAATCTGTATGACACTAGACACATAACAAGTACTGTATTACAGAAACATTAGAAGGAGTGAATATGAAGACATGTATGCATTCATTAGCTATGAACTGAATATTTAAGCTTTTGCTCCCCTTTCATTAATTTCACAGAGAAATGCCTCATTTTATGCATGTTAAATGTAGAAGTTAAAAGCTGTCTTCCCTGAGGTGTATTGATTTTGTCTATGTAGGAAAAAAATTAAATAAACATACTGGGAAAGCATAACTTAACTGTTTATCATGAAAATGTAAAAAATATGAATAACAAAAATTAACTGTCATAGGAAATACTGTTTGAGGAGACTTGGAAAGTAAGGATGGGTCCCTGGTGTTTGAGGCTATTGATATTTCACAGATGAATTTCAACTTATTTTTATATGAATTTTACATCTATCAATCACAGCTCAGTAAAATTATATTTTCTCATTTATGTATTTATAATGCATTTGTATGTATGTGTGTAGGTATGTTCATTTTATGGCAAACAGGGGGAAGGCAGGAGACACATGTAGGAGTCAGCATCACCTACCATGTCGGTCCAGGGAAAACTCAAGTTATTTTCCTTGATTGCAAGATTTTTTATTTGTTGAGATATGTCACAAATTCTCTCAGTGAACTGATTTTAGTACCATATTTTCAGAGTAGAAAAATTTCTCCAGCAGTTAATAGATGGTTCAGCAGTTAAGAGTGTAGATGTAACCAACCGTCTTGTTAAATAAGAAATACAGAACCAATGCAAAGAAGAAAGCCAAGAGGTCAGAGCCAAGAACCAAAACCTTACCCTTCCTCCTGTGGTGGTCCTACCTCTCTGAACCAGAGCTAATTCCTGTGTGTCTGTCTTTTTATAGTGTTTCTGTTCTGCCTTCTCACTGGTTGTATACCCAACATGACCACCTCATCTCGGCCTGTCTGTATAGACCTCCGGGTTTTCTATTGATTGGTATTGAGACTAAAGGCAGGTGTATCCAATACTGGCTGTATCCCTGAACCTAGCTCTGCCTACCAAGTTCTGGGATTACAAGCATAAGCCACCAATGCCCTGCTTTCCTTTGGCTTGCTAATAGCTCTGACCCCCAGGCAACTTTATTTATTAACATACAAATAACATTTGAATACAAATAAAATATTACCATATTTCCCCTTTTCTATTTTAATAAAAAGAAAAAGGAAAAAGCTTATAACTAACATAAGAAAAACTATATACAAAAGTACAATAACTATATACAATATATACAAGTAATAAGTACTTACACAGTGTCTAGTTCATTTCTCTGAATGAGAAAATAATTCCATTATCTATCCTATTGTATCTAATTTACTTTCTATCCTAATTAATCTTCAAATATAACTAACCTTCAACTATAACTAACTAATCTTCAACTCCCTCAGAGACCCAAGAAGGAAATAATATTAGCTAACAAAAATAAAAACAGGAAGTGCATGCAAGCAACTTCCAAAAACTTTGTGAGTTGAAAGAAACAACCAGCTGCTTGGTCAGTCACCTGAGGTTTCTCTGCAGTGTTGGGGCATCATCTTCAGCCTATAGGCTTAGTGTATCTGACAGACTCATTTGTGATGTAGGATGTACACAAGATCAACAGTTCAACCTCACATTGGGTGAGAACAGTCTGTATACCAGAAACACCTGAATTTCACTAGTGTCATGACATGATTCAGGATTTTAAATTCTGGAAATTGTTGACAGTTTTTTAATTCAGCTGTCCATTCTTCTTGGCTATGTGTGTATGAGGCTTCATCTCAGCATCTCGTTCTTCTCCACATGCCTCTATTAAATGCCATTCTACTACTGAGAAGCGTGGGCTTAATTACTCTTCAAGAATAACTGTTTCTGCTGCTGTCCCATTGCACATCAGAAGCCATCGGCCCACTGCCTGTTAAGCTGCCTTCGAAGAAAAAGGCACTGTACCTTTTCCAGATTGCGAAAGTCACTTCAAGGATGGTGCCATATTGTCCTGTCCTCAGAAGATGCCTTTTGATAAAGCCATTACCACACTTATTTTGGCAAGAATCAGTAGTCCTTTGTTTCATGTCCTGTCTGTCCTGTTTGTCCTGTTGATTCGAGGAAACTTTGTTGTCCAGTGGCTAACTTTTGCCACAATGAAAGTTACCTCCAATTGCAGTTTTTTCAATGCCCATATTTTCTCTGAAGTAGATTGGTACTGCGAGGAGCCGACATGTCTCATAGTCATGACAAAAAAGAAAAATTTTCTAAGTTATTAAAACATTTTAAATGCCATATTCTGTAGATCTCTGAAGGGTTTAAAGATAACCTGTCTATATATCTATTCCATCTTGAAAACATAACTAATATGACTACAAGTTCTATTATAATGTCTAACTACTAACTTTCATTTCTTTATATTCTAATAGTTGGTAATAACAACATTCAAGGATCAGAAAATTTCATTACATTGTTAAATGAACGGTATAACTACAAATAGAAATATACATATAGCATTGGTCCACATGTAGGTTTTTATGCCAATACAAAGCTGTCTTTATTACTGTAGCTCTATAGTAGAACTTGAAGTCAGGGATCGTGATGCCTCCAGAGGTTGTTTTATTGTACAGGATTCTTTTGGCTATCCTGGTTTTTTTGTTTTTCCATATGAAGTTGAGTATTATTCTTTCCAGGTCTGTGAAGAATTGTGTTGGTATTTTGATGGGGATTGCATTGAATCTGTAGATTGCTTTTGGTTAAATTGCCATTTTTTCTATGTTGGTCCTGCCTATCCATGAGGATGGGAGATCTTTCCATTTTCTGACATCTTCTTCAATTTGTTTTTTTCAGGGACTTAAAGTTCTTGTCATATAGGTCCTTCACTTGCTTGGTTAATGTTACCCCAAGGTATTTTTTGTCATTTGTGGCTACTGTAAAGGGTGATGTATCTCTGATATCCTGCTCAGCTTCTTTGTCCATTGTATATAGGAGCTCTAGAACAAGAAGACGCAAAGTCTCCCTGGAAGAATAGATACCAGGAAATTATCAAAGTGAGAGGTGAAATCAATAAAATAGAAACAATACAAAAAATTAATGAAACAAAGAGTTGGTTCTTTGAAAAAAAATCAACAAGATAGACAAGCCCTTATCCAAACTAACCAAAAGACAGAGAGAGAGAATCCAAATCAACAAAATCAGAAATGAAAAGGGGGCCATAACAAAAGACACTGAGGAAATCCAGAACAACAGAATGTCTGGCAGTATCTTCTGCAAAGAAGAAACCTGAAGGACCATCTCGCCCTATTTAGGCAAAGTTTAGTGGTTATTTTCCTATGGGTTCTGTATGTCCACTTTATGCAAGATACTGTCAAACAGTTCAGGTAAGAGCAGTTCTTGACCAAATGGCAAGTTTTGCCAAGAAAAAGATAAACTCCCTATGTCTTCAATGCCCATCTTCCCCTTTGAAGTAAATTAGTGCTATCAGCAGCAGACAAGTCTCACTATCCAGAAAAGTCTAAATTTTTAAAACATTTTAAATGCCATATTCTGTAGGTTTTTAAAGTGTTTGAAGATTACCTACCTAATTGAAATATATCTATGTATACCTAGAAAACCTAACTAACATGACAATAAGCTTGATTATCACATATGACTAATTATTAATCTATATTTCTTAATTATACATTTTACTTTTAAATGAGTTGCATAAACATAATACCTTAAACAAGAGTATAAATATACATATAGTATAACAAATGGACCTTAAATTTGTATTAATAAACCAAAATCCATACCAATGTAAAGTATTTTAAGATTAACAGTTGTTAATAATCCACCTTTTTCTCATCATTTCAATATCATATATTTCTATATTATATCTCCCTTTCTTCTTTTGGAAAGAGATTGACTATGACCAATAACAATTTGTAACCAACCCCTAAACAAAGCAAACATACATAATTCATCTATTAGGAATGTGGGCATAGTTTTCTAGGCTACTTCCTGCTGACTGGGGTGCTGGTAGTCTTATAGGGACCAAAGAAAATTTAGGGTTATGGTCAAGTTCTTTGAAGTCCAGTTATAACCTTTGTTGATTGATACCATCTGTCAAGGTTCAAGAGGTCTCACTTGATCAAATCTGATCCATCTTAACCTGGAATGAATCCACAGCCTCTTGCTTCGTGTGGAAACAAAAGCAGAGCCTCCTTTCCAAAGTAACATATCCTTAGATCCAAATTTTGAAGTCAAGATACCTTGATTATGTGTGTGTGTGTGTATGTGTGTGTATAAATATATATGTTTATCAGTTTAACTTAGCAGTCTTTACAATCAGATTTCTTTCTGCAGTTAGCTCATTAACAGTAAGAAAATTTAAAGAAAACACAATATACATAATCCAGGTTCTCTGGGTGTTTTCCATCTTTATGTGCTATTTCTTTTATATTACTTTTTCTCTTAATATTTTTAAATGATTTATTTATTTATATAACTGCCTATACTCATTTTCCTCTCTCCTCCAAGCCTACATACATTTTTACACACACTGTAAAACATTTAGAGGTTTATTCCATCTGAATCTGTCTTATTGTATATCCACAATCCTTTTATGACTAGGAGAGATTTTAAATTGCTAAGCTGCCCATTTTCCCAATATGGTGGAAGCATGTTTACTGCCAGCTCTGGGAGCCATGCTCACCGCCAAGCTCAAATGCTACAGCTTCTCTGAGCCAAGTCCCTCATAAGAGACAGATTAAGAAGTTGCTTTTGGCTCTGTTTTAGAACTATTTTTTTTAAAGCTTTCTCAGGTTTTAGGTGGAAATTCTTGCCCTCCATGTTGGAACATCAGATGTAGGGGGAAGTCTCTCGGCCCCACCTTGCCCCAGGGTCCAGACAAATCTCTCCCACCCGAGCTCTCACAACCACTTATAAAATAATCACTCAGAGACTTAATATTAATCACAAACTGTGTGGCCTATGGTTCAAGCTTCTTGCTAGCTAGCTCTTATAGCTGAACCCATTCCTATTACTCTATGTTTTGCTATGTGGCTTCCTGGCATTACCTAGTCTCTCACATCTTGCTTCTTCTTGCAGTGGCTCCGAGCATCTCCTCTAACTACAACCATCTTCATCTGCGCCTTTAGTATGAATGTACCGCCTAACTTTATTCTGCCTTGCCATTGGCCAAACAGTTTTATTTATCAACCAGTGAGAGCAACACATATTCACAGTGTATAGAAAGACATCCCACAGCATTGTCCCATTTCAAATATTATCTGCTTCTAAATTATCTTGAATGGACAGTAGAACATTGGAGGAAATCTTTGTCTGGTGAGTTAGAAACAAGTCAGATGATGAGGATAAAAATGTATTAAAATTTTAATTTTCCAAGTGACAATCTTGGCTTCACTAATAACAGAAATATGAGCCGGGTGTTGGTGGCGCACGCCTTTAATCCCAGCACTTGGGAGGCAGAGCCAGGCGGATCTCTGTGAGTTCGAGGCCAGCCTGGGCTACCAAGTGAGCTCCAGGAAAGGCGCAAAGCTACACAGAGAAA
Source organism: Peromyscus maniculatus bairdii (assembly GCF_049852395.1). Taxonomy (NCBI): domain Eukaryota; kingdom Metazoa; phylum Chordata; class Mammalia; order Rodentia; family Cricetidae; genus Peromyscus; species Peromyscus maniculatus. The sequence continues at coordinate 88,936,834 of NC_134854.1, read as the reverse complement.
CCCTGTCTCGAAAAACCAAAAAAAAAAAAAAAACAGAAATATGATCTGTATGAACAGAGACCCCCAGAATATTCAGCTATGGTCTAAAGCTCTGGAGTAAAATAAAAAGACACAGGGTATGAAAGAAGAACCTAAAAAGAAGAACATATTTTGCCTAAATAGATGACAAAAAGGAACTAAATATATTCATTTATATTTGCTAACATGGAGTTTAAAAAACTGAAAAAGAGACAAATAAGATGAGTACATAGCAGTAAGGAGTGGATTACAATAGAGTATTTTTCTCAGTTGGCTGTGATACTGAATAACTGTGCAAGCAAGGCATGTTGGGTCAAGATGAACTTTGTTATTGTCTGTGTCACTGTGGAAGGATCATGTATACATTCAAGACAACAATAATCTCCAATATACTCAGGCCCACCCTGCTGATTTTGGATAAGTTCTAATCTGCTGCCATTGAATATATCTGAGAACCCCTGAGGCACACTTGGAAGCCTCATAGATAAGGAGCTGTGGAAATTGACCTGTGTTCTGCTAGTACCAACTCAGATGGGTGTATCTATTACTGTCTAAGTAGCTCTGACTAGCTCTTCACTCTGAAAAAATAGTAATATCCAGGCCTCAGTGTCCTGTAAGACATGTTTGTGAACTTTACCTGAGTATGTGCTAGCAGTGCCAAAACAGAGAATGTTAGACTTGCCAAAGCTGACAGTTTGATTGGGCTACAAAGTGGTCAGTCTTAAGGTGGAAGTACTAGTTTTAGCATTGAACCCTAACAGATAAAATCACATCTTAATTTACTTGGAGATACCAGTAGTCAATTCTAAGAGTATATGATAAAAATTTTCTCAATGTGAAAAAAACATTTTCTCATCTTCATGTCCTAGCTTAGATGACTAAGACACATTTAAAGTACCTACCAATGTATGGAGGTTTGAGAGAAATTGACCCCCAAAGGGAGTGGCACTATAAGGAGGTGTGACTTTGTTGGAGTAGGTATGGCATTGTTGAAAGAAATATGTCACCATTGGGGTGGGCCTTGAGGTCTCTTATGCTCAAGCTACTCCCATTATCATAATCTACTTCCTGTTGCCTACAAGTCAAGATGTAGGACACTTGCCTACTTCTCCAGCACCATGTCTGACTGAAAGCCCCATAATCCCAGCTTCTATGATCCCTGCCATGATGATAATAAACTAAACCTCTGACATTGTAAGCTGCAACCTCAATTGAATGTTTTATTTTATGAGTTGCTTTGGTTGTGGTGTCTCTTTACAGCAATAGAAACTCTAAGACACAAGTAAACAGAAATTTTCCAGCAAAGGAATGGCTAATGTTCAGAGGCAGGAACTTCATAGCAATAGCAGATATAGTAGGAGAGACCCATAGGGTCAAGGAAATTGGCTCAAACCAGTTGCCAAGGCATGCACATAATGTACTTCCTTATAAGCCAGCCTGGAGTCTCCCTGAGGGCCCAGTAACAGGTGCTGGCAGAATTCCTGGTTGCTGTCAGAGTTCGTGATCTTGCCCAGTCAATGAGGGATGACCACACAATGCTACCAGATAGGGACACAGCTTGAGTGCTGGGAAACGGATATACAAGGCTTTCTCATTATTGAATAAATGAGTCTGATGTTTGCCTTCAACTGACTCACAGTGTCTGTGTCATTGATGTCACACCTTGTCACCCCCTCCCCTAAGGGAGTCATTAGGATCCAACAACATCGGGAGCTGTCATACAGTTACTTTTGTGTTATTCCTGGGTTAAGTGATCCTGAAGTGTAGGATGGGGGAGTGTTGAATAAAAACATACAATACACTGTGAGAGAGTGGCACACACAGTAGTCAATGAGCAATCAGATTCTATGAGGAAGTTCCTCTGATAGAGCTCTTCTAAAATCCTGACAAGACAGCAACTTGACACAGGAAATGAAAGAGTACTGGACAAGTGGTTCATGTCTCTAGCTGCTGTGAGCATTAGGAGGTCCGAGGTTAAGCACTGAGGGTTTTGTTGCCTGAAGCTTTTCTGTTGCTTTTCTGTTGTAGAAATATGGATGAGGAATCCTTAATGTATAAAGCAAACTGTGCCTAAATAATCAATGATCAAAACTAGGGACATTTGTAAGCAATAATTGGACTTGTATATTTTGAATTTTATGATGGAAGCTTAGAAATAAATCAACTCAAGGCAAATTCACACAGGCAGCTATAGCTGATTTATATAGCACTACTGGGCACTGGATAATTTGGTTATGTGGAATCTGTGCACCCAAATCACCGCAAACCACACTGCTTTAGAGTTGAATAGATACACAAATGCATCTTCACTATCTCTGGACTCAATGAATGTTATCTTTAAATTAAAAGGAGAGTTTTTGTCTGATTAGGAAAATGAATAAGTAAGGAAGCAACATAATGAATATGATCATAGGAAACCTTTGGAACTAAGGTCTGGATTCCAGCATTGACTGTAGTGTTGACTTCATGAGCTTGTACATTGCCCTCCAAACACATACCATTGTGTACTTGGCATACACTTAGTCTGCTCATGCAGCCACACTTAAGTAAGATGGCAAAGAATCCTAAGGAACAAAAGGAGATTTGACAACTGCAGTTTGGCAAAACAAATTCTATATGGCCTATTCTAAAAACTGTAAATCATGGTAAGGTTTCTACTGAGGGGGCTAGAGAAATGGTTCAGTGGCTAGGAGAACTGTATATTCTCCCTAAAACCAACATGGTAGCTAATGACCATCTATAATTCTGGTTCCAGGATTTCTGACAATTTGGTAGTTTGAAAGTGATTGGCCCCCATAGGGAGTGGCACTATTAGAAGGTGTGGCCTTGTTGAAGTAGGTGTGGGCTTATTGGAGGAAATGTGTCACTGTGGGGCAGACTTTGAAGTCTCAAGTTTCACTCAGTGTGGCACTGAGACTACTTCCTGTTGCCTGCAAACCAAGATGTTGAAGTCTTAGGTCCATCTACAGCATCATGTCTGTCTGCATGCCACCATGTCCCACCATGATGATAATGGACTAAACCTCTGAAAATGTAAACCACCACAACTAAATGTTTTCCTTTAGGAGAGTTGTTATGGTCATAGTTTCTTTGCACAGCAATAGAAACCCTAGACAGATACCCTCTTCTGGCCTCCACAGGCACCAGGCACTCATGTGGTGCACATGCAGCTACAACATGGAACATAAAATAATAATTTATTCTTAATTTTCAGTAGTATTTATTTTACTGCCTCCCATAGTTTATGTATCATTATTTTACATGGTATTAATTTTTAAATAAAATTTCTGCAGAATAATTTCATTATGCTTAAAAAAATGAGGTGAAGAAGAGATATGTAAATATATATACATATAGGAAACTTTAGAAGATACCCACTCTTGGTGGCACTCGCTGTATTGAGACAGGAGTGCTATGTGTTACTACTACATAGAAGGACTTGTCTGGAAAAGCAAGAAAACAATATTGACACCCAACCAAATTGTATTCTCAATATTGAGGTTCTCAATTACTGAATTAAATTAATGCTATTTATTTGCTAGGATATTTGGTAGTTATCTGATATTTTTAAATTTTAATTTTCTAATTCCTCTGCAGACAAATTTTATATTTTTCTTAAGATTTAATATGAGCTATTTAATTCTCTAGGTTTTTAAATATTATTTACCTTATTATAGTAGTAACATATAATTGCATATGTATTTTCCCCAATTGGCACATAAATTCAATGTCATGGAACTAATATTCCTGAAAGAGTTACTAAGGTTGATTAACACAGTCTAGAATTTTTGTAGAAAATCAGAAAGCATAACGAAGAAAATCTAAAGCCTGTAAAAGTGGTATTATGTCTGTTTTATAAAACTACAGTAATTATATCTGTGTGTTGTAGATGTATAGATTTGTGGGTAGATGAATGGAACATCATAAAGAGAAAGGAAATAGATCTTATCCTTAAAAATAATAAAATATAGATCACTGTTGTATTGTTTTTAAGCTATGCTCTGAATCATCAATTCTTCATTAATATCACTTGGGGAAGTATGTTTAAGACAACTCTTTGCAACCTTTGTGATGTCACACAGACAAATCAATATTCTCCTTCATGCAATGGGATTAAAGGTCATAGGAGTGTGATTCAATATTATTTGATTTTTGTAAGTCTTCAATGCCCAACCTTGGGTACTAAACCTGGGAATCCAGAGGATCTTTTAAAAACATAACTGTGAAAGACCAGAGAGTGTTGCAGCCTGAGCCTGACCCTGCTGATTTTCCAGCATCTGGTCTTGAGTGATGCCTGTGGACAAACACCCAGGATTAAAGCAGCTTCTTCAAGATACAGGATACCCTTCCCATCAGGAATATCACACAGCAGCTTTTGGTGGATTAATAGGAATGCTGGTTTCTCTGTCTCTTCACTTCACTCTCTTTCTATTGATACCCACCAGTTGTATGTAGCTGGAGTCTTTCTGTCCAGGTCCCACCAAGCCCCTGCAGTCCAAGAGATAGTAAAGATAGTATAAAAAACAAGCCATGTAAAGATGGATATTACACAGAGAATTGGGATTGTGTTGTCTTTGATATTCTTAACTGCAGAAAGGCATTTGATTGTAAAAGCTGTTGAGTTAAGCCAATATGTATATTTTAAAGGTACCTTGACTTCAAAATTTGGATGTAAGGATATGTTACTTTGGAAAGGAGGCTCTTCTTTTGTTTCCACAGAAAGCCAGAGGCTATGGATTTGTTCCAGATTAAGATACATCAGGTTTGACCAGCCAAGACCCCCTGAAAGGTCTCTGATGACACCATTGCCCAGATGATCCAACATTCAGAGTGGTTTCAAGGCAACTGTCTCAGACAATACACCCTCATGGACTACTCAATAATCCTAAAATTTTCTTTATGTCTCCATAAGAATACAGCGCCCTCATCCAGCACAAAGTAGTATGAGAAACTACACCCAAATTCCCAAATATACCAAGCTGGCTTTAGATATGGAATTGGCTCACTCCTTCTCTAAACCCAGGCATATTCCTAAAAGAAAGGATTGAAAGATTCTAATGTCCCATATCATAAGAGCCCTCTGGTGTGGGACAGAAAAAAAAACAACAATATTTTTATTTAAAACAGGTTGATTATAAATGCAATACCTTTCTAAAGAAGAAAAGGGGACAGTATAGATAACGATAGGATAAAAGGGTAGAATATTAAACCTAGTTTTAAGGGTAACTTGTTTAAAATGTTTCACATTGGTATAGATTTTAGTTTATTGATACAAATTTAGAGTTGGTTATTTTAGATTGAGAGGATCTATCATCCTCCAGGTATCATCCACTGAAGTGTCCTGAAAGAGGCTTCCTTCAGGTCCTTGGTTATTATGTGAGGAGGCAGAACTGTCTTCCAAGTATCAAAAAAATAAGCAAATCATTATTTTGCAGGGCATCTGGGATCTGAATTTTTACCATACCTCCTTTAATAATATGTGCAAATATGAAGGGAATTCCAAAAATATTCAACTTCCATTTACTAATGTCCCTCAGATCAGATTAAGTAATAAATGATTTTGTTTCTGGGTTATACCTTCCTAAGAAAAGGTGTGTTAATCGTATAGTAGTGAGTATAGATGCCTTCTTTAAAAAAAAAACAATTTCTTAAGAATCTCTGACTCATACATGCTGAATAAATACCTGTATGCCTTGAGATTTGGGTGTCTTCCTCCTCTGTTGCTTAATAAATAGTCTTTCTGATTTTTTTATTACTTCAAAAAGATCAGGTTTTAAGGAAAAAATACTAGTTGATGGGTAATGGATCTCATATTATGAACCTCAATCCTGTTTACCTTACAGTTCCTCCATATCCACCCTTCACCCACACAATTCCACCCCAAAGAAAAATTATTTAAAAATAAACTAAAATAGCCAACTAACTCCTCCATCTTTCTCTTCTCTCCAACAGTATTGGGAGTTGGGGTATGCCATGCAATATACTGTTTTGTCCAATCAGTCCCACCCACAAATGTTAATGCAATGAGTCATTGGTTTGGTTCAAGGCTGTAGGACACCGTCATCAGTAGACAATTATCAAAACTCCTCTCAGATATCCTGCTGTTGCCCAGAGTCATGGAGAACCCGCAGCTATCATGGAGAACCAGTATCTTGACACTCTCCAGCAGACCATATTTAGGGTAGATGTTAGAGTGGGCCAACCCAAGGCCTAGGACTCATGACTAAGTGGTAACTGAGCTGGCCAGTCCTAGCCACTGGGACTGTCCCTGCCAAGCAAGGGGTGGAGCCAGGTCTCCTCACCCATGCCATCATGGCCAGCTCTCCCAAACCTGTGGTGAGAAGTGGGACCATCTCTCCAGCTGCAGTTTCCAGCAAGAGGCAGAGCCAACTATCTTGGTTCCAGTGAAAGGAGGGGCCAGCTCAGCACAGCACTCAGATTTCAGCATGGATGGTTCCTGTGAGCCCTTGTAGTAACACAGGCAATGGACATCAAACACAGACCCCACCTGCACCAGGAATATGGACCCAAACATGGCCCTTGGCCTCAGCTAGGGCCCAGATATCACCATAGCCCAGTTGGCAGCATAGGCCACCCAGATCAGAATGGCCGTGGCAGCAACAAGATCCTCAGACACCAACATGGTCTTGGGTGGCTGACTAGACCCTGAGCATCTCCATGACCCTCAATGGTAACAGGAGTCATAGACATCAATTCAGACCCTGGATGCTGTAGGTCCATGGACACCAACATGGCCCCAGGTGGCAACCCAGACCCTTGGCATTGGCATGTCATTCAATAATATCAAAAGCTAAGGACATCAACACAGACCATGGCTGCAGTAGGACCACATACCCAGACATGGCCCTCAGCTGCATCCTGGACCTAAATGTCATCATGGCACCTGAAGGCAGAGCAAGGTAGTCAGATCTGTATGGACCCTGCTAGAGCATCACCCTCAGACTTCTACCTGGCCTCAAGTGACAGCCCAGGTCCCAGGTATTTGCATGACCTTTGGTGATAAAGGAGTTATGGACATCGACACAGATCCTGGCTGTGGCAGGGCCACAGATCCAGTCATAGCCCTATATCACAGCCTGAGCTCAGATATCACCACAGCCCCAGGGGGGTTGCACAGGCCACACCAATTAGCATGGCCACATTGGAAGCATGGCTTTTGGACAGCAACATGGACTTGGGTAGCTGACCAGACCCTGGGCACCCTCCCAGCCTTCAGTTGTTACTGAAGACATGACATCAACACAGACCTTGGCTACTATTGGCCCATGGACACAGACATGCTCCTTGGCAGCAGGCCAGGGCAGGATATCATCATGTCCCCTGGTGGATCTGTGGCCTTTGGTGGCAATATGGGGAATGGATGTCAACACAAATCCTGGCTGCAGTAGGACCACAGACCCAGACATAGCCCTAGGGCTTAGCCCAGGCTGAGATATCACCCTGGCCCCTGGTGGCAAGCAGGCCATTCACTTCAGCCTGTTCCTTACCACATTTGCCTTTCATATCTGCCTCTTTCCACAGCATGTCCACAACTAGCCTTCTCACTATCCATGAGTAAATCAGTAGAGGTTGCTTCTGCCTCCCTGAATTGTTCCTGTTGCTTTTTTTCCAGGTCTACAGACTAGCTCAATCTATAGAGAGTGATAGAATAGACTTCTCCTCAAGGCCCAGTCTGCATTCAAGAAGAATTACTAAAACATTAGATGCCATGAATAGTACTAAAGATTAAAAGTGCTGTGAAGTTTTTCTGTGTGTAAGAATGACAGTCTATTCCCACCATGGCTGCTAGTTCTAGCCTGTGATGTTCTCATCACTGAATCCCACAAATAGAGTTCTTGTTCTCATTTGAGTTACAGATTTTTTCCCACTTTCTACTCTGTATTCTTTCAGCTTCTTGCTATTCAGCTTTCTTTGCTTTTAAAAATGCTTTGTTTTCCTTTACAGATAAGAGTATTTTTGCTTGCATTTATGCATGACAGTGAGCATACCTGTACCCAAGGTAGTCAGAAGTCTACCTTGATTCTCTGAAACTGGAGTTACAAATGTTTGTGAACCATCAGGTGCATCCTGGGAAGTGAACCTAGGTCCTCTGCAAGAGCAGCCAGTACTCTCAAATGTGGAGGCATTGCTCTAGCCCTTCTTATCTCCTCTTCTAAGAAGTCTAATGGTCTTTCTCCACTTTTCTCTTCAATTTAGCTCTCCTTGATTATCCCTGGAGTCACAGATCAGAAATCCCTAGACATCTATTATCCCCTGAGGTTTCTTAAATATTTTTAATGAATTTTAAAAGTCATAAAAAGGTACTTACATGACATAAAATTTATAAAGATAACACTATACAGCAAAATAGAATAGAATATCTTAGGTTATTTATCTATGGATTAACAGTCTGTTTTGCATTATGGATGCATAGTTGAATGGGCAGATAGAGATTATCTGTCTGTCTGTATATCTATCTATATGTCTTTCTCTGTGTCTATCTATTCACATGTGTTCATGAGAAGTCCCAGATTCTGAGGTTTCCTAGCTTAAAAAATAGCTGTGTTGTCTCAAGTTTTATTTTGTTTCTATTATACACATCATAGCTATCATGATGGCTATCACATAGTTCTAGCTTTGAAAAAAGTTAAGGAATTAAAATAGTAAGCATTCACTGAGATGGAAACATTGGAATGAGTAAATGATCATACTATAATCCTCTTGCTCTTATGGGCATACACGTGAAAAGAGAACATATCTGTGTTCATAATGTGAACCACTTCATAAAAAATATTTTTATATTAATGAGTGTTTTAACTGCATGTTTATAAGCAAAATGTGTACATGTACAGTGCCCTCAGAGGCCAGGAGAGCATGCAGAAGCCCCTGGAACTGAAGTTGAATATAGCTGGGGGTCACCATGTGGGTGCTGAGAATCAAACATAGGCCATCTTTAAGAGCATCAGCTGCTCTTTAACACTGTGCATTCCCTCCAGCTCCATGAACCACTTTTAAATGTATTCCTTCTCCAATTTGCACATACAGTCAATGTAATGCAACTCAAGTTCCTTAAATAATTTCTGAAATAAATAAACTGAGTTTTTCTACAATTCATGTGGAAAGTCAAGGCACATCATAGCTAAGAAAATCAGAAAGCTAGAAAAGTGGTATTATATTTTCTAACTTAATTATTCTCCCTTGTATTAACCTGCAGTAGTTAAGTCTGTGTGTACTGTTGGTGCACAGAAAGACAAGTAGATGGATGGAACACCATAAAGAGACAGGAAATAGAGCTTACCCACACATGATATCTAAAAAACCAAACCAATGGAGTAGAAATCTCTCTAGTTTATAAAGCTTTGCTATGGAATATATATTCTTCATCAATACTACTTCTGGGAGCCTATTTTAGACAACCATTTTTCTCCCTGTGATGTAATATAAAACAAATCAATATTCCACTTCACACAGTGTGATTAAAAGTCATATGAATGCTTTTCAATACTATTTGACACTTGTAAGCAGACCAGTGGACATAGGAGCCATTAGAATTCTAAGTGAAGTGCTATAGAGAGCTGAGAGAATCAAACTCCACTAATGGAATTTCAAGACACAGCAGAAAGTCAGGTTAGGCAACCTTCTCTTTCTCTGACACATGGGCTCTAGCTTTTGCGAGAAATCCAGAACAACTTTCTGTTGTCAGCTTCTATAGTTTTAAGTTTTCTCTTGCCCCGCCTGTGCCCGTTGTCACTCAGACCCAAATAAACACACAGAGGCTTATATAAATGAAAACTGTATTGCCTAATGACTCAGGCTTCTCGCTAGCTAGCTCTTACATCTTAAATTAACCCATTTCTATAAATCTATACTTTGCTACTTGGCTTGTGGCTGACTGGTACTTTACATCTTGCTATTACTGGCAGCCGTTAGCAGTGTCTTCTCAATTCTGCCTTTCTCCTTCCATTCTCTCTAGTTGGAAGGTCCCACCTAACCTTATTCTTCCTCACCATTGATCAAACAGCTTTATTTATCAACCAATCAAAGCAATAAACATTCACCAGGATACAGAACAACATTCCATGGCACTTCTCCTTTTCTGTCTAATCTAAAAGGAGGGTTTCAACTTTAACATAGTAAAATTACATACACTAGAACAGTTATCAAGCAAGAATAATAGGTACAATATCAAGTCTATTTGTACTAAGAAAACTAAAGAAAATATTCTATCCTATATTTGTGAGTCTAAAGTTTCATATCTAATTTATCTTTTATCATAACCAAGGAAAATTATTACTGTCTAGTCTTCAATTACATCAAAGACCTCAGAAGGATATAATATTACCTAAGTAAACAGGAAGAGCATTATAAGCAAATTTCAAAATTCTGGAAAAAATACAGTTGCCTGCCTGGACAGTCATCCAAAGTTCCTCTGCAACATTGGGGCATCCATCTTCAGACTATAGGCCTAGAGTTTTTCAGTCACTTCTCCTTGTGTCTGTAGAATATTTTACAGTCTCCTCTGCGAAGCAGGAATGTGAAGGACCATTTCACCTTTCATAGTTCAGTGGTTTCCTTCCTGTGGGGGCTACATGTCCAGTTTACATAAAATATTACTAGCAGTCCAGGCAAGAGCAGTTTCTTGCCCAAATGGTTATTTTTGCCAAGAAGAAGATAAACTCCACATGAGAGTGTCTTTAGTGCCCATCATCTTCCTTGAAGTAATTGCTGCTGCCAGGAGCAGACATGTCTCATTGTCCAGAAAAGTCTAAGTTTTTAAAACATTTTAAATGCCATATTCTGTAGGTTTTGATGTGTTTGAAGATCAACTATCTGATGGAAATATATCTATGTATACCTAGAAAATTTACATGACTTTGTTTGACTATCATACTAGAAAACTAATTTTTGATCTGTATTTCTTAATTACCATTACAATTAACATGAATTACATAAACATAATACCTTAAATGAGAGTAGAAATATATATATTATAACAATATATATAGTATAACAAAATCAATTCTAAATTCGTATCAATAAACTAAAATCCATAGCAATGTAAAACATTTCAAACAAGTTGTTGCTCTTTAAAAGTAGATTCAGTAATCTACATTTTCATCCTATCATATCTATACTATCCCCTTTTCTTCTTTAGAAAGAGATTGCATTTATAATCAACCTGCTTTAAATAAAAGTAAACATTTATAAACAATATTTTGGGAGTTTGGGCATAGCTTTTCATACTATTTCCTGCTGGATAAGGGCACTAGAAATCTAATGGGTATCCTGCGAAAATTAAGGGTTATGGTCAAGTCTTGACTGGAATAGTCTATGATGTATTTTTTGAGCCAGTTGCCTTGAAGCTGTGTGGATATTGGATCATCTAGGCCTCTCAGGGGGGTCTTCCTTGATCAAAGCATATTAGCCTGGAAGCAATCCACAGGTTTTCATTTTCTGTGGGAAAAAAAAGAAGAGCCTCTTTTCCAAAGTAACATATCCTTAGACATAAACTTTGAAGTCCCACTATCTTTAAAATTGATGTATTGGCTTAACTCAACAGCTTTTTACAATCAAATGTCTTTCTGTAGTTAAAAATCCCAAAGACAATATAATCCAGACCCTCTGTGTGATTTCCATCTTTACATGGCTTATTTTTCACATTATTTTTGCTGTCTCTCTAAAGATTTTATTTTAAAAAACTATTTTTAAAGAACTGTTTGTATTCATTTTCTTCTCTCTTCCAAGCCTACTTATATTTTTACACAAAATGTAAACCATTTAGAGGTTTATTTCATCTGAACTTGTCTTTTTGTGAATCTATTGATCTAAGCTGCAGTGTGGCTAGAACAGAAGCTGCAGCCTTGGCTGTTGACTCTGCCCATTTCAGCTTCCCAACAAGGCCGGGGCAATTCATCTCCAGCTCTGGGACCCATACTCTCTGCTGACTCTGGGAGGCAGTGGGTCCATTCCTCCATCCAGCAGCAAGTAGACCAGAAACCACGTTTATTTTTATTTTTTTAATCTGTTCTAGCAAACACTAAATCTACCACACAGTGTGTTGTATGGCTTGGAGAAACCTCTGCATAACTTGGCAGGAATCCACCATGCTGTCGCTCCAGCCAGCACACTGCGAACCAGCAACAACCAGGGGACACTTCACTGTACCTTGGCCTGCCATGAGTGAAATGAACTAGGAAGGTGCTCTTAGCTACATTAATAATCTCTTTTTAAGTTCTCTCAGTTTTTAGGTGGAAATTCCTGTCACCACCACATCTGAGTTTCCCTACTCAGAAACTGCTTTTCTATATTTAAATAAAATGTGTGTTGGAATGTTCACAGGAGTTTCCATTGTAATGTATGGGTTCCAACTAGTGATACAAATTCAGACTCCTCACAGGGAACGACTGTGTCCTTGGTTAATGTAGAAAACACTTTAGTACTCTAGTGCCAGAGATTAATGTAAAGAAAAATAGTTACAGTAAAGAGAGGACAGTAAACCTCTCTATTCTACAAAATCACAACACATTTACAAAAACTAATATGTCTCTGTGAGCTTTGTTAAAAATCGTGTGACATATGAGATAATGGTTCCAGTGAGTGACTCATGAGGAGTAACAGTTGGGGCAGCCCAGCCTCTCACTTCTGCTTCCACTGAGGTTTATGTTATGACTTGTATCACTGTGGGAGGAAGCTCATCATACTGTTGACAGTAATAAGTTGCAATGTCTTCAGACTCCAGGCTGCTGATGGTGAGGGAATAATCTGTTCCAGACCCACTGCCACTGAACCTCGATGGGACCCCATCTTCCAAGTTGGATGCTCTGTAGATCAGGAGCTTAGGAGCTTTCCCTAGTTTCTGTTGGTACCAATTTAAATAATTGCTAATGCCCTGACTGGCCTTGCAAGTGATGGTGACTCTGTCTCCCAGAGATGCAGACAGGGAGGATGGAGACTGGGTCATCTGGATATCACATCTGGCACCTAGGAATGGAGACATAATATATATCCACATAGTTAGTTAAGTGTAATTAAAAAAAGATTACCCCCAAATTTCTGTCAACAACAATTACAATATAACAGCAAAATTCTCATTATATTTGTTTTTTACCTGGTAACCAGAGCAGCAGGAGCCCGAGGAGCTGAGCAGGGGCCCTCATGTCCATGCTGAGTCCTGACTGCAGTGACAACTGTACAGGGTGTGACTGGTATATGAAGAAGTCCTCAAGGCTGTGCAGTGAGTGCATGCAAATCACTGGGAACCAGTTAGGGTGGGCACAGCTGCAAGACTTGCTCATCTCAGTAACTGAGCACAAGTCCTGTGCCCCAGATCCTGAAGATCAGACCACATCAGAGGCCACACTTCTTTTTTAAAGTTTTAAAATTATAGATGACATTTTGGAGGTTATTTGATACATTGTACTATAACTAGGTTCTATTTTTTTAACTAGGTTCTATTTTAAATAATATATTTTAAATACATATTAGTGGTAATATAAACAAATATCTGACTGTCAGGGAATATGCAACAGAGAAGGGACTATTAAATCTTCAACTAATTGAAATAATTGGGGTTTTTTTTGGCGGGGGTTGGAGTCAGGGTTTCTTTATGTAGCTTTGTGTCTTTCCTGGAACCCACTCTGTAGCCCAGGTTGGCCTCCAACTCACAGATATCTGAGTGCCTCTGCCTCCTGAGTGCTGGGATTAAAGGCGTGTGCCACCACCGCCTGGCCAAATAATTCTTATAGATTAAAAAAATACTATGGCTGGGTAGTAGTGGTGCATGACTTTATTCCCAGCACTTGAGAGGCAAAGGCAAGTGGGTCTCTGGAATAGAGGCCAGTCTGCTCTGTGGAGTGAAGTACTCTCCTTGAGAAGTGTTTGTGTGTTTCGAGGAATCATTTTTTTAATTAAAAGAATAATTTACCAAAACCATTTTAATGAATTAAAAGGTAAAGTTTAGCAGACTTAGCCATGATCACTACAGCACAAAGAGAGATGTACACAGTATGTACACATATAACACTTTGACTGTAGCTGGAAGTTTTCCTATGTCATGCCTGGCCCTGAGGTCCTGCAGCTGCATATAAAATAATTGTCCAGAGGCTTATACTAATTATCAACTTATAGCCTGTGGCAGGCCTCTTGCTAACTAGCTCTTACAATTTAATTCAACCCATAACTGTTAATCTATGTATCACTATGGGTTCTGCGGCTTTACATGTGTCCCATTACATGTTGCTCCTTGGTTGGAGGTTTGGTGTCTCTCCTTATTCTTCTTTCTCTTTTTACTATCTCTTTTGGATTTTCCTGCCTGGCTCCAACCTGCCCCGCCATAGGCCAATGCAGCTTTGTTTACCAACCAATCAGAGCAGTACAGAAAGACATCCTACAGCACTTTGACCCCAACAATATGTATTACTTGAACTTCTGACTTCATCTGAAGATGGTGGTACTGTCACACCCACAAAATTATATGGGTTGCATTTTTTTTTCTGTTTAGGATCCTCCATACTTGGCCACTTTTCTGTCATTTGATACTGTTTCCAAAATTCCTCAGCATGAAAGACTGACTAGTAATGACAGACTTGAATATTACAACAGAAAACACTGCTACTCAATATATGTCTCTCCTATGTATTAAAAACCATATTTTCACTACTAAGTCTTGAACAGTAACTGGAGACATCATAGTGATTCAGGGACAGCCTGTCTGCTTGTGTGTCTCAGTCTCCCAACTAAGGGCTAGATTATAGAAGACCAGGAGTTTAACCATTTCACCAAGTTTTGGCTAGGATAGTTCCAATAAGTGCTAATATTCTGGCTTCCCTAGCAAGTAATAGCGACTCTGTGTTCCAGAGATGCAGACACAGAGGATGGGGCTGGGTCCTCTGGATTTCACTTCTGTCACCTGAGATTGGATACATAAAAATTTCAAAAATTAAGCACAATGAGCAAGGACTTCCCCAGTGTATCAAACAAGACTGAGCACAGTGTCATACTTAAATCCCTACTGTAGTCCTTGGGAGCTGAGCAGGAGCCATCATGTGTATGCCATGTCCTTTCTGGGACCGACATTTAACCCACTGTAAGACAAGCCAATTAATTCGTCTTTGTAGCATTGGATTTTGCTTTGGACACATGCCAAACAGCAGAAGATCATCATATCTAGGTACAACTACAAAACTGTTTATCTCAGTAACTCTGCACAGGTTTATGCAACAAATGTCCCAAGCTAGACCAGGATAATCCATATTTTTCTCCACAGGATGCATTTCTTCTATAAAGATCCTACACTACTAAAGACATTTTTGAGATTATTTTCTAAATTTGTAGGGGAAGTAGCACTATTTTATTTTCTAAATTTGTAGGGGAAGTAGCACAATTTGACAGAATACTTATTAACAATAAATGAAAAAGAATATTATTTTCAGTGGGAGTACAATAAACCACAAGGCTACTAAATTGTAAACTCACTCTACCAAAATTCTGAGTAGGAAAAACTTTGTGTTCTAAATGCACTGTACTTTTAAGTTTAAAACAGTCTATTTTCCTGAAATAAAGAAGACAGTTCATCTATACCATTCTAGTGAACTCAAATCACAGTTTGAAAGCTTTAGTAATGATCATTTCAGAAGAAGTTGAAGAAATGTACTGTTTGAACAGAGGTAATGCCATATACTCTCAAAATGTGTCACTCACAGCTCCACTATCATTTTAAAATATACCTTTCATAACCAGAGACTAAATGGAACACATTTTCCCCCATGTTAGTAATTCTGATCTTGGGCCGTTTTAAAGCCTTGTGCTACTATTTCCCAAAATTGACAAACACAAATCATCAACAAGTGCTACCTGGCATCATTAATTTAAGTAAAAACACTGCCTCTCATTACATGACCATTATTCACTATAAATGTGACATTCTTAGCTTTTATTCAGTGACTGGCAACTAACCCTAACCATGGTAACAGCTTCTCTGCATACCCAGAGACAAAGCCTCAGTCTCTAACAAGTGAGTACAGGTGTCTTTAATAATATATTGGAATCTCATATTTGAAGAAACACTTGTTCTTGAATTATCTCACATCTATGTCTTTGCTTTGTATGTGCTAGCCTTCTTCATTTTCAAGGGAAGTAGCACCAGTCTGGACTTCCAAACCCTTGTCGTAGACCGTGGACATTCTGGAGTCTTCCATTAGTTATCAACTGGAGGACAGAAAGTGATACTGCAGCCTAGATTTGATCATGCTGATTTTCTAGAATCCTGGTCTTCAATCCTATGGGTTAGAAAAAACCCCCTACCATGAGTCAATTTCTTCAAAATCCCCCTCCCATGAATCGATTGAGAATAGCAGGTACCAGCCTTAAAGCTGGATTAAGACTGTGTGCGGTATACCAGCTTTCTTCTTTCCTTGTATTGCTGCTCACATATTCTTATCATAACTGTGCTTCTCTGAGGTCTAGGAATCTTATAACACAGTTCTTCCTGCTCACATGACAGCCCCCAGAATCTGGAATGATCATCATTCAGGACACTCTTAATAGAAGAATGCTTCCATAAGTCACCTGAAACATTCCAGAAACATTTTGTTACTGATGGTCAATGCCTGGACAGTGTTTTTGCAGAATTTTAAGTATCTGATTAAACACATACTAACATAATTTGCCAAGCAGCAAGGAACTTGACTAAAAGCAAAACGATCAGAAGGAAATAACATTGTAAAGAATGACAGAGGTCAGTGATGGAGGGGCAATCCACAAGGGACAAGTTATGATTTTAAGCTTTCTTTTATGGGACTCAGGAAAATGAGGAACTGGATTGCTAAGGGAGGTTTATTGTGTAGTTCACTGTTTTATTTTTTATTTTAGGAAGATAAATCTAGTACTACATCATTGTGTAGTGGAAGACATTATAGGTAACA
Organism: Peromyscus maniculatus bairdii; assembly: GCF_049852395.1. Taxonomy (NCBI): domain Eukaryota; kingdom Metazoa; phylum Chordata; class Mammalia; order Rodentia; family Cricetidae; genus Peromyscus; species Peromyscus maniculatus. Next base: position 88,919,894 of record NC_134854.1, on the reverse strand, counting down.
CAATCTATGTTTTATTTTTTATTATTTATTTTACAACCCAAGCACAGTTTCCTCTCTCTCTTTTCCCCCAAGCTCCCCCATCATCTGCCACTCCTTCCTTGCCTCCCCCATTTCTATTCAGAAAAGGGCATACGTCCCATGGATATTGAAGAAACATGGCATCTTGAGCTGTAGTAAAACTAAATACCTGCATTGTACCAAGGCTATGAAGAGTAACCCAGTATGAGAAACAGGGTCTCAAAATCAGCCAAAGTCAGAAACAGCCTCTGCTCATACTATTAAGAATTCCACAAGAAGATGTAGCTATACAACAGTCACAAATATGCAGAGAGTCTAGATCAGTCCATGCAGGTCCCCTGGTTGCTGGTTCAGTCTCTGTGAGCTCCTATGAACACAGGCTAATTGATTCTGTGTGTTTTCTTGTGATGTCCTTGACCCCTCTGGCTATTACAATAATTCCTTTCTCTCTTCAGCAGGATTCCCCAAGCTTGCCCTAATGTTTGATAGTGGGTCTCTGCATCTGTTTCCACTAGTTGCTAGATGAAGCCTCTTTGATGACTATTGGGCTAGGCACCAATCTAAGAGTATAGCAGAATATCCTTAAGCATCATTACATTGACATTTTTTCTCCATTTGTGTTTGATTCTATCCTAGGTATCTTGGCTATTTAGCCTCTTGGTCCTGGTGCTCCAGGCAGTGTCAGTGGTAGGCTCACTCTTGTGGCTTGGTTCTCAGGCTGGACAAGTCATTGATTGGCCCTCCAACAATCTCTATCATCCCTTACTCGACCACATTCCATTGGCAGCACAGATTGTAGGTCAAATGTTATGTGGCTGGATGGGTGTCCCAGTCTGTCTATTTGTAGTCCAGCCTGGTCACAGGAGGTGGCCAATTCAGGCTAAATATCCTCTTTTGCTAGCAGTCTTAGTTTGGATCATTTTGTAGATTCCTGAGAATTTCCATGGTACCATGTTTCTACCAGGCTCTGAAATAACCCCCTTTCCTGTGGTCTCTTTTGGTACTCTCTCCTGACCCCACACCCACCTTATCCATCATGTTCCCATTCCCACCTACCACTAGTCCACCCATAAGATCTCTTCTACTTCCCTTTCCCAGGAATTCAGGGATCCATGAATCCCCTCCATGAAGTCTCCTTGTTAAATATCCTCTATGGGCCTGTGGATTTTTACCAGATGATCATTTATCTTACAGGTAATATTCATAGTAAATGAGTGCATACCATGTTTGTCTTTATGCATCTGGATTACCTCACTAGGGATGACTTTATTCCTAGTTCCCTCCATTTGCCTGCAATTTTCATGAAGGCATGGTTTTTAACAGATGAGTAATACTCCATTATGCAAATGTGCCAAATTTTCTTTATCCATTCTTCAGTTGAGGAACATCTAGGTTGTTTTAAGTTTTAGGCTATTGTGAATAAAGCTGCTATGGACATAGTTGAGCAAGTGTCTTTGTGGCATGATTGAGTATCCTTTGGGTATATTCCCAAGAGTAGTTCAGCTGGGTCTTGAAGTAAGTCAATTCCAATTTTCTAAGAAACCACCACATTGATTACCAAAGTGGCTGTACAACTTTGTATTTCCACCAGCAATGGAGGAGTGTTCACCTTGCTCCACATCCTCTCCAGCACAAGCTGTCACATGTATTTTTGATCTTAGCCATTATGACAGGCTCGTGTGTAATCTCAGAATTAGTTGGATTTGCATTTCCCTGATGGCTAAGGATATGAAATATCTCCCTAAGTGTTTCTCCAGCATTTGAGAGTCTTCTGTTAAGGAGTCTATGCTTAGGTCTGCCCTCCATTTTTTTAAATGGATTATTTGGTTTATTGATGTCTAGTTTCCTGAGTTCTTTATATAATTTAGAAATCAGCCCTCTGTCAGATTGGGAATGGTGAAAATCTTTACCCATTCTGTACATGACCATTCTGTCCTAAAAATAGTGTCCTTCACCTTACAGAGGCCTTTCATTTTCATGAGGTCCCATTTATTAATTGTCAATAATTATGACTCTACTATTGGTGTTCTATTCAGGAAGTTGTCCGCTGTATCAATTTGTTGAAGGCCATTTCTCAATTTTTCTTCTATCTGGTTCAGTGTGTCTGGATTTATATTGAGGTCTTTGATCCACTTGGACTTGAGTTTTGAGCAGGGTGATAGATGTGGATCTATTTGTATTCTTTTATATGCCAACATCCATTTAGACCAGCAGCATTTGTTGAAGATGCTTTCTTTTTTCCATTGTATAATTTTGGATTCTTAGTTGAAAATCAGGTGTCCATAGGTATGTGGGTTTATGTCTGGATCTTTGATTCCATTCCATTAGTCCACTTCTCTGTTTTGATAACAATACCATGTGGGCCCGGTAGTGGTGGCACACACTTTTAATCCCAGCACTTGGGAGGCAGAGGCAGGTGGATCTCTGTGAGTTCAAGGCCAGCTTGGGCTAGAGTAAGTTCTAGGAAAGGCACAAAGCTACACAGAGAAAACCTGTCTCAAAAAAACCAAAAAAAAAAAAATACCACATGTTTTTTATTAGTTTAGCTCTGTAGTAGAGCTTGAATTCAGGGATGGTGATACCTCCAGAAGTAGTTTTATTGTATAGGATTGTTTTAGTTATCCTGGGCATTTTTTGTTTTTCAAAAAGTTGAGTATTGTTCTTTCAATGTCTATAAAGAATTGTGTTGGGATTTTAATGGGGATTGCATTGAATCTGTAGAACGCTTTTGGTAAGATGACCATTATTACTATGTTAATGCTACCAAACGATAAGCTTTGGAGATTTTTCTATCATCATTTCCAATTTCTTTCTTCAAAGATTTGAAGTTCTTGTCATACAAGTCTTTCACTTGGTTGGTTAGAGTTACCCCAAGACATTTTATATTATTTGAGGTTATTGTGAAGGGTGTTGACTCTCTGGTTCTTTGTCATCCCATTTATCATTTGTATATAAGAGGGTTATTGGGTATTTTTTTTGTTTTTTTTTTTACATTTTTTCTTTTATTTTACAATACTATTCATTCTACATAACAACCACAGATTCCCTTGTTCTACCCCTTCCTGCCCCCCTCCCCTTCCCCCCAGCAAACCCCCCATTTCCACCACCTCCAGATCAAGGCCACCCCCGAGGACTGAGATGGACCTGATAGACTCAGTCCAGGCAGGTCCAGTCCCCTCCTCCCAGATTGAGCCAAGCGTCCCTGTATAAGTCCCAGGTTTCAAACAGCTATCTCATGCAGCAAGCCCAGGACCTGGTACCACTGCCTAGATGCCTCCCAAACAGATCAAGTCAATCAACTGTCTCACCTATTCAGAGGGCCTGATCCAGTTGGAGGCCCCTCAGCCTTTGGTTCATAGTTCATGTGTTTCCATTAGTTTGGCTATTTGTCCCTGTGCTTTATCCAACCTTGGTTTCAACAATTCTCACTCATATAAACCCACCTCTTTCTTGCTAATTAGACTCCCAGCGCTCCACCCGGGGGACTAGCTGTGGATGTCTGCATCCAGATTCCTCAGTCCTTGGATGGGATTTCTGGCCCAATTATTAGGGTGTTTGGCCATCCCATCACCAGAGTAGGTCAGTCTCAGCTGTCTCTTGGCCATTGCCAGCAATCTTTTGTGGGGGTTTCTTTGTGGATTTCTGTGGGCCTCTTTAGCACTTTGCTTCTTCCTTTTCTCATGTGGTCTTCATTTACCATGGTCTCCTATTTCTTGTTCTCCCTTTCTGTTCTTTATCCAGCAGGGATCTCCCGCTCTCTTTCCCTCGACCCTCGCCGTTCATTGCTCCCACTCATGTCCAGGCTGTTCATGTAGATCTCATCCATTTCTCCATCATTGGGTGATCCCCGTGTCTTATCATTTGGTAGCATTAACATAGTAATAATGGTCATCTTACCAAAAGTGATCTACAGATTCAATGCAATCCCCATCATAATACCAACACAATTCTTCACAGACCTGGAAAGAATAATACTCAACTTCATATGGAAAAACAAAAAACCCAGGATAGCCAAAAGAATCCTGTACAATAAAATAACCTCTGGAGGCATCACAATCCCTGACTTCAAGCTCTACTATAGAGTTACAGTAATAAAAACAGCTTGCTATTGGCATAAAAACCGACATGTGGACCAATGGAATCAAATTGAAGACCTGACATTAACCCACACACCTATGAACATATAATTTTTGACAAAGAAGCCAAAAGTGTTTTTGTTTTTTTTTTATAGTTAATCTTGTATCTGGCCACTTGACAAATGTTGTTTATCGGTTGTAAGTGTTCCCTCATAGAATTTTTGGGGTCACTTATGTTCACACTAATACTCAATAGGGTATGTATATCACTTCTTCAGGCTCAAGGGGCATCTCCAACAGGATGTAGGAAGAATGAACAAAAGGATAGCAAGGAACTATGAAACAGAGAGTTCTGGGTATGATCATTGTACTTGTGAACTCACTGCTGTGGTTACCTGTACAAGACTAGATCCATCAACATTTTTTCATGAATGGAGGAGAGCCTGACAAGGTCCTAATCTTCACTAACAGACGGTTAACAGTTAATGACTCTGGGAAAGGCTGTGCCATTCTCCTCAGTGTTGTAGCCATTATTGCTACAACAAGCTGCTCCACTCCAGTACATAAGAACCAAATTATGTTCATGAAAGCAAAGAAAATTAACGCATTAACTAAAAAAAAAATCATTACAGATGGAGGAGGTTGCCGAGAATAAGAGTTTTAGTGTTATAGGAAAGAAGATAATTGGGAGTAAAAATAAAAATATAAAATAATCATTATTTATGTTTTTAAATTTCCAAAGCATATAATGCATTAAAATAAACAAAATTTAAAATTAACAACGCAGGCAGTATATGGGACACGATTGAATGGATACGAACTTATATCGTTAGTTTTATGGAAAGAGGAGAGAAAGGTGAAGATACAGAAAACATAGTTAATGAAGTTCTAAATTAACATGCAGGTCCTGGAAGCTCAAAGACTCTCAGATAAATTCAAGGCAAAACATCTGTCCAAAATATCAAATCTCAGAGAGAGGGGTTGGGGGGAGAGAGAGAGAGTCCTAAATTACATTGAACTAAATCCTACTAGACTGATACTAATATCTTAATAAGAACATAACATATAGGAGATAATTTGGGTAATATAGCTGAAGCACTAGCAAGAAACAACAGCAAAAGTTCACTGTCCCCCCCAAATAATACAATTAGCAGAATATAGACAAATTTCTAAACAGTCATATTAAATAAGAAACACAGAGCCAAATACAGAGGTGAAAGCCATAGAGATCAGAGAAATAGTGATAACCACCAACTAACCTTAGCTGACCACACCACCATTGCTTCCCAAGAGAGGCTGCTTCTCCCTATCTAATCTGTGCCTTTATTGACTTCCTGTTCTGACTTCTCATTGGCTCTTAGCCCAGCCACCTCACTTCCTCATCACTGCCTGTCTGCACAGAAGTCCAGGTCTCTAGGTTGGTACTGAGATTAAAGGTATGTGTCAATATGCTTGGCTGTGTCCTTGACCACACAGAGACTCTGCCTGCCATGTGATCAGATTAAGGGCATGTGCTACCACTGCCTGACTTTTATTTATGGCTGGCTATGACATCTGATCTCCAGGCAAACTTTATTTATTAACATACAAATAAAATATCTCCACACTTCAGCACAAACAAAACATCACCACGACAGAAAACTTCAGAAATGAAAGAAAAATAAGCAATCTCTGGAGAGTAAAGTAATTTAACCTGAAAATGGGTTTACATTAAATTCACCAAATTTACACCACTATAGAAGAAAAAAGTTAAAACTTTATCAATACATAAAAACACCAAAAAAAAATTGGAGCAATGGAAGAAAAACATTAAAAACAACCAGAAAATTCTAGCATGGATATGTTCCTACCCATCATTAACTATGCATGTACTTGGAGTGAAAATAAACATGAAGTCAAAATAGTAACAACAGCTGGGTGGAGATTAAACAGAACTATTTGTTCATCAGAAAAGGAAGACTTCATGAGTAAAATATAGTCTAAACTTAGTGAGTCAATGAACATATTTTACTCAAAGAGAAAACAAACGGAATAGAATATACAATATTTATATTAATAAAATGGAATTTAAGCCATAGGCACAAAATGTGACAAATAAAGTAATTATATATTAAAGAGGAAAGTTTAACAAAGGAATACATCTCAGTTTCCTGTCTGTTTTAAGGGATAATTTTGAGTGATGAAGGCAGACAAGGGCTATTTGATCAGGATGGGTTTTCACTCAGCTTTAGCCCAGTCGTTCAGGGGTGCTGAGAATGCATTTGTTCACCATTCTTTTAAGGCAATTTCATTGTTACTGCAGCTGAAGAAAACTGAGTTGTGTGACCCTTGAGGTGTATCCAAGGCAGGCACTCACACTCCAAATCCCTCAGCTGCAAGCATTAATCTGGAGATCCTCAGTGCCCATCCCTCTCTCACACAGATAAGTAACATATTTGGCAGTTGGGCCTCCCCAAGCATGGATATTTTTGTTAGAGTCTGCATCACTGTGGAGAAAGATATGAACCTTGCATGCAGTAATATACTCCTCAATCCTCGGGCTCCACTCTGCTGATCTTGAGTGGGAAATCTCTGCCTGACCCACTGCCAAGGAATCTTTCTGGGACTCCAGAAAATCGGTTGGAAATCTGTATTGACAGCTAGCGCATTTCCTTAGATTTGAAAATAGCTAAGTAATTAAGAAAGTAATATTTACTGAGATGGAAACATTGGAAGGAGTAAAGCTCATACTCTGATCCTCTTGCTGTTATGGCTAATGACCACAGGAAGTGCACACAGTAAACAGAGACCAATATAGCTCCCCTTAGAGATGGGCAGACATCATACTCTGACAGCAGACTCTGACATCATAGAGAAAAGTTGTTACTTTATTTAAAATGTCTTTTCTAAATCATCCTGAGTGAGGTAACCCAGATCAATAAAGACAAATTTGGTATGTACTCACTGACCAGTGGATATTAGGTGTAAAATAAAGGATAAACTATGCTACAATCCCCAGACCCAGAGATACTAGGTAACAAGGAAAGTGCATAGGGAGATATTAAGATCTAGATGGAAAGAGGAAATACAAGAGCTTTCATGAATGTACTGAGGGCAGGTGGGGATGGGAGCTTGAGTGATAAGGTTTGGGGGGACATGGAGGGGTACAGTGTTGAGCCAAACATAGGTGGAGTTTGGGAATCCTGCAGAGGAAGAGAAGATAAGAGTGTAGGAGCCAGAGGGATCAAGAGCACCATGGGAAGGCTCACACAATCAATTACCCTGGGCTTAAGGGGATCACAGAGAGTGAGCCAACAACCACGGAGCCTGCATGAGACTGACCTAGGCACTCCGCATATAAGTTATAGTTGTGTAGCTTGGTCTTCGTGTGGAACTCCTAACAGTGGGAACAGGGGTTATCCCTGACTATTTTACTGGCTTTGGAGATCCTGCTTCTCATACTGTGCCTTAATACACGTGGATGTTCTTAATCTTACTGCAACTTTGCTGTGGAATAATGCTTTTATACAGTAGTTTAGTAAAATTTGATTGGCCAGAAGCCAGGCATAAAGTATAGGCAGGACAAGCAGACTAAAGGAATGATAGGAAGAGGAAGTGCAGAGTCAGGGGTCGTCAGCCAGACACAGAGGAAGCAAAATGACAAGGCAGAACTGAGAAAAGGTACCAAGTCACATGCTAAACATAAATAAGAATTATGGGTTAAATTAAGTGTAAGAGCTAGTTAGTAATAAGCCTGAGCTAATGGCAAAGCAGTTATAATTAATAAAAGCTTCTGGGTGATTATTTTATAAGTGGGCCACGGGACTGCAGGGGCTTGGTAGAACTGGAGAAGCATTTGTCCTACACGAAATGATGTGCCATGTTTTATTGATACTCATATGAGACCTGACCTATCCTGGATGGAGACAGAAGAGGAGGGGGCTGGGGATGGGAGGCAGGAATGGGGGAGAGAGACTGGGAGGGGAGGACTGGGGAGAAGATGGGACTGGGATGTAAAATAAATAGAGGAAAAATAAATAAGTAATGAATAAAACGTATTTTCTAACAAAATTGTTTGATGTGTAAAGTGAGACAGGGATATAGAGGAAAGGAATAAATTAAATTTTATTTTAGTATCTCTTTCTCATGTTTCTGCTCCTCTTGTTCCCCTTCTGATTCTCGACCTTCACCACCTTGTTTCCATGGAATGCATCATGACCTGGTTGAATGGATCGCACTAGAAAAAGGCCATATTAATATTATACACTATACCACATAGTTCATCCTTCTGACAATTAAGATGAATTGTAAATTATCTCGACATTGTTTTAAAAATCATTTCTATGCAAGTCAATAGATAATTATGATAAATCTCTAAGGAAGCAAAGCACAGTGGCACAATTATCTTACTGTCATATGCTGTCTATAAAGCTCAGGCAAATATAATACCCAGTTAAAAAAAGATTGGGTATGTTATACCTCAGATTACAAAAAAAGAGTCTGCTGTCACCACTTGTATTTAAACCAATAGCAGAATGTACAAAATGTAGTAAGAAATCAGCAATGGAAGAAATAAATTATTTGCTAATAGATCAGTACACAAATTCATGAAGAAGGAACATCAACATAAATATTTAGGAGTAATCACAATAAAATCTCTACATACACCAAAGATAGCAGAGTTGCCCTTATACATTGAAGGTCATATACATGAATTGGTAATATGTCTGTGTTCATAATAAGAACCACTCTAAAAATAGGTTTTTATATGTAAGAATATTTTCCCTGCATGTATAAGAAAATTATGGGCATGCCTGGTGCCCTCAGAGGCCAGAAGAGGGTACTGGATCCCCTGGAACTGGAGTCAAAGATAGCTGTGGGTCACCATGTGGGTGCTGAGAATCAAACCCAGGTCCTCTTCAAGAGCAACAAGAACTTCTAAATGCTGGGTGTTCTTTCCAGCTCCATGAAGCACTTTTAAATGTATATTTTCTCCACTTGGCAATAAACTCAATGTAATGTAACTAATATTGCTGTAGGGTTTCTAAGGCTGATTAACTCAGTATAGAATTTATGTAGAAAATCAGAGACATAACTAAGAAAATCTGAAGCCTATAAAAGTGTTATCATATCCTCTGATTTGATTGTTCTGTTCTTAATTGTTCAGATTTGTATAAAACTGCAGTAATTAAGTTGTATGTACTGTAGATGTGCAGGTAGGTGAGTAGATGAATGGGACATCAAAAAGAGACAAGTAATAGATCTTACCCACACAGGATTTCTAAATTGAAATTAAATAAAAAGAATAGAGTATAGATCACTGTTCTTTTATTGTTGTTCTTTTTTTGGAGGGGTTATTGAGACAAGGTTTCTCTGTGTAGCCTTAGCTGTCCTGGAATTCTCTCTGTAGACCAGGCTAGCCTTGAACTCACAGAGATCTTCCTACCTGGGCCTCCCAAGTGCTAGGATTAAAAGCATGTGCCACCACCACCATGTTTGTGTTGTTTCTAAAACTATGCTCTGGAATAATAATTCTTCATTAAAATCAATTATGAGATCATGTTTAAGACAACCCTTACAACCTATACAATATCATATAGACAAATCTGTATTCCACTTCATGTGGTGGGATTAAAGTAACAGGAGTGTGGTTCAATATTATTTGGTTTCTGTGAGCAGACCAAAGGACATAGGAGCCATTAGAATTATATGTAGAGTGCTGCAGACAGCTGAGAGCATCAGGACACACTGCTGGAATGTCAAGACACAGCAGAGGATCATGGTTAGACAGCCTTCCCCTTTCTCTGACACTTGTGCTCTAGCTTTTATGAGAAAACCAGACATCCTTCCTGCTGTCAGCTTCTCTCAGTAAGATTTCTCTGCCCTTCAAATACTGGCATTTAGAAACTAATTTTCTGAATTTAAATGTGTTCTGAAATGTTTGCAATAGTTTCTATGTTCTATATTGGAGATATAGCTAAGGATACAATGCAGAATCCTCACAGGGAATGGCTATGTCCTCTATTAAGGCCGAAAAGGCATTGGTACTCTGTAGTGCTGGAGATGAAGGGGAAGAATAATAGTTAATGTACAGAGAGGGGTGTTTAGCCTCTTTTATCAACACAATGACTCTCGGTGAACTTTGCTAAAAATCCTGTGACATCTGAGAAACAGTTTCAGTGAGTGACTCATGAGGAGGAGCAGCTGGGGCAGCCCAGCCTCTCACTTCTGCTTCCACTGAGGTTTATGTTATGACTTGTATCACTGTGGGAGGGTACTGAGCACCCTGTGCACAGTAATAATCTGCCATATCTTCAGACTCCAGGCTGCTGATGCTGAGAAAATAATCTGTCCCAGACCCTCTGCCACTGAACCTTGATGAGACCCTATCTGCTAAGTTGGATGCACGGTAAATCAGGCGCTTAGGTGGTTTTCCCATTTTCTGCTGTAACCAGATTAAATTACTGCTAATGCCCTGACTGGCCCGGCAAGTGATAGTGACTCTGTCTCTCAGAGATGCAGACAGGGAGGATGGAGACTGGGTCATCTGGATGTCACATCTGGCACCTAGGAGTGGAGACATAGTAAATAACCACATAGTAAATCATTATACAAAAGGACCTCCCCCAAATGCCAGTCAACACTAATCACGGTGTGACAGTAAAATTCACATTTTAGTCCCTTTTTTACTTGGAAGACAGAGCAGCAGGATCCCAAGGAGCTGAGCAGGGGCCCTCATGTCCATGCTGAGTCCTGACTGCCGTGACAACTGTACAGGGTGTGACTGGTATATGAAGAAGTCCTCAAGGCTGTGCAGTGAGTGCATGCAAATCACTGGGAACCAGTTAGCATGGGCACAGCTGCAAGACTTGCTCATCTCAGCAACTGAACACTGTGTCCCCAAATGCTGAAGATTAGATCATATCAGAAGCTTCTTTTTCAATTTTAAAATTATACATGACATTTCTAATGTATATAAGCTCTATTTTGAATAATATATTTCAAAGATACATTGGGATAATATAGACAAATATACTTCTTTGAGAAAATATACAACAGAGAAGGGACATCAAAAAGAGACAAGTAATAGATCTTGCCCACACAAGATTTCTAAACTGAAATTAAATAAAAAGAATAGAGTATAGATCACTGTTCTTTTATTGTTGTTATTTTTTGGAGGGGTTATTGAGACAGGGTTTCTCTGTGTAGCCTTAGCTGTCCTGGAATTCTCTCTGTGGACCAGGCTATCCTTGAACTCACAGAGATCTTCCTACCTGGGCCTCCCAAGTGCTAGGATTAAAAGCATGTGCCACCACCACCATGTTTGTGTTGTTTCTAAAACTATGCTCTGGAATAATAATTCTTCATTAAAATCAATTATGAGATCATGTTTAAGACAACTCTGACAACCTATACAATATCATATAGACAAATCTGTATTCCAATTCATGTGGTGGGATTAAAGTAACAGGAGTGTGGTTCAATATTATTTGGTTTCTGTGAGCAGACCAAAGGACATAGGAGCCATTAGAATTATATGTAGAGTGCTGGAGACAGCTGAGAGCATCAGGACACACTGCTGGAATGTCAAGACACAGCAGAGGATCATGGTTAGACAGCCTTCCCCTTTCTCTGACACTTGTGCTCTAGCTTTTGTGAGAAATCCAGACATCCTTTCTGCTGTCAGCTTCTCTCAGTAAGATTTCTCTGCCCTTTAACTACTGGCACTTAGAAACTAATTTTCTGTGTTTAAATAATGTATGATGGGATGTTCACTGCTGTGGATAACTGTATGCTGTGAATGTGTAGATCTGATTGATTGATAAATAAAACTTTGATTGGCCAGTAGCCAGGCAGAAGTATAGTATATGCAGGACAAAAAGAAAAGAGAATTCTAGGAACAGGAAGGCTGTGTAAGGAGACGCTGCCAGCCCCCGCCATGAGAAGCAAGATGCTGTGGATATTACTCTATGTAAATAAAACACTGATGGCCAGTGACCAGGCAGGAAGTATAGGTGGGACAAAGAGAGAGGAGAATTGGGGAAACAGGAAGAAGGAGAGAGAGACACTGCAGCCACCGCCAGGACAAGAGCTTGTAAAGATGCCGGTAAGCCACCAGCCACGTGGCAAAGTATAGATTTATAGAAATGGGTTAATTTAAGATAAAAGAACAATTAGCAAGAAGCCTGCCACGGCCATACAGTTTATAAGTGATATAAGTGTCTGAGTGATTATTTTATAAGTGGATTGTGGGACTGCGGGGCTTGGGGAACCTGGAGAGAAGCCCTCCAGCAACAAATGGCGCCCAACGGCTCGAGCTTCCACCTTAAACCTGACAATATGTAATAACCAATTCTAAACAGAGCCAAAACCAGGTTCCTGCTTCTTGTCTCATATGAGCAGCTAGACGGCGCAAAATGCGGGTTTGAACACTGGCGGGTTCCTGGCGTGTGCGTTTGACCGGCAGTATGGCGAAAATGAGGCGTCTGCCAGCGGCACATAAGATTTAGTCTTTACTAGTATTAAAAAAAAAAAAAAAAAAAAAAAAAAAGAGGTTTCTGGGCTACACGCTGCTTTGATAAAAGCTTAGACCCACTATTTCTGAGACTTGATGACTCCCAGAGCTGGCGGAAAATGTACCACTGCCATGTTGGGCAGCTAAAGTGGGTGGAGCCAGCAGCCACAGCGCAGTTTCAGTCTTAGAATGGTACAGTTTAAAGCAATAGGCTCAAGGCTCAAGGTAATATAAAAAATAAGCCACGTAACGATGGCTACCACACAGAGAATCTGGATTATGTTGTCTTTGATATTTGTACCTGAAGAAAAACATTTGATTGCAAAAGCTGTTGAGTTATGCCAAAATGTATATTTTAAAGGTACCTTGACTTCAAAATTTGGATTTAAGGATATGTTGCTTTGGAAAAGAGGTTCTGCTTTTGTTTCCACAGAAAGCCAGAGGCTATGGATTTGTTCCAGATTAAGATACATCAGGTTTCAACAGCCAAGACCCCCTGAAAGGTCTCCGATGACACCATGGCCCAGATGATCCAGCATCCAGAACGGTTTCAAGGCAACTGGTTCAAACAATACAGCCTCACGGACTACCCCATAGGTCTAAAATTTTCTTTGCATCCCCATAAGATACAGCGCCCCCCTCCAGCAGGAAGTAGTAAGAGATGCTATGCCCAAATTCCCAAATATACCAAGCTGGCTTTAGAGGTGGAATTGGCTCACTCCCCCTCTAAACCCAGACATATTGCTTTAAAAAAAAAATGGTTAGGCAATTCTTGTGTCCCAAATCAGAAGAGCCCTCTGGTGTGGGACAGAGAAAACCAATATTTTTATTTAAAATAGATTGATTATAAATGTGATCTCTTTCTAAAAAAGAAAAGGGGAGCCTGCCCCCGACGACTTCCCTTCTGGACCAGAGGTGAGTGCCTGGGTCCAGCCCGGACCCCATCCCTGGCCACCAACCACTCCTGAGAGGCCTGCCCAACTTGGCACCAGGTTCTGGCCACCGGGCAGCTCCCCTTCTAGCCCCACCGGGAGGGATCCCCATCTCCAAGCCCCCGGCAGCCCCTGCAGTCTCCGCGCCCTGCCCCCACGCCCATCTGCCCAAGACCCCACCCACTTCCTGAGACTTAGAGACTGGCCCCCAGCTCCCAGCCTGCCCCCGAAGACTTCCCTTCTGGACCAGAGGTGAGTACCCGGGTCCAACCCGGACCCCATCCCTGGCCACCAGCCACTCCTGAGAGGCCTGCCCAACTTGGCACCAGGTTCTGGCCACCGGGCAGCTCCCCTTCTAGCCCCACCGGGAGGGATCCCCATTTCCAAGCCCCCGGCAGCCCCTGCAGTCTCCGCGCCCTGCCCCCACGCCCATCTGCCCAAGACCCCACCCACTTCCTGAGACTTAGAGACCGGCCCCCAGCTCCCAGCCTGTCCCCGACTGCCATTCTGGACCAGAGCTTGCCCCTGACTTCCCTTCTGGACCAAAGAGTTGGACAAGAGAACTCCCTTTTGGACAAGAGAGAGAGTCTTCCTGAGTCTGTCAGATCTTTGTGAAACAAGTCCACTGATAAGACCAAGAAGGAATCACAAGGAGATGGGCAGACGTCAAAGCAGAAGTACATACAGCAAAATGAAGAGCAATACAGCATCACCAGAACCTAGCTCGCCTCCAACATCTAGACCTGAACACCAAAAATTGGAAGAAGCAGAAGAAAGTAGCCTTATGAGTAACTTCATGAAGAAGGTAGAGGCTTGTGTAGAGGAAAAGACAAGAAAATTGGAAGAACGCTGTAAACAACTAGAGGAAAGGGCAAACAAATTAGAAGAAAACAATAAAGCCCTCCAAGAAAACAATAAAGTCCTGGAAGAAAACATTAAAATCCTGGAAGAAAACAATAAAGCACTGAAAGAAAATCATGAAAAAGCAATGAAACAAACAAAGGAAACAGTCCAAGATCTGAAAAGGGAAATTGAAAAAATGAAAAAGACACAAACAGAGGGAATGCTGGAAATAGAAAACCTGAGTAAAAGATCAGGAACTTCGGATGCAAGTATAACCAACAGAATGCAAGAGATGGAAGAGAGGATTTCTGGCATTGAAGATACAGTAGAAGAAATAGTTCCATCAGTCGAAGGAAACACTAAAGCCAACAAAGTCATGAACCAAAATGTCCAAGAAATCTGGGACACCATAAAAAGACCAAACTTACGAATTATAGGGATAGAAGAAGGTGAAGAATACCAACTCAAAGGCACAGAAAATATATTCAACAAAATTATAGAAGAAAACTTTCCCAACTTAAAGAAGGAAATGCCTATGAAGATACAAGAAGCCTATAGAACACCAAACAGACTAGACCCCCAAAAAAAGTCCCCTCGACACATAATAATTAAACAACTAAATGTACAGAATAAAGAAAGAATATTAAGAGCAGCCAAGGAAAAAGGCCAAGTGACCTATAAAGGTAAACCCATCAGAATAACACCCGATTTCTCAATGGAGACTTTGAAAGCCAGAAGGACCTGGACAGATGTAATGCAGACACTAAGAGACCATGGATGTCAGCCCAGACTAATATACCCAGCAAAACTTTCAATCATCATAGACGGAAGGAACAAGACATTCGAAGACAAAGCCAGATTTAAACAATACCTATCCACAAACCCAGCCCTACAGAAAGCACTAGAAGGAAAATTCCAACCGAGGGAAGTCAGATACACACTTGAAAACACAGGCAATAGATAAAGCCACAACAGTAAACCCCAAAGAAGAGAAGTACACACACACTACCACCAAAAATAACAGAGATGAAGAATCACTGGTCATTAATATCCCTTAATATCAACGGACTTAATTCACCTATAAAAAGACATAGACTTACAGAATGGATACGAAAGCAGGACCCATCCTTCTGCTGCATACAAGAAACACATCTCAAATTCAAAGATAGACACTACCTAAGAATAAAAGGCTGGGAAAAGACTTTTCAATCAAATGGTCTTAAGAAACAAGCAGGGGTAGCCATCCTGATATCCAACAAAATAGACTTCAAACTAAAATCAATCAAAAGAGATCAAGAAGGACATTACATCCTCGTCACAGGAAAGATCGACCAAGATGAAGTTTCAATTCTGAACATATATGCCCCAAACATAAGGGCACCCACATATGTAAAAGAAACATTACTAAAGCTTAAACCACATATAAAACCCCACACATTAATAGTGGGAGATCTCAACACCCCACTTTCACCACTGGACAGATCTCCCAAATCGAAACTTAACAGAGAAATAAAGGACTTAACCGATGTCATGACCCAATTGGACCTAATAGATATCTACAGAACATTCCATCCTAACAAGAAAGAATATACTTTCTTCTCAGCACCCCATGGAACTTTCTCTAAAATCGACCACATACTTGGCCACAAAGCAAATCTCAACAGATACAAAACAATCAGAATAACCTCCTGTGTTCTATCAGATCACCATGGTTTAAAGCTAGATTTCAACAACAACAAAAACTACAGAAAACCTACAACCTCATGGAAACTGAATAATGCTCAACTGAATCACCAATGGGTTAAGGAAGAAATAAAGAAAGAAATTAAAGACTTCCTAGAGATCAATGAAAATGAAGACACCACATACCCAAACTTATGGGACACTATGAAAGCAGTGCTAAGAGGGAAATTCATAGCACTAAATGCCCACATAAAGAAGTTGGAGAAATCGCACACTAGTGAATTAACAGCACATCTGAAAGCTCTAGAACAAGAAGAAGCAAAGTCTCCCAGGAAGAATAGACGCCAGGAAATTATCAAAGTGAGAGGTGAAATTAATAAATTAGAAACTCAGAGAATAATACAAAAAATTAATGAAACAAAGAGTTGGTTCTTTGAGAAAATCAACAAGATAGACAAGCCCTTATCCAAACTAACCAAAAGACAGAGAGAGAGAATCCAAATCAACAAAATCAGAAATGAAAAGGGGGACATAACAACAGACATTGAGGAAATCCAGAGAATTATAAGGTCATATTTCAAAAACCTCTACTCCACAAAACTGGAAAACCTAAAAGAAATGGACATTTTTCTGGATAGATACCACATACCTAAGTTTAATCAAGACCAGATAAACTATTTAAATAGTCCAATAACCCCTAAGGAAATAGAAACAGTCATTAAAGGTCTCCCAACCAAAAAAAGCCCAGGACCAGATGGTTTCAGCGCAGAATTCTACCAGATCTTCAAAGAAGAGTTAATACCAATACTCTCTAAATTGTTCCACATAATAGAAACAGAAGGAACATTACCAAACTCCTTCTATGAGGCTACAATTACCCTGATTCCTAAACCAAACAAGGATGCAACAAAGAAAGAGAACTACAGACCGATCTCCCTCATGAACATTGATGCAAAAATACTCAATAAAATACTGGCAAACAGACTCCAAGAACACATCAGAACGATTATCCACCATGATCAAGTAGGCTTCATCCCAGGGATGCAAGGGTGGTTCAACATACGAAAGTCCATTAATGTAATACACCATATAAACAAACTCAAAGAAAAAAACCACATGATCATCTCACTAGATGCAGAAAAGGCATTTGACAAAATCCAACACCCCTTCATGATAAAAGTCTTGGAGCGATCAGGAATACAGGGAACATACCTAAACATAATAAAGGCAATATATAGCAAACCAACAGCCAACATCAAATTAAATGGAGAGAAACTCAAAGCAATTCCACTAAAATCAGGAACGAGACAAGGCTGTCCACTCTCCCCATACTTATTCAATATAGTACTTGAAGTTCTAGCCAGAGCAATAAGACAACATAAGGAGATTAAGGGGATTCAAATTGGAAAGGAAGAAGTCAAGCTTTCCCTATTTGCAGACGACATGATAGTATACTTGAGTGACCCCAAAGATTCCACCCAGGAATTGATAAAGCTTATAAACACCTTCAGCAACATAGCAGGATACAAAATCAACTCAAAAAAATCAGTAGCCCTCCTATATACAATGGACAAAGAAGCTGAGAAGGCAATTAGAGATACATCACCCTTTACAATAGCCAAAAATGACATAAAATACCTTGGGGTAACACTAACCAAGCAAGTGAAGGACCTATATGACAAGAACTTTAAGTCCCTGAAAAAAGAAATTGAAGAAGATCTCAGAAAATGGAAAGATCTTCCATGCTCATGGATAGGCAGGGTTAACATAGTAAAAATGGCAATCTTACCAAAAGCAATTTACAGATTCAATGCAATCCCCATCAAAATACCAACACAATTCTTCACAGATCTGGAAAGAACAATACTCAACTTCATATGGAAAAACAAAAAACCCAGGATAGCTAAAAGAAACCTGTACAATAAAACAACTTCTGGAGGCATCACAATCCCCGACTTCAAGCTCTACTATAGAGCTACAGTAATAAAAACAGCCTGGTATTGGCATAAAAACCGACATGTGGACCAATGGAATCGAATTGAAGACCCTGACATTAACCCACACACCTATGGACATATAATTTTTGACAAAGAAGCCAAAAGTGTACAATGGAAAAAAGAAAGCATCTTCAACAAATGGTGCTGGCATAACTGGATATCAGCGTGTAGAAGGCTGCAAATAGATCCATATCTGTCACCGTGCACAAAACTTAAGTCCAAGTGGATCAAAGACCTCAACATAAATCCAGCTACTCTGAACCTGCTAGAAGAAAAAGTAGGAAATAGTCTTGAACGCCTTGGCATAGGAGATCACTTCCTAAATATAACACCAGTAGCGCAGACACTGAGACAAACAATCAATCAATGGGACCTCTTGAAACTGAGAAGCTTTTGTAGAGCAAAGGATACGGTCAACAAGGCAAAGCGACAGCCTACAGAATGGGAAAAGATCTTCACCAACCCCACATCTGACAGAGGACTGATATCCAGAATATATAAGGAACTCAAGAAATTAGACATCAAAAGGACCAACAGTCCAATTGAGAAATGGGCTTTAAACTAAACAGAGAATTCTCAACAGAGGAATCCCAAATGGCTGAAAGACATTTAAGGAATTGCTCAACTTCCCTAATCATCAGGGAAATGCAAATCAAGACAACTCTGAGATACCACCTTACGCCTGTCAGAGTGGCTAAGATCAAAAACACTGAAGACACTTTATGCTGGAGAGGATGTGGAACTAGGGGAACTCTCCTCCACTGCTGGTGGGAATGCAAGCTTGTACAACCACTTTGGAAATCAATATGGCGCTTTCTTAGAAAATTGGGAATCAATCTCCCCCAAGATCCAGCTATACCACTCCTGGGCATATACCCAAGAAATGCTCAATCATACCACAAGAGCACTTGCTCAGCTATGTTCATATCAGCATTGTTTGTAATAGCCAAAACCTGGAAACAACCTAGATGCCCTTCAACTGAAGAATGGATAAATAAATTGTGGCACATATACACAATGGAATACTACTCAGCAGAGAAAAACAACGACATCACACGGTTTGCAGGCAAATGGATGGATCTAGAAAAAATCATCCTGAGTGAGGTAACCCAGACTCAGAAAGACAAATATGGTATGTACTCACTCATAGGAAGATGCTAGATGTGGAACAAGGATGACTAGACTGATACTCACATCACCAGTGAGGCTACCTGGAAAACGGGACCCCAAAAAAAGACACGGAGAAATGGACAAGATCTACATGAATAGCCTGGTCATGAGTGGGAACAATGAAGGGCGACAGTCGAGGGAAAGAGTGGGAGATCCTAGCTGGATCAAGAAAAGAGAGGGAGAACAAGGAATAGGAGACCATGGTAAATGAAGACCACATGAGAAGGTGAGAAGGGGAGGAAGCAGAGAGCTAGAGAGGCCCACGGAGATCCACAAAGATACCCCCTCAAAAGACTGCTGGCAATGGTCGCGAGACGGCAGGAACTGACCTACTCTGGTGATGGGATGGCCAGACACACAAATAGTGGTGCCATAAACCCCATCCAAGGACTGAGGAATCAGAAGGCAGACATCCACGGCTGGGCCCCTGGTGGAGCACTGGGAGTCTAATTAGTGAGTAAGAAGAGGATTTATATGAGCGAGAATTGTTGAAGCCAAGGTTGGATAAAGCACCGGGACAAATAACCAAATGAATGGAAGCACAGGATCTATGAACCAAAGGCTGAGGGGCCCCCAACTGGATCAGGCCACCTGAACGGATGAGACAGTCAGTTGGCTTGATCTGTTTGGGAGGCAGCTGTGCATTGGTGCCAGGTCCTGGGCTCGTTGCATGAGATGGCTGTTTGAATCCTGGGACTTATGCAGGGACACTTGGCTCGGTCTGGGAGGGGGGAATGGACCTGCCTGGACTGAGTCAACCAGGTCAACCCCGGTCCTCGGGGGAGACCTTGATCTGGAGGAGGTGGGAAGGGGGGTGGGCTGGGGGGAGGGGTGGGCGAGAGGGGGAGAACAGGGGATTCTGTGGCTATTATGTTGAACTGAATGGTGTTATAAAATAATAATAATAATAAAAAAACCAAAAAAAAAAAAAAAGATAAATTAGACATCAAAAAAAAAAAAAAAAAAATCAAGAAGTAAGTAGATTTATCAGTGGTCAGGTTTGTTGATTTACAAATGATGGAAAGAAATTTTAGGAGATTATATTGTGAATGGAATTGAATTGAATCCAAATATCAATATGTAGTTGACAAATGTAGATAATGGAAACACATTGCATTTTGTTTGCATTTTCAACTGGTGTAACATTTCACAGTATTTTACAAGATGATGAACTAAGTTTTAAGTGAAATTCATGGAGTAATTGGTATAATTATCCACACTTTCTCTGCAGTTCTCTATCATTCCCTTTGGTTCTCCAGGGAGATAATCCTATTAACTAACTGAATTATATTTTAACTTCCTCCACCCACAAATTCACAGTGCATTGCTTAAATTGATCATTTTGTGCAAACTAGAATGTTCAGGTATGATTATTCTGACATGTTAATTTTTTTAATTCTGTAATGTATACTTAAATGAAAATTATCTGGAATCCATGCTGGTTTGTAGTTGTTTCTGTTAAATCTGTTTCACTTCTCTTCGTTATTTTTAACTAACTAGCTTACTAGCTGACTAATTAACTTTATTTTCTTTGAGATAGAGTCTAACACTGCAGGCCAGTCTGTATAGCCCAGAGTGGTATCAAAGTCACCTGCCCCTACCTCTTCTTTTTGAGGTCTACATGTTTGACCAACCCCATGACATTGAATTTCATCAAATATTTTACATATCTATAAAAATGAAATTAATTCCATACTTTCACCTTTAACTTGCTAGCAAAGAGATTGGCATTACTGTCTTGAGATGTTAGAAAACACAAAGAATTATTCTTCTTCAAATGTCTGAAAATATATAATTTAACATTTCTGTACTAATTAATCATTGTACTGATGTATCTTTTTTATACTGTCTGATTATCATAAATTGTCAATGATAAGATAATTTTATATATGTTAGGAACATTTTATTTTCTCTTATTTCTTGGAGGAGCTGAATAAATAATAAAATATAAATAAATAAAAAAAAAAAAAAAAAGAAAAGAAAAGGGGATATAATATAGATATATAGGAGGATATAGAGATGATAAGATAAAAGGATAGATTAATTAACCTACTTTTAAAGAACAACTTGTTTAAAATGTTTTACATTGGTATAGATTTTATTTTATGTTTAAAATGTTTTACATTGGTATAAATTTTAGTTTATTGATACAAACTTAAAGTTAATTTTATTATACTGTATATATATATATTTCTATTCTTGTTTGAGGTATTATGTTTATGTAACTCATTTAAAATTGTAATGGATAATTAAAAATAGATTAATAATTAGTCATCTATGATAATCATATTTGTAGCCATGTTAGTTAAGTCTTCTAGGTATACATAGATATATTTCAGATAGATAGGTAATCTTCAAACACTTCATAGACCTAGAGAATATGGCATTTAAATAACTTAGAATTCTGTTGACATGAGACACAATTGCTCCTGGCTGCACCAATTTGATCCCGAGAGAATGTTGGGCTTCTAAGACATTTCCATTTGGAAGTTTGTCTTCTTGGCACAAAATGGCCTACTGGGCAAAGAACTGCCCTTGCCTTGACGGCTGACAGTACGAATGCAATGCTGTCCTTTCTGGACAAGCGGGACACAAGGAAAGCGACCACTGTACTCTGCCAAGACAGGGTAAGATGGTCTTTCAGAATTCCTGCTTCTGAAAATGGTCTGTCAGATACTCTAGGCCTGTAGCCAATTTGAATGCACCAATAATGCTGAGAAACATTAGGTGACTGTCCAGGCTGCCAGCTGTCTTGGTCTACTCTTGCAAGATTCCCGAAAGTTGCTTGCATCCATCTACCATTTCTCAGGTACCATTAACTTCCTTCTCAGGTCTTTGATGTGGTTAAAGACTAGATAGTTATAATTTCCTCAGTTATGATAAAAGGTAAGTTAGATATAAAACCTTAAACTCACAAATATAAGATAGATAGGACATCTTCTTTAATATTATAACTGTAATTCTTGCTTGATAATTGTTTTGTTATATGTAATTTTACTATGTTAAAGTTAAAACCTTCCTTTTTAAAAAAAGAAGAAAAGGGGAAGTGCTGTGGATATTACTCTATGTAAATAAAACACTGATGGCCAATGACCAGGCAGGAAGTATAGGCGGGACAAAGAGAGAGGAGAATTGGGGAAACAGGAAGAAGGAGAGAGAGACACTGCAGCCACCGCCAGGACAAGAGCTTGTAAAGATGCCGGTAAGCCACCAGCCACGTGGCAAAGTATAGATTTATAGAAATGGGTTAATTTAAGATAAAAGAACAATTAGCAAGAAGCCTGCCACGGCCATACAGTTTATAAGTGATATAAGTGTCTGAGTGATTATTTTATAAGTGGATTGTGGGACTGCGGGGCTTGGGGAACCTGGAGAGAAGCCCTCCAGCTACAGCAAGATGTGAAGGCAAAACTGGGAAAAGGTACCAAGCACGTGGCTAAACATAATAAACAAGCATTATGGGTTAATTTAAGTGTAAGAGCTAGTCAGTAATAAGCCTGAGCAAATAGCCATACAGTTCATAAATAATAGAAGCCTCTGTGTGTTTACTTGTGTCCAAGAGGGTGCAGGACTGATGAATAGGAGAGATTTGTCCTGACCACCCGAAGACTGGGACACAGAAAAACTCTAGCTACAGTTCACAGTAATTTCTACTGTTCTTTATGAGTCAAAGCTGGGAATACAACTCAGACTCCTCACAGGGAAGACTTGCTCATCTCAGCAGCTTTGCATAAGTACAGGGTCCCTAGACGCCCAAAGTTAGACTGCACACATGTCTGCAAAGAACACACTTTTTTTTCAATTTTAAAATTGTACAGGACATTTCTAATGTGTATATGCTCTATTTTTAATAATAAATTTCTAAGATTAATTGGAATATTATAGACAAATATTCTGCTTTAAGGTAGTACACAGCAGACAAGGGACTATTAAATTGCTTTAACTAACTCAAATAATTCTGATTGGTTAAAAAATACTATGTGTTTTCCTTGGCACATGTTTGTGAGCTTGGAGGAGTCATTTTGATAAAATAAAAGGATAATTTCTCAAGACCATTTTAATGTATTGAAACTAAGAGCTTATAGCTTTAACTATGCTCGCTATGGTGCAAGTAGTGGAATTACACAATAGGTGCACATATAACACCTTGATCCCAAAAGGAGTGTCACTTGATGTCCTGATGCCACATGAAAATGCCGGTCCTTTCATGCTAACAAACAAAATTGGTTGCACACTTTTCTCCATTTGGGATATTCCACATTTGCTCTTTTCTACCCTTTGCTACCATTTTAGCAACTCCTTAGCTAAAGGAGTGACTTGTGATGACAGCCTTGAATGCAATAACAGAAAACACTGCTACACAACACATGACTCTGCTGAGTGTTACAAATGCCATTTTCACTTTTCACTCTTGAGCAGTAAATGGAGACGTTATACTGATTTAGTCAGCAGCCTCACTCTCTCCGTGTGTGTCTCTGTCTGCAAACAAGCAAAGATGCAGTAATGTTGGTGTACTCTTATAACACACATATTTGAACACCACGAATGCCACACCTGTGTCTTTGCCTGAGCCATCCAGCCTTATTTGTCATCCGAAGAAGTAGAACCTATTCAGTCTTCAATAACCTTGTCCTGGAGCCTGAGAATCTCAAGGGTCTTTTAGGGAAAAAAAAACTGTAAAAGGATAGACACTTTTGCAGCCTGAGCCTAACCCTGCTGATTTTTTGTCATTGGTCTTGAGTTACGGGTGTGAACAAACACCCAGTATTAAAGCAGCATCTTCAGAATATAGGACACCCTCCCCATCAGGAGTACCACACAGCAGCTTTTGGTGGATTAATAGGAATGCTGGTGTCTTTGTCTCTTTACTCTCTTTCGGCTGATATCTACCAGCTGTACCTCTGCCTCTCTTTGACCTTTGAGGTCTGGAAGATAGTACTGCCTTCTCACAGGATAGCCCCAGGATCTGGAGGAAGCTTCACTCAGGACACTTCAGTGGATGGTAACAGAAGGATGACAGTTCCTCTGAACCTAACACAACAAGCAAATCAGAATTTATTTTGCAAGGCATCTGGGATCTGAATTCTTACCACACCATCTTTAATGATATGTGCAAACATAATGGGAATGCCAGAAACATTAAACTTCCCTTTACCAAGTGTCCTTGGATTGGAGTAAGTCATAAATGCTTCTGATTCCTAAGAAAATGGGTGTTGATGGTACAGTAGTGAGCATAGCTGCCTTCTAAAAACAATCCAGTAATTTCTCAGGAATACCTGTAGACCTTGAGATCTGGGTGTCCTCCTCTGTTGCTTTTTTTTAACCTTAAAATAGCCATATTTATTATCGTACTGTTCACAAAAACTAAGATGAAATCAGCGTATTTGCCTGTCAACAGATCAATGAATAAAAATATGCACCATAGACTATTATACAGCCAAAAAGAAGAATGAAATCCCATCATTTTCAGCAAAATGGATGGAACTGTAGGATATTATGTAATGTACTATTATATATTACAAGCTAGATTCAAAAAAATAAGCAACATGTGTAGATGAAAAAAAAAAAACATTGATCCCAAGTAGAATTGTGATCATTAAAGATCAAAGTGGGTAGTTGAGGGGACAGAGAGGTTGGATTTGATCAGTGGATGCTGTATGCAAGAAAGAAAATGCTGTACTAATCTCCACTATTATAGACCACAGTGTATCTATGAAAAGGACTTCTGGGTTTTTTTTTCTCATATTTCAAAAAGGTAAGGATTTAAAGAGAGGATACTAGTTATTGGTTGAGGGATAATGGATCTCAGTGAACTTTCCCATAACCATCCAAGTTTAGTTTCTAGAACTTAGAAATTGAAAGTTGCATGTCAAAATGACTTTTCAGGTGTGATTAGGTTATGGTTATGAGATGGTATGGACATCCAGAAATATATGGGTATGATCAATATAATCACAAGTGCTTTTCTAGTAGGAATAGAGGAGGTTGAGCTATACAGAGTGGTTGCTGCAAAGGAAAAAAATAGCAGAATTGTGGGAGCTAGTACCATTGTTCAGGGAATGTGATGATTTCTTGGATGTAAAATGGTAGCATTAGATTATATGCCCTGGAGTCTTCAGGACACCCACAATTCTCCTTATCCTTGAGCTAAATTTTGGAGACTGTTGACCTCCAGAACTGTAAGGAAATTGTTTTCCAAATCAGTTCTAAAGCAACTGACATTTATCCACAGAAAACTAATAGAAAAACACTGTCTTTGACTTCTCTGTATATGTGGCTTTCTTTAATACTCCAACATTTCTAGAATTCTTATCAGTTGGTGTCATTATGACAAGAGATAACGGCTTTACTTTAATAAGAGAGTTCCAAAAGTAATCTTGGATATAAAATCTTTTGCCAGCCATGAATAACTAAGAAAAAACATGAAATATAAATTTAGAGGAGGACATGTTTCTTTTTATCACGGAATCCCAGGTGCCCACATATCATGACACCAATGTATTCTTTCTGGGCCTGGCATGAGACATAACATGGTAATAAATGCTATGTGAAATAGAGCATCTTTGTTCAAAAACAATGAAAGAAGGAAAGAGATCTAGAGTGGTGGTAAGATATTATAGGACAAATGCTAGGTGGGGGGAAATAACCTGTTCTTCAGAAGCAATCTGTAGTTACTTTCTTCTCCTAACTAGTTGTAATCTCTTGGTTTCTTCCACTTCCTAGTAATACAATCAGCTAGCAATGGAGTTTTCAACTCAGGCATTTGAGAGAACACTATAGACTCAAACTATAACATTCTGCCCTCAAATGTTCATGCTTGTCTTAAAATGCAAAATATATTGAGACAATTTATGACTCTCTCAGTTCTTACTGCTTTTGCATTTTGTAAAAGTGAAGTCAAAAACCACCTGTGAAACTCCACATGGCTTTAGTTGTAAGATGATATAAAAATCTGCGAAAATAGAAATGTCTGTAATCATGGAATTCCTGACACTTACTGACAAGGATAATCTGTGTGAATCTTGCTTCATGTCTCAAAAAGGAAAGAAAGAAGAGAAAGCAGAAAGGCAGCTGTACCCTTCCAAAAGACAATGGAAAAGGGTGAACATTCTCATTTCTAAAAGAACATATAAGAAAAGTCCCAAACAAGAACTGAAGGACAGCAAGACCATAACCACAAAGCTTAAGTATTAAATCCTATGGCATCATGTCTAGCATTCAGAGCACATAGTGGTTGACATGCACTCAGACAAGTTTGGGAAGTACTAAATATATGAGTTTGTCCTCTCTGACCACACAATTACTATCTTGGTCTGGCTTCATAATCTACCTGGAGTTTTCATCAAAAAAAAAAAACATTCTATGTTCTTGGCATGTCTTTCTTCCTACAGAATCTGTTGTATCCTTTGCTTCATCCTCAGAAATCTATCATTTGCCTTCAGAAACTACCTTCAGGGATTTCAAAGATACAAGATTCTGTCTGGCCTCCATGTCACTACCATGATATCTTGAAGGAGGCCTTCATGACCCCATAATTGTTGCATTCTCCATTTCTGCAACACAAGCACCATGTGGCAGTAACTCTAGTTGTACAAAACTTCTCACCTTAGACAGCAGGCAAGAGAATGAGTGAACTAGAGAGTGAGAACAATATAAACCCTTGCAGGGATGCCCTGAGTGACACACCTTCCAACTCAATCATCGTCCTTCAGATCCCACAGATATCAAAAGCATCATCACCTGAGAGAAGATTCTGTCCATGAGCCTGGGACACACTGTAGACCTGATGGGTAAGTCTTGAATTAAATACTTCCATTACATTTATGATTTAGGTAGGTGAGAATCTCAATATTAGTATTCTGCAGAAGACCAATGTTTTTTTTTAAATTATTGACTCTGAGAATTTCATACAGTGCCTTTTGATCATATTTATTCATGCACCCACAAGTTCTCCCATAATCATTCCTTCTCTGTCCACCTCATCCCCCATTTCTTCCATTATTTTTCCTATTTCAGCCACATTATGTTTATAGGATCTCCTAATATGAGGAGTCAAGAATCAGATATTTAAATGAAAGAAAGCAGCCATACTAGGGCAATGTCAGGTATGCATTACTCTCATTTCTAAACTTGCTTCAATTCCAGTTTGGGAAGAAACAAGAGATTCATGTTTTATAGACTGACCCAAAGACAGATTCAGCTTGTGTTATGTGGCAAACAAAACAAGAAATTTTGACTTGCACCTAAATCTGTTTTTGTCTTTTCTAGCATTCCATAGGCTTGAGTCACATAGTGGAGAAATGTGTCCCCAAGCAAAGAAACTGTATGAAGCCAGACATATCTGCATTCACATCCCATTTCCAGCACCCACTAACCATGTAACTTCTAACAATTTGTGTGCTTTGATAAAATCACAATCTATAGCAAGAACATGCTCAGTTTTGAATAAGATGGTGCACCATGTAGACTAACTTTCAAAAACATTTATGTGTTTATTGATTGATTTTTTGGGTTTTTTTTTTAACTCTACATGGTGCTGCAAAAACTAACAAATAATACCTGAGTTTCACTACAATATCTAAGAAATAACAAGTAGTCCCCGAGTTATGTTACAAGATATAATAATTGCTAATGGTCCCAAAACTTCCTTTAGAAGAATTGACATGAGTTTTAAATTAAAAATTTCTAAATCTGTTTTTAAAGACAAGACATACATAACCTACAATTCTGGTACAAATATGATCCCTTTTATCATTATCCTAATCCTGGTTCTACAACATGGTCCCTGTTATTTGAGTGTATACATTACCTGCAAGAGATGATTGTTCCTACTGGATATATGTATTTCCTGTTGGATAAGTGCCCTCCCTTTACAAATGAATAAATTACATCTGTGTCTTTAAATGTTTTATTTATAAATGAATGTACACACACACACACACACATATATATATATATACATATATATATACATACATACATACATTTTAAGAATTTTAAAGATATTCTTGATGGCTTCTTTAAAAACAAACAAATGAAGAAATAGACTTTTCAGGATCATTATTACAGCCAGACCTATGTAAAAATAAATACTCATGTATATCTTTTAGAATACATGGCTTCTGTCCTAACATCTAAGTTAAATGACTGCCATCCTCATACCTTTGGCAGTGCAGTCTTAAAATAAAATCACAGCAGCACTTGTTAAATATCAATACTCCTTCATAAAAAGAGATGAACTGGATATCCCAGCCAATTTAAAAACACAAAAAGTAGCCGGGCGGTGGTGGTGCATGCCTTTAATTCCAGCACTCAGAAGGCAGAGGCAGGCAGATCTCTGTGAGTTCGAGGCCAGCCTGGGCTACCAAGTGAGTTCTAGGAAAGGCGCAAAGCTACACAGAGAAACCCTGTCTCAAAAAACCAAATAAATAAATAAATAAATAAATAAAAATAAAAACACAAAAAGTAAATGGAACTAGAAAATGTCCTCATACATAGTGAATAAAGATTTTTCAGTGGGACTGCTTCTGGGTCACTCACACTCACATCAGTAACACCTTACCAATTATCTGTAAGTAAGTCCAACAAATTCATTGGTACCCCAGAGAGAACTTGAATTAATATGAATTTTGATTTGCCATGGAGACCTTATGAAGAGGGAATAGACATTGCTTAGCTCCCCTACCCAGGGGAAAAAAATCTCACAATAATAATAATAATAAATAGATAACAATTATAAATTAATTTGTTAATGGTACTATATCTCACGGTACTATAAAATAAAAATTATTAGAAGCATGTATGTATGGAATTTGTTTTAGTAAAGAAAGATTTATATAAAGATTAAGAAGGGTGTTTTCAGAATAAAAAATATGAGAAAGCTTTTGTAAGTTAGAAAGGTCTGAGTATGTTATTTGAGGTACATAAAGGATGAAACTTAGAAATAATGTGTGTGATATTAAAATTTCTAAGATATAAGATCAATGATTACAAAAACTGACCAAGCTGTATGTCCATTCAATGCTTATTTAGAAGTATCTGACTATTGAAATATTAAACAATAGTTAAAAGAAACAGACTGGTGTAACTGATCTTCTGGATGTTAAATAACCATACCTGAAATCTATTCTAATGTGGTCAGAAAGACTAAACAAGACAATATTTTCTTCCTTGATTTCTAAAGTCACTGAGGTCTTAGGAGGAGGTCTAGAAATGCTCCGCAGCCATGGGAAATCACCTATTCTCTCATTGAGGGAGGACATGGGGACCCTACTCAATGATTCTAACAGAAGTCCATTCTATAAAGAGTAAGGTCCAAAGCTCCGCAAAGCCTCTTACATCCTTAATATCACTCTTTTTTAATGATGTTGATCCCACCTCCCTGTCACACCATCTCTTGTTTCAGACCCTAACTACCGCATATCAGCTCTTGACTACTGCTCAGGCTGTCTGCTTTGGGGAATGCTGGTTGTGTGTCCCTCCAGGGTCTAACTCTCATCCGCCATTTGTGGCCTCACCCATTGTCCTATTAGAATCTATCACCTTACCACTTGTTAATTGCTCCAAGTCAAATGTCACTACTGCCCCTTTTGTCTCTCACATTCCTCTCTTCAGCATTACAGACTACTTTAACTCCCCAGGAACACACTTAGTGGGTACTCTGGATTCTGCTGACTGCAATAATACCATTACCCTTGGTACTATCACCTAGTCTGTGTCCAAAAATATTTACAATGTCTCTATTCTCTGTGGTACTCAAGTTTATCACTATTCACCTGCAAGGTCGTCTGAGACTTATACCCTGGTAGTCCTGTTTCCTAATTTAGGGGTAGTACCTAGTGGAGAACACTTGCAATTCCCATTGCCAAGTTTATAACAGCACGTCATGACAAATGAGCACTTCAAGTAATACCCTTTCTAGCATCCCTGGGCATAACTGCAGGCGTAGCCACTGGAAGAGCGGGACTGACTACTTCCCTAGCTATTTACCATCAGCTTTCATCACAGTTCATCCAGGGTTTGCAACAGGTAGCTCAGATTATCCTTACCCTTCAGGGACAAATAAAATCACTGGCCACTGTAGTACTGTAAAATCAGAGAGGATTAGATTTACTAACAGCAGAAAGAGGTGGTCTTTGTCTTTCTTGGGGGAAAAATGTTTTTATATCAACCAATCAGGTGTAGTGGAAGATAAGATCCAACAACTCCAAATGTATCTTCAAACCCAAATACAGCTTGATACCTCTAGACAGTGGTATCACTAACAGTCAGATATGGAACTGAATGCTACCCACACACTTCTTATCCCCTCATTTCTTCCTTTTCTTGGTCCTACTAATTGCACCCTGCCTTGTAAACCTCTTGTCTAAATTTCTTCAACAACAGATCAAAAATATTTTTAACCAGACTATTAACCAGTTACTATTACAGGATTATCAGCCTCTAGTGACAGAGTCAGAAATCTGTAGAACCTGTTTACATCCTGAGAAGGAAGATCAAGATTGTCCCAAGAACCTCGATGCCCCAATTCAGCAGGAAGTAGTCTAACAAAAACTTTGCCCCCTTTCCCACCTCCAGTTGCATATAACTAAACAAAAAGGGGGAATGCAGGGGAAAGGGGCTAGCTAATGAAACCTACCCTGACTCTGAAGACCAGAACCAGGGAAAGAAACATACCCTGGATCTGGCACCTGAGCCAGAGAAAGAAACAATTTATCCCTAAACACAGAGCCAAAGAAACATGCCCTTACTCTGAAACCAGTACCAAAGAAACACGCTTTGTCCCTAGAATCAGAGTCAGTGAAAGAAATATGCCGTGGCCTTAAAATTAGAGCTTAAAAGCTAAAAAAGGCCAGTGAAAGAAACACATTTTGGCTCTGGAATCAGGGCCATTTCTGCCCCTAACCAACAGAACTAACCAATCTCTGAGAAGAAAAAAAACTAACCAATCCCTAGACAGAAAATCTCCCTGGAGAAACTGTGTCTTCAAGAGATCCTTTATAAACCACCCTGCCTGTTCAGTTGTTAGCTGTTCTTACTGACCCTGGTAGAGGCAGCCACTCTCCTGGACACCTCCTTCCCGAATAAATCTTTCTTGCCAGTGCAGAGAAGAAGAACCTTTCTAAGATATCCCCTAGTAGACTGAGCAGAAAGCACCTTGCAGAGATGTTCCCTTAGGGAGGCTGAGCAAGGTGAAGCTGAACAGAACCTTGCTGAGATGTCTCTTAGGGGACTGAGCAAGGTTGAGCAGAAAAAGTAGCAAGAGCTGGAGGAGATTGCTACATTTCTGCTGGGATTTCCACTTTGGCAGACTGAAGCAAAAAAAGTAACATCTTGGGCCAGAGAAGATGCAGACCTCTACTGGGAAGCTCTCTTAAGTGGGGGCTGAGCAAAGCTCAGCTGTAGTGGCTCTCCAGGAAAGGAGTAGGATTGCTATATCTTGGGGGAGACTATACCCCCACCATACCAGATATAGCCTGTCTCCAGAACGGTCAGGATACCTTTCCCTCCAGAGCTGAACTGTCTCCTTGCAACTCCAGCTGTCAAAGCTGTCTTAGCAGCTCAAGGTGACACCTGACTCCCTTAACAGTCAGAATATCTTTCCCTCCAGAGTTGCAACACTTACCTACACTGAAAGAGAAAGTGAACTCTATCAAGAACCATTGACAATAATACACACACAGTGTAATTGTCACATTTTGGGGGTTCCAAACCGTGAGAGGGCTTCATTCCAAAATTTTCAAAAGATAACCACAAAGAAATAGTAAAAAATTTAAAATTATTAGTTTTTTTACCTACACAATGTTTGGGAGTTTGATAATGAGTACAAATACTAACGGGGTAATTGATACCTCACCAGTGACCAGCATATATCTTTTTCACCCAAGATCTAAACTTTCTTGTCATCTAGCTCATAGACTTGACCACTCTAAAAATCACACACACACACACACACACACACCATATATGTGTATAACATATTACATACACTCACATATATATTTATTCCATCAGTTCTGTTTCTCCAGAGAATCCCGATTTGTTTTGAACACTATGGTGTCTGAGATGATTGTATATCCTACTTTGCATGCTCCTTCATATAGAAAGGAGTTGTCATTTGTATACCATGTATAAGTTGCCTGAGGTAGTGTTCCTTCCTGTGTAGGTATAGGATAAGGTAATAACTCTTCTAGGGTCTCAATGCATGAGTGTGATCGGAGTATTCCAGGACTAGTTGGAGGAGAAGATTTGAAATGTTAAGAGGGGGACATGATTGAAAAGTCAGTGTTGTGTCCTCTACCAATGCTACTTAAGGGGAGAGAACTTGGGAGGGAGGTAATGTTTGAAGGCCCTTCTATGTTAAAAGGTGTGACAGGTAGTGAGAAGAAAGGACAGTAATGGGTGATCCAAAGGTTGGCTTCATAAGGAGATGTTTTCCATCTGGGGTCTCAGGATCCAGGTTGGTATAATGTAAGAGAGCCTTTGTAAGGCAGTTGAGGAATTGAGATGGGTTTTCATTTTTTCCTGGATGACCTCTTGGACTTTTTCATAATTTACTGCCTCAGGGCAAGCCCTGAGGAGAACAGCTAGGAGGCAAGTTATAAATCTGTTCCTAGCTAGGATGTCTCCTGCGGTATTGTAATCCCATTCAGGCTCCTGATTGAGGACTACCCTAGGCCCCAACTGGGTAGGTGTTATCTGTTTGATGGAGTTCGTCTGCATGGGCCCTAGCCTGATCCCAGTCTCACCTACACTCTTCCGCAGGAGATTGTTGGTAAGGATCATATAAATATCATGAAAGGCAATGTCATAGGATTGGGTAATGCACTGGAATTCTTTAATAAAAGTGGAAGAATTGTCAGTATAGGACCCTAATCTTTTTTTCTGTTTGGGAGAGTTCAGATAATGAGAAGGGGACATTTACCCTGACTAAACCATCCATGTCAGCAACCTCTCAAAAAGTGAGAACTGGGGCTGGTTTAGATTGGGGAGGTACAGGATGTTCCAAGGGAGAGTGAGAATGAGTAGTGGGAGGACTAGGGACTGTCAGTGAGCTGAAAGTGGGTACCAGTGAGAATGACCTGGTGGATGACCTGTCACTGAGGAGGGAGAAAGGGAAACCTGAAGCATCCAGAAGAGAGGGAGCTGTGGGCTTTGGTCTATAAGTGGGAGTCTCATGAGCTGGATCAAAGGAAATAGATTCATCCTGTTCTGACTTGATAGCCAGCAGGAGCTGGGTGGGGGAACAGGAGACACAAAGAGAAGGCTTGGAATGTAGGTAAGAGAAAGCTTTAGCATGGAGGCTCTCTTTCCATTTCCCCGATCACTCACAGTAGTTTGTAAAGGTCCTGAATAATATTGGGATCTAGTGTGCCATTATGCAGCCATTTAGATGGATTATCTAAGGGATATTGAGACCAAACTTTATTGCAAAGGTGAACAAGTTTAGAGCCTTTCAAATCAGATTGAGATTTTCTAAGACACATCCCAATGGGGAATGGGAGGGTATGGAGCACAGAGTTCCAATGAGTGAGTGGTGATGGAAGAGGTCACTGCAGCCTATAGTTACGGGCATCCCCTGGACTTAGGAGGACTGAACAGGGACCAAGCCATTCAGAGGTTCATTACCCAACTCAAGGGGGGTCCAGTGTAGCAAAATTTGCCTAGCTAAGCCAGCGGAAAGACTCGAGTGCCTGGTACCAGGGCTTCTGTAGAAGTGAGAAGGCAAGAGAAAACTGAGCTCTAATGGGGGTGAGGGGGGACCATTCATCCAGAGGAAAGGGCTGGAAAAGGGAGACTTTAGTGTGAATATAGGAGAACACAGGAAGGGATGCTACAACTTAAAACTGCCTGATTGTAACTGCAAGGGTGGGGGAGTGTGATCAGGTGAAGAGGGCCAGCAATAGCCTTAAAGAATGTGACTGGGGGTACCTCCACTTCCAAGAATACTAGAGGGGTGCCAGACCCTCAACAGCTACTTCCTCAGACCCAAGGAAATGTTTACACTGACCAAAGAGGGGACTCATCTAATTGCCACTGTTGGATGGAATGCTGAGCAGCAATCAGTGAGCCAGAAGTTGGGGCCATTGCAGATGGAATGGAGATAAGGGATAGAGTCCTAGTGTGGCTCAGACCACAAGGGGAGAGCACAGGCACTAAGGAAGTCTATGCCAGGTTTTGACACCAAAATGTAGGTCTCCTGAGTCCTGAACAATATCTTTACTAAATCAGAATGTACCTTGTTGTGTCTTTGCTGCTAGAGCCTAGGAAGAGGAGTAACCTTCACAGTGTCTTATACCAAAGCTACTCAAGGCACTTCAGTACCAACTTCACCTGAATAATGATCTCAGCAGGTAGAGGCACCAGGAGGACCAGATAATCCAGACCAGATAAACTATTTTAATAGTCCAATAACCCCTAAGGAAATAGAGACAGTCATTAAAAGTCTCCCAACCAAAAAAAGCCCAGGACCAGATGGTTTCAGCGCAGAATTCTACCAGATCTTCAAAGAAGAGTTAATACCAATACTCTCTAAATTGTTCCACATAATAGAAACAGAAGGAACATTACCAAACTCCTTCTATGAGGCTACAATAACACTGATTCCAAAACCAAACAAGAATACAACAAACAAAGAGGACTACAGACTGATCCCCCTCATGAACATTGATGCAAAAAATACTCAATAAAATACTGGCAAACAGACTCCAAGAACACATCAGAACAGTTATCCACCATGATCAAGTAGGCTTCATCCCAGGGATGCAAGGGTGGTTCAACATATGAAAGTCCATCAATGTAATACACCATATAAACAAACTCAAAGAAAAAACCACATGATCATCTCACTAGATGCAGAAAAGGCATTTGACAAAATCCAACACCCCTTCATGATAAAAGTCTTGGAGCAGCCGGGCGGTGGTGGCGCACGCCTTTAATCCCAGCACTCGGGAGGCAGAGGCAGGCGGATCTCTGTGAGTTCGAGGCCAGCCTGGGCTACCAAGTGAGTTCCAGGAAAGACGCAAAGCTATACAGAGAAACCCTGTCTCGAAAAACCAAAAAAAAAAAAAAAAAAAAAAAAAAGTCTTGGAGCGATCAGGAATACATGGAACATACCTAAACATAATAAAGGCATTTTACAGCAAGCCAACAGCCAACATCAAATTAAATGGAGAGAAACTCAAAGCAATTACACTAAAATCAGGAACGAGGCAAGGCTGTCCACTCTCCCCATACTTATTCAATATAGTACTTGAAGTTCTAGCCAGAGCAATAACACAACATAAGGAGATTAAGGGGATACAAATTGGAAAGGAAGAAGTCAAGCTTTCCCTATTTGCAGATGACATGATAGTATACTTGAGTGACCCCAAAGATTCCACCCAGGAACTGATAAAGCTTATAAAAACTTCAGCAAAATAGCAGGATACAAGATCAACTCAAAATAATCAGTAGCTCTCCTATATACAATGGACAAAGAAGCGGAGAAGGAAATCAGAGATACATCACCCTTTACAATAGCCACAAATGACATAAAATACCCTGGGGTAACACTAACCAAGCAAGTGAAGGACCTATGCGACAAGAACTTTAAGTCCCTGAAAAAAGAAATTGAAGAAGATGTCAGAAAATGGAAAGATCTTCCATGCTCATGGATAGGCAGGGTTAACATAGTAAAAATGGCAATTTTACCAAAAACAATCTACAGATTCAATACAATCCCCATCAAAATAACAACACAATTCTTCACAGACCTGCAAAGAATAATACCCAACTTCATATGGAAAAACAAAAAACCCAGGATAGCCCAAAGAATCCTGTACAATAAAACAACCTCTGGAGGCATCACAATCCCTGACTTCAAGCTATACTATAGAGCTACAGTAATAAAAACAGCTTGGTATTGGCATAAAAACCGACATGTGGACAAAGGGAATCGAATTGAAGACCCTGACATTAACCCACACACCTATGGACATATAATTTTTGACAAAGAAGCCAAAAGTGTACAATGGAAAAAAGAAAGCATCTTCAACAAATGGTGCTGGCATAACTGGATATCAACGTGTAGAAGGCTGCAAATAGATCCATATCTGTCACCGTGCACAAAACTTAAGTCCAAGTGGATCAAGGACCTCAACATAAATCCAGCTACTCTGAACCTGCTAGAAGAGAAAGTAGGAAGTAGTCTTGAACACATTG
This sequence comes from Peromyscus maniculatus bairdii, assembly GCF_049852395.1. NCBI lineage: Eukaryota > Metazoa > Chordata > Mammalia > Rodentia > Cricetidae > Peromyscus > Peromyscus maniculatus. Next base: position 88,883,479 of record NC_134854.1, on the reverse strand, counting down.
GCATAGGACATCACTTCCTAAATATAACACCAGTAGCACAGACACTGAGAGAAACAATCAATCAATGGGACCTCTTGAAACTGAGAAGCTTTTGTAGAGCAAAGGATACGGTCAACAAGGCAAAGTGACAGCCTACAGATGGGAAAAGATCGTCACAAACACCACATCTGCCAGAGGACTGATATCCAGAATATATAAGGAACTCAAGAAATTAGACATCAAAACGACCAACAGTCCAATTAAGAAACGGGCTATAGAACTAAACAGAGAATTCTCAACAGAGGAAACTCAAATGGCTGAAAGACATTTAAGGAATTGCTCAACATCCCTAATCATCAGGGAAATGCAAATCAAAACAACTCTGAGATACCTTATGCCTGTCAGGATGGCTAAGATCAAAAACACTGAAGACACTTTATGCTGGAGAGGATGTGGAACTAGGGGAACTCTCCTCCACTGCTGGTGGGAATGCAGGCTTCTACAACCACTTTGGAAATCAATATGGCGCTTTGTCAGAAAATTGGGAATCAATCTCCCTCAAGATCCACCTATACCATTCTAGGGAAAATACCCAAGAAATGCTCAATCATACCACAAGAGCACTTGCTCAGCTATGTTTATATCAGCATTGTTTGTAATAGCCAAAACCTGGAAACAACCTAGATGCCCTTCAACTGAAGAATGGATAAATAAATTATGGCACATATCCACCATGGAATACTACTCAGCAGAGAAAAACATTGACATCATGAGGTTTGCAGGCAAATGGATGGATCTAGAAAAAAATCATCCTGAGTGAGGTAACCCATACTCAGCAAGACAAATATGGAATGTACTCACTCATAGGAGGATACTAGATGTGGAACAAGGATGACTGGAATGCTACTCACATCACCAGGGAGGCTACCTGGAAAACAGGACCCCAAGAAAGACACGGGGATCACCCAATAACGGAGAAATGGATGAGATCTACATGAACAGCCTGGACATGAGTGGGAGCAATGAACGGCGAGGGTCGAGGAAACAGATCCCACCTGGATCAAGAACAGAGAGGGAGAACAAGGAATAGGAGACCATGGTAAATACCACATGAGAAAAGGAAGAAACAAAGTGCTAAAGAGGCCCACAGAAATCCACAAAGATACCCCCACAAAAGACTGCTGGCAATGGTCAAGAGACAGCCGGGACTGACCTACTCTGGTGATGGGATTGCCAAACACCCCTAATAGTTGTGCCAGAAACCCCATCCAAGGACTGAGGAATTTGGATGCAGACATCCATGGCTAGGCCCCGGGTGGAGCACTGGGAGTCTAATTAGCGATAAAGAGGAGGGTTTATATGAGCGAGAATTGTTGAGACCAAAATTGGATAAAGCACAGGGACAAATAGCCAAACAAATGGAAACACATGAACTATGATCCAAAGGCTGAGGGGCCCCCAACTGGATGAGGCCCTCTGAATAGGTGAGACAGTTGATTGGCTTGATCTGTTTGGGAGGCATCTAGGCAGTGTTACCAGGTACTGGTCTCGCCGCATGAGATAGATGTTTGAAACCTGGGACTTATGCAGGGACGCTTGGCTCAATCTGGGAAGAGGGGACTGGACCTGCCTGGACTGAGTCTTTCAGGTGGATCTCAGTCCTCAGGGGTGGCCTTGATCTGGAGGTGGTGGGAATGGGGGGGTTGGCTGGGGGGAAGGGGAAGGGGCAGGAAGGGATAGAACAAGGGAATCTGTGGCTGTTATGTAGAACTGAATAGTATTGTAAAATAAAAGAAAGAAAGAAAGAAAGAAAGAAAGAAAGAAAGAAAGAAAGAAAGAAAGAAAGAAAGAAAGAAAGAAAGAAAGAAAGAAAGAAAGAAAGAGAGAAATCAAAAAGTCAATTCATAGAGTTCCTGACAAGCCAGGAAGCACTGACTGTACTAAGATAAGCACTTCTGTCTACCATACCTGGGATCCAGAGCATCAGCAGCCCCAGGGGATGAGCAGAAGCCCTCATGTCTGTGCTGTGTCCTGGTTGGGAATGACATCTGCACAGGGTGTGACCAGCCTATTAAGAAGTCCTCAGAACAGTGGGATGTTCTCCTGTTACATGCAAATCATCAGGGTCTAGATGATGTGGTCACAACTGCAGGATTGTCTCTCCTCAGGATCTAACCCTGCACCAGTGTCAGGACCCAGTGTTCTGGGCCAGATCAGGGCCGTGTGGGGTTTTCTGTAGATAATTTCTTCCTCTCAAGTACTCAAAGGACAGACTGCCTTTACTGTTCTGAACATGAAATTACTTTTCCTGTATAAACTGACATGGATTTCTTGCTCACCATACAAATTTGTCCATCTTTTACAAAGGCATTTCCAAACACTGGAAGATGTTTTAAAAATCACTGTCATTAGTTCATGTGGATATTCTTTAAAGCAGAGAATATTCTTTGCCCTGTTTCCCAGAATTCTCTTCTATGATTATCCCTCAATACCACTGATAGGTGCTGGGGAAATGTTTAATAATAATAACAACAGATATTCTTAGTTATTGATAAGGTAAAAAATATACCTTTAAATATTGAAAAAGATGAAAATATGAGAATAAGTAATATGTGTGAAACTGTACTATGTCTTCCCAGTAGGGATCAGCCATAAGAGCGTTATGCACTAGAAACTTAATGTTTTCAAATAACTACTGATCATTGTCCTCCTTTTACAATGTCCTTTCCCACTCCTCTTCTATAAGAGAATCAGCATCCTGGGTTTTGTGTCTTTAGGCCTAAAAATTTATAAGCTACCTCTCTAGTTCTCTGGCCATGATGAATGCCCTGTCCAAATGACTCCTGAGTTCTTGTGTGGCTCTTCATGACTCGCCCTGCTAACCACAACACCTTCTCCTCAGAGCTGTTGTCTACTCAGCAAGTGTTCAGCAGTGCTAGAAAATATGCTGTTCAACAAAGCTGCACATCCCTCTGTGACCCATGGATTATAGTTCATGATAAAAAGCAGTTATTAATGTCTGGTTAAGGGATGTGACCCCCCCAACAGTTCACAAAGATAAAATACAATGCTATAAAGCAGATGAAGGGCTAAGTGAATGAAGTGACCTAACTGAGTGACTGAATATGGGCATGGCCATGCAGAGGACTCCAAGGCTTTGGTCCTAAGAAATATTGGCAAAGCTGGTTCATGATTTAGGTAACATTCAAAGGGGTGGCAAACTTCACCTTGGGAGTCCAAGAATGTGTGTTTATGAACAATTGATCAGTATGTGGAAGGATTTTCTTTTCCTTGATGTTTATATCCCAAGGCTGCTGGACTACAGAAATTGCCCATGGAGACTAGCTAACTCTTCGCTCTGTACTATACCTAATAAACATGCTGGGGTTCTGGGTTGTGCCAGTAGCAGAATCCTACCTTTACAGTACGGTGTGTGTGTGTGTGTGTGTGTGTGTGTGTGTGTGTGTGTGTGTGTGTGTGCATCTGTCTGTTTGTCTATGTTTGTCTATCTGTCCTTTCTTCATTACCTTACTACCCCTGGCATTGTTCCAGGTCCCAACCTATTCTGGTCTAGTATATGAAGACAGAGAATTTGGACAAAGGCTGTATAAAAGACATCCTCTGTGTGGGGTGGGGAAAAACAGACCATGGAATGTGAAGCAACAATGGACTGTGGAAAGTATTTCTAAATGGCAGGATAGCCTTTGGAGACACACACCACTCAGTAGCAGGAATTGAATCTTGGAGAAAAAGGAACAGGGCTCTCAGATGGCAATAAATATCCTCCTTCACCTTATAGGAACAAGAAAGTTACTACCAATGAGCACAGATAACATTGTTCTGCAGGTTAATAATGTCCAGATAGACCATGGTCTGAAGGCATGTGGCTCATCAACAAACAACTGCCAGTGGTAAGAATCAATTCTTGATTTAAGGACCTGCCAAATCCCATACCACTACTGACATTTCTATTAATATCATACATGCTACTAGTGTAATATCAATGGCTATTGATGGATTATCTATGTTTTTATACAAATAAAATACAGACAGGTAGCATAGCAAAACGAGCATTCATTTTAGAAATATTCCTGGATAGTCATTTGCTAGAAATGCATATATATATATATATATATATATATATATATATATATATATAGACATTGTGAGCCTCTGGATTTAAATTTAAAGGTTTGGATTCTAGAATAGCAATATTGTGCTAGAAAATGCCATTTGAATATCCTTAAGAAGATAATGTTTATCATTTTACCCTCTGACATAAAGGCGAAGCTTTGAAACTGTCTGGATTGTGATGAACAGAAAAGCTTGGTCTAGACATATTTCCCTGAGAATCAGTGATCCATAAGGTCATTTCATACCAATGCCATTTTCTGGATGGCAGGACAGTGATTTGATACTGGACATTAAGATGTAGAACATTACCAGTACCAAAATCTTCAAGTGGTGACCTCAAACATTTGGTGTATTGTGTGCCCGGCATAGAATAGGAAAGCTGGGCTGCTCAGCTTGCACTCTACCTTGTGTGTCAATGATAAACCAAGTTCCATCTCTTAGGTCACAAGTCCAATTTGGTGTTTTTTAATTTCAGTGTTTTAAATTTATTAGTAATAGCTCCATTAAAAAGCCAACTGTTTTCTTTTAAGGTCCATTCTCTGTCAGCTGAATAGACCATTGTGAGTACCAATTTTGATCTGATTTTTATCGAAAAGTATGGGTATGTACGCTCAATTCCATATTTCTTCTACACTCATTTCCTATCTAGTTCATGTTTGTAACCATTTGCAAGTAAAGTTCTGGCTAAGATGACTTAATTATTTCAAATCCCAAATATTTCTGTGAATGTCAGAAAATAATATTTTCACACATAGGAAATATGATTAAATACATTTTATCCTGGGTTTTAAGCAATAGCCTAGACTACGAATAGATTTATTTTAAACCATGGTTCTCCCATGGTCCTTTTTGTTTATGCTGTGTGGTGAGAAAGATAATGGGCATGTTTCCAACCTCATGACCAAAATGTTCTCACGTAAGTCAATACACATTCAATACACCCACTGACAACACAAACCTCAACTTACCTAGATGACTGAAACCACAGATAACTCCAGAGCGAAAGTCTTCAAGAAAGCCAAATCCAAGACGCTCTTTGTATTGACATGATGATGTTCCTCTCCATGTTTTGTGTTCACTGACTGACTCTTTTGATGAGGAACACTTAACTGAAAAAAAATATGTTTTCATGGCGACCTCTGCTGGACAGACTGTCAAAATGATGGCCAAATCAGCTCTTTATCCAAGCTTACCTGAAACCTGTGTTGTTCTTTCATTTTCATCCAGTGTTCACAGCCTTTTTCTGTCGTACTTTTTATATACACTAACAATAGATCCTCTCACTTCTTTTATTCTTTTCTAGTATCTCCAACATTATATGTGAAATGGATTCTAGAAGCCTGAGGATAAGCAGCTGAAATCATGGAGAATGCATTTAATACTTCTTCCATCCATGTGCAGACCTAAGCATGCTCACGTGCCTAAGTGTATTGGTTATATTTTGTCAACTTGACACAAACATAAATAAATCTGAGAAGAGGCAGGTTTGTTTAACGAATTACCTTCTTTATATTGTCTTGTGAGCAAGACTGTTCTTTATTAATGATTGATGTGGGAGGACTCAGTCTACAGTGAGTACTATCACTGCTGGACTTAGGTTGTAATCCGCTGTCTCAGCTTCATCCTGACCACAGGTTTCTGCATTAAATTTCTGCCTTGACTTAACCCAATGATGGATTATAAACTGTAAGCTGGATAAAAGCTATCCTTTCCAAATTAATGAGCTAGGTTTTGCTATCCTTGTGAAATGGCAAATAAGTGACTTCAAACAATAGAGGAAGGCCTGAGAACATTTACATGTAAGGTGGTGGTGATTAGGGGATACTCAGAGCTCCTTGTGCAAGTTGATCTAGCCTCATTCTTCCCAACCCAGAAACTCTCCCAGAGCTGACTGTCCCCTTTTAGCCATGGCCATCTCTCTGTTTCATTTACTTCAGTTTTTCTGTGTCACATAAAGGAATAGGCCTCAGTTAAATTTTGGAGCCCATTTTCCCTTCCCTTTTCTGGCCACATTTGTTTCCTTTAATATGTCCCTGATCATTAAATTTATGATACTTATGATCACACGTCTCAGAAAAGATTAACATTTATTTAATTTAAAAAAAAATGAACATGGAAGGAGTCACAAGAGTTTTGATAAAACTAATGGTGACTCAGCTGGGGGATGAGTGTCTTTTGGAAATCACAAATATCAACTCATTCTAGAGAATCTGTGATGAATGCACCAAAGCAAAAAGAGGAGATCACCTTCACAGAAGGCCACATCAGAATAGCAAACTCCTTTCTCTGGGTATTTACAGGTAAATTGAACATGGGAAGACATGCCCCAGACACCTGCTAAGGCAGTCCAGAAAAGACTTGCATTAAAAAGGAAAGGAAAGAAGGAAAGGGAACTTAGCTTTTCTTGTGCTTTTAGAATCATGTTTGAGAAAAAAAAATAATGTCCTGAAGCATTTCAACTTTGCTTTCCTTTATTATTTTCATAGTTATATATCTTGGGTATCAGTCCTCATTTTGATTTTCAGTAAGTTGCTACTAAATGATCAATTTTCCTGACAACATTTATTTTAGAATGAAAGGAAAGAAAAAAGAAAGAAAGAAAGAAAGAAAGAAAGAAAGAAAGAAAGAGAGAGAGAGAGAGAGAGAGAGAGAGAGAGAGAGAGAGAGAGGGAGGGAGGGAGGGAGGGAGGAAAATAGGAAGGAAGGAAGGAAGGAAGAAAGGAAGAAAGGAAGGAAGAAAGAAAAAAAAAAGCCTGCCAGATCTTTAGGCTTTTGCCACATGTCAGATTAGGCTTATAAGAAAGTGGCCAGAAGTTCACCATCTTTATGATCTGGATATTTATCTTTTTTTGTTTGTTTGTTTGTTTTGTTTTGTTTTTCGAGACAGTGTTTCTCTGTATAGCTTTGCACCTTTCTTGGAACTCACTTTCTAGACCAGGCTGGCCTCAAACTCACAGAGATCATCCACCTGCCTTTGCCTCCCAAGTGCTGGGATTAAAGGCATGCACCACCACTGCCTGGCTATCATTTTTGTTATCTATTTGTGGGCCCTGTTTCTATCTTTCTGCCTATCAGTGATCTGTCTAACTCCTAGTCCTTCACATAAACATATAAAAAAGATTGTATGATATGAGGGAACCCACCCCAGCTTTTTCCCCAGGGTACTCTTGAGGAGAGAGGGATAACAGATATTAGGTAGAAAGATAGAGGGGAGAAACCGACAGAAACACAGGATAGCCTTGGGAAGACCTGGATCAATATCCACCAGCTCTTCCTGTATCTTCTAAAGGGCCTTTTATAAGAATGCCAAGGGGTGGAGCAAAACATCTCCCCTTCCCCAAGTCCAAACGCTCCAATCAGCTGGTAACCACACACATTGTCAAGCAACCCTTTAATGCAGCCTTGCTGGGTAAAGCAATCTCAGATCTCACTAAGAAACCTTTGTCGGCCTCCACAGCTCCCAGTTCTTGATATAATAAAGGCCAACCCCCCCCCCAGGGCCTTCAGATAGACTGTGCCCTTCCTAGATTTTCCTTCTTGAATAATCTTCCTTACCTCTCTTGGAGATATACTTTCCATCAAGCATATTCTGGTATAGGTTGGAAGCTATCAAGAAGTAAGTTGCCCATCTGTGGTTACCAACGTCTGGCAGGAGGAGGATTAGAGTTTAACTCAGCTCTGACCTAGGTCCCTGCTAAGAACTTGCAAACATCCACGGTAATCTCCATAGCTGCCACACCTCCCAGTAAAGGAGTAGAGGATAATAAAGATGGAATATCCTTTTTGGAATGGATCAAAGGTGATTACATCAGCCTTAGCTGCACCAAGCTTTTTTCTAAATCAAAACTCTCTCCTAACTGATGTTCAATAAAACTTTCAAGAGAATATTTTGATTCCCAGGAGAAAACAGTCATTTCAAAACACTTCAAAGTATCCACTCAAGTAAACAAAAACCCATGCTAATTATAAAAATACTTTTAGTTGGTTAAGTAGTTTATATATGCATGTGTTCCTACCACAGCAGTAGAATTTCTACACAAGCTAACTCAAATGTGGGTGGCCTACCCATTTTTAAACAGAAACAGAGGAGGAGTGGAAACTTTTAGGAAGAAGACAGAAAAGCTTCCCTAATTATGACTATGACACCTTTACTTAAGTATTCCAGGGGCTACTGAGACCATAAAATTATATTTTAAGCTATCATAAAAAGTGTTCAAATTTATCTGAAGGTAAAGAGTAATAAAAAACAATTCTAGTATGAACATTACTATACACTTTTTACAAACTTACATTCAACATATTTACAAGTCATCACTACATATTTACACTTTTTATAAACTTAAATTCAAAAGCAAACTCAATAGGACTACTTTACAAACTTTAGCAAACATCTAGAAGAGATTTCTTAATAGAACTATTTTTCTTCCAATAAGACAGTGAGTTTGCAAATCATGAGTAATTGCCATACTGAGCTACTATAAAGCTATTACAAAAAAACTCCCTATGCATCTATTAGGAACCATCTTTCTTAAAAGAGCATTCATTGAAGCAGAAGCAGTGTGGCTCCAGGTTCCATTTCATTCTAGCTTTACTGGAGAAACATCAGCAGTGATGATATTGTTAGAGCTGGCATTTCTTTGTTCCACACACCTCACCAAACTCAGACAACCAGCAAGCTTCTGAGGGTACAATTTCCACCTTCTTAATTTTTTAAAGCTGCTTCTTATGATTGCCATGAGCCCTTTTAATGATGCCTTTCCTTGTCATTCAATGTTTCCCTTTTGCATCTCAAGTACAACTCTTATCTGCCCATAGTTTTTTTTTTCACACCCAAAGCAATTTTCTGGTATTCAGACTGTTTTCCCTTGTTTTCTAATGGATTTTAAAGTGGTTTTTTGACAAACGGCATTAGTATTTTAATGCCTCCAGGCTTTTTTCACCTGCTTCTTATTTCCAGGAGGGAAGCAGCATTTTGAGGCTGAAAAAGCAGAGTTTTGGGGCAGTGCAGTACTGGCAGTATTTCTTTTGGGTGTTTGGCTGCTCTATCTGAGCTTCCTATAGGCCTACTTATACCGCCGCTCTGTTACAAACTACATTCCCCAAGCTGCCTTTCTTTATAACATCATGCTCTTATGAACTACATTTTCCAAGCTGCATTTCTTTATACCATTCAATGCTTTGCTCTCCTACCTTACCAAGTCAGTGAAAGAAAATGAAAGTACTTGAAATAAAAGTTTTCAGGAGGATTTTTCCCCTGGATAGATCCTCTTTATCCTGGCTTGTCTCCTCCTCACCACCCACCCCAATGTAGAGTCCCTGCTGCCACCACACTGCTCTGCTCAGACTCTAATTGCTTTCTGCATGCCAGTATCTTTTCCTCGGTCTCACACCACCTCTTCTGCAGCTCCACCATAGGAAGAAGCTGCCCCTGATCAGCTTTCCACCTCCATTCTCTTTGGCATCTCTCACTAGGCTCTAGCCACAGAGTAGAAGTGTCTCATCTGAAGTATCTGCTGTTTTTCTAATACTGGCTTGAAAGGGAGACAGGACTAGCAGAGAGGATTTGCCATGTTCTAAGAGGTATTTTTTCTAGAACAATTACAGGTGACTTCCCTGTTCTGATAGATGTTTCTTCCAGGTGAATCTAATTCATGAGCTCTTGTGGGGCTGTTCATTACTCTGCTTACTAACCACAACGCCTCTCTTCAGAAGTGGATTGCTCTCAGCAAGTGTTCAGCAATGGCACTATTAAACTAATAGTAGACAAAGATAAAATACAATGCTATAAAGCAGGTGAAGGCCTGAGCAAATGAAGTCCTGAGTGGCTGCACATTGTTAACATGGGCATAGCCATGTGGAAGACTCCAAAGCTTTGGTCTCATGAAACATTAGCAGAGCCAGTTTCTTATTTGAACCAGGTTCAAAGGGGCAGCAAACATCACCTTGGGATCCAAGAATGAGTGTTTATGAACAATTGATCAATGTGTGGAAGGATGTTCTCCTCCTTGATGTTTATACCCTGAAGCTGCTGGTCTATAGAGATGTGCTGTGGAACTAGATAACTCTTCCCCCAATATTATAATATTACTATACCTAATAAACATGCTGGGGTTCTGTGTAGCAGGATTCTTAAAAGTTCTTATTAATGAAATCAAACCTGAGGCAAGTTATTGGGGTCAATGCTGGTAGATCAGAGAGACAGAACAAGCCACAGCTATCTCACCTTGCCGGATCCTCAGCTGATCTTGTCTCCTCAGACTGGAGGCCTCTGAGTCCTCATCTCGAATGGGTCTCAGCCGAATTACTGCTCAAAAGCCTGAATGCTTAACCAGCCAAAATCTTAACCAGGCCAAAAACTTCTAGTTTCTGGTCCTTACGCCTTATATATCTTTCTGCTTTCTACCACCACTCTCTGGGATTAAAGGCTGGCTTTCTGGGATTAAAGGCGTGTGTCACCATGCTTGGCTATTTCCAATGTGGCCTTGAACTCACAGAGATCCAGAGGGATTTCTGTCTCTGGAATGTTAGGATTAAAGGTGTGAGTGCCACAATTTTCTAGCCTTTGTATCTAGTGGCTGTCTGTTCTCTGACCCCTGATAAATTTATTAGAGTACACAATATTTTGGGGAACACAATACCATCACAGTTCTGGGTTGTGGAGGTAGCAGAATCCTACCTGATATCAGGTTTATTGTACATTTTTTTTGTGTGTGTCTGTCTTTTCATCATTCCCTTCCTGCCCCTTCCAGGATTCCAGGTCCCAAGCTGTTCTGGTTGAGCAGATGAAGACAGAGTATTGGGACAAAGGCTGCATAGAAGACATCTTCTGTGTGTGGAGGAGAAGAAAACAGATCATGGAATGTGAAGCACCATGGACTGATGAAAGTATTCCTACATGGCAATATAGCATATGGAGACACACACCACTTAGCATCAGGGATTGAATCATGGAGAAAAAGGAACAGGACTCTCAGATGGCAATAAATATCCTCTTTCACCTCATAAGAACAATAAAGTTACTGCCAGAAGCACAGATAACATTGTTCTGAGGGTGAATAATGTCCAGATAGACCATGGTATGAAGGCATGTGGTTCATTAACAACAAAGCCTGTGGAAAGGATCAATTCTTGATTTAAGAACCTGCCAAATAAATGCAATACCACAAAAGCCATTGCTAATTATACATGCCACTAGTGAAATATCAATGACTATTTGTGGATTATCTACATTTTTATAAAAATAAAATCACTTGATCATGGTGGATAATTGTTCTTGGAGTCTGTTTGCCAGCATTTTATTGAGTATTTTTGCATCAATGTTCATGAGGGAGATTGGTCTATAGTTCTCTTTCTTTGTTGTATCCTTGTTTGGTTTAGGAATCAGGGTAATTGTAGCCTCATAGAAGGAGTTTGGTAATGTTCCTTCTGTTTCTATTGTGTGGAACAACTTAGAGAGTATTGGTATTAACTCTTCTTTGAAGATCTGGTAGAATTCTGCACTGAAACCGTCTGGTCCTGGACTTTTTTTGGTTGGGAGATTTTTAATGACTGTTTCTATTTCCTTAGGGGTTATTGGACTATTTAAATAGTTTATCTGGTCTTGATTTAACTTAGGTATGTGGTACCTATCCAGAAAATTGTCCATTTCTTTTAGGTTTTCCGGTTTTGTGGAGTAGAGGTTTTTGAAATATGACCTGATAATTCTCTGAATTTCCTCAATGTATTTTGTTATGCCCCCCTTTTCATTTCTGATTTTGTTGATTTGGATTCTCTCTCTCTGTCTTTTGGTTAGTTTGGATAAGGGCTTGTCTATATTGTTGCTTTTCTCAAAGAACCAACTCTTTGTTTCATTAATTATTTCTATTGTTTCTATTTTATTGATTTCACCTCTCACTTTGATAATTTCCTGGTATCTATTCTTCCAGGGAGACTTTGCTTCTTCTTGTTCTAGGGCTCCTATATACAATGGACAAAGAAGCTGAGAAGGAAATCAGAGATACATCACCCTTTACAATAGCCACAAATGACATAAAATACCTTGGGGTAACACTAACCAAGCAAGTGAAGGACCTATATGACAAGAACTTTAAGTCCCTGAAAAAAGAAATTGAAGAAGATGTCAGAAAACGGAAAGATCTCCCATGCTCGTGGATAGGCAGGACCAACATAGTAAAAATGGCAATCTTATCAAAAGCAATCTACAGATTCAATGCAATCCCCATCAAAATACCAACACAATTCTTCACAGACCTGGAAACAATAATACTCAACTTCATATGGAAAAATAAAAAACCCAGGATAGCCAAAAGAATCCTGTACAATAAAACAACCTCTGGAGGCATCACAATCCCTGACTTCAAACTCTACTATAGAGCTACAGTAATAAAAACAGCTTGGTATTGGCATAAAAACTGACATGTGGACCAATGGAATCGAATTGAAGACCCTGATATTAACCCACACAACAATGGACATATAATTTTTGACAAAGAAGCCAAAAGTGTACAATGGAAAAAAGAAAGCATCTTCAACAAATGGTGCTGGCATAACTGGATATCAACCTGTAGAAGGCTGCTAACAGATCCACATCTGTCACTGTGCACAAAACTTAAGTCCAAGTTGATCAAGGACCTCAACATAAATCCAGTTACTCTGAACCTGATAGAAGGGAAAGTAGGAAGTAGTCTTGAGCACATTGGCATAGGAGATCACTTCCTAAATATAACACCAGTAGCACAGACACTAAGACAAACAATCAATCAATGGGACCTCTTGAAACTGAGAAGCTTTTGTAGAGCAAAGGATATGGTCAACAAGGCAAATTGACAACCTACAGAATGGGAAAAGATCTTCACCAACCCCACTTGTGACAGAGGACTGATATCCAGAATATATAAGGAACTCAAGAAATTAGACATCAAAACGACCAACAGTCCAATTGAGAAATGGGCTTTAGAACTAAACAGAGAATTCTCAACAGAGGAAACTCAAATGGCTGAAAGACATTTAAGGAATTGCTCAACATCCTTAATCATCAGGGAAATGCAAATCAAAACAACTCTGAGATACCACATTATTCCTGTCAGAATGGCTAAGATCAAAAACACTGAAGACACTTTATGCTGGAGAGGATGTGGAACTAGGGGAACTCTCCTCCATGGCTGGTTGGAATGCAAGCTTCTACAACCACTTTGGAAATCAATATGGCGCTTTCTCAGAAAATTGGGAATCAATCTCCCTCAAGATCCAGCTATAACCACTCTTGGGCATATACCAAAGAAATGTTCAATCATACCACAAGAGCACTTGCTCAGCTATGTTCATATCAGCATTGTTTGTAATAGCCAAAACCTGGAAACAACCTAGATGCCCTTCAACTGAAGAATGGATAAATAAATTATGGCACAAATCCACCATGGAATACTACTCAGCAGAGAAAAACAATGACATCATGAGGTTTGCAGGCAAATGGATGGATCTAGAAAAAATCATCCTGAGTGAGCTAACCCAGACTCAGCAAGACAAATATGGTATGTACTCACTCATAGGAGGATACTAGAGGTGGAACAAGGATGACTGGACTGCTACTCACATCACCAGGGAGGCTACCTGGAAAACGGGACCCAAGAAAGACACGAGGATCGCCAGTGATGGTGAAATGGGTGAGATCTACATGAACAATCTGGACATGAGTGAAAGCAATGAAGGGTGAGGGTCAAGGGAAAGAGAGCCTGTGGGAGCGGGAGATCCCAGCTAGATCAAGAACAGAGAGGGAGAACAAGGAATAGGAGACCATGGTAAATGAAAACCACATGAGAAAAGGAAGAAACAAAGTGCTACAGAAATCCACAAAGATACCCCCACAATAGATGGCTGACAATGGTCGAGAGACAGGCAAAACTGACCTACTCTGGTGATGGGATGGCCAAACACCCTAATAGTCATGCCAGAAACTCCATCCAAGGACTGAGGAATCTGGATGCAGAGATTCACGAATAAGCCCCGGATGGAGCTCTGGGAGTCCAATTAGCGAGAAAGAGGAGGGTTTATATGAGCGAGAATTGTTGAAACCAAGGTTGGATAAAGCACAGAGACAAATAGCCAAACGAATGGAAACACATGAACTATGAACCAAAGGCTGAGGAGCCCCCAACTGGATCAGGTCCTCTGAAGAGATCTCTGAAGTATTCGAAGGCCACCTGGCCCAACATTCTAATTGTCATGCTAGAAACCCCATCCAATGACTGAGGGAACCTCATGTAGAGATCCACAGTCAGGCCCCAGGTGGATCTCCAGGAGTCCAATTGGTGAGAAAGAGGAGGGTTTGTGTGAGCGAGAATTGTTGAGACCAAGGTTGGAAAAAGCACAGGGACAAATATACAAATGAAAGGAAACACATGAACTATGAACCAATAGCTGAGGAGCCCCCAACTAGATCAGGCCCTCTGGATAAATAAGACAATTGATTAGCTTGATCTGCTTGGGAGGCATCCAGACAGTGGGACCGGGTCCTGTCCTCAGTGCATGAACTGGCAGTTTGGAACCTGGGGCTTATACAGGGACACTTGGCTCAGCCTGGGAGGAGGGGACTGGACCTGCCTGGACTGAATCTATGAAGTTGAACTCAATCCTCCAGGGAGTCTTTGCCCCGGAGGAGATGGGAATGGGGGGAGGGCTGGGGGAAAGGTGGGGGGTAGGTGGGAGTGGGGAGAACAAGGGAATCCGTGGCTGATATGTAAAATTAAATTTAATAAATAAATTTTAAAAATAAAAAAATTAAAATTACTAGCAGTATAGCAAAATCAGCATTCATTTTAGAACTGCTATTACTGATTAGTCATTTGCTAGAAATATATATATATATATACATATATATATATATATATATATATATATATATATATGAACATGGTGAGGCTCTGCATTTACATTTAAAGGTTTGGTTTCTAGAATAACAATACTGTCCTAGAAAATGCTATTTGAATACCCTTAAGAAACAATATTTATCATTTTCCCCTCTGACATAAAGATGCAGCTTTGAAACTATGTCTGGATTGTGATGAACAGGAAAGCTTGATTCAGATATGTTCCCCTGAGGATCAGTGATCCATAAGGTCATTTGATACTCATGCCATTTGTTGAATGGCAGGACAGTGATTTGAAACTGGATATCAAGACTTATAACATTACTAATACACAAATCTTAAAGTGCTCACCTGAAATGTTTGTTGTATTGTGTGCACAGCATAGAATAGAAAAGCTGGGCTGCTGGGCTTGCACTCGGCCTGGTGTGTCAGTGATATATCAAGTTCCATCTATTTAGGTAACAAGTCTAATTTGGCATCTTTTCATTTCTGTATTTTAAATTTATTAGTAATAGCTCCATTAAAAAGCCAACATATTTTCTCTCAAGGAAGCATTGTGTATATCATGGAGAAGAATGTACTAGAAATCCCTATTTAATACGAAACATATTACTATCACCTGAATGGACCATTGTGAGTACCAATTTTGATCTAATTTTTATCGGATCAATATATATATATATATATATATATATATATATATATATATATATATTCAATTCCATTTTTCTTCTACACTCATTTCCTATCTAGTTCATGTTTGCAACCATTTGCAAGTAAAGTTCAGCTAAGATGACTTAATTATTTCAAATCTCAAATATTTCTGTGAATGTCAGGAAATAATATTTTCACCCATAGGAAATATGATTAAATATATTTGTCCTGGGTTTTAAGTAATAACCTAGACTAAGAGTAGATTTATTTTAAGCCATAGTTTTACCATAGTCCTTTTTGTTTATGTTGTAGAGTGATAAAGGAAACGGGCATGTTTCCAACCTCATGACCAAAATAGTCTCACTTAAATCAATACACATTCAATACACCCACTGACAACACAATCCTCAACTTACATGCATTAAATAGATGACTAAAAACCACAGATAATTCCAAAGAGAAAGTCTTCAAGAAAGCCATATCCAAGATGCTCTTTGTATTGACATGATTCAGTTCCCATGTTTACACTCTATCCTTATTTTGTGCTGACTGACCCTTCTGCAGGGGAACACTTAACTGAAAAGACATGTGTTTATGCTGACCCCTGCTGGTCACACTGTCAAAGTGATGGGCAAATTGGCTCTTTATCTAAGTTTACCTGAAATCTGTGTTGTTCTTTTATTTTCATCCAGTATTCACAGCCCTTTTCCACAGTACTTGTTATATCTACTAACAATATATCCTCCCACTTCTTTTATTCTTTTCTAATTTCTCCAGCATTATATGTAAAAATGGATTCTAGAAACCTGAGGATAAGCAGCTACAATCATGGAGAATGAATTTATTGCTTCTTCCATCCATGTGCAGACCTAAGCATGCTCATGTGCCTAAGTGTACTGGTTATATTTTGTCAACTTGACACAAACATAGATATATTTGAGAAGAAGCAAGTTTTTTTTTAAAGAATTACCTTCATTAGATTGTCTTATGAGCTAGTTTGTACTTTCTTAATGATAGATGTGGGAGGACTCAGTCTACAGTGAGTATTATCATTACTGGACAGATGGTCTTAGGTTGAAGACCATTGTCTCAGCTTCAGTTCCTGCCTACAGGGTTCTGCATTAAATTCCTGCCTTGATTTAACCCAATGATAGACTAGAAACAACAAACTGAATAAAAGCTATCCTCTCCAAATTAATGGGCTAGGATTTGTTATCCTCATGAAATGGCAAATATGTGACTTCGAACAATAGAGGAAGGCCTGAGAACATTTACATGTAAGGTGGTGGTGAATAGGGGATACTCAGAGCTCCTTGTGCAAGTTGATCTAGCCTCATCCTTCCCAACCCAGAAAGACTCCCAGAGCTGATTGTTCCCTTTCAGCCATGGCCATCCCTCTGATTCATTTACTTCAGTTTTTCTGTGTCACGTAAAGGAATAGGCCTCAGTTCACTTTGGGAGCCCATTAATACTCCCATTTTCTGGCCATATTTGTTTTCTTTAATAGGTCCCTGATCATCAAATTTATGATAGTTTTTCACACGTCTCAGAAAAGATTAAGAATTTTTTTTAATTTAAAAAATGTACATGGAAGGAGTCACAAGAGCTTTGATAGAACTAATGGCAACTCAGCTGGGGGATTGGTGTTGTTTGGAAATCACAAATATCAATTCATTCTAGAGAACTCTGTGATGGATGGCACCAGAGCAGAAGGAAGATGAGATCAGCTTCACAGAAAGACACATCAGAATAGCAAACTCCTTCCTCTGAGTATTTACAGATAAATTGAAGATAGGAAGATATGCCCCAGACACCTGCTGAGGCAGTCCAGAAATGACTTGCATTAAAAGGAATAGGAGAGAAGGGAAGGTAACATACAGCTTTTCTTGTGCTTTTAGAATCTGGTCTAAGAAAAAAATAGTGTCATGAAGCATTTCAACTTTGTTTGCCTTTATTAATTTCATAGTTATATATCTTAGGTATCAGTCCTCATTTTGATTTTTAGTAAGTTGCTTATAAATGCTCAATTTCCAGACAACGTTTATTTTAGAATGAAAGGAAGGAAGGAAGAAAGGAAGGGAGGAAGGAGGAAAAGAAGGACGAACAAACAAAAGAAGAAAGAAAGAAAGAAAGAAAGAAAGAAAGAAAGAAAGAAAGAGAACAAGGAGAAATTTCTCCAAGGATAAAAGTGTAGGTAAAGATTCACACTCTACAGGAGGCTACTCTGAGCCCCATGTAAGACATATGCTACTTCACAATAATACCCCTTAAACCTTGCTAAGCAGTGTCCCTATCCTGGGCCACAACTAGAGTAGAAGCCACATGCTCTACTGGAGGTCTTGCTGGTATTAGGAACCCCAGGTACCTGAAACCCTGGAGATCATACCAGTACTCAGATTCCCAGAGGCCATGCCAGGTTCCAAAACTGCAGAACCTCAGAACCCTAAACCACAGAAGCAAAGAAGAAAAAAAAGGAAAAACTAAGTGAGCAGCAACATACTACTAGACCTGAAGACACACTGGTCCCACAAACCACAGGTCACTTTGGCCAGAGTGTATAGAGAAGTACAGAGAAGAAATAGAAAGCAAGGGGAGGACTTTGAAAGCATGCAACCAACAAAGAAAAAAGTCAGAAGTAAGCATCTAAAGTGATAATAAATTCAAACCAAGATGACTAGAAGTCAGCAGAAAAACACAATCAATACTCACTCATAAGTGGACACTAGATGTAAAGCAAAGGATAACCAGGCTACAACTCACAGCTCCAGAGAATCTAGCTAACAAGGAGGACCTAAAGAGGGACACATGGATTGCCTTGGGAAAAGGAAATAGATAAAATCTTTATGAGTAAACTGAGGGTGAGGGGAGACAATAGAGGGTAGGGAGTGGGGGATGGGAACATGACGGAACAGGATGGTCAGGGTGGAACATTGATGGAGTGAGAGAGCAATGAAAGAGATACCATGATAGTGGGAGACATTGAGGGGATAGGGAGAACCCTGGTGCTAGAGAAGTTCCCAGGAATCCACAAAGATGACTTCAGATACTGGGGAGGGTGCCTAAACTGGCTTATCCCAATAAGCAGATCAGTGAATACCATAACTGTCATAATAGAGCCTTTCTCCAATAACTGATGGAAGCAGATGCAGAGATCCCCAGCCAAATACCAGGCTGAGCTCCAGGAGTCCAGCTGAAAAGAGGGAAGAGGGATTCTATGAGCAAGGGGCATCAAGATCATGATGGGGAAACATACAGAAACAACCAAACCAAATTAGTGGGAACTCATGAAATTTAGATCAACACCTGTCAAGCCTCCACCACGGGACTGGACTAGGCCCTCTGCATAAGTGAGACAGTTATGTAGCTTGATCTGCTTGAGGGATCAGACCCCTGGCAGTAGAATCAGGATCCATCCCTGGTGCATGAGCTGGCTTTTTGGAGGCCACTCCCTATGGTGAGACACTTCACACAGCCTTGAGGCAGGGTAAGGGGCTTTGAATGGCCTCTACTGAATGTACCAGGCTCTGCTGACAACCCATGGGAGGCCTTACCTTCATATATGAGGGAACAGAGGAGTAGGGGGGAAATCTGGAGGGGTGGAAGGAGGGGAAAAGGGGAGCCATTATTGGTATATAAAATGAATAAAATAATTCTTAATAAAAAACATAATCAACAATTCTCAGGGCAATATGGCATCACCAGACTCCAGATATACTACTGTAGTAAGCCCTAGATATTCCAACACAGCAGAAATACAAGAAAATGACCTTAAAATAAATCTTGTAAAGACGATAGAGTCCCTTAAAGAACAAATGAACAATGAATGAACAAATCCAGAAAGCGAAATCAAGAAAAACATAAGCAAACAGGGGAAGGAAATGAATAAAACCATTTCAGATGAAAATAGAAACAATAAAGAAGCATAAACAGATGTAATTCTAGAAATCAAACAGGAATTCCAGATGCAAGTATCATTAACAAAATATAAGGTGTGGAAAGAGAATCTCTGGATTAGAAGATACAAGAGAAAAAAAGTGATACATCGGTCAAAAAAAATGTTAAACCTAAAAAACTCCTGACCAAAAAAAAACACCTAGGAAATATGGACACTACGAAAAGACCAAGCCTAAGCATAATAGGAATAGAAAAAGGAGAAGATACCCAGATCAAAGGCCAAGAAGATGCCTTCAACAAAATCAAAGAAGAAAACTTTCCAAACCAAAATAATGAGATGCCTACACAGGTACTAGAAGCTTATAGAACACCGTATATATTGGACTAGAAAAGAAAGTCCTCCCTCTGACATAATAGTCAAAACAATAACCATACAGAACTAAGAAAGACTATTAAAAGCTGCAAGGTGGGAGAGCTAGAGAGATGAATCAGAGGTTAATAGCACTGACTACTCTTCCAAAGGTTCTGACTACAATTCCCAGCAACCACATGGTGGCTCACATCCATCTGTAGTGAGATCTGATGCCCTGTTCTGCTGTGCAGGTACACATGAAGATGGAGCACTTGCATACAAGAAATAAATAAATAAAACTTTTTAAAATGCTGCAAGGAAAAAAGGTCAAATAACTTCTGAAAGCAGACCTATTGTAATTATACCGGACTTCTCAATGGAGACTCTAATAGCTAGAAGGACCTGGACAGATGTCTTGCAGACTCTAAGAGACCACAGACGCCAATCTCACCATACTATACCCAGCATAACTTTCAAGCGTTATGGACAGAGAAAGCAATATACTACATGACAAAGTCAAATTTAAATAAGATTTAAATAATATCTATCCACACATCCAGATCTACAAAAAGTATTAGAAGGAAAAGTCCAACCCAACAGAGTTAACTATACTCACAAAAACCACGGGAAATACATAATCTCACACAAGCAAATGGAAAAGAAGGGAAACATAAACACACACACACACACACACACACACACACACACACACACACAAACTCACATTAACACTACCAACAACAAAAATAAGATGACAGGAATTAAAAGTCATTGGTCATTAATATCTGTCAATATCAATGAGTTCCACATGCCAATAAAAAGACACAGGCTGCCTTCTGGACCAGAGGTGAGTATCCGGGTCCTACCTGGACCCCATCCTTGGGCACCAGCCATTCCGGGAAGACCTGCCCAACTTGGCCACAGGCTCTGGCCACCGGGCGGGTCCCCTTCTAGCCCCACCGGGAGGGATCCCCTTTTCCAACACCCCCCCCCCCGGCAACCCCTGCAATCTTTGCGCCCTGCCCCCACACACATCTGCCTGAGACCCCAGCCACTTCCTGAGACTTAGAGACCGGCCCCCAGCTCCCATCCTGCCCCCGACTTCACTTCTGGACCAGAGTTGGACAAGAGAACTCCCTCTTGGACAAGAAAGAGAGACTTCCTGAATCTGTCAGCTCTTTCTGAAACAAGTACACTGATAAGACCAAGAAGGAACCACAAAGAGATGGGCAGACATCAAGGCAGAAGTACATACAACAAAATGAAGAGCAATACAGCATCACCAGAACCTAGCCCGCCTCCAACATCTAGACCTGAACACCAAAAATTGGAAGAAGCAGAAGAAATAGCCTTATGAGTAACTTCATGAAGAAAGTAGTGGCTTGTGTAGAGGAAAAGACAAGAAAATTGGAAGAACGCTGTAAACAACTAGAGGAAAGGGCAAACAAATTAGAAGAAAACAATAAAGCCCTCTAAGAAAACAATAAAGCACTGAAAGAAAATCATGAAAAAGCAATGAAACAAACAAAGGAAACAGTCCAAGAACTGAAAAGGGAAATTGAAAAAATAAAAAAGACACAAACAGAGGGAATGCTGGAAATAGAAAACCTGAATAAAAGATTGGGAACTTCAGATGCAAGTATAACCAACAGAATGCAAGAGATGGAAGAGAGGATTTGTGGCATTGAAGACACAGTAGAAGAAATAGTTTCATCAGTCGAAGGAAACACTAAAGCCAACAAAGTCATGAACCAAAATGTCCAAGAAATTTGGGACACCATGAAAAGACCAAACCTACGAATTATAGGGATAGAAGAAGGTGAAGAATACCAACTCAAAGGCACAGAAAATATATTCAAAAAAATTATAGAAGAAAACTTTCCCAACTTAAAGAAGGAAATGCCTATGAAGATACAAGAAGCCTATAGAACACCAAACAGACTAGACCCCAAAAAAAAGTCCCTTCGACACATAATAATTAAACAACTAAATGTACAGAATAAAGAAAGAATATTAAGAGCAGCCAAGGAAAAAGGCCGAGTGACCTATAAAGGTAAACCCATCAGAATAACACCCGACTTCTCAATGGAGACTTTGAAAGCCAGAAGGACCTGGACAGATGTAATGCAGACACAAAGAGACCATGGATGTCAGCCCAGACTAATATACCCAACAAAACTTTCAATCATCATAGATGGAAGGAAAAAGACATTCGAAGACAAAGCCAGATTTAAACAATACTTATCCACAAACCCAGCCCTACAGAAAGCACTAGAAGGAAAATTCCAACCGAGGAAAGTCAGATACACACTCGAAAACACAGGCAATAGATAAAGCCACAACAGTAAACCCCAAAGAAGAGAAGTACACACACACTACCACCAAAAATAACAGGGATGAAGAATCACTGGTCATTAATATCCCTTAATATCAACGGTCTTAATTCACCTATAAAAAGACATAGACTTACAGAATGGATACGAAAGCAGGACCCATCTTTCTGCTGCATACAAGAAACACATCTCAAATTCAAAGACAGACACTACCTAAGAATAAAAGACTGGGAAAAGACTTTCCAATCAAATGGTCTTAAGAAACAAGCAGGTGTAGCCATCCTGATATCCAACAAAATAGACTTCAAACTAAAATCAATCAAAAGAGATAAAGAAGGACATTACATACTCATCACAGGAAAGATCCACCAAGATGAAGTTTCAATTCTGAACATTTATGCCCCAAACACAAGGGCACCCACATATGTAAAAGAAACATTACTAAAGCTTAAACCACATATAAAACCCCACACATTAATAGTGGGAGATCTCAACACCCCACTTTCACCACTGGACAGATCTCCCAAATCGAAACTTAACAGAGAAATAAAGGACTTAACTGCTGTCATGACCCAATTGGACCTAATAGATATCTACAGAACATTCCATCCTAACAAGAAAGAATATACCTTCTTCTCAGCACCCCATGGAACTTTCTCTAAAATCGACCACATACTTGGCCACAAAGCAAACCTCAACAGATACAAAACAATTAGAATAACCTCCTGTGTTCTATCAAAACACCATGGTTTAAAGTTAGATTTCAACAACAACAAAAACTACAGAAAACCTACAATCTCATGGAAACTGAACAATGCTCAACTGAATCACAAATGGGTTAAGGAAGAAATAAAGAAAGAAATTAAAGACTTCCTAGAGATCAATGAAAATGAAGACACCACATACCCAAACTTATGGGACACTATGAAAGCAGTGTTAAGAGGGAAATTCATAGCACTAAATGCCCACATAAAGAAGTTGGAGAAATCCCACACTAGTGACTTAACAGCACACCTGAAAGCTCTAGAACAAGAAGAAGCAAAGTCTCCCAGGAAGAATAGATACCAGGAAATTATCAAAGTGAGAGGTGAAATTAATAAATTAGAAACTAAGAGAATAATACAAAAAATTAATGAAACAAAGAGTTGGTTCTTTGAGAAAATCAACAAGATAGACAAGCCCTTATCCAAACTAACCAAAAGACACACAGAGACAGAATCCAAATCAACAAAATCATAAATGAAAAGGGGGACATAACAACAGACATTGAGGAAATCCAGAGAATTATAAGGTCATATTTCAAAACCTCTACTCCACAAAACTGGAAAACCTAAAAGAAATGGACATTTTTCTGGATAGGTACCACATACCTAAGTTAAATCAAGACCAGATAAATTATTTAAATAGTCCAATAACCCCTAAGGAAATAGAAACAGTCATTAAAGGTCTCCCAACCAAAAAAAGCCCAGGACCAGATGGTTTCAGCACAGAATTCTACCAGATCTTCAAAGAAGAGTTAATACCAATACTCTCAAAATTGTTCCACATAATAGAAACAGAAGGAACATTACCAAACTCCTTCTATGAGGCTACAATTACCCTGATTCCTAAACCAAACAAGGATGCAACAAAGAAAGAGAAATACAGACCGATCTCCCTCATGAACATTGATGCAAAAATACTCAATAAAATACTGGCAAACAGACTCCAAGAACACATCAGAACAATTATCCACCATGATCAAGTAGGCTTCATCCCAGGGATGCAAGGGTGGTTCAACATACGAAAGTCCATCAATGTCATACACCATATAAACAAACTCAAAGAAAAAAACCACATGATCATCTCACTAGATGCAGAAAAGTCATTTGACAAATTGCCCCTTCATGATAAAAGTCTTGGAGCGATCAGGAATACAGGGAACAATCCTAAACATAATAAAGGCAGTTTACAGCAAGCCAACAGCCAACATCAAATTAAATGGAGAGAAACTCAAAGCAATTCCACTAAAATCAGGAACAAGGCAAGGCTGTCCACTCTCCCCATACTTATTCAATATAGTACTTGAAGTTCTAGCCAGAGCAATAAGACAACATAAGGAGATTAAGGGGATACAAATTGGAAAGGAAGAAGTCAAGCTTTCCCTATTTGCAGATGACATGATAGTATACTTGAGTGACCCCAAAGATTCCACCCAGGAATTGATAAAGCTTATAAACACCTTCAGCAACATAGCAGGATACAAGATCAACTCAAAAAAATCAGTAGCCCTCCTATATACAATGGACAATGAAGCTGAGAAGACAATTATAGATACATCACCCTTTACAATAGCCACAAATGACATAAAATACCTTGGGGTAACACTAACCAAGCAAGTGAAGGACATATATGACAAGAAGTTTAAGTCCCTGAAAAAAACAAATTGAAGAAGATGTCAGAAAATGGAAAGATCTCCCATGTTAATGGATAGGCAGGACCAACATAGTAAAAATGGCAATGTTACCAAAAGCAATCTACAGATTCAATGCAATCCCCATCAAAATACCAACACAATTCTTCACAGACCTGGAAAGAATAATACTCAACTTCATATGGAAAAACAAAAAACCCAGGATAGCCAAAGGAATCCTGTACAATAAAACAACCTCTGGAAGCATCACAATCCCTGACTTCAAGCTCTACTATAGAGCTACAATAATAAAAACAGCTTGGTATTGGCATAAAAACTGACATGTGGACCAATGGAATCGAATTGAAGACCCTGACATTAACCCACACACCTATGAACATATAATTTTTGACAAAGAAGCCAAAAGTGTACAATGGAAAAAAGAAAGCATCTTCAACAAATGGTGCTGGCATAACTGGATATCAACGTGTAGAAGGCTGCAAATAGATCCATATCTGTTTTTTTGCACAAAACTTAAGTCCAAGTGGATCAAGGACCTCAATATAAATCCAGCTACTCTGACCCTGCTAGAAGAGAAAGTAGGAAGTAGTCTTGAACACATTGGCATAGGACATCACTTCCTAAATATAACACCAGACACTGAGACAAACAATCAATCAATGGGACCTCTTGAAACTGAGAAGCTTTTGTAGAGCAAAGGACACAGTCATCAAGGCAAAGCGACAGCCTACAGAATGGGAATAGTTCTTCACCAACCCCACATCTGACAGAGGACTGATATCCAGAATATATAAGGAACTCAAGAAATTAGACATCAAAACGACCAACAGTCCAATTGAGAAATGGGCTTTAGAACTAAACAGAGAATTCTCAACAGAGGAAATTCAAATGGCTGAAAGACATTTAAGGAATTGCTCAACATCCCTAATCATCAGGGAAATGCAAATCAAAACAACTCTGAGATACCACCTTACACCTGTCAGAATGGCTAAGATCAAAAACATTGAAGACACTTTATGCTGGAGAGGATGTGGAACTAGGGGAACTCTGCTCCACTGCTGGTGGGAATGCAAGCTTGTACAACCACTTTGGAAATCAATATGGTGCTTTCTTAGAAAATTGGGAATCTATTTCCCCCAAGATCCAGCTATACCACTCCTGGGCATATAACCAAGAAATGCTCAATCTTACCACAAGAGCACTTGCTCAGCTATGTTCATATCAGCATTGTTTGTAATAGCCAAAACCTGGAAACAACCTAGATGCCCTTCAATTGAAGAATGGATAAATAAATTGTGGCACATATACACAATGGAATACTACTCAGCAGAGAAAATCAATGACATCATAGGGTTTGCAGGCAAATGGATGGATCTAGAAAAGATCATCCTGAGTGAGGTAACCCAGACTCAGAAAGACAAATATGGTATGTTCTCACTCATAGGAAGATGCTAGATGTGGAACAAGGATGACTGGACTGCTACTCACAACACCAGTGAGGCTACCTGGAAAACGGGACCCCAAAAAAGACACGGAGAAATGGACGAGATCTACATGAACAGCCTCGTCATGAGTGGGAACAATGAAGGGCGACAGTCGAGGCAAAGAGAGTGGGAGATCCTAGCTGGATCAAGAAAAGAGAGGGAGAACAAGGAATAGGAGACCATGGTAAATGAAGACCACATGAGAAGGGAGGAAGCAGAGAGCTAGGGAGGCCCACGGAGATCCTCAAAGATACCCCCGCAAAAGACTGCTGGCAATGGTCGAGAGACGGCAGGAACTGACCTACTCTGGTGATGGGATGGCCAGACACCCTGATAGTTGTGCCATAAACCCCATCCAAGGACTGAGGAATCTGGATGCAGACATCCACGGCTGGGCCCCTGATGGAGCACTGGGAGTCTATTAGTGAGAAAGAAGAGGGTTTATATGAGCGAGAATTGTTGAAGCCAAGGTTGTGCAGCTGTGCGTTGGTGCCGGGTCCTGGGCTCATTGCATGAGTTGGCTGTTTGAATCCTGGGACTTATGCAGGGACACTTGGCTCGGTCTGGGAGGGGGGGAATGGACATGCCTGGACTGAGTCTACCAGGTCAATCCTGGTCCTCGGGGGAGACCTTGATCTGGAGGTGGTGGGAATGGGGGGTGGGCTGGGGGGAGAGGGAGGGGGGCAAGAGGGGGAGAACAGGGGAATCTGTGGCTATTATGTTGAACTGAATGGTGTTGTAAAAAAAAAAATCCCATCAAAGGCTAACCAAAGGGAAATGGGATGGCTATAGTATCTGAAAATGTGTGTTTCACACTCAGTTGCCAAAGATAGAGCATTGTAAAAAGATAAAGCAGTCACTTCACAATGTAAAGCTTCAGAATGTGTGAAGAAAAACAAATATAACTAATACACTTGAAGAACTAGACAAAAAAAGACACAGGCTAAAAGAATGGATGTGAAAACAATATATGTTCTTCTGCTGCATACAAAAAACACACATAAACATCAAATATAGTCATTGCCTCATAATAAAGGTTTGGAAAGAGATTTGCCAAGCAAATGAACCCAAAATGCAAGTTGTTGTAGTGATTCTAAAATCTAACAAACTAGACTTTCAACAAAAATTAATCAAAAGAGATGGAAAATGGCATTTCAAATCCATCAGAGGACAAATCCACCAAGATGATGTCTCAATTCTGAACATCTATACCCTAAATGCAAGAGCACCCACATTTGTAAAAGAAACATTACTAAATTTGAATCAAAAATTGAACCCCACACCTTAATAGTGGTAGACTTCAACATTCCACCCTCACCAATGGACAAATAATCCAGACAGGAAAAAAACAGAGAAATAATGAAACTAACAGGCATTATGACTCAAATGGACCTAACAGTTA
Organism: Peromyscus maniculatus bairdii; assembly: GCF_049852395.1. Classification (NCBI taxonomy): domain Eukaryota; kingdom Metazoa; phylum Chordata; class Mammalia; order Rodentia; family Cricetidae; genus Peromyscus; species Peromyscus maniculatus. The sequence goes on along the minus strand of NC_134854.1, from coordinate 88,855,969 downwards.
TCTGTAGAACATTTCACCCAAACACAAAAGAACATACCTTTCTATCTGCACCTAATGAAACCTTCTTAAAAATTGAGTGTGTACTCAGTTACAAAGCAAGTTCATCAGATAGAAGAATATTGAGATAACCCTCTGTATTCTATCACCATCTTTAAATCTGGATTTCAACAACAATAGAATCAACAGAAAGCACACAAACTCATGGAAACTGAACAACTCCCTTCTGAATGATTACTGGGTTGAGGCACAAATAGAGAAAGAAATTAAAGACTTACTAGAAATTAATGAAAATGAAGGTATAACATGTGCACACTTATGGGTCACAATGAAGTCAGTGCAAAGAGGAAAATTTATCACCCTAGGTACATGCATAAACAAATTAGAGATATTGCATACTAGCAACTTAGCCCACATGAAAGCTCTAGAACATAAAGAATCAAACACACCCAAGATGAGCAGATGGCCAGAAATGATCACACTGATGGCTGAAATTAATAAAATAGAAACAGAGGACAACAAAAATAATCAATGAAAGTTGGTTCTTTTGAGAAAGTCAGCAAATAGGCAAACCCTTATCCAAACTAACTAAAAATCAGAGATAAAATATCCAAATTAACAAAATCAAAAAGGAAAGAAATATGAGAATAAACACTGTCTGTCTCAAGCTAGGAACCAGAGGAGTCTCTAGGAATGTCTCTAATTTTGACCATGGTCAGGAGAGAACATGGAGTTATGCAGGTGAGCTGTACTACAACTGTCTTGTTCCAGGTGCTGTATGCTTAAGGACTTTCAAGGAGGCAGACTAATGTAATTCACTTGACCCAGACACCTGGCTCATATATATGCCATCACAGTAAGCTTAGTGACAGTGAACTTGGGAGCATGATAGGACCACACATTCTGTAGACTGTCCTGTATGTCTATCATCTCAAACTTTCTAAACCAGAACTGCACAAGATGAGATTCAAGTAACTTCAAAGATTATTCATGCCCAAGATTATAGTAGATGCTGTTCCTTAAGGGAGTAGGATTCCTTAGATGAGAATTGAATTCAAATTGCCCTGACTCCAGATATCTTCAGCTTCAGGCTGGAGGGAGATGAATACCAAACTAAAGGTCATGTAGAAGAGAAGCTGACTGGTTTATCCAAAATCTTCCTGGAGTGAAGGCTCTTTTCGCCTAGTTAGAGATGCTACACAGTTTATTTTGAACGCTGCCCTCAATATCTATATCTAAACTGTGGTTAGTTTTCCTTTCATTGTGAAATATATACTTCAAGAACACAGAAGAGGAGTTTGTGTTCCTTTCCTATATGCTTAAATTTGTCTCTTTTTTGTTGAAGGAAGCAATCTGGTAAAACATTTCCAACTTCTGAATGCTTCACATACCAATTCAAGAGCACTGTCGGGGTGATAAAAGGCAATTATAATACTGTGTATTGTCTTCTTCTCAGATAATAACAATGAGTCAAAATTACCTGATGACAATAAAGGAAGGGCAGAGGCTTTAGCTTGTAAACACTTAAACAGGTCTTTATTCATCAATAAAATGTCCATGAATGACACAAATGAGCACTAACATTGTCTTCCTATGCTCTCTGTTTAGAGAAATGGGTAGAATGCCATACATATGTCCACAAACTCCTAACATCTTCAATAAATAGGTAAATTACAAAATAAAACATTTGGAGTAGATATTGTGTCAGAATAAGTGTCTGTCAATGGGGCTTTAATCCTGTTGATATAAAGTTAGATGGTAGCAAATGACAATAGACACCAGGAAGTTACAATGAAGCTTGAGATGGCTACAAATGTCAATGTGCTGAATGTAAGCACTCTCAATTAGTGAATACTGCAGTCTCTTGAGGATGTGTCTGTTTCAGGGAGGCAGTGGTTTTTCGAAAAGAAAGCATAAGGATTAGCTTAGCAACCTGGGATTCCACTTTGGGATATGCCACTCAACTTGTGTGCTTGGCCCCCTGAGACCCTTTCCTGAATGTGCTACAGGAATATATCAGACACCAAAGAGTGCAACTAAGCATCTGACAGCAACTTCTGGAGCTGATTGCATATCCAGTTCAGAAAAGTGAGATACATTTCCCCTCCCCTTAAAGACCTCAAAACTTGGACATTTTCTATGAAGTCTTACACTCAATAATGTAAATATGAGGGTGGGGCAGCCTGAATTAGTTTGGAGGTCAAGCAAAATAAAAGAATCTGTATCCAGGAATCAATAAACCTTTTAATTTTTCTCTCTGAAATTGGTCACTGGGATACATAAACAATTAATACACCTGTATTGGAAGAGATTCCCTGTCCTTTAATCGACAGTGGGGCAGAGCTTGTGTTTGGGACACTGTGGTCTAAGGGTTTTTAATAATTGTCACATTTTAAATATTGTTGTGCTTCTACATTAGCTTGAATAGAGAGTAGAGAGTTTCAAACAAATCAGGCATGAAGATAAAAAATGTATGAAAAATTTAAATCTCCAAGTGACAATCTTAGCTTCACTAATTAGAGAAACATGATATGTGTATACAGGGACCACACAGAATTTTCAGCATGCATCTTGGGTCTAAAACCTTAGAGTGAATGAAAAAGACAGTATGAAAGATTTGGTAAGAAGAACACATTTTTGCCTAAGTAGAAAACAAAAGTGAGCTTGATACATACTTGTATATTTTTTTAAAAAAGAATTTATAAACCTAAGAAGAGACATAAAAGACTAGTATATACTGGTAAAGGAGTGAATTTAACCAGAGACAATGTCTCTATTTCTTGCCTGAGATGCTGAATAACTCAGTGAGGGAGACATGTTGTATTGGTTGAACATTGATTCAGATTTACCTTGGTTGGTCTCTTTGAAAAGTGGTCCTCACACATTATCATCCTGTTGTAGAAGCAATACACTTGACTGAAAATGGGTGGAATTTGGAGAAACATTGGTGGTCTAGATCCTTCAGCTGCAAATGTTTATCCTGAGTTCTCCAACATCTCACATAGATGCAGAATGCATTGTAGTCCTCATGCAACAAAGTACACTTTGTCAGCTGGGCCACCCCAAGCAAAGGGATTTTTGTTAGTATCTGTGTCGCTGTGGAAGGACTGCGTGTATCTTGAAAACAGCAATAAACTCCAATATACTCAGTCACTACCCTGCTGATTTTCAGTGTAAAATAAGTTCTGATCTGAATGTACCTGGGATCCCTGGGGCTCATTTGGGAACCTCTTCTATGTGGAGCTGTGGAGACGGGCCTGGGCTCTGCAAGTGCCAACTCACAAAGGTGTCTCTATTACTGTTTTAGTGACTCCAACTAGCCCTGCATTTGACAGAAGCTGGCTCTCAGAGGATGACATGCAGAGAGACTGGAGTCTGTGTCATCACATTGTCACCACTGGAAGGAAAAAGGAAGGTAAGTGCAAAGTCATATATCAATTTTATGTAAAAATCTATAATCTCCTTTATTTTAAGTGAGATCTTTATATATTTACACTTTTAACTTTTGTTTATGCACCAAATATATTTTCACTAAAAAAGTAAATTGACGGCCGGGTGGTGGTGGCGCACGCCTCTAATCCCAGCACTCGGGAGGCAGAGCCAGGCGGATCTCCGTGAGTTCGAGGCCAGTCTGGGCTACCAAGTGAGTTCCAGAAAAGGCGCAAAGCTACATAGAGAAACCCTGTCTCGAAAAACCAGAAAAAAAAAAGAAAAAAAAAGTAAATTGAAAGCCTTAATGAGACTCTAGATGCCACCATATCACCTACAACATCCCATGACATTGTGTAAGCTACACTATTGATTACAAGAATGAGAGGTTAATAGGCAGAGGTTAATAGGGATAACATATCCCAGACAAAAAAAAATGTCTAAAAAGTACTAAAATATACTTCTCAAATAAGAAAGGTAATATTATAATATATAATCTTATCAAGGAGATAAAAATGTTTGTCAACCAAGTTGGACCAAGGAGATGCTAAAATCAACTGACAAAAATTGGTCATTAGTTAAGACACCAGTATAAAAATCTAATTTTCCAAAAGTTAAGTCAGAGGTCCTGTAATATCATTACTGATTGATTATTTATTTACTTATTTGCTTTTTATAAATTGGTTTTATGCTACAGAGAGTTTAAGCTATAACAGAACAATTAAATGCATTAAGCTATCTAAATTAGACCTATAATGTATAACATATATTCATTCATGAAATATTTTCTATGAACTGAGAATGAGACATTTTGCATTATGAGGTTATTCTGCCATTCACAGGTCTTTCTGTAAGGTTACATCTTATGTAAATGATTCTGAGCTATTTCATTTTAAATGCAGTGTCAGGAAGGGAGAGCACAAACCTGCTCCTTTCTCTGAGTTTGCTGTGTGTCCCTATGATGGTCATCTGATACAATGCCAATGGTGATAGACATCTGTGCATGCTTCTCCAGATACAGAGTTGAGCAGAATGAAGAGTCAAATGCAGTTCCTTTATGAAGGAGCAGCTGTCTGAAAGAACAGCACCTGGTATCTTGTCCTGGTGCAGGGTTATGTGGAATTCCTTGCTGTTTCTCACATTATGGGCTGGTAAGTCTTTGATTAACTGAGCATTCCATAAAGCATCCCACCATGCACCATGATAATAATATTAAATTATTTAAAATATAAATTTAAAAATGGCAAGGATTCTTATGTCTAGACTTACATCCTCTAGAGTTTGGTACAGAAATAGAAAATCTGTTGACCTCTCCCATTGGAGAAGAATTTTAGAGGTTTGAATGTCAAAATATCCCTTTAACTTCTGCCAGATTTAAAAAGAAAAGTTAAGCCAAATATTGTATCTGGCATATCTTACCACTGAGAATTACTCAGAGTGCTGTCTGTGTTGGTAACCCACACATGGTGTATAGGATTGATGGTGTGTCACATCACCTAAAAGATTCAATTAGAAACAGCCTAGGTTAAGAGAGGACGACTCCACAAGTTTAAGTTTTGAGTAAGCGGCAATTCACTTCATCCCATTAACCAACCTTGAGCACAACTGTTAAGTAAGTATGATGTTTTGATTAGGTCTGGACTTTATGAAGTTCCTTAATCAAGAGTTACAATATCAACTATTGTGATTTTAGAGCAAGACTATGACATCATAAAACACAAACCAATAGCTCTTCAACTGAAAAAAATGGTACCTTCCAGGCCTCAGTATCCTGTTAGATGTATTTGTGAACTTTCCTTAAATACATGCTACTTTGGCTAAAACTGGGAATATTAGACTTACCCAAGCTGACAGTTTGATTAGTTTTAAGGTAGAAGTGGTAGTTTTAGCATTGGACCCTATCAGATACAGTGGGCATCTTAATTTACTTGGAGATATTAGGAGAGGTTTCTAAGAGTATGTAATAAAAATTCCTCAATTTGAATGCCTTATTATTTATAATTTTGAATCCAATGACTTGATATTCTCTTTCTGAGTTTAATAACTTAATTATAGACTAATTTCCATTTTTCTTATACATAATTCTCTTAAATATAAATAATTATAGTTTCCATCTTGCTTCCTTGTATTTTTCCTTTGATGTTAAGGCTTTTAAACTATCATCATGGCATGAATACCTTCAAAATTATTATTCTAAATATGTTTCATTAAAACATCCAGGAATGACAGAGAAAATATTGTCAGCAAATTGCTCTTCAGAAACAAGATAACAAAATAGATAAGAAGGCCTGAAAGTGGAGTGAGCAGGGAAGCTGTTGTTCAGAAAGGAAGCAACTGTTACAGAGACGAACAACATTCATATAGAGGTTTTGTTTCATGTTTAATCACTGTGGACTATACTTGCCATATTGATAACAATGCTAGACTGTAGTATCTTCAGGTTCCAGGCTACTGACTGTCAGGGTGAAAGCTGTGCCAGAATCACAGCCACTGAAGTAAGCTGGCACTTCACTGGCCCCTGTGCTTGCATCTTTGATGAGGAAACTAGAAGCATGCCCAGGATTTTGGGTCACAGGCCATGTAGGTGCTCACACTCACCAGCCCTACAGGTGACAGTGGCTCTTACTCCAACAGAGAGAGAAGTATGCATGCAAATGGTGCTTATCTGATGTCTGAGACTGGAAATAAAACAGAAAGGTCGTGAGTGTAGTCTAGATCACCTGTTGTCCTGCACAAAATGGTTCATTGATTTATATTGGTATTCATTGGTATTTAGGTTCTGTGCTTGCAGAGCCAAGTTAGAATGATGGTGACCTCATCCTAATTCACAGACTTATGGAGCAATCCAACTTTACCCTCATCTGGGATTTAGAACAAGTGGGGACAGATGAGTTGAGCTGAAACTTCCTTGGTTCAGTATGAGTTCTACCAGAGGCAGAGCTTCCATATGACTTTACATCTCTCTAAAGAACAGCAATAAAAAGTAAAAATAATATTAAATATATTTTTAAAAATAAAGAATACAGAAAAATTAAAAAGACAAAGAATTTGAAGAGGATTTTATCCCAGTCCTCTAAATGAAATCTTCCAGGTTTGGGGGTAATGTGCTATAAAGACTATCTTATCAGTGGAGATGTTACTGAGTTCTGATCAGTCAAGAGTCTGCTCAGCATGATGCTCACTTTAGTCAATTTATTCCCTCCCACAGTTTGAAACACACATACTTCAGCCAGTTCACAGGACTAGGAGTACAAAATCAGTTGAAAAACATCTACAATGGAATGGTGTATCTTAGTGAATCTGGAAATGTGCCTTAGGTCTCAATGTTTCCAGATCTTGCTCAGCAGTGCATTACCCCATAGCAGGGAGGATACTGATGGAATCAAGTGACTTGCTGAATTAGAGTTAATATCCCTACAGACAACACAACATTGGTATAGAGCAGAAGACGGTAAGGCATCTATTAGACTAATAATGTTGGTATCTGCCATCCTCAGGTGACAGGGTTTGATCTTACCCAAGGTATATGAGGTCACTGACCTGTCATTCATGGCCTGATCCTACTGCTACCACTAATTCTCAGCATGCCCACATCCCTAATCTTCTTACTATCCATGAGTAAATCAGTAGAGGTTGCTTCTGCCTCCCTGAATTTTTCCTGTTGCTTTTTTTCCAGGTCTACAGATTAGCTCAATCTACAGAGAGTGATAGAATAGACTTCTCCTCGAGACCCAGCCTGCATTCAAGAAGAATTCCTAAAACATTAAATGTCATTGTTGGACCCCAAAATCTAGGGTCTCAGGTGGGTGCCCCAAGAACCCAGACTCCAGTCCAGTTGATGCAACAGCACAAGATTTTTATTGAAGCGACTGTACAGACGAGCTATTCTTGTCCTAAGAGGAAGAGTCGTATCCTGCTGTAGTCACATAGGTGCTTTTAAAGGAAAAACCCACAAAAACCACAAGATTATAATTCCCATACAATTTCATTTCCATCGATTTATGTCTAGAGGCTAATTTCCCAAGATCATGGTCTGATCACAGAGGGAGTACAGTCATGTCCGCTTGCACATTCTTCCTAAAACCACAAGGGGAGTATCAGTGTGGGAATGGAGTTTACACAAAGGTCACAGTGGTCCTTTCTGGAACACTTGCAGCTATCCCAGTCACAGTTGAGCACATCTCTTAACAGAAATCTTTTTACATTGTTAGATTGTGGCAGGGGTGGTTGAACAATGGCTGAGTCAGCTTGCCCTTGGAACTAGATTTTTAGTTTCTCATTTCCTGGGGCTTGGGGGTGTAAGCCTGAAGGGTTAGGGTCTTTAATCATCAGTGTTACGAAAGATTAAAAGTGCTATGAGGTTTTTCTGCATGTAGGAATGACAGTCTATTCCCACCAGGGCTGCTTGTTCTAGCCTGTGATGTTCTCATCACTGAATCCCACAAATAGAGTTCTTGTTCTCATTTGAGTTACAGATTTTTTTCCCACTTTCTACACTGTATTCTTTCAATTTCTTGCTATTCAGCTTTCTTTGCTTTTAAAGATGCTTTGTTTTCATTTACACATAATACCATTTTTGCTTGCATTTACATATGAGAGTGAGCATACCTGTACCCAATGTAGTCAGAAGTCACTAAATCTCTGGAACTGGAGTTACAAAAGGTTGTGGACCATGAGGTGCATTCTGGAAAGTAAACCCAGATCTTCTGCAAGAGCAGTCAGTGCTCTTTACTGTGGAGGCATTGCTCTGGCCCTTTTTAGCTCCTTTTCTAAGAAGTCTAATGGTATTTCTTCCCTTTTCTCTTCAATTTAACTGTCCTTGATTATCCTTGGAGTCACAGATCAAAAATATCTAGACACCTATTATCCCTTGAAGTCTCATTAATCTAATGAATTTCAGGAGTCATAAAAAGGTACTCATATGACATGAAATTTATTAATATAACAATATACAGCAAAAGAGAATAAAATATCTTAGGATATTAATCTATGAATTAACAGTCTGTTTTGCATTATGTTGAATGTGCAGATAGAGATTATCTATCTATCTGTCTGTCTGTTTGTCTATGTACATGTCTTTCTCTCTGTCTATCTATTCACATGTGCACACAAGAAATCCTAGAATCTGAGGTTTTCCTAGCTTAAAAAATAGCTGTGTTGTCCCAAGGTTTATTTGTTTTCAATTATACGCATCATAGCTATCATGATGGCTATCACATAGTTCTAGCTTTGAAAACAACTAAGGAATTAATATAGTAAGCATTAACTGAGATGGAAACATTGGAATGAGTAAATGATCATACTATATTCCTCTTGCTCTTATGGGCATAAACATGAAAAGAGAACATATCTGTGTTCATAACATGAACCACTGTAAAAAAAATTTATATTAATGAGTGTTTCAACTGCATGTTTGTAAGCAAAATGTGTGTATGTCTGGTACACTCAGAGGCCAGGATAGGATGCAGAATCCCCTGGAACTGAAATTAAAGATAGCTGGGGGTCATTGTGTGGATACTGAGAATTAAACCCAGGTCATCTTTAAGAGTATCAGCTGCTCTTTACCACTGGGCATTCTCTCCAGCTCCATGAACCACTTTTAAATGTATTTCTTCTCCAATTTACACATACAGTAAATGTAATGCAACTCAAACTCCTTAAATAATTCCTGAAATAGATAAACTGAGTTTTCCTACAATTCATGTGGAAAGTCAAGGAACATCATAGCAAAGAAAATCAGAAGGCTAGAAAAGTGGTATTATATTTTCTAACTTATTATTCTCTCTTGTATTAACCTAGAGTAATTAAGTCTTTGTGTACTGTTGGTGCCCAGATAGACAAGTAGATGAATGGAACACCATTAAGTGACATGAAATATAGCTTACCCACACATGATATTTAAAAAAAAAAGACAATGGAGTATAGATCTCTGTAGTTTATGAAGCTTTGCTATGGGATACCAATTCTTCATTAATACTACTTCTGGGATCCTATTTAAGACAAACATTTTCTCCCTGTGATTTCATATAAACAAGTCTATATTCTACATCACACAGTGTGATTAAAAGTCATATGAATGTTTTTCAATACTGTTTGATACTTGTAAGCAGACCAGTGGACATAGGAGCCATTAGAATTCTAAGTGAAGTGCTATAGAGAGCTGAGAGAATCAATACCCTACTAATGGGATTTCAAGACAGCAAAAAGAATCATGGTTAGGCAACCTGCTCTTTCTCTGACACATGGGCTCTAGCTTTTTTGAGAAATCCAGAACAACTTTCTGCTGTCAGCTTCTGTAGTTGTAAGTTTTCTGTAGTCCTGCCTGTGCCCACTGCCACTCAGACCCAAATAGACACACAGAGGCTTATATTACTTTCAAACTATATGACCTAATGGCTCAGGCTTCTAGCTAGCTATCTCTTAAATCTTAAAGTAACCCATTTCTATAAATCTATACTTTGCCACTTGGCCTGTGACTGATGTGTACTTTACATCTTGCTACCACTGGCAACGGTTAGCAGCATTTTCTCAATTCTGCCTTTCTCCTTCCTCTTTCTCTAGTTGGAATGTCCCATCTAACCTTATTTTGCCCCACCATTGGCCAAACAGCTTTATTATCAATCAATCAGAGCAATAAACATTCACAGCATACAGAATGACATTCCAAGCACTTCCCCTTTTCTGTCTAATCAAAAAGAAAGGTTTTAACTTTGACATAATAAAATTACATATAATAGAACAGTCATCAAGCAAGAATTATAGGTACAATTGAGTCTATTTGTATTTTGAAAATTAAAGAAAATATTCTATCTATCCTATATTTGTGAGTCTAACGTTCCATATCTAATTTATCTTTTATCATAACCAAGAAAAATTATAACTATCTATTCTTCAACTACATCAAAGACATCAGAAGGATACAATATTACCTAAGTAAACAGGAAGAGCATTGTAAGCAACTTTCAAAATTCTGGAAATGACAGAGACAGTTGCCTGCCTGGACAGTTATCCAAAGTTCCTCTGCAAATTTAGGGCATCCATCTTCAGCCTATAGGCCTAGAGTTTTTTAGTCATTTCTTCTTGTGTCATATAGAATGTTTGGCAGTCTCCTCTGCAAAGCAGGAACATGAAGAATCATTTTGCCTTTCAAAGTTCAGTCATCACCTTCCTGTGGGTTGTGCATGTCCAGTTTATATAAAATATTATCAGCATTCCAAGCAAGAGCAGTTTCTTGCCCAAATGGCTATTTTTGCCAAGAAGAAGATAAACTCCATATGGAGTGCCTTTAGTGTCCATCATCTTCCTTGAAGTAATTGGTGCTTCCAGGAGCAGACATGTCTCATTGTCCAGAAAAGTCTAAGTTTTTAAAAATATTTTCAATGCCATATTATGTAGGTCTTTGAAGTGTTTGCAGATTAACTATCTAATTGAAATATATCTATGTGTACCTAGAAAACTTAACATGACTATAAGTTTGACTATCACAGAATACCAGTTATTAATCTGTATTTCTTAATTATCCATTACAATTTAAATGAGTTATATAAATATAATACCTTAAATGAGTGTAGAAATATATATAGTATAACAAAATCAATTCTAAATTTATATCAATAAACTAAAATCCATAGCAATGTAAAACATTTCAAACAAGTTGTTGCTCTTAAAAAGTAGATTCAATAATCTACCCTTTCATCCTATCATATCTGTACTATCCCCTTTTCTTCTTTAGAAAGAGATTGCATTTATAATCAACCAGCTTTAAATAAAAATAAACATTTATAAACAATATATTAGGAATTTGGGCATGGTTTTTCATACTACTTCCTCTTGGATAAGGGTGCTAGCAATCTAATGGGGATCCTGAGAAAATTAAGAGTTATGGTCAAGTCCTAACTGGAATAGTCCATAATATTATATTTTTTGAGCTAGTTGCCTTGAAGTTATTTGGATGTTGGATCATCTTGGCCTCTCAGGGGTTCTTCCTTGATCAAACCATATTAGCCTGGAAGCAATCCACAGGTTTTCATCTTCTATGGAAAAAAAAAACAGAATGTCTTTTCCAAAGTAACATATCCATAGACATAAACTTTGAAGTCCCGATATCTTTAATATATATATATATATATATATATATATATATATATATATATATATATATTCAATTAACTCAACAGCTTTTACAATCAAATGTCTTTCTGCAGTTAAAAATCCCAAAGACAATACAATCCAGACTCTCTGAGTGGTTTCCACCTTTACGTGGCTCATTTTTTAGTATTATTTTCCTGTCTCTTTAAAGACTTTATTTTTTTAAACTATTTTTATAGAACTGTTTATATTCATTTTCTTCTCTATTCCAAGCCTACTTATATTTTTACATAAAATGTAGACCATTTAGAGGTTTATTTCATCTGAATCTGTCTTTTTGTGAATCTATTATCTAAACTGCAGTGTGGCTAGAACAGAAGTTGCAGCCTTGGCTGCTGAATCCACCCATTTCAGCTTCCCAACAAGGCCAGGGTAATTCATCTCCAGCTCTGGGACCCATGCTCTCTGCTGACTCTGGGAAGCTGTGGGTCCATTTCTCTATCCAGCAGCAGGTAGACCAGAAACCTTTTTTTTTCTGTCTGTTCTAGCAAACGCTAAATGTGCCACACAGTGTGTTGCACGGCTTAGAGAAACCTCTGCGTAACTTAGTAGAAATCTGCCATGCAGCGCCAGCCAGCACACTAAAGAAGCGTCCACAACCAGGGGACACTTCACTGTACCTTGGCCTGCCATGAGTGACATGAACTAGGAAGGTGCTCTTAGCTACACTTATAACCTTTGCTTAAGCTCTCTCAGGTTTGGGTGGAAATTCTTGCTATGATATCTGGGTTTTCCTACCATTTAAACACCAGAACTTAGAAATTTATTTTCTATACTTAAATAATGTGTGCTGGAATGTTCACATGAGCTTCTATTGTTATGTATGAGTCCCAACTAGTGATACAACTCAGACTCCTCACAGAGAATGACTGTGTCCTCCATTAATGTAGAAAACACTTTGGTACGCTGTAGTACAGAAGATGAATGGAAAGAAAGATAGTTATGGCAAAGAGAGGATAAACTCTCTTTATTCTACAAAACTACAACACATTTGTTTTACAAAACCTAATGTCTCTCTGTGAGCTTTGTTAAAAATCGTGTGACATATGAGATAATGGTTCCGGTGAGTGACTCATGAGGAGTAACAGCTGTGGCAGCACAGCCTCTTACTTCTGCTTCCACTGAGGTTTATGTTATGGCTTGAATCACTGTGGGAGGATACTTATCATACTGCAGACAGTAATAAGTTGCAAAGTCTTCAGACTCTAGGCTGCTGATGGTGAGAGAAAAATCTGTCCCAGACCCACTGCCACTGAACCTCGATGGGACCCCATTGTCCAAGTTAGATGCATAGTAGATCAGGCGCTTAGGAGCTCTCCCTGGTTTCTGCTGTAACCAGATTAAATAACTGCTAATGCCCTGACTGGCCCTGCAAGTAATGGTAACTCTGTCACCCAGAGATGCAGACAAGAAGGATGGAGACTGGGTCATCTGGATGTCACATTTGGCACCTAGGAGTGGAGAAATAATAATTTCCCACATGGTTAAGCATAATAAGAAAAGACCTTCCCCAAATGCCAGTCAACACTAATCAGAGTGTAACAGTGAAATTCCCATTTTAGTCCTTTTTTACCTAGAAGCCAGAGCAGCAGGAGCCCAAGGAGCTGAGCAGGGGCCCTCATGTCCATGCTGAGTCCTGACTGCAGTGACAACTGTACAGGGTATGACTGGTATATGAAGAAGTCCTCAAGGCTGTGCAGTGAGTGCATGCAAATCACTGGGAACCAGTTAGGGTGGGCACAGCTGCAAGGCTTGCTCATCTCAGTAACTGAGCACAAGTCCTGTGTCCCCAGATGCTGAAGATCAGACCACATCAGAGGCTGCACTTCTTTTTTAAAGTTTTAAAGTTATAGATGACATTTTGGAGGTTATTTGAAACCTTGTACTGTACCTAGGCTCCATTTTAAATAATATATTTTTAAAATGTATTAGTGGTAATATAAACAAATATCTGACTGTCAGGGAATATTCAACAAAGAAGGGATTATTAAATCTTCAAATAATTCAAATTTTTATGGGTTAAAAAATACTATGGCTCGGTAGTAGTGGTGCGTGACTTTATTCTCAGCACTTGAGAGGCAAAGGCAAATGGATCTCCGAGATCAAGGCCAGCCTACTCTGAAGTGAGTTCCAGAATAGCCAGAGCTATGTAATGAAACACCATGTCAAAAAACCAAACCAAAAAAAAAAAAAGTACTCTCCTTGAGAAGTGTTTATGTATTTGGGGTAATCATGTTTTAAATTAAAAGAATAATTTACAAAAACCATTTTAATGAATTAAAAGGTAAAATTTAGCAGACTTAGCCATGATCACTACAGCACAAAGAGAGACGTACACAGTATGTGTACATATAACACTGACTATAGCTGGAAGTTTTCCTGTGTTGTCATACCTGGCCCTGAGGCTCTGCAGTTGCTTAGAAAATAATCATTCAGAGGCTTATATTAATTATCAACTTATGGCCTATGGCAGGCTTCTTGTTGGTTAGCTCTTACAATTTAACCCATAACTATTAATCTATGTATCACCACATGTTCTGCGGCTTTACATGTGTCCCATTACATGTCATTCTAAGTGCAATATACTCTTAAGTTTAAAATAGTTTCACTTCCTGAAATAAAGAAGACAGTTCATCTGTACCATTTTAGTGAACTCAAAATGCATTTTGAAAGCTTTATTAATGATTATTCTAGAAGAAGTTGAAGAAATGTACTGTTTGAACTGAGGTAATGCCATGCACCATCAAAATGTGTCACTCACAGTTCCACTATCATTTGAAAGTATACCTTTCATAACCAGAGACTAAACTGAACACATTTTCCCATGTTAGTAAATCTAATCTTGGGCTGTTTTGAAGCATTGTGCTACTATTTCCCACAATTGATGAGCCCAAATCATCAACAAGTACTACCTGGCACAATTACCTTAACCAAAAACACTGCCTCTCGTTACATGACCATGCTATTCACTATAAATGTAGCATTCTTAGCTTTTATTCAGTGACTGGCAACCACTCTAGACCATGGTAACAGCTTCTCTGCATATTCAGAGACAAAGCCTCAGTCTCTAACAAGTGAGTACAGGTATCTTTAGTAATATATTGGAATCTCATATTTGAAGAAACACTTGTTCTTGAATTATCTCACATCTATATCTTTGCTTTGTATGTGCTAGCCTTCTTCATTTTCCAGGGAAGTAGCACCAGTCTGAACTTCCAAATACTTGTCGTAGACCCTGAAGATTCTGGAGTCTTCCATCTTTTATCAATTGGAGGACAGAAAGTGGTGCTGCAGCCTAGATTTGATCATGCTGATTTCCTAGAATCCTGGTCTTCAATCCTATGGGTTAGAAAAACACCCCCTACCATGAGTCAATTTCTTCAAAATCCCCCTCCCATGAATCGATTGAGAATAGCATGCACCAGCCTTAAGGCTGGATTAAGACTGTGTGTGGTATACCAGCTTTCCTCTTTCCTTGTATTGCTGCTCACATATTCCTATCATAACTGTGCTTCTCTGAGTTCTATGAATCTTACAACACAGTTCTGCCTGATCACATGACAGCCCCCAGAATCTGGAGTGATCATCCTTCAGGACATTCTTAATAGAAGAAGAATGCTTCCATAAGTCACCTGAAACATTCCAGAAACATTTTGTCATGGATGAGTTTTTGCAGAATTTTAAATATCTGATTAAACACATACTAACATGATTTGCCAAGTAGCAAGGAAACTTGACTAAAAGCAAAACAATAACAAAGATCAGAAGGAAATAACATTGTAAAGAATGACAGAGATCAGTGCTGTGGGATGTTCTGTATGTCCTGTGGGAGCTTGTTCTCGGGTTCCTCCTGGCTTTACCAGCAGGTCCGCATAGAGGATGATTAGGTACATGGGCCTGAGTTCTGGTGTTTGAGATGGTCTGCACTGGGCTGTGCTGTGGGATGGTCTGTATGTCAAGTTGCTCTGATTGGTCAATAAATAAAACACTGATTGGCCCGTGGCTAGGCAGGAAGTATAGGCGGGACTAACAGAGAGGAGAAATAAAAGACCAGGAAGGCAGAAGGAGTCACTGCCAGCCACCACCCTGACAAGCAGCATGAAAAGATGCCGGTAAGCCACGAGCCATGTGGCAAGGTATAGATTTGTAGAAATGGATTAATTTAAGCTATAAAAACAGTTAGTGAGAAGCCTGCCATGGCCATAAAGTTTGTAAGCAATATAAGTCTCTGTGTTTGCTTGATTGGGTCTGAGCGGCTGTGGGACTGGTGGGTGACAAAGATTTGTCCTGACTGTGGGCAAGGCAGGAAAACTCTAGTTACAGGTCAGTGACGGAGGGGCAATCCATAAGGGACAAGTTATGGTTTCAAGCTTTCTTTTGTGGGACTCAAGAAAATGAGGAACTGGATTGCTAAGGGAGGTTTCTTGTGTGGTTCACTGTTTTCTTTTTTATGGAAGATAAATCTAGTACTACATCATTGTATAGTGGAAGACATTATAGGTAACACAATCTATGTTTTATTTTTTATTATTTATTTTACAACCCAAGCACAGTTTCCTCTCTCTCTTTTCACCCAAGCTCCCCCATCATCTGCCACCTCTTCCTTGCCTTCCACATTTCTATTCAGAAAAGGGCATACCTCCCATGGATGTTGACAAAACATGGCATCTTGAGCTGTAGTAAAACTAAATACCTGCATTGCACCAAGGCTTTGAAGGGTAACCCAGTATGAGAAACAGGGTCTCAAAAGTCACCCAAAGTCAGAAACAGCCTCTGCTCATGCTATTAAGAGTTCCACAAGAAGCTGTAACTATACAGCTGTCCCAAATATGCAGAGGGTCTAGATCAGTCCATGCAGGCCCCCTGGTTGCTGGTTCAGTCTCTGTGAGCTCCTATGAACATAGGCTAATTGATTCTGTGGGGGTTTCTTGTGATGACCTTGACCCCTCTGGCTGTTACAATTAATATCCTTTCTCTCTTCAGCAGGATTCCCCAAGCTTGCCCTAATGTTTGATGGTGGGTCTCTGCATCTGTTTCCACTAATTGCTGGATGAAGCCTCTTTGATGACTATTGGTCTAGGCACCAATCTAAGAGTATAGCAGAATATCCTTAAGCATCATTACATTGACATTTTTTCTCCATTTGTGTTTGATTCTATCCTAGGTATCTTGGCTATTTAGCCTATTGGTCCTGGTGCTCCAGGCAGTGTCAGGGGTAGGCTCACTCTTGTGACTTGGGTCTCAGTCTGGACCAGTCATTGATTGGCCCCTCCAACAATCTCTATCATCCCTTACTCTACCACATTCCATTGGCAGCACAGACTGTAGGTCAAAAGTTATGTGGCTGGGTAGGTGTTACAATCTGTCTACTGGTAGTCTTGCCTGGTCATAGGAGTTGGCCAATTCAGGCTAAGTATCCACTTTTGCTAGCAGTCTTAGTTTGGGTCATTTTTGTAGATTCCTGAGAATTTCCTTGGTACCATGTTTCTACCTGACCCTAAAATAACCCCTTTTGCTGTTGTCTCTTTTGGTACTCTCCCCTGACCCCACACCCACCTTATCCATCATGTTCCCATCCCCACCTACCACCAGTCCACCCATAAGATCTCTTCTACTTCCCCTTACCAGGAAAATCCACGAATCCCCTCCATGGAGTCTCCTTGATAAATAGTCTCTATGGGCCTGTGAATTTTTACCACAGCTACCATTTACCTTACAGCAAATATTCATTATAAGTGAGTGCATATCATGTTTGTCTTTCTGCATCTGGATTACCTCACTTGGGATGATTTTTTTCCTAGTTCCATTATTTGCCTGCAATTTTCATGAAGTCATGGTTTTTAACAGCTGAGTAATACTCCATTATGCAAATGTGCCATATTTTCTTTATCCATTCTTCAGTTGAGGGACATCTAGGTTGTTTTAAGTTTTAGGATCTTATGAATAAAGCTGCTATAGACATATTCGAGCAAGTGTCTTTGTGGAATGATTGAGTATCCTTTGGGTATATGCCCAAGAGTAGTTCAGCTGGGTCTTGAAGTAAGTTGACTCCAAATTTCTGCAAAACCACCACATGATTACCAAAGTGGCTGTACAACTTTGTTTCCACCAGCAATGAAGGAGTGTTCACTTTGCTCCACATCCTCTCCAGCACAAGCTCTCACATATATTTTTGATCTTAGCCATTCTGATAGGACTCATGTGTAATCTCAGAATTACTTTGATTTGCATTTCCCTGATGGCTAAGGATATGAAATATCTCCCTAAGGGTTTCTCCAGCATTTGAGAATCTTCTGTTAAGGATTCTATGTTTAGGTCTGTACTCCATTTTTGTAATTGGATTATTTGGTTTATTGATGTCTAGTTTCTTGAGTTCTTTATATCATTTAAAATAAGCCCTCTGTCAGATTGGGAAGGAAGAAAATCTTTACCCATTCTGTACATGACCATTCTGTCCTATTAATAATGTCCTTCACCTTACAGAGGCCTTTCATTTTCATGAGATCCCATTTATTAATTGTCCATTATTATGTCTGTACTATTGGTGTTCTATTCAAGAAGTTGTCTGCTGTACCAATTTGTTGAAGGCCATTTCTCAATTTTTCTTCTATCAGGTTTAGTGTATCTGGATTTATATTGAGGTTCTTGATCCACTTGGACTTGAGTTTTGTGTAGGGTGATAGATATGAATCTATTTGCATTCTTCTACGTACCAACATCCAGTTAGACCAGCACCATTTGTTGAAGATGCTTTATTTTTTTCCATTGTATAATTTTGGCTTCTTTGTTGAAAATCATGTGTCCATAGGTGTGTCGGTTTATGTCTGGGTCTTTGATTCCATTCCATTAGTCCCCCTGTCTATTGATGACAATACTATGTGGGCCCGGTAGTGGTGGCACACACCTTTAATCCCAGCACTCAGAAGGCAGAGGCAGGTGGATCTCTGTGAGTTCAAGGCCAGCCTGGGCTACAGAGTGAGTTCCAGGAAAGGCACAAAGCTACACAGAGAAACTCTGTCTCAAAAAAACAAAAACAAAAACATACCATGTGGTTCTTATTAGTGTAGCTCTGTAGTAGAGCTTGAAATCGGGGTGGTGATACCTCCAAAAGTAGTTTTATTTTATAGGATTGTTTTAGTTATCCTGGGCTTTTTGTTTTTTCCAAAAGTTGAATATTGTTCTTTCAAAGTCTGTAAATAATTGTGTTGGGATTTTAATGGGGATTGCATTGAATATGTAGATCGCTTTTGGTAAGATGACCATTATTACTATGTTAATGCTACCAAACCATGAGCTTTGGAGATCTTTCTATCATCATTTCCAATTTCGTTCTTCAAAGAATTGAAGTTCTTTTCACACAAGTCTTTCACTTGGTTGGTTAGAGTTACCTCAAGACATTTTATATTATTTGAGCCTATTGTCAAGGGTGTTGACTCTCAGGATCTTTGTCATCCCATTTATCATTTATATATAGGGGGTTACAGGTTTTTTTTTGTTTTATTTTGTTTTGTTTTTAGTTAATCTTGTATCCAGCCACTTGACAAAAGTTGTTTATCGGTTGTAAGTGTTCCCTCACAGAACTTTTGGGGTCACTTATGTTCACACTAACCCTCAAAAGGATATGTATATCCCTTCTTCAGACTCAAGAGACATCTCCAACAAGATGTAGGAAGAATGAAAGAACAAAAGGAGAGCAAGGAACTCTGAAACAGAGGGTTCTGGACACGATCATTGTACTTGTGAACTCACTGCTGTGGTTCCCTGCACAAGATTAAATCATCAACATTTTATCATGAATGGAGGAGAGCCTGACGAGGTTCTAATCTTCACGAATAGACTGTTAACAGTTAATGGCTCTGGGAAAGGCTGTGCCCTTCTCCTCAGTGTTGTAGCCATTATTGCTGTTAGCCGTTAACAAGCTGCTCGGTTCCAGTACATAAGACCCAAATCATGTTCATGCAAGCAAAGAAAATTAACTCACTGACTTAAAAAATCATTACAGATGGAGGAGTTTGTTGAGAATAAGAGTTCCAGTGTTATAGAGAAGAAGATATTTGAGAGTAGAAATAAAAATATAAAATAATCATTATTTATGTTTTTAATCTCCAAAGTATATAATGAATTAAAAAAACAAAATTTAAAATGAACAACACAGGCAGTATATGGGACACCATTGAATGGATAAAAACTTATATTGTTAATTTTATGGAAAGAGGAGAGAAAAGTGAAGATACAGAAAACATAGATAATGAAATTCTTTCTGAACATGCAGGTCCTGGAAGCTCAAAGACTCTCAAATGAATTCAATGCAAAACACCTGTCCAAAATACCAAATCTCAGGGAAAGAGAGGGGTGGGGGGCTAAGTTACACTGAAGGATTCCTACTAAACTGACACGAATTTCTTAATAAGAATATAGCATATAAGAGATAATTGGGTAATACAGCCAAAGTTCTAGCAAAAAAAACAACAGCAAAATTTCCCTGCCCCCGAAAAAAAATACAATTAACAGAAAACTTCAGAAATGAATGAAAAATAGGCACTCTCTGGAAACTAAAGAAAGGTAATTTAACCTGAAAATGGGTTTACATTAAATTCACCAAATTTACACAACTATAGAAGAAAGAAGTTAAAACTTTATCAATACATAAAACATCAAACCAAACAAATTGGAACAATGGAAGGAAAACATTAAAAACAACCAGAAAATTCTAGCGTGGGTCTGTTCCTACCCATCATTAACTGTGCATGTACTTGGAATAAAACAGTCAAAAAGGTAACACCAGCTGGAAGAAGATAAAAAGAACTATTTGTTCATCAGAAAAGAAACACTTCATGAGTAATATAGTCTGAACATGGGGAGCCAATGAACATACTTTACACAAAGAGAAAACAAAGGATAGGAGAATATACAATATTTATATTAGTAAAATGGAACTTAAGTCAAAGGCACAAAATGTGACAAATGAAATAATTATATCGTAAAGGGCAAAGTTTAACAAGGGGATATCTCTCAATTTCCTGTCTATCTTACAGGATAGTTTTGAGTGATGAAGTCAGACAGGGACTATTCGATCAGGATGGGTTTTCACTCAGCCTTAGCCCAGTTGTTCAGGGTTGCTGAGAATGCATGATTCACCATTCTTTCAAGACAATTTCATTGTTATTGCAGCTGAAGAGAACTGAGTTGTGTGACCCTTGGGGTGTAACCAAGGCAGGCA
Organism: Peromyscus maniculatus bairdii; assembly: GCF_049852395.1. Taxonomy (NCBI): domain Eukaryota; kingdom Metazoa; phylum Chordata; class Mammalia; order Rodentia; family Cricetidae; genus Peromyscus; species Peromyscus maniculatus. The sequence goes on along the minus strand of NC_134854.1, from coordinate 88,835,175 downwards.
CTCATGCTCCAAATCCCTCAGCTGAAAGCAATCATCTCGAGTTCCTCAACAGCTCCCTCTCTCTCTCACACAGACAAGTAACATATTTGGCAGCTGGGCCACCCCAAGCAATGATGTTTTTGGTTGGGGCCTGCATCACTGTGGGAGAAAGATATGAACATTGCATGCAGTAATATACTTCATTTTGAGGTGGCAGTTTGTGGAGATGGATCAGTCATCACAGGATGCCAACTGAGCTTTTATCTCTGACTAGCAAGAGTGGGTCCTCCCTAGGGAGCAATAAGCAAAAGTCTGTGTTAGTGTTTCAGTATAGATAGAGGAAAGAGTAATGCAGGCTTCTCATGATTGCAAAAGTCATATAACATATCTTCTATGTCTGTATGACAATAATAAAATAAAATGTAGTACTTAATATGAAAAATATAATAAAATCTGTCAATCTGTCCAATACTAGACACTTAATAAGTGCTGAATTACCGAAACACTGGGAGTGAAAATTAAGACTTGTATGCACCCATTCCCTATTAGTTAAATAATTATTCTTTTGCTCCACTTTCATTAATTTTGCAGATAAATACCTCTTTTATGAATGATAAATGTAGAAGTTAGGAGTTAACTTTCCTGAGGTTTATTAAATGTGTCTCTGTAGAAGCATAAACTTAAAATAATATAATAGGAAGGCATATCTTAAATGTTTATCATGAAAATGTAAAAGTGATTGATAGTAAAAATAATTGTCACTGGGTGGTGATGGTGTATGCCCCTAGTCCCAGCACTGGAGAGGCAGAGGCTGGCAGTTTCTATGACTTCCAGGCCAGCCTATTTCAGGACAGCCAGGATTATTACACATGGAAAATATGGAAAAAGTTATTATTTGTGATGGCATAATTGCAACAGAGGTCTGTATTCCCAATACATAGACTGTAGTTCATCAAATAGCAATGAGTACATGAATAGGGAACTATGAATTAATTTTCCTGCTCCTGGTGCTGAACAAATAATCATAAGAAAGTAACCATAAATGTAAAAAACATTCTTTCTTTCTGTGTAATGTCTTTTTCTGTATGCTGTGAATGTATGTTGCTCTGATTGGTTGATAAATAAAGCTGCATTGTCTTATGACAGGGCAGGAAGGAACCAGTGAGGGACAAAGGAGAGGAAGGAGACATTGTGAGCCGCTGCCAGGAGAAGCAAGATGTAAAGTACAGGTAATGCCACAAGCCACGTGGCAAAGTATAGATTTATAGGAATGGGTTGATTTAAGATGTAAGAGCCAGCTAGTGAGAAGCCTGAACCATTAGGCCACATAGTTTGAAAATAATATAAGCCTCTGTGTGTTTATTTGGGACCAAGCAGCTATTGGATACAGGTGGGAAAGATTCGTCCTGACCACAGGGCACAGCCCAGGCAGGAGAGGAAAATTTCTGACTACACAAGAAATGATTTTCCATTGATTAAGGTATGAAAAGGATATGTATTCATTCTTTCAGTTCTTGAACAAGATACACATTTTTTTTCTTATTAGCTACCTGCCTTCTTTTATATATTTTCTTGTGAAGGGACTATTTCTGAGGACACAAGTTTTCATTATTTCAGTGTCCTTTATCCATTTTGTTCACTAGTTTATCCAAATTGCTTCATTTACAAGTCCTATCATAGGTTCTATGTTCTAAGTCATAGATGTTGCTAAAATTTATTCTTATTAAAAAAGAGTAAGAAAGACTACAACATTGTGCCCACCTTTAGCCGAATCAAAAAAACTTTAGTGTGTTGGGGCTTCATCCCAAAAACATTTCCAAAGGAAAGATTTTCATCATAAAAACTAACAAACACAATAAACATAAGTAACAGTACTTTCATATAAGTAGATTTCAAACTATTGACAAAATAATCATTAAAATGAAAGTAAAAGTGTATCTTTCAGAATGAACACAATAATTCCTAAACTTAAAAAGAACCCTTTAAATAACTCAGTGAATCTAAACTAAAAATAAAACAAATTGAGATAAAAATAATATATTACACATACACACAGTGATATGTTTCTCTTGGGACAAGCAACACATTTGAAAGTTGGGCCACACCAAGCAAGAAAAAAGTTTGTTGGTGTCTGTGTCACTGTGGGTAGAATATGTATAGTGTGCATGCAGTAATAAACTCAAGCATTCTCTGCCTCTGATCTGCTAATTTTCAATGTGAAAAATGATGCAGTACCAATGAATCAGTCAGGAACTATATATTCCTTGTTAGAAGCCTCATAGATAAGGAGATGTAATGACTGTCCCATCTTCTACTATCACTTCAAATCAGCAATATTTAAGATTATCTTCACCTTATGTATTTCAAGTGAGAACTTCACATGTTGTAGATAAAATTTTTGTCTGTATAACCAATACATTAAAAAAAAACATGTGAGTACATCATTCTAAAGAGGTTCTCATGATATTGTGGACCAGGCCATTCAATTCCATCTGTGTCAAAGTCTTCCCAGTATCACAGATACTGTCTCATCTGACATCTCACTTTGACAGATCTACACCTCACACATTTGCATCCTAGAGGACAAGACCTTCCATTTCATATGTGGACAATCAATACCAGCCAGGGAACTTTGTCAACACCAGAGAACAGCTGTCCTACAACAGCAGGCTCTGAATAGTCAACATAGCTGACACAAAAGATAAACACTTTAAAACCAACTACACGAAGAAATTAATAAATCTCTCAAGGAAAACATAAACAAATAATTCAAGGAAATTAATAAATCTCCTAAGTAAAACCAAGAACAAATAAACAATAGACGGAAAAGAATAAAACTGTTTAAGACAAGAAAGTGGGAATAGAAGCAATAAACAAACTGATTAAATCCTGGAAATGAAATATTTAGGAATTAAAACAGGAACTACAGAGGCAACTTTTACCAACAGAATATAAGAGATGGAGGAGAGAAGCTCAAAAATGGAGATACAATAGAAGAAGTAGATACATGAATAAAAGAAAATATTAAATCTGAAAAGTTCCTGAGAGGACTGTGTATCCTCTTTTATGGAAACAAATGAATCTCCATGAGCTTTAATAGAAATCCTGTGACCTGTGAGAAACAGTTTCATGAGTGACTCATGAGGGGGACCTGTTGGAGCAGCCCAGACTCTCACTTCTGCTTCCATGAGGTTTATGTTATGACTTGTATCACTGTGGGAGGAAGCTCATCATACTGTAGACAGTAATATGTTGCAAAGTCTTCAGACTCCAGGTTGCTGATGGTGAGAGAAAAATCTGTCCCATACCCACTGCCACTGAACCTCGATGGGACCCCATTGTCCAAGTTGGATGCACCGTAAATCAGGCGCTTAGGAGCTCTCCCTGGTTTCTGCTGTAACCAGATTAAATAACTGCTAATGCCCTGACTGGCCCTGCAAGTGATGGTGATCCTGTCACCCAGAGATGCAGACAGGGAGGATGGAGACTGGGTCATCTGGATGTCACATCTGGCACCTAGGAATGAAGACATAGTAAGTACTCACATAGGTAAGCATGGTAAGAAAGGACTGCTCCCAAATGCCAGTTGACACTAATCACAGTGTGACAGTGAAATTCCCATTATAGTGACTTTTTACCTGGAAGCCAGAGCAGCAGGAGCCCAAGGAGCTGAGCAGGGGCCCTCATGTCCATGCTGAGTCCTGACTGAAGTGACAACTGTACAGGATGTGACTGGTATATGAAGAAGTCCTCAAGGCTGTGCAGTGAGTGCATGCAAATCACTGGGAATCAGTTAGGGTGGGCACAGCTGCAAGACTTGCTCATCTTAGCAACTTGGCAAAAGCCCATGGTTCCTAGATACCCAAAGTCAGACCATTTGCATGCCTCCAAAGACTGCATTTCCTTCTCAAGTTACCTGACATTCCTAATGTATTTAAGCTCCACTTTGAAAAATAAAATGCAAAGATATTTTGGGGGTAATATAGACAAATATCCTGCTGTAAAGGAATATACAACAAAGAAGGGACTATTAGATCTTTAATTCACTCAAATAATTCTGATCTGTTAAAAATACTGTGTTTTTCTTGTGGAGTATTTATGAGTTTGGAGTAGTCATTGTTTAAATTGAAAGGATAATTTGTCAGGACCATTTCAACGATTTATAAAAAGTAAGATTGTATAGTGTTAACCATGCCTACTATGGTACAAAGAAGAATTACACAGTAGGTGCACATATAATGACTTGATCCCACAACATATGTCACTTGGGGTTCCAATCCCTTATGAAGATGGAGGTACTTTCATACTCAGTAAATGGGTTTTATTTTTTTCTCAGTTTTGGATCCTCCATATTTGCTCTTTTCTACCATTTGTTTCTATTTTCCATAATTCCTAATCATAAAGGGTTGACTAGAGAGGACAGACTTGAATATTATAACAGAAAACATTACTACTCAATATTTGGCTCTGCTGTGTATTACAAATGATATTTTCACTTTATCTTTTGAGCAGTAACTGGAGACATTATCCTAATCTAGGTAACAGCCTCAATGTCTGCATGTGTGTCTCTGTCTGCAAACAAACTGAGCAGCAGAAATGTTTGCGCATCCTTATTAGAAATATTTGAATACCATGGATCACGTATCTATGTCCTTGCCTTGGCCATACAGCCTTATTTGTCATCAGAAGTAGAATCTATTGAGTCTTCAGTACCCTTGTCCTGGAGCCTGAGAATCCAGAGGGCCTTTTAGAAACGTAACTGTGAAAGGCCAGACAGTGTGGTAGCCTGAGCCTGCCCCTGCTGATTTTCCACCATCTGGTGGTGAGTGATAGGTGTGAACAAACACCTATGATTAAAGCAGCTTCTTCAGGATACAGGACACCCTCCCCACTGGGACTATGACATAATAGCTTTTTCTGGACTAGTAGAAATGTGGATGTCTCTGTCTCTTCACTCTCTTTCTGCTGATATCTAACTGCTGTACCTCTGCCTCTCTGTGATCTTCGAGGTGTGGAAGACAGTTCCGCCTTCTCACATAATAGCCCCCAGATCTGGAGGAAGCCTCATTCAGTACACTTCAGTGGATGACAAGATGAGGATGGCAGTTCCTCTCAACCTCAAACATCAAACAAATTGTTATTTTATAGGGCATCTGGGATCTGAGTTCTTACCACACTTCCTTTAATGCTATGTGTAAATATGAAGGGAATTCCAGAAACATTCAACTTCCCTTTACCAATGACCTTTAGATTGGATTCAGTAGTAAGTTTGTTTCTGGATAATAACTTCCTAAGAAAATGTGTATTGATGGTATAGGTGTGAGCATAGATGCCTTTTTAAAATAAATCCAACAACTTCTCAGTAATCTCAAACTCATACATACTGAATAAAAACCTGTAGACCTTGATTTTGAGTGTCTTCTTCCTCTGTTACTTAATAAATAGTCCTGATTTTTATTACTTCAAAAATGTCAGGGTTTAAGGAGATGATTAGTTTTAAGATGATTAGTAGATTATTAGTTGGGGGATAATGGATCTCACTGAACATTTCCATAACTATCCAAGTTTAGTTTCTTTAACTTAGAAATCAAACGTTAACATGTCTAAATGACTTGGCAAATGTGGTTGGGTTGTGATTTTGAGATAGTATGGATATCCTGAAGTACATAGGTGAGATCAGTAAAATTAATATATTGTTCTAGTAGAGAGAGATGAGGTTGAGCTATACAGAGTGATTGTAATTATGGAAAGGATGGAAGGTAGTGCCCATTGTTCAGGGAATGCGGCAGTTTGTTGGAAGAATAAATGTTAGCATTATATTCTAGGCCCTGGAATCTACAGGAATCTCATACTTATTCTGGAGTTTAATTGCTTCCACAGATGGTTCAAAGCTCTTCTGCCATCATGATCTCTGTTACAATTGGGGGAATTTAGGTGTTCACATAGATTCTGGCCCAGGAAGATGAAATCTACTAGGAAAAGCCTCTGACTGGGTTTTCACAGGAGCATGAGCTTCCTTCACTGAGTAGACACATTCTAAGCCCTGAAAAAAAAAGTATTTCTATTAAGAAATGCTTTTTATATTAATATAATTCTTTATTGATTTCTAGGGGATTTCACATCATGCACTGTGGGGGAACAGCCCCACCTTTGATAGGGTTCCTATGAGGAAAGAGGAATAAGAAATATTAGGTAGAATGATAGGCCTAACTGACAAGAGGAAAGACAGAAACACAGGACCTGAATAATACCCACCAGTTCAGAACTTTATTCAAAAGGGATTTTTATAGCAATGTCAAGGGGTGAGGCAAAAGACCTCCCCCTGCTAGATTCAGCCAAATGTAGACCCTTCCAAACACATGGTACCCAGGCCCGTGGTCCAATAATCCTCTTATGCAGTCCTACTGGGTAAAGCAAGTGCAGATCTCACTAGGAAACATCTGTGGGCTCCCACAATGCACCCCAATCCTGTTCACCTCCCAGTTCCTCCATATCCTCCCCTCTGTGATGATATTTTGTTTTACTTGTTAACAAATAAAATTTTTCTGAAGATCAGAATACAGAGCCAGCCACTAGATTAAACATAGAGGCCAGGTAGTGGTGGCACACACCTTTAATCCTAGCACTCAGGAGGCAGAAGTAGAGATTCATCTGGATCTCTGTGAGTTCAAGGCCACCCTAGACTATATGACATTAATCAAGTCTAAAAAAAATAGTAGTACACACCTTTAATCCCAGCACTTGAGAGCTCATGCCTTTGCTACTAGTGTTTGGGAAGCATACATGCCATTAATCCCAGCACTAGAAAGGTTGAGACAGGAAGTGATATGGCTGGGCAGAGAAAGGCATATAAGGATACAGGAACTTGAGGCCTTTCAGCTGAAGACTCAGAGGCATTCAGTCAGAGGATTCGTGGAGTTGGCGAGGTGAGAAGTGGTTGTGGCTTGTTCCTTTGTCTCTCTGATCTTTCAGCATTTACCCCAATATCTGGCTCCAGGGTTTTATTATAAGAAAATTTTGATTTTGTGCCATACCCCTCACCCCTGCACCACTACCCAAAAGAACAATTATTTGAAAACAAAAAACCACCCCACTCCTCCATTTTTCCTGTCTCTGTGACAGCATTGGGAGCTGTGATAAGTCAAGCAGTGTGCTCTTTGGTCCAATCAGCCCCACCCACAAATATTCTTTGATTTCATTGGTTCAAGACATCTGAGACACCATCATCACTGGACCCTTACCAAAACTCCTTTCAGATATTCTGCTGTTGCCCTGAGTCATAGAAATCCTGCCTCTATCTTTCTGCAGTACCAGTCCCTTCATGCTCTTCAGTAGGTTATAGATGGGGTAGATGTTAGAGTGGGCCAACCCAAGGCCTAGGGTGTGGCTCTGGATGGTAGCTGAGCTGGGCAGTCCTAGTCACAGGGAATGCCCCCCTCAGGCAAGGGGTAGAGCCAGCTCTCCTCACCTATGCCATCAGGACCAACTCTCTCACACCTGTGGTGAAGAGTGGGGCCATCTCTCCTGCTGCAGTGTCCAGCAAGGGCTGAGCCAAATTTTCCAGTGCAAATGAGAGGCAGGGCTGCTCATCACGGCACTGCTAAGATTTCACCATGCATGGTTCCCATGAGCCCCTGTGGTGACACAGGCAATGGACATCAATAAAGATCCCAGCTGCAGAAGGAACATGGACCAGACATGGCCCTGAGCATCAGCTAGGGGCCCAGATATCACCATGGCTCAGGTGGTGATACAGGCCACCCAGATTACTATGACCCCAGCAGGAGCAAGGTCCTCAAACACCAACATGGTATCAGGTGGCTGACCTGACCCTGAGCATTTGCACAATCCTAAGTGGTAACAGGAGCCACAGACATCAACTCAGACACTGGCTAAAATGGCCATGGACTCAGGCATGGCCCTCAGCAGCAACCTAGCCCAGACAAAAGCTTGGTCCTGGGTGGCAGCCCAGCCCTCAGACGCCACATTGCCACAGATTATAGCCTAGGCCTTGGGCATCCTTCTAGCCTTTGGTGGCAATATGGGGAATGGATGTCAACACAGATCACAGCTGTAGTAGGACCATGGACCCAGACAAGTTCCTTGGCGTAAGCCCAGGCCTAGATGCCATTATGGCCTCAGGTAGCGATGCAGGACACTCAGATCAGCATGACCCCAGTGGCAGTATCATCTACAGACATGAACATGGCCCCAGATGCTGGCCCAAACCTCAGGCAGCATCATGACCTTCAATAGTATCAGAAGCTAAGGACATCAAGAGAGACCCTGGCTGCAGTATGGCCACATACCCAGACATGGCCCTCAGCTCCAGCCTGGTCCCAGATGTCATTGTGGCACCTAGAGGCAGTGCAGGACACTCAGATCTGTATGGACCCAGCTGCATCGTGACTCTCAGACCTCCACCTGGCCTCAGGTGACAGTGTAGACCCCAGGTATTTGCATGACCTTTGGTGATAACAGGAGCTATGGACATCAACACAGTCCCTGACTGTGGCAGGACCACAGACCCAACTATGACCCTAAACTAAAGTCTGGGTTCAGATGCCACCATAGCCCCAAGGGGGCAGCATAGGTCACTCTGTTCAGCATGGCCCCATTAGCACCTTGGTTTCAGACATCAACATAAACTCAGTTGGCTGATCAGACCCTGGACATCTGCACAGACTTCAGTAGTTACTGAAGCCATGGACATTAACACAGACCTTGGCTGCTGTAGAGTCATGGACCCAGACATGACCCTTGACAGCAGCGCACACCTGGACGTCATCATGTCCCCTGGTGGCAGCACAAGTCACTAAGATCAGCATGGTCCCAGTGGTGTCATGGCCCTTGGACACCAAAATGGCCAAAGGTGGGAGCCCAGACCCCAAGCATCCTTGTGGTCTATGGTGGCAATATGGGGAATGGATGTCAACACAGATCTCAGCTGCAGTGGGACCACAGACACAGGCATGGCCCTATGCAGTTTCCCAGGCCCAGACAAAACCCTGGCCCCAGGTGTCAAGCAGGCCACCCACTTCAACCTGCTCCTTACCACATTTGGTTCTTTAGATCTGACTCTTTCCACAGCACATGAAGTTTCTCTTTCTCTCTCATTTCTCCATCATATATTTGCTCAAAATAATGACACTTCCCCACCCAGCACCACAAGGCAGACCTGTGGATGCCTTCAACAAGCCATGACTGTGAGGACCCAGGCTGGTCCCGAGTGTCTTTCACCTACCTGAGCTGCTTGGCATCAGAGCATCCAGTGGAAGCCTTCAGCCAGCCTGGAATTGTTGAGAAATTCTTTGTCGTCTTCTCTGAGAAATATTATTGTCTTTCTGTGTTACAGATGTACAGTGAAGTCTCCAAGATTCTAGGGGCTATAACCCTGACCCTTTCACAGTGTTTTATTGAGTCTGCCTCATATAACTCTCAGGTGCTTACACTGCATATTCTAAAGCTCAAATTTTCTTAAGTCCATACCCTTCCCTGAATGACTATCCCCTCTCAAATCACCCCAAGTATGTCATGGGAACATAGCTAACCTCAGGTGCTCACGTGTACTCTCCTGAGGTAATTAAGAACATGTGATACAACCCACATTGCAATCTGACACTATTTCCCCTAACCATCAGGTCAAACTGTAGAACTGGAATCTTGCTAACTGTACCTCCTCTCTGGGTCTGCATTTATATCAGGTCATATAATATTCTAATCCAAGCAATGGAGTTCATTTAATATTCAAATCCAAGATATGGAGTTTGTGATGCTTTCCAATAAATAAATGGCAATTTTCATATTGTTTCATAGTACAATCCCAACTCCCTAATGTGCCCATCAAAATATTTAAGCCATAGGCCCAGTACTGAACAGTACCAGACAATATGCCTACCATGGTCTCACTTACTAAAACTTATCCAGTTTTCTTATTTGCTTTTTCCTACAAATTATCTTAATTTTCTGTTTTCCAATAATATTTTGATGTGCAATTCTTATTATCACAGTAAATTTTTTTATTCTTTTTTTTTTAGTAAATTTATTTTACAACATCATTTAGTTCAACATAATAGCCACAGATTCCCCTGTTCTCCCACTCTCGCCCCCCTCCCCCTCCCCCCACCCCACCCCTCATTCCCACCTCCTCCAGATCAAGGTCTCCCCCGAGAACCGGGATCGACCTGGTAGACTCAGTCCAGCCAGGTCCAGCCTCCCCCTCCCAGACCGAGCCAAGCGTCCCTGCATAGGTCCCAGGATTCAAACAGCCAACTCATGCAACGAGTCCAGGACCCGGCACCAACACACAGCTGCTTCCCAAACAGATCAAGCCAAATGATTGTCTCACCCATTCAGGGGGCCTGATCCAGTTGGGGGCCCCTCAGCCTTTGGTTCATAGATCCTGTGCTTCCATTCATTTGGTTATTTGTCCCTGTGTTTTATCCAACCTTGGCTTCAATAATTCTCGCTCATATAAACCCTCTTCTTTCTCACTAATTAGAATCCCAGTGCTCCACCAGGGGCCCAGCCGTGGATGTCTGCATCCAGATTCCTCAGACCTTCCTTGGATGGGGTTTATGGCACAACTATCAGGGTGTCTGGCCATCCCATCACCAGAGTAGGTCAGTTCCTGCCGTCTCGCGACCATTGCCACCAGTCTTTTGTGGGGGTATCTTTGTGGATCTCCGTGGGCCTCCCTAGCTCTCTGCTTCCTCCCCTTCTCATGTGGTCTTCATTTAACATGGTCTCCTATTTCTTGTTCTCCCTCACTTTTCTTGATACAGCTAGGGTCTCCCACTCTCTTTCCCTCGACCGTCGCCCTTCATTGTTCCCACTCATGACCAGGCTGTTCATGTAGATCTCATCCATTTCTCCGTGTTTTTTTGGGGTCTCGTTTTCCAGGTAGCCTCACTGGTGATGTGAGTAGCAGTCCAGTCATCCTTGTTCCACATGTAGCATCTTCCTATGAGTGAGTACATTCCATATTTGTCTTTCTGAGTCTGGGTCACCTCACTCAGGATGATTTTTTCTAGATCCATCCATTTGTCTGCAAACCGTATGATGTCATTGTTTTTCTCTGCTGAGTAGTATTCCATTGTGTATATGTGCCACAATTTATTCATCCATTCTTCAGTTGAAGGGCATCTAGGTGGTTTCCAGGTTTTGGCTATTACAAACAATGCTGATATGAACATAGCTGAGCAAGTGCTCTTGTGGTATGATTGAGCATTTCTTGGGTATATGCCCAAAAGTGGTATAGCTGGATCTTGGGGGAGATTGATTCCCAATTTTCTAAGAAAGCACCATATTGATTTCCAAAGTGGTTGTACAAGCTTGCATTCCCACCAGCAGTGGAGGAGAGTTCCCCTAGTTCCACAACCTCTCCAGCATAAAGTATCTTCAGTGTTTTTGATCTTAGCCACTCTGACAGGTGTAAGGTGGTATCTCAGAGTTGTTTTGATTTGCATTTCCCTGATGATTAGGGATGTTGAGCAATTCCTTAAATGTATTTCAGCCATTTGGGATTCCTCTGTTGAGAATTCTCTGTTTAGTTCTAAAGCCCATTTCTCAATTGGACTGTTGGTTGTTTTGATGTCTAATTTCTTGAGTTCCTTATATATTCTGGATATCAGTCCTCTGTCACCTGTGGGGTTGTTGAAGATCTTTTCCCATTCTGTAGGCTGTCGCTTTGCCTTGTTGACCGTATCCTTTGCTCTACAAAAGCTTCTCAGTTTCAAGAGGTCCCATTGATTGATTGTTTGTCTCAGTGTCTGTGCTACTGGTGTTATATTTAGGAAGTGATCTCCTATGCCAATGCATTCAAGACTACTTCCTACTTTCTCTTCTAGCAGGTTTAGAGTAGCTGGATTTATGTTGAGGTCTTTTATCCACTTGGACATAAGTTTTGTGCACGGTGACAGATATGGATCTATTTGCAGCCTTCTACACGTTGATATCCAGTTATGCCAGCACCATTTGTTGAAGATGCTTTCTTTTTTCCATTGTACACTTTTGGCTTCTTTGTCAAAAATTATATGTTCATAGGTGTGTGGGTTAATGTCAGGGTCTTCAATTCGATTCCATTGGTCCACATGTCGGTTTTTATGCCAATACCAAGCTGTTTTTATTACTGTAGCTCTATAGTAGAGCTTGAGGTCAGGGATTGTGATGCCTCCAGAAGTTGTTTTATTGTACAGGTTTCTTTTAGCTATCCTGGGTTTTTTGTTTTTCCGTATGAAGTTGAGTATTATTCTTTCCAGGTCTGTGAAGAATTGTGTTGGTATTTTGATGGGGATTGCATTGAATCTGTAGATTGCTTTTGGTAAGATTGCCATTTTTACTATGTTAACCCTGCCTATCCATGAGCATGGGAGATCTTTCCATTTTCTGACATCTTCTTCAATTTCTTTTCTCAGGGACTTAAAGTTCTTGTCATATAGGTCCTTCACTTGCTTGGTTAGTGTTACCCCAAGGTATTTTATGTCATTTTTGGCTATTGTAAAGGGTGATGTATCTATAATTGTCTTCTCAGCTTCTTTGTCCATTGTATATAGGAGGGCTACTGATTTTTTTGAGTTGATCTTGTATCCTGCTATGTTGCTGAAGGTGTTTATAAGCTTTATCAATTCCTGGGTGGAATCTTTGGGGTCACTCAAGTATACTATCATGTCATCTGAAAATAGGGAAAGCTTGACTTCTTCCTTTCCAATTTGTATCCCCTTAATCTCCTTATGTTGTCTTATTGCTCTGGCTAGAACTTCAAGTACTATATTGAATAAGTATGGGAGAGTGGACAGCCTTGCCTCGTTCCTGATTTTAGTGGAATTGCTTTGAATTTCTCTCCATTTAATTTGATGTTGGCTGTTGGTTTGCTATATATTGCCATTATTATGTTTAGGTATGTTCCCCGTATTCCTGATCGCTCCAAGACTTTTATCATGAAGGGGTGTTGGATTTTGTCAAATGCCTTTTCTGCATCTAGTGAGATGATCATGTGGTTTTTTTCTTTGAGTTTGTTTATATGGTGTATTACATTGATGGACTTTCGTATGTTGAACCACCCTTGCATCCCTGGGATGAAGCCTACTTGATCATGGTGGATAATTGTTCTGATGTGTTCTTGGAGTCTGTTTGCCAATATTTTATTGAGTATTTTTGCATCAATGTTCATGAGGGAGATCGGTCTGTAGTTCTCTTTCTTTGTTGTATCCTTCTTAGGTTTAGGAATCAGTGTAATTGTAGCCTCATAGAAGGAGTTTGGTAATGTTCCTTCCGTTTCTATTATGTGGAACAATTTAGAGAGTATTGGAATTAACTCTTCTTTGAAGATCTGGTAGAATTCTGCACTGAAACCATCTGGTCCTGGGCTTTTTTTGGTTGGGAGACCTTTAATGACTGTTTCTATTTCCTTAGGGGTTATTGGGCTATTTAAATAGTTTATCTGGTCTTGATTTAACTTAGGTATGTGGTACTTATCCAGAAAAATGTCCATTTCTTTTAGGTTTTCCAGTTTTGTGGAGTAGAGGTTTTTGAAATATGACCTTATAATTCTCTGGATTTCCTCAATGTCTGTTGTTATGTCCCCCTTTTCATTTCTGATTTTGTTGATTTGGATTCTCTCTCTGTCTTTTGGTTAGTTTGGATAAGGGCTTATCTATCTTGTTGATTTTCTCAAAGAACCAACTCTTTGTTTCATTTATTTTTTGTATTATTCTCTTAGTTTCTAATTTATTAATTTAACCTCTCACTTTGATAATTTCCTGGCATCTATTCTTCCTGGGAGACTTTGCTTCTTCTTGTTCTAGAGCTTTCAGGTGTGCTGTTAAGTCACTAGTGTGAGATTTCTCCAATTTCTTTATGTGGGCATTTAGTGCTATGAATTTCCCTCTTAGCACTGCTTTCATAGTGTCCCATAAGTTTGGGTATGTGGTGTCTTCATTTTCATTGATCTCTAGGAAGTCTTTAATTTCTTTCTTTATTTCTTCCTTAACCCATTGGTGATTCAGTTGAGCATTATTCAGTTTCCTTGAGATTGTAGGTTTTCTGTAGTTTTTGTTGTTGTTGAAATCTAACTTTAAACCATGGCGGTCTGATAGAACACAGGAGGTTATTCTAATTGTTTTGTATCTGTTGAAATTTGCTTTGTGGCCAAGTATGTGGTCCATTTTAGAGAAAGTTCCATGGGGTGCTGAGAAGAATATATATTCTTTCTTGTTAGGATGGAATATTCTGTAGATATCTATTAGGTCCAATTGGGTCATGACATCAGTTAAGTCCTTTATTTCTCTGTTTAGTTTCGATTTGGGAGATCTGTCCAGTGGTGAAAGTGGGGTGTTGAGATCTCCCACTATTAATGTGTGGGGTTTTATATGTGGTTTAAGCTTTAGTAATGTTTCTTTTACATATGTGGGTGCCCTTGTGTTTGGGGCATAAATGTTCAGAATTGAAACTTCATCTTGGTGGATCTTTCCTGTGATGAGTATGTAATGTCCTTCTTTATCTCTTTTGATTGATTTTAGTTTGAAGTCTATTTTGTTGGATATCAGGATGGCTACACCTGCTTGTTTCTTAAGACCATTTGGTTGGAAAGTCTTTTCCCAGCCTTTTATTCTTAGGTAGTGTCTGTCTTTGAATTTGAGATGTGTTTCTTGTATGCAGCAGAAAGTTGGGTTCTGCTTTCGTATCCATTCTGTAAGTCTATGTCTTTTTATAGGTGAATTAAGTCCGTTGATATTAAGGGATATTAATGACCAGTGATTCTTCATCCCTGTTATTTTTGGTGGTAGTGTGTGTATACTTCCCTTCTTTGGGGTTTACTGTTGTGGCTCTATCTATTGCCTGTGTTTTCGAGTGTGTATCTGACTTCCTTCGGTTGGAATTTTCCTTCTAGTGCTTTCTGTAGGGCTGGGTTTGTGGATAGATATTGTTTAAATCTGGCTTTGTCTTCGAATGTCTTGTTCCTTCCGTCTATGATGAATGAAAGTTTTGCTTGGTATATTAGTCTGGGCTGACATCCATGGTCTCTTAGTGTCTGCATTACATCTGTCCAGGTCCTTCTGGCTTTCAAAGTCTCCATTGAGAAATCGGGTGTTATTCTGATGGGTTTACCTTTATAGGTCACTTGGCCTTTTTCCTTGGCTGCTCTTAATATTCTTTCTTTATTCTGTACATTTAGTTGTTTAATTATTATGTGTCGAGGGGACTTTTTTGGGGGGTCTAGTCTGTTTGGTGTTCTATAGGCTTCTTGTATCTTCATAGGCATTTCCTTCTTTAAGTTGGGAAAGTTTTCTTCTATAATTTTGTTGAATATATTTTCTGTGCCTTTGAGTTGGTATTCTTCACCTTCTTCTATCTCTATAATTCGTAGGTTTGGTCTTTTCATCGTGTCCCAGATTTCTTGGACATTTTGGTTTGTTGGCTTTAGTGTTTCCTTCGACTGATAAAACTATTTCTTCTACTGTATCTTCAATGCCAGAAATCCTCTCTTCCATCTCTTGCATTCTGTTGGTTATACTTGCATCCGAAGTTCCTGATCTTTTACTCAGGTTTTCTATTTCCAGCATTCCCTCTGTTTGTGTCTTCTTTATTTTTTCAATTTCCCTTTTCAGTTCTTGGACTGTTTCCTTTGTTTGTTTCATTGCTTTTTCATGATTTTCTTTCAGTGCTTTATTGTTTTCTTCTAGGACTTTATTGTTTTCTTCCAGGACTTTATTGTTTTCTTCCAGGACTTTATTGTTTTCTTCTAATTTGTTTGCCCTTTCCTCTAGTTGTTTACAGCGTTCTTCCAATTTTCTTGTCTTTTCCTCTACACAAGCCTCTACCTTCTTCATGAAGTTACTCATAAGGCTACTTTCTTCTGCTTCTTCCAATTTTTGGTGTTCAGGTCTAGATGTTGGAGGCGGGCTAGGTTCTGGTGATGCTGTATTGCTCTTCATTTTGTTGTATGTACTTCTGCCTTGACGTCTGCCCATCTCCTTGTGGTTCCTTCTTGGTCTTATCAGTGTACTTGTTTCAGAAAGACAGATTCAGGAAGACTCTCTCTCTTGTCCAAAAGGGAGTTCTCTTGTCCAACTCTCTGGTCCAGAAGGGAAGTTGGGGGCAGGCTTTGGTCCAGAATGGCAGTCAGGGACAGGCTGGGAGCTGGGGGCCGGTCTCTAAGACTCAGGAAGTGGCTGGGGTCTCGGGCAGATGGGCGTGGGAGCAGGGCACGGAGATTGCAGGGGCTGCCGGGGGGCTTGGAAAAGGGGATCCCTCCCGGTGGGGCTAGAAGGGGAGCTGCCCGGTGGTCAGAACCTGGTGCCAAGTTGGGCAGGTCTTCCCGGAGTGGCTGTTGCCCAGGGATGTGGTCCGGGTTGGACCCAGGTACTCACCTCTGGTCCAGAAGGGAAGTCGGGGGCAGGCTGGGAGCTGGGGGCCAGTCTCTAAGTCTCAGGAAGTGGCTGGGGTCTCGGGCAGATGGGCGTGGGGGCAGGGCGCGGAGATTGCTGGGGCTGCGGGGGGGCTTGGAAAAGGGGATCCCTCCCGGTGGGGCTAGAAGGGGAGCTGTCTGGTGGCTAGTACCCGGTGCCAAGTTGGGCAGGTCTTCCCAGAGTAGCTGGTGCCCAGGGATGGGGTCCGGGTTGGACCCGGGTACTCACCTCTGGTCCAGAAGGGAAGTCCCACAGTAAATTTTTTTTAACTTCATGACAACTTAATAAAATGCCCCATTTTTATAACATGTTGTAGGGGAGAATATTCAAAGTTAATTCACAATGGTCTTTTGTAACTCTTTAAAACTGCAATATCAGTGCCTGGATGCCTCCCAAACAAATCAAGCTAATCAACTGTCTCACTTATTCAGAGGGCCTGATCCAGTAGGGGGCTCCTCAGCTATTGGTTCATAGTTCATGTGTTTCCATTCATTTGGCTAAATGTCCCTGTGCTTTTTCCAATCTTGGTCTCAACAATTCTTGCTCATACAAACCCTCCTCTTTCTTGCCTGTCCTCAGTGCATGAGCTGGCTATTTGGAACCTGGGGCTTATACAAGGACACTTGGCTCAGCCTGAGAGGAGGGGACTGGACCTGCCTGGACTAAATCTACCAGGTTGAACTCAATTCCCAGGGGAGTCTTTGCCCTGGAGAAAAAGGGAATGGGGGGTGGGCTGGAGGGAAGGCGGGAGGGGGGAGAACAAGGGAATCTGTGGCTGATATGTAAAATTAAATTAAATTACAAAATTTAAATAAATAAATAAATAAATAATTTTAAAAACTACAATATCAAAGAACACTTAGAATTTTGAAAAACAGGTGATTGCATTTGACAGTTGTAACTAGTGAAGTGGAGACATATATGTACTGTGAGAAAGTAAAAGCAGGAATTGCAGAGTATAGAGGGTTGAATGAATGAGAGGAATTAGGTATCTTCTCTTTGGATTGAAAGTCTTGTTAATAAAAATCATCTAAAAAAATAAAAATCACCTAAAAACAAACTTGAAAGAAAGCTTATCAGGATTTAAGAGTGAAACTATACTGTAAGTGAAGTAAATGTCTCAAAGCTGACAGAACATAAGTGGAAAGAGGGAGAGAGGAACCAAGCCATTTGAGTTGACCATAGAGGTCAGGAGGCAACAAAGAGTCCATGGAGGTATGCTTAGGAAAGAGCTAGAAAGAGAGAAGGGAAAGTTGCACTCTGAAAAGCTCGTAGCCTCTCCATGGAGAGCTCTGCAGGAGACAGCACTGGAGCAATCTGGGAAGGTCAAACACATTGTCCCATTAAGGACTTGTCCCTCCTTCTGTGTTCTCATTGTTCATCTCTCTGCTGTTCTTAGCCATCCAGAATCTCAGGAATCTCAGGAACAAGTCAGGGTGTCTCAATCTTAGTATATGAACTGAGGAGTCATGGATAATCAGTGCAAGACTACTGCTGATCTTTTAACTCAGACTTGCATGGAATTGATCTTCCTACAAAAATATGCAATTTACAGTGTTTGAGAAGAGCCAAGCATAAGTAATGACTACCACTGAGAGAAAAATGATTGGAAAATATCTTCTTGTTTTTAGCCCTGGACAAAATGGATATCAGTGTGTAATTCACTATTATTTATGGGATATTAGGTGTATAAGGCCATGACTTTATAATAAAGTGTCAAAGGTCCATTTATTAGAAAATCTGGAAATCCTATGGAATGTCTGCTTGGATTACAGCTTAATCTATGGAAACACACACATACACACACACACTTACTCATATTAACACTTGAGGGATTTTATTCACTTACTCATGGACTCAAGCTTACAAAGATTCTGATTGCATCTAGGCATATTACCTACAAATCATAGGAACAGTCATTTTATATGACATGCTAAATCTAACTCTGTAAGAACACTCAGGTGTAAAGAACAGTAGATTGTATAAATTTTTCCACTAACAGAGATAAAACATCATTAAGATATTTTGCTGAGTATTCATGCATGCACATATCACTCTATAGTTCATTGTCGTATATACCCTCCATACTCTATTTTCTTCTCCTTCCTGTTATTCTCTGTCTGTCTGTCTGTCTACCTATCATTCTATCAGTCTCTTGTTTTTGGTTTTTCATGACAAGGATTCCATATAGGTAAAGATTCATGTACACTGTGGAGAAATCAGTCCTTAGGAGACCACGAGAGTATTGAACTTGGGTAACGACTAGATATCAGGACCATTAATTATAGATAACATTTATTTAACCATATAAACCAAAAAAGATTGAAAGAGTATAAACAATGTATTTCAAAGCATATGAAGATAGATCATGAACATAATGAAGAGGTATCAACTGTCATTTTTCCCTATCCTTATTCAACATTTGAATTAACAATCAAGATACTCCACTTGCATGTCTTTCAATTCACTTTCTCTCACGTGAAACTATCCTGTGGAGAAAATCAGTGGTAGTTTCTTCCTATGACCATAATACATAGTATTATTTCATAAACACATTTGCCCCTTTGGTACAAAAATGCATGGTAATTAAAAAAGAAGAAATCTTTTTCATGAATAATTATGACAAAAATCAGATGTTATCAACTCTAATAGTAATCTCTATTCTCTATGCTCAGAAGAAGAAGCAGAATCAACATTGCATGAATAAGTGCACAAAAACATGAAGGAATATACTTTCTTCTCCTAAAACCATTAAGAGGATAATGATCCTGACAAATGGGAATTCTAAGATAAAAGGGAAGATTTCAAAATGCAATATTACATCTAAATGAGATGAGGAAGGAATCATCCTAAGACCTTTTTGGGCAATGAAAGATGCACAGTTTGAGAAGTAGTTGCCCTACCACCCTTACTGTGTAAATCCACACATAGAAAGAGGACCTTTCTGGTTTTTAATCTCAATTTCATCTCTGAAATCCATGGTCATGGTTGGGGATCTACTTCCTCAATTTTGGCCAGCAATCTCTTTTTGGACAACTTAAGATTTTTTATTTCAGCCTACTTAGTTCTACAGTCCTGACCTGCCCCCTAGATTTTCACAGAGGGCTCTGCTTTTCTAATTCATAGAACTTATGAAAGATAAATATGATGGTATTGACTGAAAAAGCAAAAAAATCTTATGTGTCTATAACAGCTATTTGTTTTCCCTATGAGATGTTATATCACAAAGACTTTTTAGAAAACTTCTAGTTAATGGCCTCAAAAAGATCACAATATATAAAGCTGTAGAAAGAAGAAATAGATTTATCTCCAAATTTATTTATAAACTTTGAAAAATCAGTATAGATAAAGTTGAAAATAAGATATGAAACAGTGACTTGTTTCAGCTCTAGATGTCTGTTAGGGTGAAGCAAACTCCCCCATATTGCTTGAGTCATGGCCCCATGTGCATCTGCAAGAAATAGGAGAGCATGATGTTTTCTGGTGTGTCTCTTTATTGGGCCAGTTAGCTTTTGTTCAGGGTTATAGCATGTTGTGAGAAATACTGTGTATTCCATGACAGTAGTGAGGTGCACTGTCCTTCAGCTTCAGAATGCTGATACTGAACATGAAATCTACCATAGTTTCTCTGACACTGAGCATGAGAGGATTCCAGATAAATCATGTACAGAACATCTTACAAAGATCTTTGAAGCCTGATCAGTTTTTACTGGTACCAGTGTTAGCTTGTGGCATGACTGGCCTGAAGACAATGGCAGCACTATACCCTGGAGCCACAGACAGAGAGTAGAGACTGGGTCTACACAATTGCATTTAAAATGTTTTAAGAACTTAGACTTTTCCTGACCATGAGACATGTCAGTTCCTGGCATCACCAGTTGCTTCAAAGAGGATGATGGGCATCAAAGTAACTCCATATGGAGTTTGGAGTTTGTTTCCTTTACGGCAAAAGCTGGCCATGTGGGCAAAGAAAGTGCCCCTACCTTGACTGCTGACAGTATGCTGTACAAATTGGACAAGCAGGACACAAAAGAAAGTGACTGCAGAACTTTGCCAAGACAAGATGAGACAGTCCTTCAAAACTCCTGCTTCACAGACAAGTCTGTCAGACACACTAGGCCTGTGAGACAAAGATGGATGCCCCATCTCTGCAGAGTTCCTTGGTAGAGGAACTTTGGGTGACTGTCCAGGCAGCCTGATGTCCCTGTCATTAGGTAACATTACATCCTTGTGGAGTCTTTCATGGTGCTGAAAGACAGTTATGGTATGTACTCACTCATTGGTGGAGTCTAGATATAAAATGAACAATCAGACCACAACCCATAGAACCATAGAGGATATATATATAGCATGGAGGTCCCTAGGACGACTGTGGCATATAATAAATTTCAGTTTTACTCAATTATTGAAAAAAAATAGCCAAATGAATGGAAACACATGAACTATGAACCAAAGGCTGAGGGGCTCCCAGCTGGATCAGGCCCTCTGAATAGGTGAGACAGTTGATTGGCTTGATCAGTTTGGGAGGCATCTAGGCAGTGGGACCAAGTCCTGTGCTCATTCCATGAGTTGGCTGTTTGAAACCAGGAACTTATGCAGGGACACTTGGCTTAGTCTGGGAGGAAGGGACTGGACCTCCCTGGACTGAGTCTACCAAGTTGATCACAGTCCTCGGGGGAGGACTTGTCCTGGAGGAGATGGGAATGGAGGGTGGGCTGGGGGTAAGGGGAGGGCGTGGGAGGGGGGAGAATAGGGGAACCCATGGCTGATATGTAGAACTGAATGGTATTGTAAAATAAAAAATATATATCACAAAAAAAAAAAAAAACACTGAAGACACTTTATTCTGGAGAGGTTGTAGAACTAGGGGAACTCTCCTCCACTGCTGGTGGGAATGCAAGCTTGTTCAACCACATTGGAAATCAATATGGCGCTTTCTTAGAAAATTGGGAATCAATCTCCCCCAAGATCCAGCTATGCCACTCCTGGGCATATACCCAAGAAATGCTCAATCATACCACAAGAGCACTTGCTCAACTATGTTCATACCAGCATTGTTTGTAATAGCCAAAACCTGGAAACAACCTAGATGCCCTTCAACTGAAGAGTGGATAAATAAATTGTGGCACATATACACAATGGAATACTACTCAGCAGAGAAAAGCAATGACATCATGAGGTTTGCAGGCAAATGGATGGATCTAGAAAAAAATCATCCTGAGTGAGGTAACCCAGACTCAGAAAGACAAATATGGTATGTACTCACTCATAGGAAGATGCTAGATGTGGAACAAGGATGACTGGACTGCTACTCACATCACCAGTGAGGCTACCTGGAAAACGGGACCTCCAAGAAAGACACGGAGAAATGGAAGAGATCTACATGAACAGCCTGGACATGAGTGGGAGCAATGAAGGGTGAGGGTCGAGGGAAAGAGAGTGGGAGATCCTAGCTGGATCAAGAAAAGAGAGGGAGAACAAGGAATAGGAGACCATGGTAAATGAAGACCACATGAGAAAAGGAAGAAACAAAAGAGCTAAAGAGGCCCACAGAAATCCACAAAGATACCCCCACAAAAGACTGCTGGCAATGGTCAAGAGACAGCCGGGACTGACCTACTCTGGTGATGGGATGGCCAAACACCCTAATAGTTGTGCCATAAACCCCATCCATGGACTGAGGAATCTGGATACAGACGTCCACTGCTAGGCCCCTGGTGGAGCGCTGGGAGTCTAATTAGTGAGTAAGAGGAGGGTTTATATGAGCGAGAATTGTTGAAACCAAGGTTGGATAAAGCACAGGGACAAATAACCAAATGAATGGAAACACATGAACTATGAACCAAAGGCTGAGGTGCCCCCAACTGGATCAGGCCCTCTGAATAGGTGAGACAGTTGATTGGCTTGATCTGTTTGGGAGGCATCTAGGCAGTGATACCAGGTCCTGGGCTCGTTGCATGAGTTAGCTGTTTGAAACCTGGGACTTATGCAGGGATGCTTGGCTCATTCTGGGAGGAGGGGACTGGACCTGCCTGGACTGAGTCTATCAGGTCGATCCCAGTCCTCGGGGGAGACCTTGATCTGGAGGAAGTGGGAATGGGGGGTGTGCTGGGGGGAAGGTGAGGGGGGCAGGAAGGGAGAGAACAAGGGAATCTGTGGCTATTATGTGGAACTGAATAGTATTGTAAAATAAAAAAAAAAAAAGATTTGACACTCAAATTGGTCTAATAAAATGCTGATTGGCCAGTATCCAGGCAAGAAAACTAAGGATGCTAAGAAGAGGAAGGGCAGAGTCAGGAGTCACAAGCCAGGCACAGAGGAAGGAAGATGAGAATGTCAAACTGAGAAAAGGTACCAAGCCACATGGCTAAACACAGATAAGAATTATGGGTTAATTTAAGTGTAAGAGCTAATCAGTAATATGCCTGAGCACTTATAATTAATATAAGCTTCTGTGCGGTAATTTGGGAAGCAGCTGCTGGGTATTTGGGAGCTGTTGGCAGAACAGAAACTTCTGCTTACACACACACATACACACACACACACACACACACACACACACACACACACACACAAATGTAATCTATGCATGGACACAAGGTGGGAACAGTTAAGAAGACATACCAGTCTTCTATCTCTTCCTTCATGCTGATTGTTCTAAATTGCAAATGGCTCTGCTGCCTTCTGCTACTTACAACCAGCATAGCAGCTGACAGAGAAACCAGGATAACTTCAAGGCAACCTGGATAATGCAGCAGCTGTGAATAGTCCCCATGAGTGAATAAACCTTCATCTCTTATAGAAGCCTGAAGGATCTGTTGTGCTCTCTAGAGAAAAAAACGTGAGGTCAGCCACCCACCCAAGCACAGAGCATTTTATTCAGAAGTGTATTACCAGGGGAGAAGATGTATACCTTGAAAGTAATAATAAGCCCCCCAAATTATCAACATCCATCCTACTAACTTTGAAAGGAAAATATTCTCTGCCTTACTGCCACCAAATCTGTCTGATACCCAGGAAAATGGGTGGAAACCTTATAGATCCGGAGCTGTGGAGACAGGCCTAGTCTCTATAGATACCAACTTAAATACTGTATAGCAGGTTCTGACTGATCTTGCAGGAGATGGAGTCTGACTCTCCAAGGGCGATGGCCAGCAACAGTGGAGTCTGTGTTAGCACAACATCTCCTCTAGATCCTAAAATTATAGAAGCAGAGAATATATGAGGTTTGAAACAAACATATAAAGATATATACATGATTTTTATTTCATTATTTTCTTCTAATTGCTTTGCATCTCTTGTTATACTTCTGAGAATACATAATATAAAAATGTATTTGGATAAGAAGATAGGGCATTTAGAGGCCTGTATTAGTTTTCAACATCTATCAGTGCCAGAGTGCACCCCAGAACATGTCCTTGATCCTTCTGTGTAGTAATACAGGTCCATACAGTCAAGGAAACTGGCTCAAACCAGTTGCCAAAGCATGCACATAATGCACTTCTTTATGAGCCAACCTGGAGTTTGCTTGAAGGCCTAGCAACAGGAGCTGTCAGAGTTCCTGGTCATTGTCAATGTTCTTGATCATGGCCAGCCAATAAGGGAGACCATGCAATGCCACCAGATTGGGACACAAAATGGGTGTTGGGAGAAGGTTATATAAGGTGTAGATGAATTTCTATGTGGTCTTATTAAATAAGAAACACAGAGCCAAATATAGGGGTGAAAGCCTTAGAGATCAGGAAAATAGTGAGAGCCACCAGCTAGCCTTAACTCACCACACCACCATAGCTTCCCAAGAGAGCTATTTCCTGTCTGCTCAGGCTTTTATTGTCTTGCTGTTCTGCCCTCTCATTGGCTCTTAGCCCAGCTACCTCACTTCCTTGTCACTGCCTGTCTTTACAGAACTCCAGATCTCTATGGTTGGTACTGAAATTAAAGACGTGTGTCACCACACTTGGCTGTTCCCTAGTGCATTCTTGAACACAGAGACTCTGCCTGCCATGTGATGGGATTAAGGGCATGTGCCACCACTGCCTGATTTTTGTATTTACCTTAAAATGGCTTGCTATTCCCTTTGATCTTCAGGCAAACTTTATTATTAACATACAAATAAACTATCACTACATTTCAGCACAAATAAAATATCACCACAATAAGGCCTTCCCTGTTATTAGATAAATGAGTTTGTTGTTTGCCTTAACTGACTCCAGGTGTCTGCTCCATTGACCCACACCTTCTCACCCCCTCCCTCAAGGGAGCCATTAGGATCCAGCAACATCTGGTACTTGAACTTGGACCTTGACAGCACCCTCATGACAATGAGTTTCGGTGAGAAGGGCCCTCGGTGTTGTGTTCTTTCAGTCCCTTTGACAGTTAAGCATTGGGACCCCCATTTATTTCCTTCTTTTGTGTTGTCTGTCATGTTTGTCTGCCTATCCTGTTAGGAAGGCACATTTTTTTTTCTGTTTCAGTTCACCTGGCACTCCACATAAGGACTGACCCTGCCC
This sequence comes from Peromyscus maniculatus bairdii, assembly GCF_049852395.1. NCBI lineage: Eukaryota > Metazoa > Chordata > Mammalia > Rodentia > Cricetidae > Peromyscus > Peromyscus maniculatus. The sequence continues at coordinate 88,810,277 of NC_134854.1, read as the reverse complement.
CCAGAAGGCTGAACCAAGACTTGGCTCCCAAACACCATCCCATTTCCAGAGACACCATGTGGGCATACATCATGGCCTAAAAACCTATGGTTTATCCCCCTAAGTACATACATAAGGGTCTGATAAAAATTATACCCCTGTTCACTGTCATCTTCTGACTGTTGTTTGCTTGCTGTTTCCTTCTAAAAGATGGGTAATCTTTTTATCACCCCCACCACTTCCCTGTCGGATATCTCTATAATATTCGATGATGATGAGACAGATAGTTTGGGGCCCGATAAACCTGTCACTTTAGGCCCCATGAAATCTGTCAAGGAGAATGTAGCTGTCAGTTTGGTCCCCCAAAATCTGTCAAAGAGAATGTAGTTGTCAGTTTGAGGCTGTGAAATCTGTCAAGGAGAACATAGTGTCAGTTTGGACCCCATGAAATCTGTCAAGGAAATGTGAAGTCAAAGGAAAGGATTTTCACCATCCATTTGCACCTGTCTTGGGATATGTCACATGCAGACTGAAACATCAACAGTGTCTCCTTGAACTTCCCAGATGTATCCAAGGACCGAACAGTTAGGTAGTTTATTCCCTGTTGTGTTAGATGCACACTGAGTGCTGGCAGAGGACCATAGAGAGAAGGATTACTATGCACATATCTGGACACTTTGAAGCAAAACTATTTCTTGACATGCAAGCAGTCTGAGCACATAAAAAAACAAGGAGCAGCAGCTGGAACAGCACAGCCTCCAACTTCTACTTCCCTCCTTGGTTTATGTCATGGCTTGTATCACTGTGGGAGGAGCACTGTAATGCTGCAGACAATAATAAGTTCCAACATCTTCAGGCTCCAAGCTAAAGATGGTTAGAGTGAAACTTTTCCAAGAGTATTGGCCACTGAACCTTGATGGGACACCAGATTGCAAATTATTTGCATTATAGATCAAGCATGTAGGAGCTTGTCCTGATTTCTGCTGGAACCAGTTTAGTTCATTGCTAATGCCCTGACTTGCCAGGCAGTTGATAGTGACTCTGTCTCCTAAAGATACTGACAGGGAGGATGGAGATTGTGTCACTTGAATGTCACATCTGGCACCTGGCAATAGAAAAACAAACAAAAAAATAACATGATTAACAATTTTATAGTAGGAATTCTGATTAGAAAGGAAGTGATGGCTACTCTGGACTGAATAATTTTTCTATCCTATGCAACTTACCTGAGAGCCAGAGAAGCCAAATTGACAGGGCCTGAGCAGGAGATTTCATGGCCATGCTGTGTCCTGACTGGACTGACTCCTGCAAGGACTGTGAAGTCAGCTAAGAATCTGTCAGTTAAGGGGGATATGCTCTGGGCACATGCAAATCAGCAAAGTTTTTCAGTCCTAGGGACAGCTGCAGGGTTTGCTCAGTTCAGTAACACAGGAAGTCTCAGTCTATAGGGACCCTCCATCAGACCTGGGAGACACACACTTGCTGCTGAGAAATGTTTTCCCCTTAGGGACTACAGGATGTAATTAGACTAGAGTACTTTAAATGGGGTGGTTTTGTTTTGTTTTGTTTTTTACTACATGGATAACATCATACTTTTCTTTCTAACTTTGGATATAAGTTAATTGGAGGTGAATATAACTTTGAATATAAGTTAATTAATTCTAAAGTTGAATATAAGACAATTGGAGATTTAATTCTTTGGAAACTGCAAGAAATTTAAGTTGAGGATAAAGTGTCTTCTTTTTTCTTCTCTGGGGTTTTATGTGATAAATCATCAGGACAAGTGATGGACAGAGATATAACTTTGGCTAAAAGTTATATGCATAGAAGGAAACAAAGGGAGGTCAATATATGCATACATTTATAGCTATATGGTAAAATAATGAAATGTGAAAACACCATATGATGAACATAGTTTAATGATCTGTAGGGAAGGACCTAGATACTGAGTGTCATAACTAAACTGTCACCCTCACATAAGGGTTTTCCTCTATTTCTCAAGGCCTTTTTTCACTTACCTATTCTCTGCCTTTTGAAAATCTCTGGAATGTCTCTTTCTCTAAGAACACTAAATAATTCCCAATTCAATGTCTCTTATACTCTGGGATGACTACTCATGATCTTTCTTATTCAGACTTTTCCCGATTAGAAGAAGAGGCATTCTATAGACTGGGTCCATTTTTTAAATCACTCTGATCCACAAACCTGCAAATTCCACATCAAATATCTCTTTTAGTACTATTTCACACCATGATGATTATTTTTATGTCAACTTGACACAAGCTAAAGTCATTTGAGAGGAGGAAACATCAATTAAGTATATGTTTCCATAAGGTAATGCTGTATACAATCCTATACATTATTTTCTTAATTAATAATTGATGAGGGGAGGGCTCAGTTTATTGTTGGTAAGGCCACCCCAGGACTAGTGGTCCTAGGTTCTATAAGAAAGCATGCTGAGTAAGCCATAAGGAATAAAACTGCCCCATGGCTTCTATATCAACTCCAGTCTTCAGGATCCAGCCCTGCTAGAGTTCCTGTCCTTTCTTCCTTGGATGATATACAGTGCTGTACAGTGCTGTGGAAGCATTGGCCAAATATACCCTTTCCTCCCCCGCCTGGTTTTGGACATGGTCTGTCATCACAGTAATAGTAACCCTAAATAAGATATACATTGAGAGCAATTTTTCCTGGCTTTTTGAAGCCCAGTACCTATGGTGAGACACCTTGCACAGCCTAGAGGCAAGGGGAGGAACTTGGACCTGCCTCTACTAAATGTATGTCCTCATGGGAGCCCTTACCTTATTGTAGGAAGGAATGGGGAGGGGGAGGCTGGAGGGATGGGAGGATGAAAGAGAGGGATCTTTGATTGGTATGCAACATAAATTTTAAAATGTTCTTAATAAAAAAGAAAAAGAAAATTTTAATTTCCTTATGCTATCCAACAATGAACTCTGGTGTGTCACCAATCTGCAACATAACTAAATTATTGTCGTTGTTACATAAGAATTTACATATCTAATTATCTTTTTCTTAATTCCTCGCAGTTTTGTACATTGACTTGAGAAAGTTTTTAATTTAATGGGCTTTCCTGTTCATTAATAACCAGTGAGCTTTTAAAGTCAGTTTAGGATTCCCCCATGCCACTGAAAGACACTGCAAAACTTCCACAGCAGGATATAGAGGTCCTGGTTACTTGAGCATCAGGCCAGAAAATGAATGAAGTAAGAGCCACAGAGGTCAGCTCTCCAGGAGGAGGCAGCAGAGCAGATTCCACGGTGAAAAGGATTTTAAGTCATTCATACTGTTTTTTGTTTTTTGTTTTTGTTTGTTTTTTCCCCTGACATTGTATATCTGTGGCAATTAACATGGTATAGTTTCTCCAGTGTCAGTTCTGTGTTGTTCTGGCGAGAAGTCTGAGTCAAGTCCAGTTCCCCCATCAGGTTCATTGTGATCTGATAATGCTGTGGGCTTCCTGCAGCAGGAGGATATAAACAGGGCAGACACATGGGCTAAGGCTCTGCAGAATTTCCCCCTAAGACTACAGGATTTCTGTTCCCCTATTGGCACCTAAGCTGTTCTTAACACAGTGAGAGACTGAATCAATAACACGCTCCATCAGCAAGTGTGTCCCTCACACACCCACCATCATCCAAACTGCAAGACTCTTTGACACTCAGGTTAAGAGGACTTGGTTTAGATACCCCTCTATTTTTGTGGGATATTTGATCACATTGTGAGCCCTGAATTTGTGTTAATTAAATAAAACCTTGAGTCAGAAGGTGGAGCCAGCAACTATTTGATAGAAAGTAGCTATAGAGAATTAGAAGGAATCCAGAAACTAGATAGCGAAACACACAGGAAGTAGTAGGGAGGGACTTTGAGTTTGGCCATCTTTTTTGGTTTAGTATCATAGAAGTTTTAGTATCATGGAAGAGAATCTATCTTTCTCAGTTGCTGTCTAAGGAGAAAGACAGCTGGTTGCTTCTCTGCCTTTCTGAGCTAGCAGGATTTCACCCCAGCATCTGACTCCTGGGTCTTTATTGGTAAAAATAGAACTATAGAGAATTAGTCAAAAACTACATTTGGCTGCAGAGTCAAAGGCAGTTCCAGCACAGTTCACACAAACCTCCTATCTGAGCAGTAGGGCAGTGATTGAGGAACCCCAGTCAGTAGCTGAAATAGCAGTAGATTCAGGTGCAGCCACTGTGAGGACAATAAAACAACATTCCATTCCATGCTATCCTTAATCTTACAGGAATCTGTATCCTGAACTGTCACCCCTCCCTTTCTAAATGCATAAGATCACTCAAAAAATACTTACTGTGCATTTAGCAATCACTCATTTTAAAGAACATTATTGATAATTTAAAAATATTTTCAGAGTCTCTGTTTCTCTGCCTCTGAATCTGCATCTGTCTCTTTCTCTGTCTGTCTGTCTCTCTCTCTCTCTCTCTCTCTCTCTCTGTGTGTGTGTGTGTGTGTGTGTGTGTGTGAGAGAGAGAGAGAGAGAGAGACAGAGAGAGAGAGAGACAGAGAGAGAGAGAGACAGAGAGAGAGAGAGACAGAGAGAGAGAGAGATATGAGAAGATCATCTCCCAGCACTTTTAGAAGTGGCCTTGATCATCTGTATCTTACAAACTTTTTTCCCTCTTCCTTGGTGTTGCAGCTGGACAGGAGCTGGATAGGACTGTTGACTCCTTTTCTCCACTGGGAGCTTTCCAGTGAATTTAAAGAGAAATTTATTTTTAGTCTCTCAAAAATTGGGGAAGCGTCTAGCAAGAAACAACAATCTGTGGAGGAATGATAAGAATACTCTCGCCCCTGCAACAAACAGTTCAAAGGCCACAAATCACATTCATCCATCTTTCATACATATTAAAATCCCTTGTGGTTTTTTTTAAAATTATTTTATTCTTTTTAGGGAACAATTGTCAGGTTAAAAGTTGAAAGCGATATTTCTTTTATGACGGGGGATGTGGACAGGAGGAGACATATTGAAAATGTGGTTAGGGATTATGCTGGTCTAGTTAAGTGTGAGTTGTTGTGGTCTCCAAGATCCCGGGCCTCACCAGCTCCAGATAGTTGCCTAGCTTTCCACTATCAAACATGATTTTCCTTTTGTTTAATGGGCCCTGTACTTAATTAAAAAGCTGCTGGTTACCTCAAGGTATGAAGACCACTACTAAACTGCACACTTAGTCACACTATCCTGGTCACTTTTTTAGTTCATAGGCATAACAACTGATAGAACTATTGGTGGCTTCCCTCCCTTAACAGCTTGCATAGCACATTCGGGAACCACGAAAGCTAATATCTTGAATGATGCATGCTATAATTAAATTTTAATTTCAAAATAAGTGTTTAGGCTGAAGAAAAACATTATAAAATTTATAAAGTCTCTATCACAAAATGTATCTATTACAATGTATGGAAAATAAGAACATTGCATTTCAATTAGGATAAAAATTATGACATAAAAAGCAATTTGGTATATGACATAAAATGGTTGAACATTTTGAATACATAGGTAAGATCAGTATACTTTTGAGGTTCTCACACCATTGGGGGAGAATAAGGAAGGAGACACTACACTGAAGAGGCATGTTGTAATGAGGTGAGGGGACCTTAGAACAGAGCTTGGGGTATCTTGGAGATGAGAAGGCAGAAATGGATTCTCTTATTAGTGCACTGGATGAAGCACAGCCATCCTACATCTGATTTTAGCTCAGAAAGCATCCTGTACACGAGTACTATGTGATCATCAATTTGTGATTCTGGAAGGTATTTAGGTTGTAGTCATTTATCACAGAAGACACAAAAAACAAATACACGCAGTATGCTTTTCCCCTTTGAGATGAAGGTTGCCCTATGATTTTGGAAATCTTGCCACATGAATCCATCTTGGAGGGAAATCTTCAATTTGAAATGTGTACTAAGAGAAAGAAGTAAGAAGCTTGAAGAGGAAAGATTGGTAGTATTTTCTTTGCATCAAATAATTTCATGTAAACCAGTCAGATAAAAATAATTGACAGAAAAGAAAACACCAAACATTATTCATCTACATCTATATCAATATATTTTAAATTTGGCTACCAGGAACCATCTTACCTTTCAGCAATGCAGCTCTGCTCATTAACAAATTTTGAAATTGTATTTACAAAAGGTAGAGAGGATTTAAACAGACAAAAAGTCAGCTTTTCTCTCTTCATGCTCAGCTGATCTGAAGCCCTTTGGATCCTTTTCATGTTGCTGCTTCTTATATAATAAAAGAATGTAGGTATTGGCAGGTAGTTCCTAAGGAATAGCCAAGGCCTTTCTTGTCTACCAGTCTCAAGTTTAACCTACTCCCTGGACATTTAAGTCTGATCCTCCTATACATGCTTGGACATCCTGCTGTACTGTTACCCAAACTAAAAACACACGAGGCAGCTGAGCCATCTAAGGCAAGATTTTTGTTGGAGTTTGTATCACAATGGTAGAAATTGTGGTAGAATCCATGAGACTATAAGCTTCCAAGCAATTCAGGCTTCACTAAGCTAATTTGCAATATGAAATTGGTCATTGACCGGTGTCAATAAATTGGTCTGTGATGCCAAGAAACTGGTTGGAAATTCTATAGCTGAAGAGTTGCAGAGACTGGACTGGCTTCAGCATGTACTAATCTAAATTGTGTTTCCATTAATCTGTATTAGGTCCTGATTTGATCTGCAGATACTGAAATGGCTTCTCCAGGGCCAACTGGCAGAGTGAGCAGAGTCTGGGTTATCATAATATTACCATTGGGTATGAAAAGAATAATAATATAGAAATGTTATTGAATATACAGAAATAGAAAAATATTTAAAGATTATTTCCTCTTACACTTTATTTCCTACTAATCACACCCACAGCTTTTGTTCATATTCTAAAATGTAGTTCATTCAAAAAGAAAAAATAGATATTTACAAATCATAAAGCATAATCCAGAATTAACCTATACCATACTCTTCCATATATGGCAGATCTATGACCAGAATACAAATTCTTGTTCATTCTGACTTCTCTCTCTGTCACATATCTAAACCCACATAACCATACTGGAACACTAGCTGCCATCTCACACACTGACAAATCATGAATGAGCAGTGGTAAAGTCTCAGAGCTCATTTTATGCTAGGAATCTTAGTGTTTCTATTGCTGAAAAAAATGACCAAAAAGCAATTTTAGGAAGTAAAGAGTTTAATTGGGTTATACTTCAACATTGCTGTTCATCACCAAAGGAAGTCAGAACAGGAACCCAAACACGTCAGGATCCTGGAGGCATGAGCTTATGTAGAGCCCATGGAGAGAAATTGCTTACAGGCTTGCTTTTCCTGGCTTGCTTATCCTGCTTTCTTACAGAAACCAAGACCACCAGCCCCAGGATTACACCATACCCATGGGGCTGGGCCATCCCCCATTGGTCACTAATTGAGATAATGCTTTATAGCTGGATCTCATGGAGGCATTTCCTCAACTGAGGCTCCTTTCCCTCTGATGGCTCTAGTTAACAGTCAAAACCAGCCAGTATAGCATCCATCTTGGCACCCATTAGCCATCTGTCTCTGACTCTAGTTCTTGAAAGATAAGTTCCCAGTAACTCAAACTGAGTGACTCCCACCCCAAAAATGTGCATCCATGAATATCTACTTGTTATGATATCACGTGATCATTCTCATGAGTGAATTATACCTATGAACTGTCATATTTAAATTATTAATCCAGACTCTGCAACGTTAGAATAGAAAGGGTTGACTAGAGAATGATTGAGAAGAGAACAGGAGGGGAGAAAATAGTAGAATGTGTGTGATGTGAAAGTAGACAGTAAGAATAGTAGGGGCCAAGAAGTTTAAGTAGGAATAGGGCAGGGAATAGGGGAGAGGAGAAGATGTTGAGTAACCAAAAATAAGAGTGTATTTTTTAAAAAAAAAAACTGTGGAAACATGTAGCTAGAGTTTTCCTGCCTTGCACACAGTCAGGACAAATCTTTGCTACCTGCCAGTCCCACAGCCGCTCAGACCCAACCAAGTAAACACAGAGACTTATATTGCTTACAAACTGTATGGCCGTGGCAGGCTTCTTGCTAACTGTTCTTATATCTTAAATTAATCCATTTCTATAAATCTATACCTTGCCACATGGCTGGTGGCTTACCGGCATCTTTACATGCTGCTGGTCATGGCAGTGGCTGCAGTGTCTCTGCCTCAGCCTTCTGCTTCCCAGTATTCTCCTCTCTCCTTGTCCCACCTACTTCCTGCCTGGCCACTGGCCAATCAGTGTTTTATTTATTGACCAATCAGAGCAACAGATTTGACATACAGACCATCCCACAGCAGAAACACACTATTATCTCACTCTATTTTAAAAGGAGAATTGATGATCAATGAAACACACTGCATGGTAGATAATCCTCCTCTAGAAACCACCGGTTATAAAACAAAGATCCTAGTGTCATGTATAGGAATCCTCATTATGAGAGAGGCCCCTAAGCTACAAAACAATACAGGATATTGCCAGTTTTTTTTTATTGACTACCAAAACTAGGACACAAACACTACTGATAAAGACACTATATATTTTAGTTGCAGAACATAGAGAAGTTGTGCTGGAATTCACCTTAAAAATCTCCTCCTGGGTGGTTAGATTTTTCAGTTCTGGAAGTTGCTCTGCAAAAACCCTGATGTAGAAAAATGTTATCAAAAGTCTTGCTCAGCTGTGGACTTTATAATGGTCATCTGCTTGGCAGGATGTACCTGCTGCAATGATCCTTATCCTCGTGCTAGCCTAGAGCTTTCTGGTTAGATCTGTGACCCACTCACTGGCAGAGAACTAGTGTCTGGTATTGTAAGTCCATCGCAGAGTCCATGGCTAGCTCTAGGATGTCATACAAACTATGAGGTAATATACAACTGGTGTTTTTCTGAATAGGCATCCTGTCAAATTGTTTTCTTACTTATTATGTTTAAACCTAAAGATTAGTGATGTTATCAGCCTTCATCAGAGAAACGCCTTTATGTAGTGGATGGTACTTAGTGTAGAAACTCCCAACTCTTGAAAGTGCTGGGAATAATTATGGTGTGTTCACACTTATCCTCAACAGGATATATATTCAGTCTCAAGGGACATCTCCAATAGGATGTAGGAAGAATGTAAGAAGAAAAGAATAGCAAGGAACTCTGTGAAACAGAGGGTTCTGGGCATGATCATTGTACTTGTGAACTCACTGCTGTGGTTCCCTGCACAAATGTTGATTGGCTCCATCAACATTTTTTCATGAATGGAGGAGAGCCTGATGAGTTCCTAATCTTCACTAACAAACTGTTAACAGTTAATGGCTCTGGGAAAGGCTGTGCCCTTCTCTTCAGTGTTGTAGCCATTATTGCTATTAGCCGTTAACAAAATGCTCTGTTCCAATACATAAGACCCAGCTCATGTTCATGCAAGCAAAGAAAATTAACTCAGTGACTCAAAAAAAATCATTGCAGTTTGAGGAGGTTGTTGAGAATAAGAGTTTCAGTGTTATAGGGAAGAAGATAATTGGGAGTAAAAAAAATATAAAATAATCATTATTTATGTTTTTAAATTTCCAAAGTATATAATGAATTAAAATAAAACAAAATTTAAAATGAATAACACAGACAGTATATGGGACACCACTGAGTGAATAGAAAATTATATTGTTGGGTTTATGGGAAGAGGAGAGAAAGGTGGAAAGGTGAAGATACAGAAAACAGAGTTAATGAAGTTCTTTCTGAACATGCAGGTCCTGGAAGCTCAAATAAATTCAATGCAAAACACCTGTCCAAAATATCAAAAGGGACAGATAGAGAAAGAGAGAAAGAGAGAGAGAGAGAGAGAGAGAGAGAGAGAGAGAGAGAGAGAGAGAGACCTAAGATACATTGAAGGGAATCTTACTAGACTCCCACTAATTTCTTAATAAGAATATAACATGTAGAAGATAATTGGGTAATATAGCCAAAGTTCTAGCAAGAAACAACAGCAAAAGTTCCCCGCCCCCGCTGATGACAGCTTATGTTGGAGAGGATTCCGAGCAAGGAGAACAATCCTCACTGTTGGTGGGAGTGCAAACTTGTACAGCCACTTTTGAAATCAATATGTGGTTTCTCAGAAAATTGGGAATCAATCTACTTCAGTATCCACCTATACTACTCTTGAGCATATACCCAAGGAATGCTCAATCATACCACAAGATCACATGCTCAACTATGTTCATATCAGCATTATTTGTAATATTCAGAACCTGGAAAAATAGATGACCTTCAACCAAAGAATGGATTAAGAAAATGTGGAGTACTACTCAGCAGTAAAAAAAAAAAAAAAGACGTCATGAAATTTACAGGCAAACAGATGAAACTAGAAAAATATCATCCTGAGTGAGGTAACCCAGACTCAGAAGGACAAACATGGTATTTACTCACTCATAAGTGAATACTTGATGTAAATCGAATGATAACCAAACTATAACTCACAACTCCAGAGAAGCTACCTAACAAGAAAGACCCTGAGGGACACATGGATCACCTTGGGAAGTGGAAATAGATGAGATCTCCTGAGTAAACTAGGCATGGGGGTAGGAGTTCAATAGAGGGTAGAGGATGGAGGATGAAAACATAAGGGAACAAGATTGTGGAGGCTGAAAAGAGAGGGAGTGAAAGAGCAATAAAAGAGATACCATGATAGAGGGAGACATCATGGGGATAGGTAGAACCCGGGTGCTAGGGAAGTTCCCAGGAATTCACAAGGATGACCCAAGATTAGACTACTAGCAATAGTGGATAGGGTGTCTGAACTGGCTTACTCCAGTAATCAGATAGGTAAATACCCTAACTGTCATCATAGAGCCTTTCTCCACTATATGATGGAAGCAGATGCAGAGACCCACAGCCAAACACCAGGCTCAGCTCTAGGAGTTAAGTCAAAGACATAGAAAAGGGGTTCCATGAACAAGGAGCATCAAGATCATGATGGGGAAACCTACAGAGACAACCAAACCAAACTAGTGGGAACTCATAAACTTTAGATTAACAGCTGTGGAGCCTCGGTGGGACTAGACTATGCCCTCTGAATAATCGAGACAGTTGTGTAGCTTGATCTTCTTAAGGGGCCCTCCGACAGTAGGATCAGGATCCATCCTTGATTTATGAGCTAACTTTTTGAAGCCCACTACCTATGGTGGAACACCTTGCACAGCCCTAATGAAGGGGGAGGGGCTTGGACCTGCCTCAAATGAAGGTACCAGGTTCTGCTGACTACCCATGGGAGGCCTTACCTTGTCTAAGGAGGGAATGGGGGCGTGTGTTGCAGGGAAAAGGCTGGTGGACAGGAAGACGGAAGAAAGCAGGATCTGTGGTTAGTATGTAAAATGATTAAAAAGTTTCCTACTTAAAAGAAGACCAATAACCTGCTTTGTATTCAGCCTGTTTACCCTGCATTTAAGAGAACATTGTTACAAGCTGCCTTGCTTCCCTGGGTTTCGAAAAACTGAGCATTTACAAAAAAAGTAAAAAGAAAAGAAAGAAACAACAGCAAAAGTTCCCTGCCCCCCAAAAAATACAGTTAGTGGAAACCTTCCGAAATGAAAGAAAAATAGGCACTCTCAGGAAACTAAAGAAAAGTAATATAACCTGAAAATGGGTTTACATTAAATTCACCAAATTTACACCACTATAGAAGAAAGAAGTTAAACTTTATCAATACATAAAAACACCAAACCAAACAGATTGGAGCAATGGAAGAAAAACATTAAAAAATAACCAAAAAATTCTGGCATGGATCTGCTCCTGCCCATCATTAACTGTGCATGTACTTGGAGTGAAAATAAACATGGTGTCAAAATAGTAACAACAGCTGGGTGGAGATTAAACAGAACTATTTGTTCATCAGAAAAGGAAGACTTCATGAGTAAAATATAGTCTAAACTTAAGGAGTCAATGAACATACTTTACTCAAAGAGAAAACAAAGGGGAATAGATTATACAATATTTATATTAATAAAATGGAATTTAAATCATAGGCACAAAATGTGACAAATGAAGTAATTATATATTAAAGAGGAAAGTTTAACAAAGGAATACATCTCAGTTTCCTGTCTGTTTTATGGGATAATTTTGAGTGATGAAGGTAGACAAGGACTATTCTATCAGGATGGGTTTTCACTCAGCTTTAGCCCAGTCGTTCAGGGTTGCTGAGAATGCATGTGTTCACCATTCTTTTAAGGCAATTTCATTGTTACTGCAGCTGAAGAAAACTGAGTTGTGTGACCCTTGAGGTGTAGCCAAGGCAGGCACTCATGTTCCAAATCCCTCAGCTGAAAGCAATAATCTGGAAATTCTCAGTGCCCCTCCCTCTCTCACACAGATAAGTAACATATTTGGCAGCTGGGCCTCCCCAAGCAGGCATGTTTTTGTTAGGGTCTGAATCACTGTGGGAGGCTGATATGAACCTTGCAAGCAGTAATATACTCCTAAGTCCTCAGGCTCCACTCTGCTGATCTTGAGTGTGAAATCTGTGCCTGACCCACTGCCACTGAACCTGTCTGGCACCCCAGGATGTCGGTAGGAAGCTCTGTAGATAAGCGGCTTTGGAGACTGGCCTGGCTTCTGCAGGTACCAGGCCAAAAAAGTGTTTCCACTACTTAGTACAAGGCTCTGACTAGACCTGCAAGAGATGGAGGCTTGATCTCCAAGTCTGACAGGCAGGGAGGTTGGAGTTTGGGTCATCACAACATCACCTCTGGAAGCTGAAATAAAGACAGAGAAGTATAAACTTAAGGACACATTTCATGAAAATCTTCATTTATTCTTTTTTTATATTTATTTCAGATGAGATGTTCATTTTTACATACAATTCTTTATACACTAAAATTTCCTCATTGGACAACAAAATGGATTAAAAGTCCTAAGGCGCTTCAAGGCAAGAATTATACCATCCCATTCCACTGTGCCATAATCTTCATTATAGAACAGATTCTCTCCTATCTGAAACCTCCCTCTAATAGATGTATACCTCACAGTCCCCATCCTGGATGATAAAAACCTTCTGTCCTCTCATACATGGACAGAATATATGTGATGAGCAGGAGCCCAGGGTTCATTCTCCCTACCCATTCTCCTTTCTCACTTCCCTCTGTTCTCACCAGGAATCCTGAGCAACAGCAGCACCAACAGCAGAACAGGCAACTTCATTTTGAGGAGGCAGTCTCTGGAGACTGATCAGTCATCACAGGATGCCAACTGAGCTTTTATCTCAGACTAGCGAGAGTGGGTCCTCCCTAGAGAGCAATATGCAAAGGTTGAGGTTAGTGTTACAGTATAGATAGAGGAAAGAGTCATGCATGCTTCTTATGATTACAAAAGTCATGTAACATCTTCTATGTCGGGGGTGACAATAATAAAAGTGTGCTTAACAGGAAAAGACGATGCTAAAAACTGTCAATCTGTACTACAGTAGACATTCAATAAGTGCTGTATTACAGAAACACTAGAAGGAGTGGAAATGAAGACATGTATGCAATCATTCCCTATGAGTTGAATAATCTTGCTTTTGCTCCACCCTCATGAGCTTGCAGAGAAATCCCTCTTTTTACAAATGGTGAATGTAGAAGTAAGGAGTTGCCTTTCCTGAGGTATATTGAATTTGTCTCTGTAGGATCACAAAATTAAATAAACATACCAGGAAGGTATATCTTAAATTTTTATCATACAAATGTTAAAGTGATGGACACAAAATTAAATAAACGTATTTGGAAGGTATATCTTAAATTTTATCATAAAAATGTTAAAGTGATGGATATTAAAAATAATTTTTCTTGGGTGGTAGTGGCACATGCCTTTACTCCCAGCACTTAGGAGACAGAGGCAGGTGGATCTGCGAGTTAGAGGCAACCTGGTCTACATAGCAAGTTCCTGGACAGGCAGGACTATTACACAGAGAAACCCTGTCTCAATAATAATAATAATAATAATAATAATAATAATAATAATAGTCATAGAAAAGATGGTTTGAGGAAGGGTCCCTGGTGTTTTTGTCTATTGATATTTCACAGATGAATTTCAACTCATTTGTTTTATATGAATTAAATATATATAATTTTTCATCCAGCAATTATACCTCAGTAAAATTATATTTTCTCATTTATGTGTTTATAATGTGTTTGTATGCATGTGTGAAAGTATGTTCATCCCATGGCACACAGGTAAAAGTCAGGAGACACTTGTAGGACTCAGTTCTCACCTACCATGTTGGTCCATGGAAAACTGAAGTTGTTTTAATCACCTTAATGAATTTAAGGAGTTATAATGAGGTACTAAAATGATATAAAATTTAATAACAACATATAACAAAATAGAATAGAAAATCTTAGGTTATTCTCCATAGATTAATGATCTGCTTTGGTTTATAGAGGGATACTTCAATGACCAGATAGATAGACATTATCTATCTTTCACCTATCTGTCTAACTAGTCACCATGTGTACATTGGAAGTACAAGAACCTCAGGGTTACTAATTTAGAAATCACTGTGTTGTCTCAAGTCTTTCTGACTTTTTCCTATTATACACATCATTGCTGTATTGACAGCTAGCACACTGCCCTAGCTTTGAAAATAGCTAAGTAATTAAAAAAGTAATATTTACTGAGATGGAAACATTGGAAAGAATAAAGCTCATACTCTGATCCTCTTGCTGTTATGGCTAATAACCACAGAAAGTGCACACAGTAAACAGAGACCCTTAGAGATGAACAGATGTCATTACTACAACCTCTGACATCATAGAGAAATGCTGTTACTTTATTAAAAATATCTTTTCTAAATCATCTCTGAGTGAGGAAACCCAGATCAATAAAGACAAATTTGGTACATACTCACTAATAAGTGGATATTAGGTGTAAAATAAAGGATAACTATGTTACAATCCACAGACCCAGAGATACTAGGTAACAAGGAAAGTGCATAGGGATATATCCAGATCTAGATGGAAAGGAGATATAGAAGAGATTTCATGAATGTACGGAGGGCAGGTGGGGATGGGAGCTTGAGCAATAAGGTTAGGGGGACATGGAGGGGTACAGTGCTGAGCCAAACATTAGGCAAACTTTGGGGATCCTGCAGAGGAGAAGATAGGAGCTTGGAGCCAGAGGGATCAAGAGCACCAAGGGAAGGCTCACACAGTCAACTCCCGTGGGCTTATGGGGATCACAGAGGCTGAAACAAAAACCATGGAGCCTGCAAAAGACTGACTTAGGCATTCTGCATATATGTTATAGTTGTGTCACTTGGTCTTCTTATGAGAGCCCTAACAGAGGGAACAGGGGCTATCTCTGTTTTACTGGCTGTGGAGATCCTACTTCTCATTCTGTGTCACCTTACCCAGCCTTAATACATGGGGATGTTCTTATTCTTACTGCAATTTGATGTGCCAAGTTTTATTGATGCTCATAGGAGATCTGTCCTTTCCTGGATGGAGACAGAAGAGTAGAGGGTTGAGGGTGGGAGGCAGGAATGGGGGAGAAGGATTGCAAGTGGAAGATTCGTGAGAAAATGTGATTGGAATGTAAAATAAATAGTTGAAAAATGAATAAATAATGAATAAAATGTCTTTTCTAACAAAGTTGTTTGACTGATGTGTAAAGTGAGACAGGGATATAGAGGAAAGGGATAAATTAAATTTTATTTTAGTATCTCTTCCTCATGTTCCTGTTCCTCTTGTTCCCCTTCTGATTCTGCACCTTCACCACCTTGTTTCCGTGGGATGCATCATGACCTGGTTGAATGTATTTGACAAGAGGAAGACCATTTTTACATTATAAATTGTATCCAGATAGTTCATCCTTCTGACAATTAAGATAGATTGTATAATTATCTCTATATTGTTTTAAAAATCATTTCTATGCAAGTCAATAGATAATTATGATAAATCTCTAAGAAAGCAAAGCATAGTGTCAAATTATCTTACTGTCATATGCTGTCTATAAAGCTCAGGCAAATATAATACCTAGTTTTTTAAAAGTTGGGCATTTTATACCTCAGATTACAAAACGAAAAGACCAAAATGTCTACTGTTACCTCTTGTATCTAAGCTAGTAGCACAATGTACAAAATGTAGTAAGAAATGAGCAATGGAAGAAATAAAATAAATTATTTGCTAATAGATCTGCACACAAATTCATAAAGAAGGAATGTCAACATAAATATTTAGGAGTAATCACAAAAAAATCGCTACATACACCAAGGACAACAGAGTTGCCCTTGTACATTAAAAGTCACACATGTGAATGTGAATATGTCTGTGTTCATAATAAGAACCACTCTAAAACTATATTTTCCTATATAAGACGATTTTTCCTGCATGTTTGTAAGAACATTATGTGCATTTCTGGTGCCCTCAGAGGCCAGAAGAGGGCCTGGATCCCCTGGAATTGGAGTCAAAGATAGCTGTGGGTCACCATGTGGGGGCTGAGAATCAAACCCAGGTTCCCTTCAAGAGCAACAAGTGCTCTTAACTGCTAGTCATTCATGCCAGCTCCATGAAGCACTTTTAAATGTATATTTTCTCCAATTGGCACATGAACTCAATGTAATGTAACTAATATTGCTGTATGGGTTTCTAAGGCTAATAAACTCAGCATAGAATTTATGTAGAAAATCAGACTGCATAACTAGGAAAAATCTGAAGCCTATAAAAGTGTTATCATATCCTCTGACTTGATTGTTCTCTTTTGTATAAAACTGTAATAATTAAGCTGTATGTACTGTAGATGTGCAGGTAGGTGGGTAGATGAATGGGACATCAAAAAAACAGTAAATGATCTTACCCACACAGCATTTCAAAACTAAAATAAAATATATAAAGAATAGAGTATAGATCACTGTTCTTTTGTTGTTGTTCTTTTTTTGCAGGGAGGCTGTGTAGCCTGAGCTGTACTGGAACTCTCTCTCTAGACCAAGCTAGGAGTGAACTCACAGAGACCTTCCTGCCTACGCCTCCCAAGTGCTGGGATTAAAAACATGTGCCACCACTGCCAGGTTTTGTGTTACTTCTAAAACTATGCTCTGGAATAATAATTCTTCATTAAAATCACTTATAGAAGCATGTTTAAGACAACCCTTACAGCCTATACAATGTCATATAGACAAATCTATATTCCACTTCATGCAGTGGGATTAAAAGTCACAGGAGTGTGGTTCAATATTATTTGATTTTTGTAAGCAGGCCAGAGGCCATACAAGCCGTTAGAATTCTATGTAGATTGCATCAGACAGCTGAGAGCATCAACACCCACTGCTAGAATCTCAAGACACAGCAGAGGATCATAGTTAGACAGACTTCCCCTTTCTCTGACATTTGTACACTAGCTTTTGTGAGAAAACCAGAAATCCTTCCTTCTGTCAGTGTCTCTAAGTAATTTTTCTCTGCCCTTTAAATACTTGCACTTAGAACCAAATTTTCTGCATTTAAATAATGTGTTCTGAAATGTTCACAGTAGTTTCTACTGTTCTCTACTGAGGATACAGCTGGGGATACAACTCTGACTCTTCACAGGGAATGGTTGTGTCCTCTGTTAAGGCAGAAAAGTACTCTGAAAGGCTCGAGATGAAGAGGAATGAAGTTAGTTAGGGAACAGAGAGACTGTTTAACCTCTTTTATCAGAACAATGACTCTCCAAGAGCTTTGCTAACAATCCTGTAGCATCTGAGAAACAGTTTCAGTGAGTGACTCATGAGGAGGAGCAACTGTGGCAGCCCAGCCTCTCCCTTCTGCTTCCCTGGAGGTTCATGTTATGACTTGTATCACAGTGGGAGGACGCTTATCATACTGCAGACAATAATAAGTTGCCAAATCTTCAGACTCTAGGCTGCTGATGCTGAGAGAATAATCTGTCCCAGACCCACTGCCACGGAACCTCGATGGAACCCCATCTGCCGAGGTGGATGCAGCATAGATCAGGCACTTAGGAGCTTTCCCTGGTTTCTGCTGGAACCAGCTTAAATAATTGCTAATGCCCTGACTGGCCGTGCAAGTGATGGTGACTCTGTCTCCCAGAGATGCAGACAGGGAGAATGGAGACTGGGTCATCTGGATGTCACATCTGGCACCTAGGAGTGAAGACATAATATATATCCACATAATTGAGCATGATACAAAAGGACTGACTACCTCCAAATGCCAGTCAACACTAATCACAGTGTGACAGTGAAATTCCCATTATAGTGACTTTTTACCTTGAAGCCAGAGCAGCAGGAGCCCAAGGAGCTGAGCAGGGGCCCTCATGTCCATGCTGAATCCTGACTGCAGTGACAACTGTACAGGGTGTGACTGGTATATGAAGAAGTCCTCAAGGCTGTGCAGTGAATGAATGCAAATCACCGGGAACCAGTTAGGATGGGCACAGCTGCAAGGCTTGCTCATCTCAGCAAGCTTGGCACAAGCTCAGGGTCCCTAGATGCCCAAAGTCAGACTGCATACATGTCTGCAAAGAACACACTTCTTTTTCAATTTTAAAATTATACAGGACATTTCTAATGTGTATATGCTCTATTTTAATAATAAATTTAAAAGATTAATTGGAGTAATATACACAAATATCCTGCTGTCCGGGAGAAGACAAAAGAGAAGAGACTATTAAGTCTCTTTAACTAATCAAATAATTCTGATTGGTTAAAAAATAATATGTGTTTTCCTTGGCACATGTTTGTGAGTTTGGAGTAGTCACGTCTATAAATTAAAAGTTTAATTTATCAGGACCATTTTAACGTTATAAAAATAAGAACTTATAGCTTTATCTATACTCACTTTGGTACAAATAAAGAAATTACACAATAGATGCACATATAACACTTGACTCCAAAAAGGTGTGCTAATTGGTGTCCTGACACCATATGAAAATAGAGGGCCTTTCATGCTCAGAGAAGAAATCAGTTGCACATTTTTCTCCATTTGGGATATTCCATGTTTGCTCTTTTCTACCATTTGCTACTATTTCCCACAACTCCTTAGCATAAAGGAGTGACTAGTGATGACAGCCTTGAATGCAATAACAGAAGACACTGCTACACATCACATGACTCTGCTATGTGTTAAAAATGACATTTTAACTTTTCACTCTTGAGCAGTAAATGGAGACGTTACACAGATTTTGTGTGTGTGTTTTCATTTTTTAATTTTATTTTATAATTTAATTTTACATATCAGCCACGGAATCCTTTGTCCTACCCCCTCCCCGTGCACCTTCCCTCCAGCCCATCCCCATTCCCATCTCCTCCAGGGCAAAGACTCTCCTGAGAATTGAGTTCAGCCTGGTAGATTCAGTTCAGACAGGCCCAGTCCTCTCCTCCCAGGCTGAGCTAAGTGTCCCTGCGTAAGCCCCAGGTTCCAAACAGCCAGCTCATGCACTGAGGACAGGTCCGTGTCCCACTGCCTAGATATGTCCCAAACAGATCAAGCTAATCAACTGTCTCACTTATCCAGAGGGCCTGATCCAGTTGGGGCCTCCTCAGCTATTGGTTCATAGTTCATGTGTTTCCATTCATTTGGCTATTTGTCCCTGTGCTTTTTCAAATCTTGGTCTCAACAATTCTTGCTCATGCAAACCCTCATCTTTCTCGCCAATTGGACTCCTGGAGCCCCACTTGGGGCCTAGCCTTGGATATCTGCATCCAGTTCCCTCAGTCATTTGAATAGATTTCTAGCAAGACAATTAAGGTGTTTGGCCATCTTATCACCAGAGTAGGTCAGTTCAGGCGTTCTCTCACCCATTGACAGTAGTCTACTGTGGAGGTATCTTTGTGGATTTCTGTGGACCTCTCTAGCACTTTGCATCTTCCTATTCTCATGTGGTCTTCATTTACCGTGGTCTCTTATTTCTTGTTCTCCCTCTCTGTTCTTGATCCAGCTGGGATCTCCCACTCACCTAAGCTTTTGCTATTTGCAGATGACATGATAGTATACATGAGTGACCCCAAAAAATCGATCAAGGAACCCATACAGCTTATAAACACCTTCAGCAACATAGTAGGATACAAGATCAACTCAAAAAAAATCAGTAGCCCTCCTATATACAATTGACAAACAGGTTGTGAAGGAAATCAGAGATATATCATCTTTTACAATAGCCACAAATGACATAAAATACCTTGGGGTAACACTAAGCAAGTGAAGGACCTGTATAACAAGAACTTTAAGTCCCTGAAAAAAGAAATTGAAGAAGATGCCAGAAAACGAAAAGATCTCCTATGATCATGGATAGGCAGGACTAACATGGTAAAAATGGCAATCTTACCTAAAGCAATCTACAGTTTCAATGCAATCACCATCATAATAACAACACAATTCTTCACAGACCTGGAAAGAATGATACTCAACTTCATATGGAAAAACAAAAAACCCAGGATAGTCAAAAGAATCCTGTACAATAAAACAATCCCTGGAGGCATCACGATCCCTTACTTCAAGCTCTACTATAGCGCTACAGTAATAGAAATAGCTTGGTAATGGCATAAAAACTGACATGTGGACCAGTGGAATCGAATTGGCACACCTCTGAACATATAATTTTTGACAAAGAAGCCAAAATTGTACAATGGAAAAAAAGAAAGCATCTTCAACAAATGGTGCTGGCATAACTGGAAGTCAACATGCAGAAGACTGCAAATAGATCCATATCTATCACTTAAGTACAAATGGATCAAAGACCTCAACATAAATCCAGCTACTCTGAACCTGAAAGAAAAGAAAGTAGGAAGTAGTCTTGAATGCATTGGCATAGGAGATCACTTCCTAAATATAACACCAGTAGCACAGACACTGAGAGAAGCAATCAATCAATGGGACCTCTTGAAACTGAGAAGCTTTTGTAGAGCAAAGGATACGGTCAACAAGGCAAAGCAACAGCCTACAGAATGGGAAAAGATCTTCACCAACTCCACATCTGACAGAAGGCTGATATCCAAAATATATAAAGAACTCAAGAAATTAAACATCAAAATGTCCAACAGTCCAATTAAGAAATGGGCTATAAGGCTGGAGAGATGGCTCAGCAGTTAAGAGCACTGGCTGTTCTTCCAGGGGTTCTGAGTTCAATTCTTAGTAACCACATGGTGGTTTACAACCATCTGTAATGAGATCTGGCACCCTCTTCTGGCCTGCAGGCAGAACACCAGATAAAGAAATGGGCTATAGAGCTAAACAGAGGAAGCTCAAATGACTGAAAGACATTTAAGGAATTGCTCAACATCCCTAATCATCAGGGAAATGCAAATCAAAACAAATCTGAGATACCACCTTACACCCGTCAAAATGGCTAAGATCAAAAACACTGAAGACACTTTATGCTGGAGAGGATGTGGAACTAGGGGAACTCTCTTCCACTGTTGGTGGGGATGCAAGCTTGTACAGACTCTTTGGAAATCAATATGGCACTTTCTTAGAAAATTGGGAATCGATCTCCCCCAAGACCCAGCTATACCACTCCTAGGCATATACCCAAGGAATGCTCAATCATACCACAAGGGCACTTGCTCAGCTATATTCATATCAGCCATAAACTGGAAACAACCTAGATGACCTTCACCTGAAGAGTGGATAAAGAAAATGTGGTACATATACACGATGGAATACTACTCAGCAGAGAAAAACAATGACATCATGAGTTTTCCAGGCAAAATGGATGGATCTAAAAAATAATCATCCTGAGTGAGGTAACCCAGACTCAGAAAGACAAACTCAATGTGTACTCACTCATAGGTGGATACTAGATGTAAAACAAAGGATGACTAGACTGCCACTCACAACTCCAGGGAGGCTTTCTAGTAAAGAGGACCCTAAGAAAGACACAGGGATTGCCCAACGACTGATAAATGGATGATATCTGCATGAGCAAACTGGACGTGAGAGGGGGTTAATGAAGGGCAAAGGTTGGGGGAAAGAGAGCTTAAGGGAGCAGGAGTCCCCAGCTAGATCAAGAACAATGAGGGAGAACAAGGAATGAGAGATCATAAAAAAATGAAGACTTCATGGGAATAGGAAAAAGTGAAGTGCTAGAGAGGTCCCCAGAAATACACAAAGATACCCCCACAATAGACTACTGGCAATGGTCAAAAGAAAGTCTGAACTGACTTACTCTGGTGATCAGATGGCCAAATTTTTTATTAAAATCACTTATGGGAGCATGATTAAGACAACCCTTACAACCCATATGATATCATATAGACAAATGTAAATTCTACTTCATGCAGTGGAATTAAAAGTCATAGAAGTGTGGTTCAATATTATTTGATTTTTGTAAGCAGACCACAGGACATAGGAGCCATTAAAATTCTATATAGAGTGCTGTAGACAGCTGAGAGCATCAGGACACACTGCTGGAATTTCAAGACACAGCGGAGGATCATGGTTAGACAGCCTTCCCCTTTCTCTGACACTTGTGCTCTAGCTTTTGTGAGAAAACCAGACATCCTTCCTGCTGTCAGCTTCTCTCAGTAAGATTTCTCTGCCCTTTAAATACTGGCACTTAAAAACTAATTTTCCGTATTTAAATGTGTTCTAGCCGGGCGGTGGTGGTGCACGCCTTTAATCCCAGCACTCGGGAGGCAGAGCCAGGCGGATCTCTGTGAGTTCGAGGCCAGCCTGGGCTACCAAGTGAGTTCCAGGAAAGGCGCAAAGCTACACAGAGAAACCCTGTCTCGAAAAACCAAAAAAAAAAAAAAAAAAAAAAAAATGTGTTCTAAATTGTTCACAGTTGTTTCTACTGTTCTATATTGGAGATATAGCTAAGGATACTATGCAGAATCCTCATGGAGAATGGCTGTGTCCTCTATTAAGGCAGAAAATGCATTGGTACTCTGAAAGGCTCGAGATGAAAGGGAAGAATGATAGGGTGCAGAGAGGACTTTTAGCTTCTTTTGTAAAAACAATGACTCTCCAGGAACTTTGCTAAAAATCCTATGACATCTGTGAAACAGTTTCAGTGAGCGACTCATGGGGAGGAGCAACTGTGGCAGCTCGGCCTCTCACTTCTGCTTCCCTGGAGGTTTATGTTATGGCTTGTATCACTGTGGGAGGAAACTGAGCATCCTGT
This sequence comes from Peromyscus maniculatus bairdii, assembly GCF_049852395.1. NCBI lineage: Eukaryota > Metazoa > Chordata > Mammalia > Rodentia > Cricetidae > Peromyscus > Peromyscus maniculatus. The sequence continues at coordinate 88,787,181 of NC_134854.1, read as the reverse complement.
AGACAGTAATAAATTCCCATATCTTCAGACTCTAGGCTGCTGATGCTGAGAGAATAATCTGTCCCAGACCCACTGCCACTGAACCTCGATGGGACCCCATCTGCCAAGTTGGATGCACCATAAATCAGGCGCTTAGGGGGGTTTTCTGGTTTCTGCTGTAACCAGATTAAATTACTGCTAATATCCTGACTGGCCCGGCAAGTGATGGTGACTCTGTCTCCCAGAGATGCAGACAGGGAGGATGGAGACTGGGTCATCTGGATGTCACATCTGGCACCTAGGAGTGGAGATATAATAAATAACCACATAGTAAATCATTATACAAAGGACCTCCCCCAAATGCCAGTCAACACTAATCATAGTGTAACAGTGAAATTCCCATTTTAGTCCTTTTTTACCTGGAAGCCAGAGCAGCAGGAGCCCAAGGAGCTGAGCAGGGGCCCTCATGTCCATGCTGAGTCCTGACTGCAGTGACAACTGTACAGGGTGTGACTGGTATATGAAGAAGTCCTCAAGGCTGTGCAGTGAGTGCATGCAAATCACTGGGAACCAGTTAGGGCAAGCACAGCTGCAAGGCTTGCTCATCTCAGCAGCTTGGCACAAGCGCAGGGTCCCTAGATACATGTCTGCAAAGAATGCACTTCTTCAATTTTTAAATTGTACAGGACATTTCTAATGTATAATACCTCTGTTTTGAATAATATATTTCAAAGGTACATTGGGATATTCTAGACAAATATCTTGCTTTGAGAAAATATACAACAGTGAAGAGACTATTAAATCCTTAACTTACTCAAATATTTCTGCTTGGATGAAAATAATACTATGTGATTTCATTGTGAAATGTTTGTGAGTTTGAAGTAGTCACTTATTTAAATTAAAAGGAAAATTTATCAGGATCATAGGATCATTTTAATGATTTAAAAATAAGATTTTGCCGCTCTAACCATACTTACTATGGTACAAAGAGAGGAATTATACAGTAGGTGCACATGTAACAACTTGATCCCCAAAATCTGTTTACTTGGAGTTCTAGCCCCTTAGAAAATTGAAGTACTTTCATACTAAAGAGGTTGCATCTTTTTCTCAGTTTGAGATCCTCCATATTTCCTCTTTCCTACAATTTGCTTCAATTTCCCTCAATTCCTAGTGATGACAGACGAGTACTATAACAGAAAACATTACTACTCAATACATGGCTCTGCTGTGCATTACAAATGATATTTTCACTTTCACTCTTGAGCAGTAACTGGAGACATTATCCTAATTTAGGTGACAGCCTCACTGTCTGCAAGTGTGTCTCCATCTCCAAACAAGCTAAGAAGCAGAAATGTATCTGCACCCTTTCCTGTATGTGCTACAAGAATATACCAGACACCAAAAAGTGCAACTAAGCACCTGACAGCAACTGCTGGAGCTGATTGCATATCCAGTGAGATACATTTCCCCTCCCCTGAAAGACCTCCAAACTTGGACATATTCCATGAAATCTTACACTCAATACTGTAAATATGAGAGAGGGGCAGCCTAAATTAGTTTGGAGGTCAAGCATAATAAAGGAATCTATGTCCAGGAGTCAATAAACGTTTTAATTTTTCTCTCTGAAATTGGTCAGTGGGATATATAAACAACTAACACATTTGTATTGGAAGAGATTCCCTGTCCTTTAATCAACAGTGGGGCAGAGCTTGTGTTTGGGACACTGTGGCCTAAGGGTTTTTAATAATTGTCACATTCTAAATATTATTGTGCTTCTATATTAGCTTGAATAGAGAGTAGAGAGTTTCAAACAAATCATGCATGAAGATAAAAAAATGTATGAAAAAATTAAATTTTCAAGTGACAATCTTAGCTTCAATAATTACAGAAGTATGATATGTGTATACAGGGACCACAGAATTTTCAGCATGCATCTTGGGACTAAAACGTTAGAGTGAATGAAAAAGACAGTATGAAAGATTTGGTAGGAAGAACACATTTTTGCCTAAATAGAAAACAAAAGTGAGCTTGATATATACTTGTATATTTATTAAAAAAAATTTATAAACCTAAGAAGAGACAAAAGAGACTAGTATATACTGGTAAAGGAGTGAATTTAACCAGAGCCAATTTTTCAATTTCTTATCTGAGATGCTGAATAACTCAGTGAGGGAGACATGTTGAATTGGTTGAACATTGATTCAGATTTACCTTGGTTGGTCTCTTTGAAAAGTGGTCCTCACACATTATCATCCTGTTGTAGAAGCAATACACTTGGCTGAAAATGGGTGGGATTTGGAGGAACATTGGTGGTCTAGATCCTTCAGCTGCAAATGTTTATCCTGAGTTTTCCAGCATCTCACATAGATGCAGAATGTATTGTGGTCCTCATGCAACAAAGTACACATTTGTCAGCTGGGCCACCCCAAGCAAAGGGATTTTTGTTAGTATCTGTGTCACTGTGGAAGGACTGTGTGTATCTTGAAAACAGCAATAAACTCCAGTATACTCAGGCACAACCCTGTTGATTTTCAGTGTAAAATAAGTTCTGATATGAATGTACCTGGGATCCCTGAGGCTCATTTGGAAACCTCTTCTATGTAGAACTGTGGAGACGGGCCTGGGCTCTGCAAGTGCCAACTCACAAGGTGTCTCTATTACTGTTTTAGTGACTCCAACTAGCCCTGCATTCGACTGAAGCTGGCTCTCAGAGGGTGACACGCAGAGAGACTGGAGTCTGTGTCATCACATTGTCACCACTGGAAGGTAAAAGGAAGGTAAGTGCAAAGTCACATATCAATTTTATGAGAAATCTATAATCTCCTTTATTTTAAGTGAGATCTTTATATATTTAGACTTTTAACTTTTGTTTATGCACCAAATATATTTTCACTAAAAAAGTAAATTGAAAGCCTTAATGAGACTTTACATGTTACCATATCACCTACAAAATCTCATGACACTGTGTAATCTACACTATTGATTACTAGAATGAGAGGTTAATAGGCAGAGCCTAAACTATAACATATCCCAGATGTTTAAAAAGTACTAAAATATACTTCTCAAATCAGAAAGGTAATATTATAATATATAATCTTATCAAGGAGATAAAAATGTTTGTCAACCAAGTTGGACCAAGGAGATGCTAAAATCAATTGACAAGAATTGGTCATTAGTTAAGACACCAATACAAAAATCTAATCCTCCAAAAGCTAAGTCAGAGGACCTATAATATCATTACTGATTGATTATTTATTTACTTATTTGCTTATTATAAATTGGTTTTATGCTACAGAGAGTTTAAATCTATAACAGAACAATTAAATGCATTAAACTATCTAAATTAGACCTATAATGTATAACATATATTCATTCATGAAATACTTTCTATGAACTGAGAAGGAAACATTTTGCATTATGAGGTTATTCTGCCATTCACAGGTCTTTCTGTAAGGTTACAGCTTATGTAAATGATTCTGAGCTATTTCATTTTAAATGCAGTGTCAGGAAGGGAGAGCACAAGTCTGCTCCTTTCTCTGAGTTTACTGTGTGTCCCTATGATGATCATCTGATACAATGCCAATGGTGATAGACATCTGTGCATGCTTCTCCAGATACAGGGTTGACCAGAATGAACAGTCAAATGCAGTTCTTCTATGTCTGAAAGAACAACACCTGGTATCTTGTCCTGGTGCCGGGTTATGTGGAATCCCTTGCTGTTTTTCACATTATAGGCTGGTAAGTCTTTGATTAACTGAGCATTCCACAAAGCATCCCACGATGCACCATGATAGTAATATTAAATTATTTAAAATAAATAAATTTTAAAACGGCAAGGATTCTTATGTCTAGACTTACATCCTCTAGAGTTTGGTACAGAAATAGAAAATCTGTTGACCTCTCCCATTGGAGGAGAATTTTAGAGGTTTGAATGTCAAAATGTCCCTTTAACTTCTGCCAGATTTAAAAAGAAAAATTAAGTCAAATATTGTATCTGGCATATCTTACCACTGAGAATTACTTAGAGTGCTGTCTGTGTTGGTAACCCACACCTAGTATATAGGATTGATGGTGTGTCATATCACCTAAAAAATTCAATTAGAAACAGCCTAGGTTAAGAGGGGAAAACTCAACAGGTTTAAGTTTTGAGTAAGTGGCATTTCACTTCATCCCTTTAACCAACCTTGAGCACATCTGTTAAGTAAGCATAATGTTTTGGTTAGGTCTGGACTTTATGAAATTCCTTAATCAAGAGTCACAATATCAACTATTGTGATTTTAGAGCAAGACTATGACATCATCATAAAACACAAACCAATAGGAGTTCACTCTGAAAATATTACCTTCCAGGCCTCATTGTCTTGTTAGATGTATTTGTGAACTTTACTTAAATACATGCTACCTTAGCTAAAACTGGGAATATTAGACTTGCCCAAGATGACAGTTTGATTAGTTTTAAGGTAGAAGTGGTAGTTTTAGCATTGGACACTATCAGATACAGTGGGCATTTTAATTTACTTGGAGATATTAGGAGAAGTTTCTAAGAGTATGTAATAAAAATTTCTCAGTTTGAATGCCTTATTATTTATAATTTGAATCCAATGACTTGATATTCTCTTGTTGAGTTTAATAACTTAATTATAGACTAATTTCCATTTTTCTTATACATAATTCTCTTAAATATAACTAATTATAGTTTCCATCTTGCTTCCTTGTATTTGTCCTTTGATGTTAAGGCTTTTAAACTATCATCATGGCATGAATACCTTCAAAAGCATCCATCTAAATATGTTTCATTAAAACATCCAGGAATGACAGAGAAAATATTGTCAGCAAATTGCTCTTCAGAAACAAGATAACAAAATAGATAAGAAGGGCTGAAAGTGAAGAATGAGCAGGGAAGCTGTTGTTCAGAAAGGAAGTAACTGTTACAGAGACGAACAACATTCATATGGAGGTTTTGTTTCATGTTTAATCACTGTGGACTATACTTGCCATATTGATAACAATGCTAGACTGTAGTATCTTCAGGTTCCAGGCTACTAACTGTCAGGGTGAAAGCTGTGCCAGAATCACAGCCACTGAAGCAAGCTGGCACTTCACTGGCCCTTGTGCTTGCATCTTTGATGAGGAAACTAGAAGCATGCCCAGGAGTTTGGGTCACAGGCCATGTAAGTGCTCACACTCTGAGCAGCCCTACAGGTGACAGTGGCTCTTACTCCAACAGAGAGAGAAGTATGCATGCAAATGGTGCTTTTTATTTCCAGTCTCAGACATCATGGTCTGATGTCTGAGACTGGAAATAAAACAGAAAGGTCATGAGTGTAGTCTAGATCAGCTGTTGTCCTGCACAAAATGGTTCATTGATTTACATTGGTATTCATTGGTATTTAGGTTCTGTGCTTGCAGAGCCAAGTTAGAATGATGGTGACCTCATCCTAACTCACGGACTTATGGAGCAATCCAACTTTACCCTCATCTGGGATTTAGAGCAAGTGGGGACAGATGAGTTGAGCTGAAACTTCCTTGGTTCAGTATGAGTTCTACCAGAGGCAGAGCTTCCATATGACTTTACATCTCTCTAAAGAACAGCAATAAAAAGTAAAAATAATATTAAATATATTTTTAAAAATAAAGAATACAGAAAAATTAAAAAGACAAAGAATTTGAAGAGGATTTTATCCCAGTCCTCTAAATGAAATCTTCCAGGTTTGGGGGTAATGTGCTAAAGACTATCTTATCAGTGGAGATGTTACTGAGTTCTGATCAGTCAAGAGTCTGCTCAGCATGATGCTCACTTTAGTCAATTTATTCCCTCCCACAGTTTGAAACACACATATGTCAGCCAGTTCACAGGACTAGGAGTACAAAATCAGTTGAAAAATGTCTACAATGGAATGGTGTATCTTGGTGAATCTGGTGAATCTGGAAATATGCCTTATGTCTCAATGTTTCCAGATCTTGCTCAGCAGTGCATTACCCCATAGCAGGGAGGATACTGATGGAATCAAGTGACTTGCTGAATTAGAGTTAATATCCCTACAGACAACACAACATTGGTATAGAGCAGAAGAGGGTAGGGAGACTATTAGACTAATAATGTTGGTATCTGCCATCCTCAGGTGACAGGGTTTGACAGGGTTTGATCGTACCCAAGGTATATGAGGTCACTGACCTGTCATTCATGGCCTGATCCCACTGCTACCATAATTCTCAGCATGCCCACATCCCTAACCTTCTTACTATCCATGAGTAAATCAGTAGAGGTTGCTTCTGCCTCCCTGAATTTTTCCTGTTGCTTTTTTTTCCAGGTCTACAGATTAGCTCAATCTACAGAGAGTGATAGAATAGACTTCTCCTCGAGACCCAGCCTGCATTCAAGAAGAATTCCTAAAACATTAAATGTCATTGTTGGACCCCAAAATCTAGAGTCTCAGGTGGGTGCCCCAAGAACCCAGACTCCAGTCCAGTTAATGCAACAGCACGAGGTTTTTATTGAAGCAAATGTACAGATGGGCTACTCTTGTCCTGAGAGCAAGAGTCGCATCCTACTGTAGTCACATAGGTGCTTTTAAAGGAAAAACCCACAAAAACCACAAGATTACAATTCAGATACAATTTCTTTTCGATTGATTTATGTCTAGAGGCTAATTTCCCAAGATCATGGTCTGATCACAGAGGGGGTACAGTCACGTCCACATGCACATTCTTCCTGAAACCGCAAGGGGAGTATCAGGGTGGGAATGGAGTTTACACAAAGGTCACAGTGGTCCTTCCTGGAACATTTGCAACTATCCCAGTCACAGTTGAGCACATCTCTTAACAGAAATCTTTTTACATTGTTAGATTGTGGCAGGGGTAGTTGAACAATGGCTGAGTCAGCTTGCCCTTGGAACTAGATTTTTAGTTTCTCATTTCCTGGGGCTTGGGGGGTAAGCCTGAAGGGTTAGGGTCTTTAATCATCAGTGTTACTAAAGATTAAAAGTGCTATGAGGTTTTTCTGCATGTAGCAATGACAGTCTATTCCCACCAGGGCTGCTTGTTCTAGCCTGTGATGTTCTCACCACTGAATCCCACAAACAGAGTTCTTGTTCACATTTGAGTTACAGATTTTTTTCCCCACTTTCTACACTGTATTCGTTCAATTTCTTGCTATTCAGCTTTCTTTGCTTTTAAAGATGCTTTGTTTTCATTTACACATAATACCATTTTTGCTTGCATTTACATATGAAAGTGAGCATACCTGTACCCAATGTAGTCAGAAGTCATTAAATCTCTGGAACTGGAGTTACAAAAGGTTGTGGACCATGAGGTGCATTCTAGAAAGTAAACCCAGATCTTCTGCAAGAGCAGTCAGTGCTCTTTACTGTGGAGGCATTGCTCTGGCCCTTTTTAGCTCCTTTTCTAAGAAGTCTAATGGTATTTCTCCCCTTTTCTCTTCAATTTAACTGTCCTTGATTATCCATGGAGTCACAGATCAAAAATATCTAGACATCTATTATCCCCTGAAGTCTCATTAATCTAATGAATTTCGGGAGTCATAAAAAGGTAATCTTATGACATGAAATTTATTAATATAACAATATACAGCAAAAGAGAATAAAATATCTTAGGTTATTAATCTATGAATTAACAGTCTGTTTTGCATTATGGATGGATAGTTGAATGTGCAGGTAGAGATTATCTATCTGTCTGTCTGTTTGTCTATCTATATGTCTTTCTCTCTGTCTATCTATTCACATGTGCACACAAGAAATCCCAGAATCTGAGGTTTCCTAGCTTAAAAAATAGCTGTGTTGTCTCAAGGTTTATTTGTTTTCAATTATATACATCATAGCTATCATGATGGCTACCACATAGTTCTAGCTTTGAAAAAAACTAAGGAATTAATATAGTAAGCATTAACTGAGATGGAAACATTGGAATGAGTAAATGATCATACTATAATCCTCTTGCTCTTATGGGCATAAACATGAAAAGAGAACATATCTGTGTTCATAATATGAACCACCGTAAAAAAAAATTTATATTTTGAGTGTTTCAACTGCATGTTTGTAAGCAAAATGTATGTATGTCTGGTACACTCAGAGGCCAGGATAGGATGCAGAATCCCCTGGAACTGAAATTAAAGATAGCTGGGGGTCATTGTGTGGATACTGAGAATTAAACCCAGGTCATCTTTAAGAGTATCAGCTGCTCTTTACCACTGGGCATTCTCTCCAGCTCCATGAACCACTTTTAAATGTATTTCTTCTCCAATTTACACATACAGTCAATGTAATGCAACTCAAACTCCTTAAATAATTCCTGAAATAGATAAGCTGAGTTTTCCTACAATTCATGTGGAAAGTCAAGGAACATCATAGCAAAGGAAATCAGAAGGCTAGAAAAGTGGTATTATATTTTCTAACTTATTCTCTCTTGTATTAACCTACAGTAATTAAGTCTTTGTGTACTGCTAGTGCACAGATAGACAAGTAGATGGATGGAACACCATAAAGTGACAGGAAATAGAGCTTACCCACACATGATATCTAAAAAAAAAAAAAAACCAAGACAATGAAGTATAGATCTCTGTAGTTTATGAAGCTTTGCTATGGGATACCAATTCTTCATTAATACTACTTCTGGGATCCTATTTAAGACAAACATTTTCTCCCTGTGATTTCATATAAATAAGTCTATATTCTACTTCACACAGTGTGATTAAAAGTCATATGAATGTTTTTCAATACTGTTTGATACTTGTAAGCAGACCAGTGGACATAGGAGCCATTAGAATTCTAAGTGAAGTGCTATAGAGAGCTGAGAGAATCAACACCCTACTAATGGGATTTCAAGTCAGCAAAGAATCATGGTTAGGCAACCTGCTCTTTCTCTGACACATGGGCTCTAGCTTTTTTGAGAAATTCAGAACAACTTTCTGCTGTCAGCTTCTGTAGTTGTAAGTTTTCTGTAGTCCTGCCTGTGCCCACTGCCACTCAGACCCAAATAGACACACAGAGGCTTACATTACTTTCAAACTATATGACCTAATGGCTCAGGCTTCTAGCTAGCTAGCTCTTAAATCTTAAAGTAACCCATTTCTATAAATCCATACTTTGCCACTTGGCCTGTGGCTGACGTGTACTTTACATCTTGCTACCACTGGAAGCGGTTAGCAGCATTTCCTCAATTCTGCCTTTCTCCTTCCTCTTTCTCTAGTTGGAATGTCCCATCTAACCTTATTTTGCCCCACCATTGGCCAAACAGCTTTATTATCAACCAATCAGAGCAACAAACATTCACAACATACAGAATGACATTCCAAGCACTTCCCCTTTTCTGTCTAATCAAAAAGAAAGGTTTTAACTTTAACATAATAAAATTACATATAATAGAACAGTCTTCAAGCAAGAATTATAGGTACAATTGAGTCTATTTGTATTTTGAAAATTAAAGAAAATATTCTATCTATCCTATATTTGTGAGTCTAAAGTTCCATATCTAATTTACCTTTTATCATAACCAAGAAAAATTATAGCAATCTATTCTTCAACTACATCAAAGACCTCAGAAGGATACAATATTACCTAAGTAAACAGGAAGAGCATTGTAAGCAACTTTCAAAATTCTGGAAATGACAGACAGTTGCCTGCCTGGACAGTTATCCAAAGTTTCTCTGCAACATTAGGGCATCCATCTTCAGCCTATAGCCCTAGAGTTTTTTAGTCATTTCTTCTTGTGTCATATAGAATGTTTGGCAGTCTCCTCTGCAAAGCAGGAACATGAAGAATCATTTTGCCTTTCCAAGTTCAGTCATCACCTTCCTGTGGGTTGTGCATGTCCAGTTTATATAAAATATTATCAGCATTCCAAGCAAGAGCAGTTTCTTGCCCAAATGGCTATTTTTGCCAAGAAGAAGATAAACTCCATATGGAGTGCCTTTAGTGTCCATCATCTTCCTTGAAGTAATTGGTGCTTCCAGGAGCAGACATGTCTCATTGTCCAGAAAAGTCTAAGTTTTTAAAAACATTTTCAATGCCATATTATGTAGGTCTTTGAAGTGTTTGAAGATTAACTATCTAATTGAAATATATCTATGTGTACCTAGAAAATTTAACATGACTATAAGTTTGACTATCATAGAATACCAGTTATTAATCTGTATTTCTTAATTATCCATTACAATTTAAATGAGTTATATAAATATAATACCTTAAATGAGAGTAGAAATATATATAGCATAACAAAATCAATTCTAAATTTATATCAATAAACTAAAATCCATAGCAAAGTAAAACATTTCAAACAAGTTGTTGCTCTTAAAAAGTAGATTCAATAATCTACCCTTTCATCCTATCATATCTGTACTATCCCCTTTTCTTCTTTAGAAAGAGATTGCATTTATAATCAACCAGCTTTAAATAAAAATAAACATTTATAAACAATATATTAGGAATTTGGGCATGGTTTTTCATACTACTTCCTCTTGGATAAGGGTGCTAGCAATCTAATGGGGATCCTGAGAAAATTAAGAGTTATGGTCAAGTCCTGACAGGAATAGTCGATGATGTTATATTTTTTGAGCTAGTTGCCTTGAAGTTATTTGGATGTTGGATCATCTGGGCCTCTCAGGGGTTCTTCCTTGGTCAAACCATATTAGCCTGGAAGCAATCCACAGGGTTTCATCTTCTGTGGAAACAAAAACAGAATGTCTTTTCCTAAGTAACATATCCTTAGACATAAACTTTGAAGTCCCGATATCTTTATATATATATATATATATATATATATATATATATATATATATATATATTCACTTAACTCAACAGCTTTTACAATCAAATGTCTTTCTGCAGTTAAAAATCCCAAAGACAATACAATCCAGACTCTCTGAGTGATTTCCATTTTTACGTGACTCATTTTTTAATATTATTTTCCTGTCTCTTTAAAGACTTTATTTTTTTAAAACTATTTTTATAGATCTGTTTATATTCATTTTCTTCTCTATTCCAAGCCTACTTATATTTTTACATAAAATGTAGAACATTTAGAGGTTTATTTCATCTGAATCTGTCTTTTTGTGAATCTATTATCTAAACTGCAGTGTGGCTAGAACAGAAGTTGCAGCCTTGGCTGCTGAATCCACCCATTTCAGCTTCCCAACAAGGCCAGGGTAATTCATCTCCAGCTCTGGGACCCATGCTCTCTGCTGACTCTGGGAGGCTGTGGGTCCATTCCTCTATCCAGCAGCAGGTAACATAGAAACCTTTTTTTTCTGTCTGTTCTAGCAAACACTAAATCTGCCACACAGTGTGTTGCATGGCTTAGAGAAACCTCTGCGTAACTTGGCAGAAATCTGCCATGCAGCTCCAGCCAGCACACTAAAGAAGCGTCCACAACCAGGGGACACTTCACTGTACCTTGGCCTGCCATGAGTGACATGAACTAGGAAGGTGTCCTTAGCTACACTTACAACTTTGCTTAAGCTCTCTCAGGTTTTAGGTGGAAATTCTTGCTATGATATCTGGGTTTTCCTACCATTTAAACACCAGCACTTAGAAATTTATTTTCTATACTTAAATAATGTGTGCTGGAATGTTCACATGAGCTTCTATTGTTATGTATGAGTCCCAACTAGTGATACAACTCAGACTCCTCACAGAGAATGACTGTGTCCTCCATTAATGTAGAAAACACTTTGGTACGCTGTAGTACAGAAGATGAATGGAAAGAAAGATAGTTATGGCAAAGAGAGGATAGTTAAACTCTCTTTATTCTACAAAACTACAACACATTTGTTTTACAAAACCTAATGTCTCTCTGTGAGCTTTGTTAAAAATCATGTGACATATGAGATAATGGTTCCAGTGAGTGACTCATGAGGAGTAACAGCTGTGGCAGCCCAGCCTCTCACTTCTGCTTCCATGAGGTTTATGTTATGGCTTGAATCACTGTGGGAGGAAGCTTATCATACTGCAGACAGTAATAAGTTGCAAAGTCTTCAGACTCTAGGCTGCTGATGGTGAGAGAATAATCTGTCCCAGACCCACTGCCACTGAACCTCGATGGGACCCCATTGTCCAAGTTGGATGCACGGTAGATCAGGCGCTTAGGAGCTTTCCCTGGTTTCTGCTGTAACCAGATTAAATAACTGCTAATGCCCTGACTGGCCCTGCAAGTAATGGTGACTCTGTCACCCAGAGATGCAGACAAGGAGGAGGGAGACTGGGTCATCTGGATGTCACATCTGGCACCTAGGAGTGGAGATATAATAAATATCCACATAGTTAAGCATAATAAGAAAAGACCTTCCCCAAATGCCAGTCAACACTAATCAGAGTGTAACAGTGAAATTCCCATTTTAGTCCTTTTTTACCTAGAAGCCAGAGCAGCAGGAGCCCAAGGAGCTGAGCAGGGGCCCTCATGTCCATGCTGAGTCCTGACTGCAGTGACAACTGTACAGGGTGTGACTGGTATATGAAGAAGTCCTCAAGGCTGTGCAGTGAGTGCATGCAAATCACTGGGAACCAGTTAAGGTGGACACAGCTGCAAGGCTTGCTCATCTCAGTAACTGAGCACAAGTCCTGTGTCCCCAAATGCTGAAGAGCAGACCACATCAAAGGCTGCACTTCTTTTTTAAAGTTTTAAAGTTATAGATGACATTTTGGAGGTTATTTGAAACCTTGTACTGTACCTGGGCTCTATTTTCAATGATATATTTTTAAAATATATTTGTGGTAATATAAACAAATATCTGAATGTCAGGGAATATTCAACAGAGAAGGGATTATTAAATCTTCGAATAATTCAAATAATTTTTATGGGTTAAAAAATACTATGGCTGCGTAGTAGTGGTGCATGACTTTGTTCTCAGCACTTGAGAGGCAAAGGCAAATGGATCTCCAAGATCAAGGCCAGCCTACTCTGAAGTGAGTTCCAGAATAGCCAGAGCTATGTAATGAAACACCATCTCAAAAAACCAAACCAAAAAAAAAAAAGTACTCTCCTTGAGAAGTGTTTGTGTGTTTGGGGTAATCATTTTTTAAATTAAAAGAATAATTTACAAAAACCATTTTAATGAATTGAAAGGTAAAATTTAGCAGACTTAGCCATGCTCACTGCAGCACAAAGAGAGACATACACAGTATGTGTACATATAACACTGACTATAGCTGGAAGTGTTCCTGTGTTGTCATACCTGGCCCTGAGGTTCTGCAGTTGCTTAGAAAATAATCATTCAGAGGCTTATATTAATTATCAACTTATGGCCTATGGCAGGCTTCTTGTTGGCTAACTCTTAAAACTTAACCCATAACTATTAATCTATGTATCACCATATGTTCTGCGGCTTTACATGTGTCCCATTACATGTCGTTCTAAGTGCAATATACTCTTAAGTTTAAAATAGTTTATCTTCCTGAAATAAAGAAGACAGTTCATCTGTACCATTTTAGTGAACTCAAAATGCATTTTGAAAGCTTTAGTAATGATTATTCTAGAAGAAGTTGAAGAAATGTACTGCTTGAACAGAGGTAATGCCATGCACTATCAAAATGTGTCACTCACAGTTCCACTATCATTTGAAAGTATACCTTTCATAACCAGAGACTAAACTGAACACATTTTCCCATGTTAGTAAATCTGATCTTGGGCTGTTTTGAAGCATTGTGCTACTATTTCCCACAATTGATGAGCACAAATCATCAACAAGTACTACCTGGCACAATTACCTTAACCAAAAACACTGCCTCTCATTACATGACCATGCTCTTCACTATAAACGTAGCATTCTTAGCTTTTATTCAGTGACTGGCAACCAATCTAGACCATGGTAACAGCTTCTCTGCATATCCAGAGACAAAGCCTCAGTCTCTAACAAGTGAGTACAGGTATCTTTAGTAATATATTGGAATCTCATATTTGAAGAAACACTTGTTCGTGAATTATCTCACATCTATGTCTTTGCTTTGTATGTGCTAGTGTTCTTCATTTTCAAGGGAAGTAGCACCAGTCTAGACTTCCAAAGCCTTGTCGTAGACCCTGGAGATTCTGGAGTCTTCCATTATTTATCAACTGGAGGACAGAAAGTGGTACTGCAGCCTAGATTTGATCATGCTGATTTCCTAGAATCCTGGTCTTCAATCCTATGGGTTAGAAAACCCTCCCTACCGTGAGTCAGTTTCTTCAAAATCCCCCTCCCATGAATCGATCGAGAATAGCATGCACCAGCCTTAAGGCTGGATTAAGACTGTGTGTGGTATACCAGCTTTCCTCTTTCCTTGTATTGCTGTTCACATATTCTTATCATAACTGTGCTCCTCTGAGTTCTATGAATCTTACAAAACAGTTCTGCCTGCTCACATGACAGCCCCCAGAATCTGGGGTGATCATAATTCAGGACATTCTTAATAGAAGAAGAATGCTTCCATAAGTCACCTGAAACATTCCAGAAACATTTTGTCATGGATGATGTCTGGATGAGTGTTTGCAGAATTTTAAATATCTGATTAAACACATACTAACATGATTTGCCAAGCAGCAAAAAAACTTGACTAAAAGCAAAACAATAACAAAGATCAGAAGGAAATACCATTGTAAAGAATGACAGAGGTCAGTGCTTTGGGATGTTCTGTATGTCCTGTGGGAGCTCGTTCTCAGGTTCCTCATGGCTTTACCCAGCAGGTCCGCATAGAGGATGATTAGGAACACGAGCCTGAGTGCAGGTGTTTGAGATGGTCTGCACTTGGCTGTGCTGTGGGATGGTCTGTATGTCAAGTTGCTCTGATTGGTCAATAAATAAAACACTGATTGGCCTGTGGCTAGGCAGGAAGTATAGGCAGGACTAACAGAGAGAAGAAATAAAAGACCAGGAAGGCAGAAGGAGTCACTGCCAGCCACCACCCTGACAAGCAGCATGAAAAGATGCCGGTAAGCCACGAGCCATGTGGCAAGGTATAGATTTGTAGAAATGGATTAATTTAAGCTATAAAAACAGTTAGCGAGAAGCCTGCCACATCCATACAGTTTGTAAGCAATATAGGTCTCTGTGTTTACTTGGTTGGTCTGAGCGGCTGTGGGACTGGTGGGTGACAAGGATTTGTCCTGACTGTGGGCAAGGCAGGAAAACTCTAGCTACAGGTCAGTGATGGAGGGGCAATCCATAAGGGACAAGTTATGATTTCAAGCTTTCTTTTGTGGGACTCAAGAAAATGAGGAACTGGATTGCTAAGGGGGGTTTCTTGTGTGGTTCACTGTTTTTTGTTTTGTTTTGTTTTGTTTTAGGAAGATAAATCTAGTACTACATCATTGTATAGTGGAAGACATTATAGGTAACACAATCTATGTTTTATTTTTTATTATTTATTTTACAACCCAAGCACAGTTTCCTCTCTCTCTTTTCCCCCAAGCTCCCCCATCATCTGCCACCTCTTCCTTGCCTTCACCATTTCTATTCAGAAAAGGGCAAACCTCCCATGGATGTTGACAAAACATGGCATCTTGAGCTGTAGTAAAACTAAATACCTGCATTGCACCAAGGCTGTGAAGGGTAACCCAGTATGAGAAACAGGGTCTCAAAAGTCACCCAAAGTCAGAAACAGCCTCTGCTCATACTATTAAGAGTTCCACAAGAAGCTGTAACTATGCAGAGGGTCTATATCAGTCCATGCAGGCCCCCTGGTTGCTGGTTCAGTCTCTGTGAGTTCCTATGAGCATAGGCTAATTGATTCTGTGGGGATTTCTTGTGATGACCTTGACCCCTCTGGCTATTACAATAATTCCTTTCTCTCTTCAGCAGGATTCCCCAAGCTTGCCCTAATATTTGATAGTGGGTCTCTGCATCTGTTTCCACTAATTGCTGGATGAAGCCTCTTTGATGACTATTGGTCTAGGCACCAATCTAAGAGTATAGCAGAATATCCTTACGCATCATTACATTGACATTTTTTCTCCATTTGTGTTTGATCCTATCCTAGGTATCTTGGCTATTTAGCCTCTTGGTCCTGGTGCTCCAGGCAGTATCAGGGGTAGGCTCACTCTTGTGACTTGGGTCTCAGCCTGGACCAGTCATTGATTGGCCCCTCCAACAATCTCTATCATCCCTTACTCTACCACATTCCATTGGCAGCACAGACTGTAGGTCAAAAGTTATGTGGCTGGGTAGGTGTTCCAATCTGTCTACTGGTAGTCTTGCCTGGTCACAGGAGGTGGCCAATTCAGGCTAAGTATCCACTTTTGCTAGCAGTCTTAGTTTGGGTCATTTTTGTAGATTCCTGAGAATTTCCTTGGTACCATGTTTCTACCTGACCCTAAAATAACCCCCTTTGCTGTTGTCTCTTTTGGTACTCTCCCCTGACCCCACACTCACCTTATCCGTCATGTTCCCATCCCCACCTACCACCAGTCCACCCATAAGATCTCTTCTACTTCCCCTTACCAGGAAAATCCACGATTCCCTCCATGGAGTCTCCTTGCTAAATAGTCTCTATGGGCCTGTGAATTTTTACCACAGCTACCATTTACCTTACAGCAAATATTCATTATAAGTGAGTGCATATCATGTTTGTCTTTCTGCATCTGGATTACCTCACTTGGGATGATTTTTTTCCTAGTTCCATCCATTTGCCTGCAATTTTCATGAAGTCATGGTTTTTAACAGCTGAGTAATAATACTCCATTATGCAAATGTGCCATATTTTCTTTATCCATTCCTCAGTTGAGGGACATCTAGGCTGTTTTAAGTTTTAGGATCTTATGAATAAAGCTGCTATGGATATAATTGAGCAAGTGTCTTTGTGGAAGATTGAGTCTCCTTTGGGTATGTGCCCAAGAGTAGTTCAGCTGGGTCTTGAAGTAAGTCGACTCCAAATTTCTGCAAAACCACCACATGATTACCAAAGTGGCTGTACAACTTTGTTTCCACCAGCAATGAAGGAGTGTTCACTTTGCTCCACATCCTCTCCAGCACAAGCTGTCACATGTATTTTTGATCTTAGCCATTCTGATAGGACTCGTGTGTAATCTCAGAATTACTTTGATTTGCATTTCCCTGATGGCTAAGGATATGAAATATCTCCCTAAGGGTTTCTCCAGCATTTGAGAGTCTTCTGTTAAGGATTCTATGTTTAGGTCTGTACTCCATTTTTGTAATTGGATTATTTGGTTTATTGATATCTAGTTTCTTGAGTTCTTTATATCATTTAAAATAAGCCCTCTGTCAGATTGGGAAGGGTGAAAATCTTTACCCATTCTGTACATGACCATTCTGTCCTATTAATAATGTTCTTCACCTTACAGAGGCCTTTCATTTTCATGAGATCCCATTTATTAATTGTCCATTATTATGTCTGTACTATTGGTGTTCTATTCAGGAAGTTGTCTGCTGTACCAAATTGTTGAAGGCCATTTCTCAATTTTTCTTCTATCAGGTTTAGTGTATCTGGATTTATATTGAGGTTCTTGATCCACTTGGACTTGAGTTTTGTGTAGGGTGATAGATATGGATCTATTTGCATTCTTCTACATACCAACATCCAGTTAGACCAGCACCATTTGTTGAAGATGCTTTATTTTTTTCTATTGTATAATTTTGGCTTCTTTGTTGAAAATCAGGTGTCCATAGGTGTGCTGTTTTATGTCTGGGTCTTTGATTCCATTCCTTAGTCCACCTGTCTATTGATGACAATACTGTGTGGGCCCGGTAGTGGTGGCACACACCTTTAATCCCAGCACTCGGAAGGTAGAGGCAGGTGGATCTCTGTGAGTTCAAGGCCAGCCTGGGCTACAGAGTGAGTTCCAGGAAAGGCACAAAGCTACACAGAGAAACTCTGTCTCAAAAAAACAAAAACAAAAAAATACCATGTGATTCTTATTAGTGTAGCTCTGTAGTAGAGCTTGAAATCAGGGGTGGTGATACCTCCAAAAGTAGGTTTATTTTATAGGATTGTTTTAGTTATCCTGGGCTTTTTGTTTTTTCCACAAGTTGAATATTGTTCTTTCAAAGTCTGTAAATTATTGTGTTGGGATTTTAATAGGGATTGCATTGAATATGTAGATCACTTTTGGTAAGATGACCATTATTACTATGTTAATGCTACCAAACCATGAGCTTTGGAGATCTTTCTATCATCATTTCCAATTTCGTTCTTCAAAGAATTGAAGTTCTTTTCACACACGTCTTTCACTTGGTTGGTTAGAGTTACCTCAAGACATTTTATATTATTTGAGCCTATTGTCAAGGGTGTTGACTCTCTGGATCTTTGTCATCCCATTTATCATTTATATATAGGGGGGTTACTGTTTTTTTTTTGTTTTGTTTTGTTTTTTTTTGTTTTTTTTTTTTTTTTAGTTAATCTTGTATCCAGCCACTTGACAAAAGTTGTTTATTGGTTGTAAGTGTTCCCTCACAGAACTTTTGGGGTCACTTATGTTCACACTAACCCTCAACAGGATATGTATATCCCTTCTTGAGACTCAAGAGACATCTCCAACAAGATGTAGGAAGAATGAAAGAACAAAAGGAGAGTAAGGAACTCTGAAACAGAGGGTTCTGGACACGATCATTGTACTTGTGAACTCACTGTTGTGGTTCCCTGCACAAGAGTAAATCATCAACATTTTATCATGAATGGAGGAGAGACTGACGAGTTTCTAATCTTCACTAACAGACTGTTAACAGTTAATGGCTCTGGGAAAGGCTGTGCCCATCTCCTCAGTGTTGTAGCCATTATTGCTGTTAGCCGTTAACAAGCTGCTCAGTTCCAGTACATAAGACCCAGCTCATGTTCATGCAAGCAAAGAAAATTGACTCAATGACTTAAAAAATCATTACAGATGGAGGAGTTTGTTGAGAATAAGAGTTCCAGTGTTATAGAGAAGAAGATATTTGAGAGTAGAAATAAAAATATAAAATAATCATTATGTTTTTAATCTCCAAAGTATATAATGAATTTAAAAAAACAAAATTTAAAATGAACAACACAGGCAGTATATGGGACACCATTGAATATATAGAAACTTATATTGTTAATTTTATGGAAAGAAGAGAGAAAAGTGAAGATACAGAAAACATAGATAATGAAGTTCTTTCTGAACATGCAGGTCCTGGAAGCTCAAAGACTCTCAAATGAATTCAATGCAAAACACCTGTCCAAAATACCAAATCTCAGGGAAAGAGAGGGGCGGGGGGCTAAGTTACACTGAAGGAATCCTACTAGACTGACACGAATTTCTTAATGAGAATATAGCATATAAGAGATAATTGGGTAATACAGCCAAAGTTCTAGCAAAAAACAACAGCAAAATTTCCCTGCCCCCAAAAAAATACAATTAACAGAAAACTTCAGAAATGAAAGAAAAATAGGCACTCTCTGGAAACTAAAGAAAGGTAATTTAACCTGAAAATGGGTTTACATTAAATTCACCAAATTTACACAACTATAGAAGAAAGAAGTTAATACTTTATCAATACATAAAACATCAAACCAAACAAATTGGAACAATGGAAGGAAAACATTAAAAACAACCAGAAAATTCTAGCATGGATCTGTTCCTGCCCATGATTAACTGTGTATGTACTTGGAATAAAACAGTCAAAAAGGTAACAGCTGGAAGAAGATAAAAAGAACTATTTGTTCATCAGAAAAGAAACACTTCATGAGTAATATAGTCTGAACATGGGGAGCCAATGAACATACTTTACACAAAGAGAAAACAAAGGAAAGGAGAATATACAATATTTATATTAATAAAATGGAACTTAAGTCAAAGGCACAAAATATGACAAATGAAGTAATTATATAGTAAAGGGCAAAGTTTAACAAGGGAATCTCTCTCAATTTCCTATCTATTTTACAGGATAGTTTTGAGTGATGAAGGCAGACAAGGGCTATTCGATCAGGATGGGTTTTCACTCAGCCTTAGCACAGTTGTTCAGGGTTGCTGAGAATGCATGAGTCACCATTCTTTCAAGACAATTTCATTGTTACTGCAACTAAAGAGAACTGAGTTGTGTGACCCTTGGGGTGTAACCAAGCCAGGCACTCATGCTCCAAATCCCTCAGCTGAAAGCAATAATCTCGAGTTCCTCAGCAGCTCCCTCTCTCACACAGACAAGTAACATATTTGGCAGCTAGGCCACCCCAAGCAATGATGTTTTTGGTTGGGGCCTGCATCACTGTGGGAGAAAGATATGAACATTGCATGCAGTAATATACTTCATTTTGAGGTGGCAGTTTGTGGAGATGGATCAGTCATCACAGGATGCCAACTGAGCTTTTATCTCTGACTAGCAAGAGTGGGTCCTCCCTAGAGAGCAATAAGCAAAAGTCTGTGTTAGTGTTTCAGTATAGATAGAGGAAAGAGTAATGCAGGCTTCTCATGATTGCAAAAGTCATATAACATATCTTCTATGTCTGGATGACAATAATAAAATAAAATGTAGTACTTAATATGAAAAAATATAATAAAATCTGTCAATCTGTCCAATACTAGACACTTAATAAGTGCTGAATTACCGAAACACTGGGAGTGAAAATTAAGACTTGTATGCACCCATTCCCTATTAGTTAAATAATTATTCTTTTGCTCCACTTTCATTAATTTTGCAGATAAATACCTCTTTTTATGAATGATAAATGTAGAAGTTAGGAGTTAACTTTCCTGAGGTTTATTACATGTGTCTCTGTAGAAACATAAACTTAAAATAATATAATAGGAAGGCATATCTTAAATGTTTATCATGAAAATGTAAAAGTGATTGATAGTAAAAATAATTGTCACTGGGTGGTGATAGTGTATGCCCCTAATCCCAGCACTGGAGAGGCAGAGGCTGGCAGTTTCTATGACTTCCAGGCCAGCCTATTTCTGGGCAGCCAGGATTATTACACATGGAAAATATGGAAAAAGTTATTATTTGTGATGGCATAATTGCAACAGAGGTCTGTATTCCCAATACATAGACTGTAGTTCATCAAATAGCAATGAGTACATGAATAGGGAACTATGAATTAATTTTCCTGCTCCTGGTGCTGAACAAATAATCATAAGAAAGTAACCATAAATGTAAAAAACATTCTTTCTTTCTGTGTAATGTCTTTTTCTATATGCTGTGAATGTATGTTGCTCTGATTGGTTGATAAATAAAGCTGCATTGTCTTATGACAGGGCAGGGAGGAACCAGTGAGGGACAAAGGAGAGGAAGGAGACATTGTGAGCCGCTGCCAGGAGAAGCAAGATGTAAAGTACAGGTAATGCCACAAGCCACGTGGCAAAGTATAGATTTATAGGAATGGGTTGATTTAAGATGTAAGAGCTAGCTAGTGAGAAGCCTGAACCATTAGGCCACATAGTTTGAGAAGAATATAAGCCTCTGTGTGTTTATTTGGGACCAAGCAGCTATTGGATACAGGTGGGAAAGATTCGTCCTGACCACAGGGCACAGCCCAGGCAGGAGAGGAAAATTTCTGACTACACAAGAAATGATTTTCCATTGATTAAGGTATGAAAAGGATATGTATTCATTCTTTCAGTTCTTGAACAAGATACACATTTTTTTTCTTATTAGCTACCTGCCTTCTTTTATATATTTTCTTGTGAAGGGACTATTTCTGAGGACACAAGTTTTCATTATTTCAGTGTCCTTTATCCATTTTGTTCACTAGTTTATCCAAATTGCTTCATTTACAAGTCCTATCATAGGTTCTATGTTCTAAGTCATAGATGTTGCTAAAATTTATTCTTATTAAAAAAGAGTAACAAAGACTACAACATTGTGCCCACCTTTAGCCGAATTGAAAAAACTTTAGTGTGTTGGGGCTTCATCCCAAAAACATTTCCAAAGGAAAGATTTTCATCATGAAAACTAACAAATACAATAAACATAAGTGACAGTTCTTCCATATAAGTAGATTTCAATCTATTGACAAAATAATCATTAAAATGAAAGTAAAAGTGTATCTTTCAGAATGAACACAATAATTCCTAAACTTAAAAAGAACCCTTTAAATAACTCAGTGAATCTAAACTAAAAATAAAACAAATTGAGATAAAAATAATATGTTACACATACACACAGTGATATTTTTCTCTTGGGACAAACAACACATTTGAAAGTTGGGCCACACCAAGCAAGAAAAAAGTTTGTTGGTGTCTGTGTCACTGTGGGTAGAATATGTATAGTGTGCATGCAGTAATAAACTCAAGCATTCTCTGTCTCTGATCTGCTAATTTTCAATGTGAAAAATGATGCAGTACCAATGAATCAGTCAGGAACTATATATTCCTTGTTAGAAGCCTCATAGATAAGGAGATAGAATGACTGTCCCATCTTCTACTATCACTTCAAATCAGCAATATTTAAGATTATCTTCACCTTATGTATTTCAAGTGAGAACTTCACATGTTGTGGATAAAATTTTGTCTGTATAACCAATACATTAAAAAAAAAAACATGTGAAAACATCATTCTAAAGAGGTTCTCATGATATTTTGGACCAGGCCATTCAATTCCATCTGTGTCAAAGTCTTCCCAGTATCACAGATACTGTCTCATCTGACATCTCACTTTCACAGATCTAAACCTCACACATTTGCATCCTAGAGGACAAGACCTTCCATTTCATATGTGGACAGTAAAGACTTGAACAGCAGGTACCCTAGAGCTCATTCTCCTTCTATTCTCCTACTGTATCCCCTTTCTCTCCTTACCAGGAATTCATAGGAACTGAAGAGGGTACTTCATTGTGAGAATATGAACTTAGGAAACTGAAGAATCAAGGCAAGATTATTGATGAATTTTTATCTCTGGCTAGCAATGGAAGTTCCTCACTGTGGAACAATATGCAAATATCATCATGGTTGCAACAGTTTAGAAAGGAAAAATTATTTGGGATTCTTATGTTCGGAAAGTCACACAGGAACCTCAGACCTTCGCCACTCTCTCTGTTACCCAGGACCCACTTCTCAGGGTCACCCTTAGCTCTGTAAAAGAACAACAGCTACAGCTTTCCATGCCCCTGTGCACACCTCCAGATACCACAAACCAACCAACACCAGCTGCAGCTTCCTATCCACCCTGTGCACTCCTCCTATGGATCCCACAGATCACACCCCACTGTCCTTTCCTTCTGGTCTCATCTCTGTGTCTCAGCCACCAAATTGGACAGACACCCCATACTTGACCACAGGCAAGCCACCCAGCAGACCATTAGGCTGCCTGCAAACCTTCCCCACTCTCTATTACCTCAGACCCAATTCTCAGGGTCTACCCTAGCTCTATCAAAGGACACCACAAGAAACTTCCCCTCCTCCATGCCTTCTTTGAATCCCTTACAACAACTTCCCCTGAAATCCTCTTCCTTTAGCCTCCAAAACCAGCAAGTATCCCCACTGCTCCCCTCTGCACCTTGAAAACACAAGCCTAGCAGGCTAGTAAAACAGGCAGCACTCAGTAAACACACTCTCTGAAAATCCAGAAAGGAAACAGAAACCAAGGAAAACTCCAACTCAGACAAGACAAACCCCAAAACCAGCATCTAGACATATAATCACCCCAAACCCAGATGCCAGGATGCCAGCGATAGAACACAATCAATACCAGCCAGGGAACTTTGTCAACACCAGAGAACAGCTTCCCTACAACAGCAGGCTCTGAATAGTCAACATAGCTGACACAAAAGATAAACACTTGAAAACCAACTACAGGAAGAAATTAATAAGTCTCTCAAGGAAAACATAAACAAATAATTCAAGGAAATTAATAAATCTCCTAAGTAAAACCAAGAACAAATAAACAATAGAAGGAAAAGAATAAAACTGTTTAAGACAAGAAAGTGGGAATAGAAGCAATAAACAAACTGATTAAGTCCTGGAAATGAAATATTTAGGAATTAAAACAGGAACTACAGAGGCAACTTTTACCAACAGAATATAAGAGATGGAGGAGAGAAGCTCAAAAATGGAGATACAATAGAAGAAGTAGATACATGAATAAAAGAAAATATTACATCTGAAAAGTTCCTGAGAGGACTGTGTATCTTCTTTTATGGAAACAAATGAATCTCCATGAGCTTTAATAGAAATCCTGTGACCTGTGAGAAACAGTTTCATGAGTGACTCATGAGGAGGACCTGTTGGAGCAGCCCAGACTCTCACTTCTGCTTCCATGAGTTTATGTTATGACTTGTATCACTGTGGGAGGAAACTGAGCATACTGTTGACAGTAATAAGTTGCAAAGTCTTCAGACTCCAGGTTGCTGATGGTGAGAGAGTAATCTGTCCCAGACCCACTGCCACTGAACCTCGATGGGACCCCATTGTCCAAGTTGGATGCACCGTAAATCAGGCGCTTAGGAGATTTACCTGGTTTCTGCTGTAACCAGATTAAATAACTGCTAATGCCCTGACTGGCCCTGCAAGTGATGGTGACCCTGTCACCCAGAGATGCAGACAAGGAGGATGGAGACTGGGTCATCTGGATGTCACATCTGGCACCTAGGAATGAAGACATAATAAGTACTCACATAGGTAAGCATGGTAAGAAAGGACTGCTCCCAAATGCCAGTCGACACTAATCACAGTGTGACAGTGAAATTCCCATTATAGTGACTTTTTACCTGGAAGCCAGAGCAGCAGGAGCCCAAAAAGCTGAGCAAGGGCCCTCATGTCCATGCTGAGTCCTGACTGAAGTGACAACTGTACAGGATGTGACTGGTATATGAAGAAGTCCTCAAGGCTGTACAGTGAGTGCATGCAAATCACTGGGAACCAGTTAGGATGGGCACAGCTGCAAGACTTGCTCATCTCAGCAACTTGGCAAAAGCCCATGGTTCCTAGATACCCAAGGTCAGACCATTTGCATGCCTCCAAAGACTGCATTTCCTTCTCAAGTTACCTGACATTCCTAATGTATTTAAGCTCCACTTTGAAAAATAAAATGCAAAGATATTTTGGGGGTAATATAGACAAATATCCTGCTATAAGGGAATATACAACAAAGAAGGGACTATTAGATCTTTAATTCACTCAAATATTTCTGATCTGTTAAAAATAATGTGTTTTTCTTGTGGAGTATTTATGAGTTTGGAGTAGTCATTGTTTAAATTGAAAGGATAATTTGTCAGGACCATTTCAATGATTTATAAAAAGTAAGATTTTATAGTGTTAACCATGCCTACTATGGTACAAAGAAGAATTACACAGTAGGTGCACATATAATGACTTGATCCCACAACATATGTCACTTGGGGTTCCAATCCCTTATGAAAATGGAGGTACTTTCATACTCAGTAAATGGGTTTTATTTTTTTTCTCAGTTTTGGATCCTCCATATATGCTCTTTTCTACCATTTGTTTCTATTTCCCATAATTCCTAATCATAAAGGGTTGACTAGAGAGGACAGACTTGGATATTATAACAGAAAACATTACTACTCAATATTTGGCTCTGCTGTGTATTACAAACGATATTTTCACTTTCTCTTTTGAGCAGTAACTGGAGACATTATCCTAATCTAGGTAACAGCCTCACTGTCTGCATGTGTGTCTCTGTCTGCAAACAAACTGAGCAGCAGAAATGTTTGCTCATCCTTATTAGAAATATTTGAATACCATGGATCACGTATCTATGTCCTTGCCTTGGCCATACAGCCTTATTTGTCATCAGAAGTAGAATCTATTGAGTCTTCAGTACCCTTGTCCTGGAGCCTGGGAATCCAGAGGGCCTTTTAGAAACGTAACTGTGAAAGGCCAGACAGTGTGGTAGCCTGAGCCTGACCCTGCTGATTTTCCACCATCTAGTGGTGAGTGATAGGTGTGAACAAACACCTATGATTAAAGCAGCTTCTTCAGGATACAAGACACCCTCCCCATTGGGACTATGACATAATAGCTTTTTCTGGACTAGTAGAAATGTGGATGTCTCTGTCTCTTCACTCTCTTTCTGCTGATATCTAACTGCTGTACCTCTGCCTCTCTGTGATCTTCGAGGTGTGGAAGACGGTTCCGCCTTCTCACATAATAGCCCCAGGATCTGGAGGAAGCCTCATTCAGTACACTTCAGTGGATGATAAGATGAGGATGGCAGTTCCTCTCAAACTCAAACATCAAACAAATCATTATTTTATAGGGCATCTGGGATCTGAGTTCTTACCACACTTGCTTTAATGCTATGTGTAAATATAAAGGGAATTCCAGAAACATTCAACTTCCCTTTACCAATGGCCTTTAGATTGGATTCAGTAGTAAGTTTGTTTCTGGATAATAACTTCCTAAGAAAATGTGTATTGATGGTATAGGTGTGAGCATAGATGCCTTCTTAAAATAAATCCAACAACTTCTCAGTAATCCCAAAATCATACATACTGAATAAAAACCTGTAGACCTTGAGATTTGAGTGTCTTCTTCCTCTGTTACTTAATAAATAGTCCTGATTTTTATTACTTCCAAAATGTCAGGGTTTAAGGAGATGATTAGTTTTAAGGAGATGATTAGTAGATTATTAGTTGGGGGATAATGGATCTCACTGAACATTTCCATAACTATCCAAGTTTAGTTTCTTTAACTTAGAAATTGAATGTTAACATGTCTAAATGACTTGGCAAATGTGTTTGGGTTGTGATTTTGAGATAGTATGAACATCCTGAAGTACATAGGTGAGATCAGTATAATTAATATATTGTTCTAGTAGAGAGAGATGAGGTTGAGCTATACAGAGTGATTGTAATTATGGAAAGGATGGAAGGTAGTGCCCATTGTTCAGGGAATGCGGCGGTTTGTTGGAAGAATAAATATTAGCATTATATTCTAGGCCCTGGAATCTACAGGAATCTCATACTTATCCTGGAGTTTAATTGCTTCCACAGATGGTTCAAAGCTCTTCTACCATCGTGATCTCTGTTACAATTGGGGGAATTTAAGTGTTCACATAGATTCTGGCCCAGGCAGATGAAATCTACTAGGAAAAGCCTCTGACTGAGTTTTAGAGGAGCATGAGCTTCTTTCACTGAGTAGACACATTCTAAGCCCTGAAAAAAAAAAGGATTTCTATTAAGAAATGCTTTTTTATATTAATATAATTCTTTATTGATTTCTAGGGGATTTCACATCATGCACTATGGGGGAACAGCCCCACCTTTGATAGGGTTCCTATGAGGAAAGAGGAATAAGAAATATTAGGTAGAATGATAGGCCTAACTGACAAGAGGAAAGACAGAAACACAGGACCTGAATAATACCCACCAGTTCAGAACTTTATTCAAAAGGGATTTTTATAGCAATGTCAAGGGGTGAGGCAAAAGACATCCCCCTGCTAGATTCAGCCAAATGTGGACCCTTCCAAACACATGGTACTCAGGCCCGTGGTCCAATAATCCTCATGCAGTCCTACTGGGTAAAGCAAGTGCAGATCTCACTAGGAAACATCTGTGGGCTCCCACAATGCACCTCAATCCTGTTCACCTCCCAGTTCCTCCATATCCTCCCCTCTGTGGTGATATTTTATTTTACTTGTTAACAAATAAAATTTGTCTGAAAATCAGAGGACAGAGCCAGCCACTAGATTAAACATAGAGGCCAGGTAGTGGTGGCACACACCTTTAATCCTAGCACTCAGGAGGCAGAGGCAGAGGCAGAGATTCATCTGGATCTCTGAGAGTTCAAGGCCACCCTAAACTACATGAGATGAATCAAGTCTAAAAGAAATAGTAGCACATACCTTTAATCCCAGTACTTGAGAACTCACGCCTTTGTTACTAGTGTTTGGGAAGCACACATACCATTAATCCCAGCACTAGAAAGGTTG
The DNA here is from genome assembly GCF_049852395.1 of Peromyscus maniculatus bairdii. Taxonomy (NCBI): domain Eukaryota; kingdom Metazoa; phylum Chordata; class Mammalia; order Rodentia; family Cricetidae; genus Peromyscus; species Peromyscus maniculatus. Next base: position 88,759,421 of record NC_134854.1, on the reverse strand, counting down.
AGACAGGAAGTGATATGGCTGGGCAGAGAAAGGCATATAAGGAAAAGGAACTTGAGGCCTTTCAGCTGAAGACTCAGAGGCATTCAGTCAGAGGATTCGTGGAGTTGGCGAGGTGAGAAGTAGTTGTGGCTTGTTCCTTAGCCTCTCTGATCTTTCAGGATTTACCCGAATATCTGGCTCCAGGGTTTTATTATAAGAAAATTTTGATTTTTGTGCCATACTCCTCACCCCTGCACCACTACCCAAAAGAACAATTATTGGAAAACAAAAAACCACCCCACTCCTCCATTTTTCCTGTCTCTGTGACAGCATTGGGAGCTGTGATATGTCAAGCAGTATGCTCTTTGGTCCAATCAGCCCCACCCACAAATATTCATTGATTTCACTGGTTCAAGACATCTGAGACACCATCATCACTGGACCCTCACCAAAACTCCTTTCAGATATCCTGCTGTTGCCCCGAGTCATAGAAATCCTGCCTCTCTCTTTCTGCAGGACCAGTCCCTTCATGCTCTTCAGTAGGTTATAGATGGGGTCGATGTTAGAGTGGGCCAACCCAAGACCTAGGATGTGGGTCAGGGTGGTAGCTGAGCTGGGCAGTCCTAGTCACAGGGACTGCCCCCCTCAGGCAAGCGGTGGAGCCAGCTCTCCTCACCTATGCCATCAGGACCAACTCTCCCACACCTGTGGTGAGGAGTGGGGCCATCTCTCCTGCTGCAGTGTCCAGCAAGGGCTGAGCCAACTTTTCCAGTGCAAATGAGAGGCAGGGCTTCTCATCATGGTACTGCTAAGATTTCACCATGCATGGTTCCTATGAGCCCCTGTGGTGACACAGGCAATGGCCATCAATAAAGATCCCAGCTGCAGAAGGAACATGGACCAGACATGGCCCTGAGCAGCAGATAGGGGCCCAGATATCACCATGGCTCAGGTGGCGATACAGGCCATCCAGATTAGTATGACCCCAGCAGCAGCAAGGTCCTCAGACACCAACATGGTATCAGGTGGCTGACCTGACCTTGAGCATTTGCACAATCCTAAGTGGTAACAGGAGCCACAGACATCAACTCAGACCCTGGCTAAAATGGCCATGGACTCAGGCATGGCCCTCAGCAGCAACCTAGCCCAGACAAAAGCATGGTCCTGGGTGGCAGCCCAGCCCTCAGATGCCACATGGCCACAGATTATAGCCTAGGCCTTGGGCATCCTTCTAGCCTTTGGTGGCAATATGGGGAATGAATGTCAACACAAATGCCAGCTATAGTAGGACCATGGACCCAGACAAGGTCCTTGGCGTCAGCCCAGGCCTAGATGCCATTATGGCCTCAGGTAGCGATGCAGGACACTCAGATCAGCATGACCCCAGTGGCAGTATCATCTACAGACATGAACATGGCCCCAGATGCTGGCCCAAACCTCAGGCAGCATCATGACCTTCAATAGTATCAGAAGCTAAGGATATCAAGAGAGACCCTGGCTGCAGTATGGCTACATACCCAGACATGGCCCTCAGCTCCAGCCTGGTCCCAGATGTCACTGTGGCACCTGGAGGTAGTGCAGGACACTCAGATCTGTATGGACCCAGCTGCAGCGTGACTCTCAGACCTCCACCTGGCCTCAGGTGACAGTGTAGACCCCAGGTATTTGCATGACCTTTGGTGATAACAGGAGCTATGTACATCAACACAGTCCCTGACTGTGGCAGGACCACAGACCTAACTATGACCCTAAACTAAAGTCTGGGTTCAGATGCCACCATAGCCCCAAGGGGGCAGCATAGGTCACTCTGTTCAGCATGGCCCCATTAGCACCTTGGCTTTCAGACATCAACATAGACTCAGTTGGCTGATCAGACCCTGGACATCTGCACAGACTTCAGTAGTTACTGAAGTCATGGACATTAACACAGACCTTGGCTGCTGTAGAGTCATGGACCCAGACATGACCCTTGACAGCAGCTCAGACCTGGACGTCATCGTGTCCCCTGGTGGCAGCACAAGTCACTAAAATCATCATGGTCCCAGTGGTGTCATAGCCCTTGGACACCAAAATGGCCAAAGGTGGGAGCCCAGACCCCAAGCATCCTTGTGGTCTATGGTGGCAATATGGGGAATGGATGTCAACACAGATCCCAGCTGCGGTAGGACCACAGACACAGGCATGGCCCTATGCAGTTTCCCAGGCCCAGACAAAACCCTGGCCCCGGGTGTCAAGCAGGCCACCCACTTCAACCTGCTCCTTACCACATTTGGTTCTTTAGATCTGTCTCTTTCCACAGCACATGAAAGTTTCTCTTTCTCTCTCATTTCTCCATCATATATTTGCTCAAAATAATGACACCTCCCCACCCAGCACCACAAGGCAGACCTGTGGATGCCTTCAACAAGCCATGACTGTGAGGACCCAGGCTGGTCCCGAGTGTCTTTCACCTACCTGAGCTGCTTGGCATCAGAGCAGCAAGTGGAAGCCTTCAGCCAGCCTAGAACTGTTGAGAAATTCTTTGTCGTCTTCTCTGAGAAATATTATTGTCTTTCTGTGTTACAGATGTACAGTGAAGTCTCCAAGATTCTAGGGGTTATAACCCTGACCCTTTCACAGTGTTTTATTGAGTGTGCCTCGTATAACTCTCAGGTGCTTACACTGCATATTCTAAAGCTCAAATTTTCTTAAGTCCATTCACTTCCCTGAATGACTATCCCCTCTCAAATTACCCCAGGTATGTCATGGGAACATAGCTAACCTCAGGTGCTCACGTGTACTCAACTGAGGTAATTAATAACATGTGATTCAACCCACATTGCAATCTGACACTATTTCCCCTAACCATCAGGTCAAACTGTAGAACTGGAATCTTGCTTACTGTACCTCCTCTCTGGGTCTGTATTTATATCAGGTCATATAATATTCAAATCCAAGCAATGGAGTTCATTTAATATTCAAATCCAAGATAGGGAGTTTGTGATTCTTTCCAATAAATAAATGCCAATTTTCATATTGTTTCATAGTACAATCCCAACTCCCTAATGTGCCCATCAAAATATTTAAGCCATAGGCCCAGTACTGAACAGTACCAGACAATATACCTAACATGGTCTCACTTACTAAAATTTACCCAGTTTTCTTATTTGCTTTTTCCTACAAATTATCTTAATTTTATATTTTCCAATAGTATTTTGATGTGCAATTCTTATTATCACAGTAAATTTTTTTAACTTCATGACAACTTAATAAAATGCCCCATTTTTATAACATGTTGTAGGGGAGAATATTCAAAGTTAATTCACAATGGTCTTTTGTTACTCTTTAAAACTGCAATATCAGTGCCTGGATGCCTCCCAAACAAATCAAGCTAATCAACTGTCCCACTTATTCAGAGGGCCTGATCCAGTTGGGGCCTCCTCAGCTATTGGTTCATAGTTCATGTGTTTCCATTTGTTTGGCTAATTGTCCCTGTGCTTTTTCCAATCTTGGTCTCAACAATTCTTGCTCATACAAACCCTCCTCTTTCTTGCCTGTCCTCAGTGCATGAGCTGGCTGTTTGAAACCTGGGGCTTATACACGGACACTTGGCTCAGCCTGGGAGGAGAGGACTGGACCTGCCTGGACTGAATCTACCAGGTTGAACTCAATTCCCAGGGGAGTCTTTGCCCTGGAAAAGAAGGAAATAGGAGGTGGGCTGAGGGGAAGGTGGGGGGGAGGGGGGAAGAACAAGGGAATCTGTGGCTGATATGTAAAATTAAATTAATTACAAAATTTAAATAAATAAATAATTTTAAAAACTACAATATCAAAGAACACTTAGAATTTTGAAAACCAGGTGATCGCATTTGACAGTTGTGACTAGTGAAGTGGAGACATATATGTACTGTGAGAAAGTAAAAGCAGGAATTGCAGAGTATAGAGGGTTGAATGAATGAGAGGAATTAGGCATCTTCTCTTTGGATTGAAAGTCTTGTTAATAAAAATCATCTAAAAAAATAAAAATCACCTAAAAACAAATTTGAAAGAAAGCTTATCAGGATTTAAGAGTGAAACTATACTGTAATTGAAGTAAATGTCTCAAAGCTGACAGAACATAAGTGGAAAGAGGGAGAGAGGAACCAAGCCATTTGAGTTGACCAAAGAGGTCAGGAGGCAACAAAGAGTCCATGGAGGTATGCTTAGGAAAGAGCTAGAAAGGGAGAAGGGAAAGTTGCACTCTGTAAAGCTCTTAGCCTCTCCATGGAGAGCTCTGCAGGAGACAGCACTGGGGTAATCTGGGAAAGTCAAACACATTGTCCCATTAAGGACTTGTCCCTCCTTCTGTGTTCTCATTGTTCATCTCTCTGCTGTTCTTAGCCATCCAGAATCTCAGGAATCTCAGGAACAAGTCAGGGTGTCTCAATCTTAGTATTTGAACTGAGGAGTCATTGATAATCAGTGCAAGACTACTGCTGATCTTTTAACTCAGACTTGCATGGAATTGATCTTCCTACAAGAATATGCAATTTACAGTGTTTGTGAAGAGCCAAGCATAAGTAACGACTACCACTGTGAGAAAAATGATTGGAAAATATCTTCTTGTTTTCAGCCCTGGACAAAATGGATATCAGTGTGTAATTCACTATTATTTATGGGATATTAGGTGTATAAGGCCATGACTTTATAATAAAGTGTCAAAGGTCCATTTATTAGAAAATCTGGAAATCCTGTGGAATGTCTGCTTGGATTACAGCTTAATCTATGGAAACACACACATACACACACACACTTACTCATATTAACACTTGAGGGATTTTATTCTCTTACTCATGGACTCAAGCTTACAAAGATTCTGATACTTATTGCATCCAGGAATATTATCTACAAATCATAGGAACAGTCATTTTATATGACATACTAAATCTAACTCTGTAAGAACACTCAGGTGTAAAGAACAGTAGATTGTATAAATTTTTCCACTAACAGAGATAAAACATCATTAAGATATTTTGCTGAGTATTCATGCATGCACATATCACTCTATAGTTCATTGTCGTATATACCCTCCATACTCTATTTTTTTCTCCTTCCTGTTATTCTCTGTCTGTCTGTCTGTCTACCTATCATTCTATCAGTCTCTTGTTTTTGGTTTTTCATGACAAGGTTTCCATAAAGGTGAAGATTCATGTACCCTGTGGAGAAATCAGTCCTTAGGAGACCACGAGAGTATTGAACTTGGGTAACGACTAGATATCAGGACCATTAATTATAGATAACATTTATTTAACCATATAAACCAAAAAAGATTGAAAGAGTATAAACAATGTATTTCAAAGCATATGAAGATAGATCATGAACATAATGAAGAGGTATCAACTGTCATTTTTCTCTATCCTTATTCAACATTTGAATTAACAATCAAGATACTCCACTTGCATGTCTTTCAATTCACTTTCTCTCACATGAAACTATCCTGTGGAGAAAATCAGTGGTAGTTTCTTCCTATGACCATAATACATAGTATTATTTCATAAGCACATTTGCCCCTTTGGTACAAAAATGCATGGTAATTAAAAAAGAAGAAATCTTTTTCATGAATAATTATGACAAAAATCAGATGTTATCAACTATAATAGTAATCTCTATTCTCTATGCTCAGAAGAAGAAGCATTGTCCTAGAACCATTAAGAGGATAATGATCCTGACAAATGGGAATTCTAAGATAAAAGGGAAGATTTCAAAATGCAATATTACATCTAAATGAGATGAGGAAGGAATCATCCTAAGACCTTTTTGGGCAATGAAAGATGCACAGTTTGAGAAGCAGTTGCCCTACCACCCTTACTGTGTAAATCCACACATAGAAAGAGGACCTTTCCAGTTTTTAATCTCAATTTCATCTCTGAAATCCATGGTCATGATTGGGGATCTACTTCCTCAATTTTGGCCAGCAATCTCTTATTGGACAACTTAAGATTTTTTTATTTCAGCCTACTTAGTTCTACAGTCCTGACCTGCCCCCTAGATTTTCACAGAGGGCTCTGTTTTTCTAATTCATAGAACTTATGAAAGATAAATATGATGGTATTGACTGAAAAAGCAAAAAAATCTTATGTGTCTATTACAGCTATTTGTTTTCCCTATGAGATGTTATATCACAAAGACTTTTTAGAAAACTTCTAGCTAATGGCCTCTGAAATATCACAATATAGAAAGCTGTAGAAGGAAGAAATAGATTTATCCCCAAATTTATTTATAAACTTTGAAAAATCAGTATGGGTAAAGTTGAAAATAAGATATGAAACAGTGACTTGTTTCAGCTCTAGATGTCTGTCAGGGTTAACCAAACTCCCCCATATTGCTTGAGTCATGGCCCCATGTGCATCTGCAAGAAATAGGAGAGCATGGTGTTTTCTGGTGTGTCTTTTTAGCATGCCAGTTAGCTTTTGTTCAGGGTTATAGCATGTTGTGAGAAATACTGTGTATTCCATGACAGTAGTGAGGTGCACTGTCCTTCAGCTTCAGGATGCTGGAACTGAACATGAAATCTACCATAGTTTCTCTGACACTGAGCATGAGAGGATTCCAGATAAATCATGTACAGAACATCTTACAAGGATCTTTGGAACCTGACCAGTTTTTACTGGTACCAGTGTCAGCTTGTGGCATGACTGGTCTGAAGACAATGGCAGCACTATACCCTGGAGCCACAGACAGAGAGTAGAGACTGGGTCTACACAATTGCATTTAAAATGTTTTAAGATTACCTCACTCAGGATGATTTTTCCTAGATCCATCCATTTGCCTGCAAACCTCATGATGTCATTGTTTTTCTCTGCTGAGTAGTATTCCATTGTGTATATGTGCCACAATTTATTTATCCATTCTTCAGTTGAAGGGCATCTAGGTTGTTTCCAGGTTTTGGTTATTACAAACAATGCTGCTATAAACATAGCTGAGCAAGTGCTCTTGTGGTATGATTGAGCATTTCTTGGGTATATGCCCAAGAGTGGTATAGCTGGATCTTGGGGAAATTGATTCCCAATTTTCTAAGAAAGCGCCACATTGATTTCCAAAGTGGTTATACAAGCTTGCATTCCCACCAATAGTGTGGGAGAGATATGTACTCACTCATAGGAGGATACTAGATGTGGAACAAGGATGACTAGACTGCTACTCACATCACCAGTGAGGCTACCTGGAAAACAGGACCCCAAGAAAGACATGGGGATCACCCAATGACGGAGAAATGGATGAGATCTACATGAACAGCCTGGATATGAGTGGGAGCAATGAAGGGTGAGGGTCGAGGAAAAGAGAGCGGGAGATCCCAGCTGGATCAAAAACAGAGAGGGAGAACAAGGAATAGGAGACCATAGTAAATGAAGATCACATGAGAAAAGGAAGAAACAAAGTGCTAGAGAGGCCCACAGAAATCCACAAAGATACCTCCACAAAAGACTGCTGACAATGGCCAAAAGACAGCCGGGACTGACCTACTCTGGTGATGGGATGGCCAAACACCCTAATAGTTGTGCCAGAAACCCCATCCAAGGCTGAGGAATCTGAATGCAGACATCCACAGCTGGGCCCCTGGTGGACCGCTGGGAGTCTAATTGGTGAGAAAGAGGAGGGTTTATATGAGCAAGAATTGTTGAAACCAAGGTTGGATAAAGCACAGGGACAAATAGCCAAACGAATGGAAACACATGAACTATGAACCAAAGGCTGAGGGGCCCCCAACTGGATCGGGCCCTCTGAATAGGTGAGATAGTTGATTGGCTTGATCTATTTGAGAGGCATCTAGGCGGTGGTACCGGGTCCTGGGCTCGTTGCATGAGATAGCTGTTTGAAACCTGGGACTTATGCAGGGACGCTTGGCTCAATCTGAGAGGAGGGGAATGGACCTGCCTAGACTGAGTCTATCAAGTCGATCTCAATCCTCGGGAGAGGCCTTGATCTGGAGGTGGTGGGAATGGGGGGTGAGCTGGGGGGAAAGGGAGGGGGGCAGGAAGGGGGAGAACAAGGGAATCTGTGGCTGTTATGTAGAACTGAATAGTATTATAAAATAAAAATAAATAAATAAATAAATAAATAAATAAATAAATAAATAAATAAATAAATAAATAAAAATAAAATGTTTTAAGAACTTAGACTTTTCTTGACCATGAGACATGTCTGTTCCTGGCATTACCAGTTGCTTCAAAGAGGATGTTGGGCATCAAAGTAACTCCATATGGAGTTTGGAGTTTGGAGTTTGTTTCCTTTACGGCAAAAGCTAGCCATGTGGGCAAAGAAAGTGCCCCTGCCTTGACTGCTGACAGTATGCTGTACAAATTGGACAAGCAGGACACAAAAGAAAGTGACTGCAGAATTTTGCCAAGACAAGATGGGACAGTCCTTCAAAACTCCTGCTTCAAAGATAATTCTGTCAGACACACTAGGCCTGTGAGACAAAGATGGATGCCCCATCTTTGCAGAGTTCCTTTGCAGAGGAACTTTGGGTGACTGTCCAGGCAGCCTGATGTTCCTGTCATTAGGTAACATTACATCCTTCTGGAGTCTTTCATGGAGCTGAAGACTAGATAGTTATAGTTTTCTTTAGTTATAATAAAAGATAAATATGATACAAAACTTTAGACTCACCAAAATAAGATAGATAATTAAGTATTTTTCTCTGATTTTGTTAAATACAGATGGATTGGATATTGTTACTATAATTCTTACTTGATAACTGTTTTTGTTTTACTATATTAAGGTTAAAACTTTCCTTTTTAATTAAACAAAAAAAGAGGGGAAATGCTGTAGGATAATGCTCTTGTACACTGTAAAGATTTGTCACTCAAGACCCCAAAGATTACACCCAGGGACTGATAAAGCTTATAAACACCTTCAGCAACATAGCAGGATACAAGATCAACTCAAAAAAATCAGTAGCCCTCCTATATACAATGGACAAAGAAGCTGAGAAGGCAATTAGAGATACATCACCCTTTACAATAGCCAAAAATGACATAAAATACCTTGGGGTAACACTAACCAAGCAAGTGAAGGACCTATATGTGAAAAAAAGAAATTGAAGAAGATGTCAGAAAATGGAAAGATCTCCCATGCTCATGGATAGGCAAGGTTAACATAGTAAAAATGGCAATCTTATCAAAAGCAATCTACAGATTCAATGCAATCCTCATCAAAATACCAACACAATTCTTCACAGACCTGGAAAGAATAATACTCAACTTCATATGAAAAAACAAAAAACCCAGGATAGCCAAAAGAATCCTGTACAATAAAACAACCTCTGGAGGCATCACAATCCCCGACTTCAAGCTCTACTATAGAGCTACAGTAATAAAAACAGCTTGGTATTGGCATAAAAACTGACATGTGGACCAACGGAATTGAATTGAAGACCCTGACATTAACCCACACACCTATGAACATATAATTTTTGACAAAGAAGCCAAAAGTGTACAATGGAAAAAAGAAAGCATCGTCAACAAATGGTGCTGCCATAACTGGATATCAACGTGTAGAAGGCTGCAAATAGACCCACATCTGTCACCGTGCACAAAACTTAAGTCCAAGTGGATCAAAGACCTCAACATAAATCCAGCTACGCTGAACCTGCTAGAAGAGAAAGTAGGAAGTAGTCTTGAACGCATTGGCATAGGAGATCACTTCCTAAATATAACACCAGTAGCACAGACACTGAGACAAACAATCAATCAATGGGACCTCTTGAAACTGAGAAGCTTTTGTAGAGCAAAGGATATGGTCAACAAGGCAAAGCGACACCCTACAGAATGGGAAAAGATCTTCACCAACCCCACATGTGACAAAGGACTGATATCCAGAATATATAAGGAACTCAAGAAATTATACATCAAAACAACCAACAGTCCAATTGAGAAATGGGCTTTAGAACTAAACAGAGAATTCTCAACAGAGGAAACTCAAATGGCTGAACGACTTTTAAGGAATTGCTCAACATCCCTAATCATCAGGGAAATGCAAATCAAAACAACTCTGAGATACCACCTTACGCCTGTCAGAGTGGCTAAGATCAAAAACACTGAAGACACTTTATGCTGGAGAGGATGTGGAGCTAGGGGAACTCTCCTCCACTGCTGGTGGGAATGCAAGCATGTACAACCACTTTGGAAATCAATATGGCGTTTTCTTAGAAAATTGGGAATCAATCTCCCTCAAGATCCACCTATACCACTCTTGGGCATATACCCAAGAAATGCTCAATCATACCACAAGAGCACTTGCTCAGCTATGTTCATATCAGCATTGTTTGTAATAGCCAAAACCTGGAAACAACCTAGATGCCCTTCAACTGAAGAATGGATAAATAAATTGTGGCACATATACACAATGGAATACTATTCAGCAGAGAAAAGCAATGACATCATGAGGTTTGCAGGCAAATGGACGGATCTAGAAAAAATCATTCTGAGTGACGTAACCCAGACTCAGAAAGACAAATATGGTATGTACTCACTCATAGGAAGATGCTAGATGTGGAACAAGGATGACTGGACTGCTACTCACATCACCAGTGAGGCTACCTGGAAAACTGGACCCCAAGAAAGACATGGAGAAATGGAAGAGATCTACATGAACAGCCTGGACATGAGTGGGAGCAATGAAGGGCGAGGGTCAAAGGAAAGAGAGCGGGAGATCCTAGCTGGATCAAGAAAAGAGAGGGAGAACAAGGAAGAGGAGACCATGGTAAATGAAGACCACATGAGAAAAGGAAGAAACAAAAGAGGTAAAGAGGCCCACAGAAATCCATAAAGATACCCCCACAAAAGACTGCTGGCAATGGTCGAGAGACAGCTGGGACTGACCTACTCTGGTGATGGGATGGCCAGACACCCTGATAGTTGTGCCATAAACCCCATCCAAGGACTGAGGAATCTGGATGCAGACATCCACGGCTAGGCCCCTGGTGGAGCGCTGGGAGTCTAATTAGTGAGAAAAAGGAGGGTTTATATGAGCTAGAATTTTTGAAACCAAGGTTGGATAAAGCACAGGGACAAATAACCAAATGAATGGAAACACATGAACTATGAACCAAAGGCTGAGGGGCCCCCAACTGGATCAGGCCCTCTGAATAGGTGAGACAGTCGATTGGCTTGATCTGTTTGGGAGGCATCTAGGCAGTGGTACCAGGTCCTGGGCTCGTTGCATGAGTTACCTGTTTGAAACCTGGGACTTATGCAGGGACGCTTGGCTCAATCTGGGAAGAGGGGACTGGACCTGCCTGGACTGAGTCTATCAGGTGATCCCAGTCCTCTGGGGAGACCTTGATCTGGAGGAGGTGGGAATGGAGGGTGTGCTGGGGTTAAGGGGAGGGGGCAGGAAGGGAGAGAACAAGGGAATCTGTGGCTATATTGTAGAACTGAATAGTATTGTAAAATTAAAAAAAAAAAGATTTGACACTCAAATTGGTCTAATAAAATGCTGATTGGCCAGTAGCCAGGCAAGAAAACTAAGGATGCTAAGAAGAGGAAGGGCAGAGTCAGGAGTCACAAGTCAGGCACAGAGGAAGGAAGATGAGAATGTCAAACTGAGAAAAGGTACCAAGCCACATGGCTAAACATAGATAAGAATTATGGGTTATTTTAAATGTAAGAGCTAATCAGTAATATGCCTGAGCTAATGGCTGAGCACTTATAATTAATATAAGCTTCTGTGCGGTAATTTGGGAAGCAGCTGCTGGGTATTTGGAAGCTGTTGGCAGAACAGAAACTTCTGCTTACACACACACACACACACACACACACACACACACACACACAAAATTGTAATCTATGCATGGACACAAGGTGGGAACAGTTAAGAAGACATACCAGTCTTCTATCTCTTCCTTCATGCTGATTGTTCTAAATTGCAAATGGCTCTGCTGCCTTCTGCTACTTACAACCAGCATAGCAGCTGACAGAGAAACCAGGATAACTTCAAGGCAACCTGGATAATGCAGCAGCTGTGAATACTCCCCAAGAGTGAATAAACCTTCATCTCTTATAGAAGCCTGAAGGATCTGTTGTGCTCTCTAGAGAAAAAACGTGAGGTCAGCCACCCACCCAAGCACAGAGCATTTTATTCAGAAGTGTATTACCAGGGGAGTAGATGTATACCTTGAAAGTAATAATAAGCCCCCCAAATTATCAACATCCATCCTACTAATTTTGAGAGGAAAATATTCTCTGCCTTACTGCCACCAAATCTGTCTGGTACCCAGGAAAATGGGTGGAAACCTTATAGATCCGGAGCTGTGGAGACAGGCCTAGTCTCTATAGATACCAACTTAAATACTGTATAGCAGGTTCTGACTGATCTTGCAGGAGATGGAGTCTGACTCTCCAAGGGTGATGGCCAGCAACAGTGGAGTCTGTGTTAGCACAACATCTCCTCTAGATCCTAAAATTATAGAAGCAGAGAATATATGAGGTTTGAAACAAACATATAAAGATATATACATGATTTTTATTTCATTATTTTCTTCTAATTGCTTTGCATCTCTTGTTATACTTCTGAGAATACATAATATAAAAATGTATTTGGATAAGAAGATAGGGCATTTAGAGCCCTGTATTAGTTTTCAACATCTATCAGTGCCAGAGTGCACCCCAAACATGTCCTTGATCCTTCTGTGTAGTAATACAGGTCCATACAGTCAAGGAAACTGGCTCAAACCAGTTGCCAAAGCATGCACATAATGTACTTCCTTATGAGCCAACCTGGAGTTTGTTTGAAGGCCTAGCAACAGGAGCTGTCAGAGTTTCTGGTCATTGCCAATGTTCTTGATCATGGCCAGCCAATAAGGGAGACCATGCAATGCCACCAGATTGCGACACAAAATGGGTGTTGGGAGAAGGTTATATAAGGTGTAGATGAATTTCTATGTGTTCTTATTGAATAAGAAACACAGAGCCGGGGCTGGAGAGATGGCTCAGTGGTTAAGAACACCAACTGCTCTTCCAGAGGTCCTGAGTTCAATTACCAGAAACAACATGGTGGCTCACAACCACTTGTAATGAGATCTGGTGCCCTCTTCTGGCATGTAGGCACACATGCAGACAGAATACTGTATACATAATAAATAAATAAATAAATAAATAAATAAATAAATAAATAAATCTTAAAAAAAAAACACAGAGCCAAATATAGGGGTGAAAGCCTTAGAGATCAGGAAAATAGTGAGAGCCACCAGCAAGCCTTAACTCACCACACCACCATAGCTTCCCAAGAGAGCTACTTCCTGTCTGCTCAGGCTTTTATTGTCTTGCTGTTCTGCCCTCTCATTGGCTCTGAGCCCAGCTACCTCACTTCCTTGTCACTGCTTGTCTTTACAGAACTCCAGATCTCTTTGGTTGGTACTGAAATTAAAGACGTGTGTCACCACAATTGGCTGTTCCCTAGTGTGTTCTTGAACACAGAGACTCTGCCTGCCATGTGATGGGATTAAGGGCATGTGCCACCACTGCCTGATTTTTGTGTTTACCTTAAAATGGCTTGCTATTCCCTTTGATCTTCAGGCAAACTTTATTATTAACATACAAACAAACTATCACTACATTTCAGCACAAATAAAATATCACCACCATAAGGCCTTCCCTGTTATTAAATAAATGAGTTTATTGTTTGCCTTCAACTGACTCCAGGTGTCTGCACCATTGACCCACACCTTCTCACCCCCTCCCTCAAGGGAGCCATTAGGATCGAGCAACATCTGGTACTTGAACTTGGACCTTGACAGCACTCTCATGACATTGAGTTTCGGTGAGAAGGCCCCTCAGTGTTATGTTCTTTCACTCCCTTTGACAGTTAAGCATTGGGACCCCCATTTATTTCCTTCTTTTGTGTTGTCTGTCATGTTTGTCTGCCTATCCTGTTAGGAAGGCACATTTTTTTTTCTGTTTCAGTTCACCTGGCACTCCACATAAGGACTGACCCTGCCCCCAGAAGGCTGAACCAAGACTTGGCTCCCAAACACCATCCCATTTCCAGAGACACCATGTGGGTATGCAGTCATGGCCTAAAAACCTATGGTTTATCCCCCTAAACACATACATAAGGGTCTGATACAAATTATACCCCTGTTGACTGTCACCTTCTGACTGTTGTTTGCTTGCTGTTTCCTTCTAAAAGATGGGTAATCTTTTTATCACCCCCACCACTTCCCTGTCGGATATCTCTATAATATTCAACGATGATGAGACAGATAGTTTGGGCCCCAATAAATCTGTCAGTTTAGGCCCCATGAAATCTGTCAAGGAGAATGTAGCTGTCAATGTGGTCCCCCAAAATCTGTCAAAGAGAATGTAGTTGTCAGTTTGAGGCCTGTGAAATCTGTCAAGGAGAACATAGTGTCAGTTTGGGCCCCATGAAATCTATCAAGGAAATGTGAAGTCGAAGGAAAAGATTTTCACCATCCATTAGCACCTGTCTTGAGATATGTCACATGCAGACTGAAACATCAACAGTGTCTCCTTGAACTTCCCAGATGTATCCAAGGACCGCACAGTTAGGTAGTTTATTCTTTGTTGTGTTAGATGCACACTGAGTGCTGGCAGAGGACCACAGAGAGAAGGATTACTATGCAGATATCTGGGCACTTTGAAGCAAAACTATTTCTTGATATACAAGCAGTCTGAGCACATAAAAAAACAAGGAGCAGCAGCTGGGGCAGCACAGCCTCCAGCTTCTACTTCCCTCCTTGGTTTATGTCATGGCTTATATCACTGTGGGAGGAGCACTGGAATGCTGCAGGCAATAATAAGTTCCAACATCTTCAGGCTCCATGCTACTGATGGTTAGAGTGAAACTTTTCCCAGAGTATTGGCCACTGAACCTTGATGGGACACCAGGGTGCAAATTATTTGCATTATAGTTCAAGCATGTAGGAGCTTGTCCTGATTTCTGCTGGTACCAGTTTAGTTCATAGCTAATGCCCTGACTTGCCAGGCAGTTGATAGTGACTCTGTCTCCTAAAGATACTGACAGGGAGGATGGAGACTGTATCACTTGAATGTCACATCTGGCACCTGACAATAGAAAAACAAACAAACAAAAAAAAACAATTAATAATTTTATAGTAGGAATTCTGATTAGAAAGGAAGTGATGGCTACTCTGGACTGAAAATTTTTTCTGTCCTATACAACTTACCTGAGAGCCAGAGAAGCCAAATTGCCAGGGCCTGAGCAGGAGATTTCATGGCCATGCTGTGTCCTGACTGGACTGACTCCTGCAAGGACTGTGAAGTTAGCTAAGAATCCGTTAGTTAAGGGGGATATGCTCTGGGCGCATGCAAATCAGCAAAGTTTTTCAGTCCTAGGGACAGCTGCAAGGTTTGCTCAGTTCAGTAACACAGGAAGTCTCAGTCTATAGGGACCCTCCATCAGACCTGGGAGACACACGCTGCTGAGAAATGTTTTCCCCTTAGGGACTACAGGATGTAATTAGTCTAGAGTACTTTAAATGGGGTGGTTTTGTTTTGTTTTGTTTTGTTTCTTACTACATGGATAACATCATACTTTACTTTCTAACTTTGAATATAAGTTAATTAATTCTAAAATTGAATATAAGACAATTGGAGTTTTAATTCCTTGGAATCTGCAAGAAATTTAAGTTGAGGATAAAGTGTTTTCTTTTTTCTTCTCTGGGGTTTTATGTGATAAGCCATCAGGACAAGTAATGGACAGAGATATAACTTTGGCTAAAAGTTATGTGCATAGAAGGAAACAAAGGGATGTCAATATATGCATACATTTATAGCTATATGGTGAAATAATGAAATGTGAAAACACCATATGATAAACATAGTTTAATGATCTATAGGGAAGGACCTAGATACTGAGTGTCATAACTAAACTGTCACCCTCACATAAGGGTTTTCCACTATTTCTCAAGGCCTTTTTGCACTTACCTATTCTCTGCCTTTTGAAAGTCTCTGGAATGTCTCTTTCTCTAAGAACACTAAATAATTCCCAATTCAATGTCTCTTATACTCTGGGATGATCACTCATGATCTTTCTTATTCAGACTTTTCCCTGTTAGAAAAAGAGGCATTCTATAGACTGAGTCCATTTTTTAAATCACTCTGATCCACAAACCTGCAAATTCCACATCAAATATCTCTTTTAGTACTATTTCACACCATGATGATTATTTTTATGTCAACTTGACACAAGCTAAAGTCATCTGAGAGGAGGAAACATCAATTAAGTATATGTTTCCATAAGGTAATGCTGTATACAATCCTATACATAATTTTCTTAATTAATAATTGATGAGGGGAGGGCTCAGTTCATTGTCAGTAAGGCCACCCCAGGACTAGTGGTCCTAGGTTCTATAAGAAAGCATGCTGAGTAAGCCATAAAGAATAAATCTGTCCCATGGCTTCTATATCAGCTCCAGTCTTCAGGATCCAGCCCTGTTAGAGTTCCTGTCCTTTCTTCCTTGGATGATATGGATGATATACAGTGCTGTGGAAGCATTGGCCAAATATACCCTTTCCTCCCCCCACCTGCTTTTGGACATGGTCTTTCATCACAGTAATAGTAACCCTAACTAAGATATACATTGAAAACATTTTTTTCCTAGCTTTTTGGAGCCCACTACCTATGGTGAGACACCTTGCACAGCCTAGAGGCAAGGGGAGGGACTTGGACCTGCCTCTACTAAATGTATGTCCTCATGGGAGGCCTTACCTTCTTGTAGGAAGGAATGGGGAAGAGGGGGAGGCTAGAGGGATGGGAGGATGAAAGAGGGGGATCTTTGATTGGTATGCAACATAAATTTTAAAATGTTCTTAATAAGAAAGAAAAAGAAAATTTTAATTTCCTTGTGATACCCAACAAAACTCTGGTGTGTCACCAATCTGTAACATAACTAAATTATTGTCATTGTTACATAAGAATTTACATATCTAATTATCTTTTTCTTAATTCCTTGCAGTTTTGTACATTGACTTAAACTTTTTAAGGAGAAATTTTTTAATTTAATGGGCTTTCCTGTTCATTTATAAGCAGTGAGCTTTTAAAGTCAGTTTAGGATTCCCCCATGCCACTGAAAGACACTGCAAAACTTCCACAGCAGGATATAGAAGTCCTGGTTACTTGAGCATCAGGCCAGAAAATGCATGAAGTAAGAGCCACAGAGGTCGGCTCTCCAGGAGGAGGCAGCAGAGCAGATTCCACGGTGAAAGGGTTTTTAAGTAATTCATACTGTTTTTTGTTTTTTGTTTTTGTTTGTTTTTTTCCCCTGACATTGTATGTCTGTGGCAATTAACATGGTATAGTTTTTCCAGTGTCAGTTCTGTATTGTTCTTGCGAGAAGTCTGAATCAAGTCCAGTTCCCCCACCAGGTTCATTGTGATCTGATAATGCTGTGGGCTTCCTGCAGCAGGAGGATATAAACAGGGCAGACACATGGGCTAAGGCTCTGCAGAATTTCCCCCTAAGACTACTGGATTTCTGTTCCCCTATTGGCACCTAAGCTGTTCTTAACACAGTGAGAAACTGAATCAATAGCACGCTCCATCAGCAAGTGTGTCCCTCACACACCCACCATCATCCAAACTGCAAGACTCTTTGACACTCAGGTTAAGTGGACTTGGTTTAGATACCCCTCTATTTTTGTGGGATATTTGATCACATTGTGAACCCTGAATTTGTGTTAATTATATAAAACCTTGAGTCAGAAGGTGGAGCCAGCAACTATTTGATAGAAAGTAGCTATAGAGAATTAGAAGGAATCCAGAAACTAGATAGTGAAACACACAGGAAGTAGTAGGGAGGGACTTTGAGTTTGGCCATCTTTTTTGGTTTAGTATCATAGACGTTTTAGTATCATGGAAAAGAATCTATCTTTCTCAGTTGCTGTCTAAAAAGAAAGACAGCTCGTTGCTTCTCTACCTTTCTGAGCTAGCAGGATTTCACCCCAGCATCTGACTCCTGGGTCTTTATTGGTAAAAATAGAACTATAGAGAATTAGTCAAAAACTAAATTTGGCTGCAGAGTCAAAGGCAGTTCCAGCACAGTTCACACAAACCTCCTGTCTGAGCAGCAGGGCAGTGATTGAGGAACCCCAGTCAGTAGCTGAAATAGCAGTAGATTCAGGTGCAGCCACTGTGAGGACAATAAAACAACATTCCATTCCATGCTATCCTTAATCTTACAGGAATCTGTATCCTGAACTGTCACCCCTCCCTTTCTAAATGCATAAGATCACTCAAAAAATACTTACTGTGCATTTAGCAATCACTCATTTTAAAGACTATTATTGATAATTCAAAAATATTTTCAGAGTCCCTGTTTCTCTGCCTCTGATTCTGCAACTCTCTCTCTCTCTCTCTCTCTCTCTCTCTCTCTCTCTCTCTCTCTCTCTCTCTCTCTCTCTCTCTCATCTCTCTCTCTCTCTCTCTCTCTCTCTCTCTCTCTCTCTCTCTCTCTCTCTCTCTCTCTGTGTGTGTGTGTGTGTGTGTGTGTGTGTGTGTGTGTGTGTGTGTGTGTGTGATGAGAAGATCATCTCCCAGCACTTTTAGAAGTGGCCTTGATCATCTGTATCTTACAAACTTTTTTCCCTCTTCCTTGGTGTTGCAGCTGGACAGTAGCTAGATAGGACTGTTGACTCCTTTTCTTCACTGGGAGCTTTCCAGTGAATTTAAAGAGAAATTTATTTTTAGTCTCTCAAAAATTGGGGAAGCTTCTAGCAAGAAACAACAATCTGTGGAGGAATGATAAGAATACTCTTGCCCCTGCAACAAACAGTTCAAAGGCCACAAATCACATTCATCCATCTTTCATACATATTAAGATCCCTTGTGGTTTTTTTAAATTATTTTATTCTTTTTAGGGAACAATTGTCAGGTTAAAAGTTGAAAGCGATATTTCTTTTATGATGGAGAATGTGGACAGGAGGAGACTTATTGAAAATGTGGTTAGGGATTATGCTGGTCTAGTTAAGTGTGAGTTGTTGTGGTCTCCAAGGTCCTGGGCCTTACTAGCTCCAGATAGTTGCCTAGGTTTCCACTATCAAACATGATTTTCCTTTTGTTTAATGGGCCCTGTACTTAGTTAAAAAGCTGCTGGTTACCTCAAGGTATGAAGACCACTACTAAACTGCACACTTAGTCACACTATCCTGGTCACTTTTTTAGTTCATAGACATAACAACTGATAGGACTATTGGTGACTTCCCTCCCTTAACAGCTTGCATAGCACATTCTGGAACCATGAAAGCTAATATCTTGAATGATGCATGCTATAATTAAATTTTAATTTCAAAATAAGTGTTTAGGCTGAAGAAAAACATTATAAAATTTATAAAGTCTCTATCACAAAATGTATCTATTACAATGTATGGAAACTAAGAATATTGCATTTCAATTAGGATAAAAATTATGACATATAGCCGGGCGGTGGTGGCGCACGCCTTTAGTCCCAGCACTCGGGAGGCAGAGGCAGGCGGATCTCTGTGAGTTCGAGGCCAGCCTCGGCTACCAAGTGAGTCCCAAGAAAGGCGCAAAACTACACAGAGAAACCCTGTCTCGAAAAATCAAAAAAAAAAATTATGACATAAAAAGCAATTTGGTATATGACATAAAATGGTTGAACATTTTGAATACATAGGTAAGATCAATATACTTATGAGGTTCTCACACCATTGGGGGAGAATAAGGAAGGAGACACTACACTGAGGAAGCATGTTGTAATGAGGTGAGGGTACCTTAGAACAGTTTGGGGTATCTTGGAGATGAGAAAGCAGAAATGGATTCTCTTATTAGTGCACTGGATGAAGCACAGCCATCCTACATCTGATTTTAGCTCAGAAAGCATCCTGTACACGAGTACTATGAGATCATCAATTTGTGATTCTGGAAGGTATTTAGGTTGTAGTCATTTATCACAGAAGATACAAGAAACAAATACATGCAGTATGCTTTTCCCCTTTGAGATAAAGGTTGCCCTATGATTTTGGAAATCTTGCCACATGATCCCATCTTGGGGGGAAATCTTCAATTTGAAATGTGTACTAAGAGAAAGAAGAAGTAAGAAGCTTGAAGAAGAAAGATTGGTAGTATTTTCTTTGCATCAAATAATTTCATGTAAACCGGTCAGAAAAAAATAATTGACAGAAAAGAAAACACCAAACATTATTCATCTACATCTATATCAATATATTTTAAATTTGGCTACCGGGAACCATCTTACCTTTCAGCAATGCAGCTCTGCTCATTAACAAATTTTGAAATTGTATTTACAAAAGGTAGAGAGGATTTAAACAGACAAAAAGTCCGCTTTTCTCTCTTCATGCTCAGCTGATCTGAAGCCCTTTGGATCCTCTTCATGTTGCTGCTTCTTATATAATAAAAGAATGTAGGTATTGGTAGGTGGTTCCTAAGGAATAGCCAAGGCCTTTCTTGTCTACCAGTCTCAAGTTTAACCTACTCCCTGGATGTTTCAGTCTGATCCTCCTATACATGCTTGGACATCCTGCTGTACTGTTACCTAAACTAAAAACACACGAGGCAGCTGAGCCATCTAAGGCAAGATTTTTGTTGGAGTTTGTATCACAGTGGTAGAAATTGTCGTAGAATCCATGAGACTACAAGCTTCCAAGCAATTCAGGCTTCACTAAGCTAATTTGCAATATGAAATTGATCATTGACTCGGTGTCAATAAATTGGTCTGTGATGCCAAGAAACTGGTTGGAAATTCTATAGCTGAAGAGCTGCAGAGACTGGACTGGCTTCAACATGTACCAATCTAGATTGTGTTTCCATTAATCTGTATTAGGTCCTGACCTGATCTGCAGATACTGAAATGGCTTCCCCAGGGCCAACTGGCAGAGTGAGCAGAGTCTGGGTTATCATAATATTACCATTGGGTCCGAAAAGAATAATAATATAGAAATGTTATTGAATATACAGACATAGAAAAATATTTAAAGATTATTTCCTCTTATTCTTTATTTCCTACTAATCACACCCACAGCTTTTGTTCATATTCTAAAATGTAGTTCATTCAAAAAGAAAAAAACAGATATTTACAAATCATAAAGCATGATCCAGAATTAACCTGTACCATACTCTTCCATCCATGGCAGATCTATGACCAGAATACAAATTCTTGTTCATTCTGACATCTCTCTCAGTCACATATCTAAACCCACATAACCATACTGGAACACTAGCTGCCATCTCACACACTGACAAATCATGAATGATCAGTGGTAAAGTTTCAGAGCTCATTTTATGCTAGGAATATTAATGTTTCTATTGCTGAAAAAAATGACCAAAAAGCAATTTTAGGAAGTAAAGAGTTTAATTGGGTTATACTTCAACATTGCTGTTCATCACCAAAGGAAGTCAGAACAGGAACCCAAATATGTCAGGATCCTGGAGGCATGAGCTTATGTAGAGCCCATGGAGAGAAACTGCTTACAGGCTTGCTTTTCCTGGCTTGCTTATCCTGCTTTCTTACAGAAACCAAGACCACCAGCCCCAGGATTACACCATACCCATGGGGCTGGGCCATCCCCCATTGGTCACTAATTGAGAAAATGCTTTATAGCTGGATCTCATGGAGGCATTTCCTCAACTGAGGCTCCTTTCCCTCTGATGGCTCTAGTTGACAGTCAAAACCAGCCAGCATAGCATCCATCTTGGCACCCATTAGCCATCTGTCTCTGACTCTAGTTCCTGAAAGATAAGTTCCCAGTAACTCAAACTAAGTGACTCCTACCCCAAAAATGTGCATCCATGAATATCTACTTGTTATGATATCACGTGATCATTCTCATGAGTGAATTATACCTATGAACTATCATATTTAAATTATTACTCCAGACTCTGCAACGTTAGAATAGAAAGGGTTGACTAGAGAATGATTGAGAAGAGAACAGGAGGGAAGAAAATAATAGAATGTGTGTGATGTGAAAGTAGACAGTAAGAATAGTAGGGGCCAAGAAGTTTAAGTAGGAATAGGGCAGGGAATAGGGGAGAGGAGATGTTGAGTAACCAAAAATAAGAGTGTATTTAAAAAAAAAAACTGTGGAAACACACTATTATCTCACTCTATTTTAAAAGGAGAATCGATGACCAATGAAACACACTGCATGGTAGATAATCCTCCTCTAGAAACCACAGGTTATAAAACAAAGATCCTAGTGTTATGTATAGGAATCCTCATTATGAGAGAGGCCCCAAAGCTACAAAACAATACAGGATATTGCCAGTTTGTTTGATTGACTACCAAAACTAGGGCACAAACACTACTGATAAAGACTATACATTTTACTTGCAGAACATAGAGAAATTGTGCTGGAATTCACCTTAAAAATCTCCTCCTGGGTGGTTAGATTTTTCAGTTCTGGAAGTTGCTCTGCAAAACCCTGATGTAGAAAAATGTTATCAAAAGTCTTGCTCAGCTGTGGACTTTATAACCTACAATAATGGTCATCTGCTTGGCAGGATGTATCTGCTGCAATGATCCTTATCCTCGTGCTAACCTAGAGCTTTCTGGTTAGATCTGTGACCCACTCTCTGGCAGAGAACTAGTGGCTGGTATTGTAAGTCCATCCCAGAGTCCATGGCAGGGATGTCATACAAACTATGAGGTAATATACAACTGGTGTTTTTCTGAATAGGCATCCTGTCAAATTATTTTCTTACTTATTATGTTTAAACCTAAAGATTAGTGATGTTATCAGCCTTCATCAGAGAAACACCTTTATGTAGTGGGTGGTACTTAGTGTACAAACTCACAACTCTTGAAAGTGCTGGGAATAACTATGGTGTGTTCACACTTATCCTCAACAGGATATATATATCCCCTTCAGTCTCAAGGGACATCTCCAACAGGATGTAGGAACAATGTAAGAAGAAAAGAATAGCAAGGAACTCTGTGAAACAGAGGGTTCTGGGCATGATCATTGTACTTGTGAACTCACTCCTGTGTTCCCTGCACAAATGTTGATTGGATCCATCAACATTTTATCATGAATGGAGGAGAGCCTGACGAGGTCCTAATCTTCACTAACAGACTGTTAACAGTTAATGGCTCTGGGAAAGGCTGTGCCCTTCTCCTCAGTGTTGTAGCCATTATTGCTATTAGCTGTTAACAAGCTGCTCTGTTCCAGTACATGAGATCCAGCCCATGTTCATGCAAGCAAAGAAAATTAACTCACTAACTTAAAAAAATCATTACAGATGGAGGAGGTTGTTGAGAATAAGAGTTTCAGTGTTATAGGGAAGAAGATAATTGGGAGTAAAAAGAAATATAAAATAATCATCATTTATGTTTTTAAATTTCCAAAGTATATAATGCATTAAAATAAACAAAATTTAAAATGAACAACACAGACAGTATATGGGACACCACTGAGTGAATAGAAAATTATATTGTTGAGTTTATGGGAAGAGGAGAGAAAGGTGAAGATACAGAAAACATAGTTAATGAAGTTCTTTCTGAACATGCAGGTCCTGGAAGCTCAAATAAATTCAATGCAAAACACCTGTCCAAAATATCAAATCTCAGAGAAAGAGAGCAAGAGGGACAGATAAAGACAGAGAGAGACAGATACACACACACAGAGAGAGAGAGACAGAGAGAGAGAGATACATACAGAGAGAGAGAGAGAGAGAGAGAGAGAGAGAGAGAGAGAGAGAGAGAGAGACCTAAGATACGTTGAAGGGAATCTTACTAGACTCCCACTAATTTCTTAATAAGAATATAACATGTAGAAGATAATTGGGTAATATAGCCAAAGTTCTAGCAAGAAACAACAGCAAAAGTTCCCTGCCCCCACTGATGACAGCTTATGTTGGAGAGGATTCCGAGCAAGGAGAACAATCCTCACTGCTGGTGGGAGTGCAAACTTGTACAGCCACTTTTGAAATCAATATGTGGTTTCTCAGAAAATTGGGAATCAATCTACTTCAATATCCACCTATACTACTCTTGAGCTATACTACTGATTGAGCTGCTCAATCATACCACAAGATCACATGCTCAACTATGTTCATATCAGCATTATTTGTAATATCCAGAACCTGGAAAAATAGATGCCCCTCAACCAAAGAATGGATTAAGAAAATGTGGAGTACTACTCAACAGTACTTGGCTCGGTCTGGGAGGCGGGGAATGGACCTGCCTGGACTGAGTCTACCAGGTCGATCCCGGTCCTCGGGGGAGACCTTGATCTGGAGGAGGTGGGAATGGGGGGTGGGCTGGGGGGAGGGGGAGGGGGGCGAGAAGGGGAGAACAGGGGAATCTGTGGCTATTATGTTGAACTGAATGGTGTTGTAAAATAAAAAAAAAATGCTATGTGAGAGGTAGATAGTAAGTTTAAATTATACTGACATGCAGACAGATCCCACATTAAATTTAAGAGAAGTCTAAGAGAGGTCTCAATACTGCCTGACCAGTAGATATTATGAAAGAGTAGACCATTCTTTCATTCACTCAATATTTTAAAGAGGAGGTTCATATTGTTTTACCAGATTATTTTACACATGTACTATCATTCTCAGCTTAAAATCTTTTGAGAAATATAATCAGTCATAACTGAAGTTCCAAGAGCAGCACTCACTGCAATTACTAACCTATCTTCATCTAAGCTCATTCACTTTGCTTATTTCTCTTAATAAGGCTAGCTAAATCTTATGCTAGGAAAAAGCAAGACTTACATCTGCATACAAAACATCAGGCCCCTCCAATTATGCTCAGGAAGAAATTCCTTCTCATAAGTGGTTGAGACTATTTTCCATCTTATGATTTCTGACCCATTTCTTTAATTTTATATTATTTTTGAATTTATCCTGTATATTAGTTGCATTTAACTTTAAAATCATAATTTCAAAGCATACTTTGTCTTATTTTAATCATTTTAATTGTAATATAATGGGTCTGATTTTTCTGGCTTAGCATATTATTTGTTTTGGAGGAATTGTCATGTGTACATGTATACCTCTGTATATAGAACAGAGTATCTTGAAGATAATTAATTGCTTTGTAACATTGCTGAAACCCTGTATTTCCTGCTGGATTTTGGTGAGCTGTTCAGTTAATATTTAATATTAATGAACATATTTAAAGGCAAAAAAATGGGAATAACTAAAAATAATTCTGAATAATAAACGACCTGCTGGAAGTATCATCATTCCCAATCTGAAATTGTATTATAGAATTATAGTAATAAAACTAGCATGGTATTGGCATAAAAAAATGACGTCATGAAATTTGCAGGCAAACAGATGAAACTAGAAAAATATCATCCTGAGTGAGGTAACCCAGACTCAGAAGGACAATCATGGTATTTACTCACTCATAAGTGAATACTAGATGTAAATCAAATGATAACCAAACTATAACTCACAACTCCAGAGAAGCTACCTAACAAGAAAGACCCTAAGAGGGACACATGGATCACCTTGGGAAGTGGAAATGAGATCTCCTGAGTAAACTAGGCGTGGGGGTGGGAGGTCAATAGAGGGTAGAGGATGGAGGATGAAAACATAAGGGAACAAGATTGTGGAGGCTGAACAGAGAGGGAGTGAAAGAGCAATAAAAGAGATACCATGATAGAGGAAGACCTCATGGGGATAGGTAGAACCCGGGTGCTAGGGAAGTTCCCAGGAATTCACAAGGATGACCCAAGATTAGACTACTAGCAATAGTGGGTAGGGTGTCTGAACTGTCTTACCCCAGTAATCAGATAGGTAAACACCCTAACTGTCATCATAGAGCCTTTCTCCAAAGACTGACTTAGGCACTCTGCATATATGTTATAGTTGTGTAGCTTGGTCTTCTTATGGGAGCCCTAACAGAGGGAACAGGGGCTATCTCTGTTTTACTGGTTGTGGCGATCCTACTTCTCATACTGGATCACCTTACCCAGCCTTCATACATGGGGATGTTCTTATTCTTACTGCAATTTGATGTACCAAGTTTTATTGATACTCAAAGGAGATCTGCCCTTTCCTGGATGGAGACAGAAGTAGAGGGTTGAGGATGGGAGGCAGGAAAGGGGGAGGCAGGAAAGGGGGAGAGGGATTGGAAGTGGAGGATTGGGGAGAAGATGGGACTGGGATGTAAAATAAATAGATGAAAAATAAAAAAAAATGAATAAAATGTCTTTTCTAACGAAGTTGTTTGATGTGTAAAGTGAGACAGGGATATAGAGGAAAGGAATAAATTGAATTTTATTTTAGTATCTCTTCCTCATGATTCTGCTCCTCTTGTTCCCCTTCTGATTCTGCACCTTCACTACCTTGTTTCCGTGGGAAGCATCATGACCTGGTTGAATGTATTTGACAAGATGAAGACCATTTTTACATTATAAATTGTATCCAGATAGTTCATCCTTCTGACAATTAAGATAGATTGTATAATTATCTCTATATTGTTTTAAAAATCATTTCTATGCCAGTCAATAGATAATTATGATAAATCTCTAAGAAAGCAAAGCATAGTGTCAAATTATCTTACTCTCATATGCTGTCTATAAAACTTAGGCAAATATAATAGCTAGTTTTTTAAAAGTTGGGCATTTTATACCTCAGATTACAAAAAAAGACAGAAATGTCTGCTGTTACATATTGTATCTAAGCTAGTAGCACAATGTACAAAATGTAGTAAGAAATCAGCAGTGGAAAAAATAAAATAAATTATTTGCTAATAGATCTGCACACAAATTCATAAAGAAGGAATGTCAACATAAATATTTAGGAGTAATCACAATAAAATCGCTACATACACCAAGGACAACAGAGTTGCCCTTGTATGTTAAAAGTCATACATGTCAATAGTGAATATGTCTGTGTTCATATTAAGAACCACTCTAAAACTATATTTTCCTATGTAAGACTATTTTCCGTGCATGTTTGTAAGAACATTATGTGCATGTCTGGTGCCCTCAGAGGCCAGAAGAGAGTACTTGATCCCCTGGAATTGGAGTCAAAGATAGCTGTGGGTCACCATGTGGGGGCTGAGAATCAAACCCAGGTCCTCTTCAAGAGCAGCAAGTGCTCTTAACCGCTAGTCATTCTCACCAGCTCCATGAAACACTTTTAAATGTATATTTTCTCCAATTGGCACATGAACTCAATGTAATGTAACTAATATTGCTGTATGGGTTTCTAAGGCTAATTAACTCAGTATAGAATTTATGTAGAAAATCAGACAGCATAACTAGGAAAAATCTGAAGCCTATAAAAGTGTTACCATATCCTCTGACTTGATTGTTCTCTTTTCTATAAAACTATAGTAATTAAGTTGTATGTACTGTAGATGTGCAGGTAGGTAGGTAGATGAATGGGATATCAAAGAAACAGTAAATGATCTTACCCACACAGCATTTCAAAACTAAAGTAAAATATATAAAGAATAGAGTATAGATCACTGTTCTTTTGTTGTTGTTCTTTTTTTTGCAGGGAGGCTGTGTAGCCTGAGCTGTACTGGAACTCTCCCTGTAGACCAAGCTAGCCGTGAACTCACAGAGATCTTCCTGCCTACGCCTCCCAAGTGCTGGGATTAAAAACATGTGCCACCACTGCCAGGTTTTGTGTTACTTCTAAAACTATGCTCTGAAATAATAATTCTTCATTAAAATCACTTATGGAAGCATGTTTAAGACAACCCTTACAACCTATATGATGTCATATAGACAAATCTATATTCCACTTCATGCAGTGGGATTAAAAGTCACAGGAGTGTGGTTCAATATTATTTGATTTTTGTAAGCAGGCCAGAGGCCATACAAGCCATTAGAATTCTATGTAGATTGCATCAGACAGCTGAGAGCATCAACACCCACTGCTAGAATCTCAAGACACAGCAGAGGATCATAGTTAGACAGACTTCCCCTTTCTCTGACATTTGTGCACTAGCTTTTGTGAGAAAACCAGAAATCCTTCCTTCTGTCAGTGTCTCTAAGTAATTTTTCTCTGCCCTTTAAATACTTGCACTTAGAACCAAATTTTCTGCATTTAAATAATGTGTTCTGAAATGTTCACAGTAGTTTCTACTGTTCTCTACTGAGGATACAGCTGGGGATACAACTCTGACTCTTCACAGGGAATGGTTGTGTCCTCTGTTAAGGCAGAAAAGTACTCTGAAAGGCTCCCCCCAGCCCATCCCCCATTCCCATCTCCTCCAGGGCAAAGACTCCCCTGAGGATTGAGTTCAGCCTGGTAGATTCAGTTCAGACAGGCCCAGTCCTCTCCTCCCAGGCTGAGCTAAGTGTTGCTGCATAAGCCCCAGGTTCCAAACAGCCAGCTCATGCACTGAGGACAGGTCCGGGTCCCACTGCCTAGATGCCTCCCAAACAGATCAAGCTAATCAACTGTCTCAGTTATCCAGAGGGCCTGATCCAGTTGGGGCCTCCTCAGCTATTGGTTCATAGTTCATGTGTTTCCATTCATTTAGCTATTTGTCCCTGTGCTTTTTCCAATCTTGGTCTCAACAATTCTTGCTCATCCAAACCCTCATCTTTCTCGCCAATTGGACTCCTGGAGCTCCACCTGGGGCCTTGCCTTGGATCTCTGCATCCAGTTCCCTCAGTCATTGGATGAGATTTCTAGCACAACAATTAGGGCGTTTGGCCATCTTATCACCACAGTAGGTCAGTTCAGGCGTTCTCTCACCCATTGACAGTAGTCTACTCTGGAGGTATCTTTGTGGATTTCTGTGGACCTCTCTAGCACTTTGCTTCTTCCTATTCTCATGTGGTCTTCATTTATCGTGGTCTCTTATTTCTTGTTCTCCCTCTGTTCTTGATCCAGCTGGGATCTCCCGCTCACCTAAGCTTTCTTTGCTCCAACCCTTGCCCTTCATTACCCCCATTCATATCCAGGTTGTTCATGTAGATCTCATCCATTTCTCTGTCATTGGGTGATCCCTGTGTATTTCTTGGGGTCCTGTTTTCTAGGTAGCCTCCCTGGACTTGTAAGTAACAGTCTAGTCATCTTTGTTTTACATCTAGTATCCTCCTATGAGTGAGTGCATACCATGTTTGTCTTTCTGAGTCTGGGTTACCACACTCAGGATGATTATTTTCTAGATCCATCCATTTGCCTGCAAACCTCATGATGTCATTGTTTTTCTCTGCTGAGTAGTATTCCATTGTGGATATGTACCACATTTTATTTATCCATTCTTTAGTTGAAGGGCATCTAGGTGGTTTCCAGGTTCTTGCTATTAAAAACAATGCTGATATGAATATAACTTAGCAAGTGCTCTTGTAGTATGATTGAGCATTTCTTGGGTATATGCTCAAGAGTGGTATAGCTGGATCTTGGGGGAGATTGATTCCCAATTTTCTGAGAAAGTGCCATATTAATTTCCAAAGGGTTGTGCAAGCTTCCATTGCCACCAGCAGTGGAGGAGAGTTCCGCTAGCTCCACATCCTCTCCAGCATAAGCTGTCTTCAGTGTTTTTTATCTTAGCCAGTCTGACAGGTGTAAGGTGGTATCTCAGACTCATTTTCATTTGCATTTCCCTGATGATTAGGGATGTTGAACAATTCCTTAAATGTCTTTCAGCCATTTGAGCTTCCTCTGTTGAAAATTCTCTGTTTAGTTCTATATCACATTTCTTAATTGGACAGTTGGGCATTTTGATGTCTAATTTCTTGAGTTCTTGATATATTCTGGATATCAGCCCTGTGTCAGATGTGGAGTTGGTGAAGACCTTTTCCCATTCTGTAGGCTGTAGCCTTGCCTTGTTGACCATATCCTTTGCTCTACAAAAGCTTCTCAGTTTCAAGAGGTCCCATTGATTAATTGCTTCTCTCAGTGTCTATGATACTGGTGTAATATTTAGGAAGTGATCTCCTATGCCAATGCATTCAAGACTACTTCCTACTTTCTCTACTATCAGGTTCAGAGTAATTGGTTTTATGTTGAGGTCTTTGATCCACTTGGACTTTAGTTTTGTTCACGGTGACTGATGTGGATCTATTAGCAGCCTTCTACACACTGATATCCATTTATGCCATCACCATTTGTTGAAGATGCTTTCTTATTTCCATTGTGCAGTTTTGGTTTCTTTGTCAAAAATTCTATGTTCAGAGGTGTGCAGACTAATATCAGGGTCTTCAATTCGATTCCATTGGTCCACATGTCAGTTATATTCCAGTACCAAACTGTTTTTATTACTGTAGCTCTATAATAGAGCTTGAAGTAAGGGATTGTGATGCCTCCATAGGTTGTTTTATTGAACAGGATTCTTTTGGCTATCCTGGGTTTTGTGTTTCTCCATATGAAGTTGAGTATTATTCTTTCCAGGTCTGTGAAGAACTGTGTTGTTATTTTGATAGGGATTGCATTAACACTGTAGATTGCTTTAGGTAAGATTGCCATTTTTACTATGTTAGTCCTGCCTATCCAAGAGCATGGGAGATCTTTCTATTTTCTGACATCTTCTTCAATTTCTTTTTTCAGCAACTTAAAGTTCTTGTCATATAGGTCCTTCACTTGCTTAGTTAGTGTTACCCCAAGGTATTTTGTGTCATTTGTGGCTACTGTAAAGGGTGAGGTATCTCTGATTTCCTTCTCAGCCTGTTTGCCAATTGTATATAGGAGGGCTACTGATTTTTTTTTAGTTCATCTTGTATCCTGCTATGCTGCTGAAGGTGTTTAAAAGCTTTATCAGTTCCTTGGTTGAATTTTGGGGTCACTCAAGTATACTGTCATGTCATCTGCAAATAGGGAAAGCTTGACTTCTTCCTTTCCAATTTGTATCCCCTTAATCTCTTTATGTTGTCTTATTGCTCTGGCTAGAACTTCAAGTACTATATTGAATAAATATGGGGAGAGCAGACAGCCTTGCCTCGTTCCTGATTTTAGTGGAATTGCTTTGAGTTTCTCTCCATTTAATTTGATGTTGGCTGTTGGCTTGCTGTAAAATGCCTTTATTATGTTTAGGTATGTTCCTTGTATTCCTGATCGCTCCAAGACTTTTATCATGAAGGGTTGTTGAATTTTGTCAAATGCCTTTTCTGCATCTAGTGAGATGATCATGTGGTTTTTTTCTTTGAGTTTGTTTTTATGGTGTATTACATTGACGAACTTTCGTATGTTGAACCCCCCTTGCATCCCTGGGATGAAGCCTACTTGATCATGGTGGATAATTGTTCTGATGTGTTCATGGAGTCTGTTTGCCAGTATTTTTTTTTTATTTTCTATAATTTTATAATTTATTTCTAAATGTTTGTTATATAATGTCAACAATACATCTACAACAAAATAATTCCACATTGCAATAATTGTTATGACATTTTCTATTAGGTTTACACAAAAATGTTGAATTAAGAATATGTTTGTTTATTGTTTGGAAAAGCTTACCCCAATAGCTTTCTTTTTTTTTCCCATTCATTTAAGTTCATTTTAGTGAACAAATTAAATACAAATAACAAGAAACCAGTGTTGCTGAACAGAGACTCTGTTCTTTCCCAGGCAAATTTTCCCTCCATTGTTTGCGCTCTCACATAATTGGATTTGTACCCCACATAAAAGTTCCTTATTTTATTTTTTTAAGATCAAGGCATGGTTGTTACCCTCTATACTAAAATGTCCTTGAAATGGAAATTCAAATGGCTGAAATGCTAAGTCAGTCATACCTGTAACAACTAACAAATTGTATATTGGTGACTTTTGAATGTGACTCTTTAAACACATAGTAGTTTTATAACCACCTTGCTCTCATTTATCTGTTCACATGTTTATGTGTTAGTACTTTTCAGTTGAATAATGCTTCAAATGTCATGCATAATTTTAAGGCTTCTGATACAAATCTTCTAAGAAATTTGTACCAATTTAAGCTGTTCACATGTCACAAGCCAGCAGGCACAATAGCTGTCATTCAGAATAGATAGAAATCTGAACTCTTCATCTACAGACAGACCTTGTATTGCTTTCATTGGCTCTTCTCCTATGAGCCTGAGTGTCTCTTTTTTTTTTTTGGTTTTTTTATTATTATTATTATTATTATTATTTTACAACACCATTCAGTTCAACATAATAGCCACAGAATCCCCTGTTCTCCCCCTCTCGCCCACCCCTCCCCCCAGCCCACCCCCCATTCCCACCTCCTCCAGATCAAGGTCTCCCCCGAGGACCGGGGTTGACCTGGTAG
Organism: Peromyscus maniculatus bairdii; assembly: GCF_049852395.1. NCBI lineage: Eukaryota > Metazoa > Chordata > Mammalia > Rodentia > Cricetidae > Peromyscus > Peromyscus maniculatus. The sequence continues at coordinate 88,727,303 of NC_134854.1, read as the reverse complement.
ACTCAGTCCAGGCAGGTCCATTCTCCCCTCCCAGACCGAGCCAAGTGTCCCTGCATAAGTCCCAGGATTCAAACAGCCAACTCATGCAACGAGCCCAGGACCTGGCACCAATGCACAGCTGCCTCCCAAACAGATCAAGCCAACTGACTGTCTCACCAGTTCAGGTGGCCTGATCCAGTTGGGGGCCCCTCAGCCTTTGGTTCATAGATCCTGTGCTTCCATTCATTTGGTTATTTATCCCGGTGCTTTATCCAACCTTGGCTTCAACAATTCTCGCTCATATAAATCCTCTTCATACTCACTAATTAGACTCCCAGTGCTCCACCAGGGGCCCAGCCGTGGATGTCTGCCTTCAGATTCCTCAGTCCTTGGATGGGGTTTATGGCATCACTATTTGGGTGTCTGGCCATTCCATCACCAGAGTAGGTCAGTTCCTGCCGTCTCGCGACCATTGCCAGCAGTCTTTTGAGGGGGTATCTTTGTGGATCTCCGTGGGCCTCCCTAGCTCTCTGCTTCCTCCCCTTCTCACCTTCCCATGTGGTCTTCATTTACCATGGTCTCCTATTCCTTGTTCTCCCTCTCTTTTCTTGATCCAGCTAGGATCTCCCACTCTTTCCCTCGACTGTCGCCCTTCATTGTTCCCACTCATGACCAGGCTATTCATGTAGATCTTGTCCATTTCTCCGTGTCTTTTTTGGGGTCCCGTTTTCCAGGTAGCCTCACTGGTGATGTGAGTATCAGTCTAGTCATCCTTGTTCCACATCTAGCATCTTCCTATGAGTGAGTACATACCATATTTGTCTTTCTGAGTCTGGGTTACCTCACTCAGGATGATTTTTTCTAGATCCATCCATTTGCCTGCAAACCGTGTGATGTCGTTGTTTTTCTCTGCTGAGTAGTATTCCATTGTGTATATGTGCCACAATTTATTTATCCATTCTTCAGTTGAAGGGCATCTAGGTTGTTTCCAGGTTTTGGCTATTACAAACAATGCTGATATGAACATAGCTGAGCAAGTGCTCTTGTGGTATGATTGAGCATTTCTTGGGTATATGCCCAGGAGTGGTATAGCTGGATCTTGGGGGAGATTGATTCCCAATTTTCTAAGAAAGCGCCATATTGATTTCCAAAGTGGTTGTACAAGCTTGCATTCCCACCAGCAGTGGAGGAGAGTTCCCCTAGTTCCACATCCTCTCCAGCATAAAGTGTCTTCAGTGTTTTTGATCTTAGCCACTCTGACAGGCGTAAGGTGGTATCTCAGAGTTGTCTTGATTTGCATTTCCCTGATGATTAGGGAAGTTGAGCAATTCCTTAAATGTCTTTCAGCCATTTGGGATTCCTCTGTTGAGAATTCTCTGTTTAGTTCTAAAGCCCATTTCTCAATTGGACTGTTGGTCCTTTTGATGTCTAATTTCTTGAGTTCCTTATATATTCTGGATATCAGTCCTCTGTCAGATGTGGGGTTGGTGAAGATCTTTTCCCATTCTGTAGGCTGTCGCTTTGCCTTGTTGACCGTATCCTTTGCTCTACAAAAGCTTCTCAGTTTCAAGAGGTCCCATTGATTGATTGTTTGTCTCAGTGTCTGCGCTACTGGTGTTATATTTAGGAAGTGATCTCCTATGCCAAGGCGTTCAAGATTATTTCCTACTTTTTCTTCTAGCAGGTTCAGAGTAGCTGGATTTATGTTGAGGTGTTTGATCCACTTGGACTTAAGTTTTGTGCACGGTGACAGATATGGATCTATTTGCAGCCTTCTACACGCTGATATCCAGTTATGCCAGCACCATTTGTTGAAGATGCTTTCTTTTTTCCATTGTACACTTTTGGCTTCTTTGTCAAAAATTATATGTCCATAGGTGTGTGGGTTAATGTCAGGGTCTTCAATTCGATTCCATTGGTCCACATGTCGGTTTTTATGCCAATACCAGGCTGTTTTTATTACTGTAGCTCTATAGTAGAGCTTGAAGTCGGGGATTGTGATGCCTCCAGAAGTTGTTTTATTGTACAGGTTTCTTTTAGCTATCCTGGGTTTTTTGTTTTTCCATATGAAGTTGAGTATTGTTCTTTCCAGATCTGTGAAGAATTGTGTTGGTATTTTGATGGGGATTGCATTGAATCTGTAAATTGCTTTTGGTAAGATTGCCATTTTTACTATGTTAACCCTGCCTATCCATGAGCATGGAAGATCTTTCCATTTTCTGAGATCTTCTTCAATTTCTTTTTTCAGGGACTTAAAGTTCTTGTCATATAGGTCCTTCACTTGCTTGGTTAGTGTTACCCCAAGGTATTTTATGTCATTTTTGGCTATTGTGAAGGGTGATGTATCTCTAATTGCCTTCTCAGCTTCTTTGTCCATTGTATATAGGAGGGCTACTGATTTTTTTGAGTTGATTTTGTATCCTGCTATGTTGCTGAAGGTGTTTATAAGCTTTATCAATTCCTGGGTGGAATCTTTGGGGTCACTCAAGTATACTATCATGTCGTCTGCAAATAGGGAAAGCTTGACTTCTTCCTTTCCAATTTGAATCCCCTTAATCTCCTTATGTTGTCTTATTGCTCTGGCTAGAACTTCAAGTACTATATTGAATAAGTATGGGGAGAGTGGACAGCCTTGTCTCGTTCCTGATTTTAGTGGAATTGCTTTGAGTTTCTCTCCATTTAATTTGATGTTGGCTGTTGGTTTGCTATATATTGCCTTTATTATGTTTAGGTATGTTCCCTGTATTCCTGATCGCTCCAAGACTTTTATCATGAAGGGGTGTTGGATTTTGTCAAATGCCTTTTCTGCATCTAGTGAGATGATCATGTGGTTTTTTTCTTTGAGTTTGTTTATATGGTGTATTACATTAATGGACTTTCGTATGTTGAACCACCCTTGCATCCCTGGGATGAAGCCTACTTGATCATGGTGGATAATCGTTCTGATGTGTTCTTGGAGTCTGTTTGCCAGTATTTTATTGAGTATTTTTGCATCAATGTTCATGAGGGAGATCGGTCTGTAGTTCTCTTTCTTTGTTGCATCCTTGTTTGGTTTAGGAATCAGGGTAATTGTAGCCTCATAGAAGGAGTTTGGTAATGTTCCTTCTGTTTCTATTATGTGGAACAATTTAGAGAGTATTGGTATTAACTCTTCTTTGAAGATCTGGTAGAATTCTGCGCTGAAACCATCTGGTCCTGGGCTTTTTTTGGTTGGGAGACCTTTAATGACTGTTTCTATTTCCTTAGGGGTTATTGGACTATTTAAATAGTTTATCTGGTCTTGATTAAACTTAGGTATGTGGTATATATCCAGAAAAATGTCCATTTCTTTTAGGTTTTCCAGTTTTGTGGAGTAGAGGTTTTTGAAATATGACCTTATAATTCTCTGGATTTCCTCAATGTCTGTTGTTATGTCCCCCTTTTCATTTCTGATTTTGTTGATTTGGATTCTCTCTCTCTGTCTTTTGGTTAGTTTGGATAAGGGCTTGTCTATCTTGTTGATTTTCTCAAAGAACCAACTCTTTGTTTCATTAATTTTTTGTATTATTCTCTTAGTTTCTAATTTATTAATTTCACCTCTCACTTTGATAATTTCCTGGCGTCTATTCTTCCTGGGAGACTTTGCTTCTTCTTGTTCTAGAGCTTTCAGATGTGCTGTTAATTCACTAGTGTGCGATTTCTCCAACTTCTTTATGTGGGCATTTAGTGCTATGAATTTCCCTCTTAGCACTGCTTTCATAGTGTCCCATAAGTTTGGGTATGTGGTGTCTTCATTTTCATTGATCTCTAGGAAGTCTTTAATTTCTTTCTTTATTTCTTCCTTAACCCATTGGTGATTCAGTTGAGCATTATTCAGTTTCCATGAGGTTGTAGGTTTTCTGTAGTTTTTGTTGTTGTTGAAATCTAGCTTTAAACCATGGTGATCTGATAGAACACAGGAGGTTATTCTGATTGTTTTGTATCTGTTGAGATTTGCTTTGTGGCCAAGTATGTGGTCGATTTTAGAGAAAGTTCCATGGGGTGCTGAGAAGAAAGTATATTCTTTCTTGTTAGGATGGAATGTTCTGTAGATATCTATTAGGTCCAATTGGGTCATGACATCAGTTAAGTCCTTTATTTCTCTGTTAAGTTTCGATTTGGGAGATCTGTCCAGTGGTGAAAGTGGGGTGTTGAGATCTCCCACTATTAATGTGTGGGGTTTTATATGTGGTTTAAGCTTTAGTAATGTTTCTTTTACATATGTGGGTGCTCTTATGTTTGGGGCATATATGTTCAGAATTGAAACTTCATCTTGGTCGATCTTTCCTGTGACGAGGATGTAATGTCCTTCGTGATCTCTTTTGATTGATTTTAGTTTGAAGTCTATTTTGTTGGATATCAGGATGGCTACCCCTGCTTGTTTCTTAAGACCATTTGATTGAAAAGTCTTTTCCCAGCCTTTTATTCTTAGGTAGTGTCTATCTTTGAATTTGAGATGTGTTTCTTGTATGCAGCAGAAGGATGGGTCCTGCTTTCGTATCCATTCTGTAAGTCTATGTCTTTTTATAGGTGAATTAAGTCCGTTGATATTAAGGGATATTAATGACCAGTGATTCTTCATCTCTGTTATTTTTGGTGGTAGTGTGTGTGTACTTCTCTTCTTTGGGGTTTACTGTTGTGGCTTTATCTATTGCCTGTGTTTTCAAGTGTGTATCTGACTTCCCTCGGTTGGAATTTTCCTTCTAGTGCTTTCTGTAGGGCTGGGTTTGTGGATAGGTATTGTTTAAATCTGGTTTTGTCTTCGAATGTCTTGTTCCTTCCGTCTATGATGATTGAAAGTTTTGCTGGGTATATTAGTCTGGGCTGACATCCATGGTCTCTTAGTGTCTGGATTACATCTGTCCAGGTCCTTCTGGCTTTCAAAGTCTCCATTGAGAAATCGGGTGTTATTCTGATGGGTTTACCTTTATAGGTCACTTGGCCTTTTTCCTTGGCTGCTCTTAATATTCTTTCTTTATTCTGTACATTTAGTTGTTTAATTATTATGTGTCGAGGGGACTTTTTTTGGGGGTCTAGTCTGTTTGGTGTTCTATAGGCTTCTTGTATCTTCATAGGCATTTCCTTCTTTAAGTTGGGAAAGTTTTCTTCTATAATTTTGTTGAATATATTTTCTGTGCCTTTGAGTTGGTATTCTTCACCTTCTTCTATCCCTATAATTCGTAAGTTTGGTCTTTTTATGGTGTCCCAGATTTCTTGGACATTTTGGTTCATGACTTTGTTGGCTTTAGTGTTTCCTTCGACTGATGGAACTATTTCTTCTACTGTATCTTCAATGCCAGAAATCCTCTCTTCCATCTCTTGCATTCTGTTGGTTATACTTGCATCCGAAGTTCCTGATCTTTTACTCAGGTTTTCTATTTCCAGCATTCCCTCTGTTTGTGTCTTTTTCATTTTTTCAATTTCCCTTTTCAGATCTTGGACTGTTTCCTTTGTTTGTTTCATTGCTTTTTCATGATTTTCTTTCAGTGCTTTATTGTTTTCTTCCAGGATTTTAATGTTTTCTTCCAGGACTTTATTGTTTTCTTGGAGGGCTTTATTGTTTTCTTCTAATTTGTTTGCCCTTTCCTCTAGTTGTTTACAGCGTTCTTCCAATTTTCTTGTCTTTTCCTCTACACACGCCTCTACCTTCTTCATGAAGTTACTCATAAGGCTACTTTCTTCTGCTTCTTCCAATTTTTGGTGTTCAGGTCTAGATGTTGGAGGCGAGCTAGGTTCTGGTGATGCTGTATTGCTCTTCATTTTGCTGTATATACTTCTGCTTTGATGTCTGCCCATCTCCTTGTGATTCCTTCTTGGTCTTATCAGTGGACTTGTTTCACAAAGATCTGACAGACTCAGGAGGACTCTCTCTCTTGTCCAAAAGGGAGTTCTCTTGTCCAACTCTTTGGTCCAGAAGGGAAGTCAGGGGCAAGCTCTGGTCCAGAATGGCAGTCGGGGACAGGCTGGGAGCTGGGGGCCGGTCTCTAAGTCTCAGGAAGTGGGTGGGGTCTTGGGCAGATGGGCGTGGGTGCAGGGCGCGGAGACTGCAGGGGCTGCCGGGGGGCTTGGAAATGGGTATCCCTCCCGGTGGGGCTAGAAGGGGAGCTGCCCGGTGGCCAGAACCCGGCGCCAAGCTGGGCAGGTCCTCCCGGGGTGGCTGGTGGCCAGGGATGGGGTCCGGGCTGGACCCAGGCACTCACCTCTGGTCCAGAAGGGAAGTTGTCGGGGGGCAGGCTGGGAGCTGGGAGCCGGTCTCTAAGTCTCAGGAAGTGGGTGGGGTCTTGGGCAGATGGGCGTGGGGGCAGGGCGCGGAGACTGCAGGGGCTGCCGGGGGCTTGGAAATGGGGATCCCTCCCGGTGGGGCTAGAAGGGGAGCTGCCCGGTGGCCAGAACCCAGCGCCAAGCTGGGGAGGTCCTCCCGGGGTGGCTGGTGGCCAGGGATGCGGTCCGGGTTGGACCCGGGTACTCACCTCTGGTCCAGAAGGGAAGTCTTCGGGGGCAGACTGGGAGCTGGGGGCCGGTCTCTAAGTCTCAGGAAGTGGGTGGGGTCTTGGGCAGATGGGCGTGGGGGCAGGGCGCGGAGACTGCAGGGGCTGCCGGGGGCTTGGAAATGGGGATCCCTCCCGGTGGGGCTAGAAGGGGAGCTGCCCGGTGGCCAGAACCCGGCGCCAAGCTGGGGAGGTCCTCCCGGGGTGGCTGGTGGCCAGGGATGCGGTCCGGGTTGGACCCGGGTACTCACCTCTGGTCCAGAAGGGAAGTCTTGTTTGCCAGTATTTTATTTAGTATTTTTGCATCAACGTTCATGAGGGAGATCGGTCTGTAGTTCTCTTTCTTTGTTGCATCCTTGTTTGGTTTAGGAATCAGGGTAATTGTAGCCTCATAGAAGGAGTTTGGTAATGTTCCTTCTGTTTCTATTATGTGGAACAATTTAAAGAGTATTGATATTAACTCTTCTTTAAAGATCTGAGAGAATTCTGTGCTGAAACCATCTGGCCTTGGGCTTTTTTTGGTAGGGAGACTTTTGTTTTTTGTTTTTTGTTTTTTCAAGACAGGGTTTCTCTGTGTAGCATTGCGCCTTTCCTGGGACTCACTTAGTAGCCCAGGCTGGCCTCGAACTCACAGAGATCCACCTGCCTCTGCCTCCCGAGTGCTGGGATTGGATTAAAGGCGTGTGCCACCACCGCCCAGCTTTGGTTGGGAGACTTTTAATGACTGATTCTATTTCCTTAGGGGTTATTGGACTATTTAAATACTTTGTCTGGCCTTGATTTAACTTAGGTATGTGGCACCTATCCAGAAAATTATCCATTTCTTTTAGATATTTCAGTTTTGTGGAGTAGAGGTTTATGAAATATGACCTGATGATTCTCTGGATTTCCTCATTGTCTGTTTTTATGTCCCCCTTTTCATTTCTGATTTTCTTAATTTGGATGCTGTCTCTCTCTGTTTTTTGGTTAGTTTGGATAAGGGCTTGTCTATCTTGTTGATTTTCTCAAAGAACCAACTCTTTGTTTCATTAAGTTTTTGTATTGTTCTCTTTGTTTCTATTTTATTGATTTCAGCTCTCAATTTGATAATTTCCTGCCATCTCTTCGTCCTGGAGGACTTTGCTTCTTCTTGTTCTAGAGCTTTCAGGTGTGCTGTCACTAGTGTGAGATTTCTCCAACTTCTTTATGTGGGCATTTAGTGCTATGAATTTCCCGCTTAGCACTGCTTTCATGGTGTCCCATAAGTTTGGGTATGTGGTGTCTTCATTTTCATTGATCTCTAGGAAATCTTTGATTTCTTTCTTTATTTCTTCCTTAACCCATTGGTGATTCAGTTGAGCATTATTCAGTTTCCATGAGATTGTAGGTTTTCTGTAGTTTTTGTTGTTGTTGAAAACTAACTTTAATCCATGGTGGTCTGATAGAACACAGGAGGTTATTCCAATTGTTTTGTATCTGTTGAGATTTGTTTTGTGGCCAAGTATGTGGTCAATTTTAGAGAAGGTTCCATGGGGTGCTGAGAAGAAGGTATATTCTTTCTTGTTAGGATGGAATGCTCTGTAGATATCGATTAAGCCTATTTGAGTCATAACATCAGTTATGTCCTTTATTTCTCTGTTAAGTTTAGATTTGGGAGATCTGTCCGGTGGTGAAAGTGTGGTGTTGAAGTCTCCCACTATTAATGTGTGGGGTTTTATATGTGTTTTAAGCTTTAGTAATGTTTCTTTTACATATGTGGGTGCCCTTGAGTTTGGGGCATAAATGTTCAGAATTGAAACTTCATCTTGTTGGATCTTTCCTGTAATGAATATGTAATGCCCTTCTTGATCTCTTTTGATTGATTTTAGTTTGAAGTCTATTTTGCTGGATATTTGGATGGCTACACCTGCTTGCTTCTTAAGACCATTTGATTGGAAGGTGTTTTCCCAGCCTATTATTCTTAGGTAGTGTCTATCTTTGAATTTGAGATGTGTTTCTTGTATACAGCAGAAGGATGGGTCCTGCTTTTGCATCCATTCTGTAAGCCTGTGTCATTTTATAGGTGAATTAAATCCATTAATATTAAGCGATATTAATGATGAGTGATTGTTCATTCATATTATTTTTTGGTGGTAGTGTGTGTGTACTTCTCTTCTTTGAGGTTTACTGCTGTGGCATTATTTATTACCTGTGTTTTCAAGGGTGTATCTGACTTCCTTCGGTTGGAATTTTCCTTCTAGTGCTTTCTGTAGGGCTGGGTTTGTGGATAAGTATTGTTTAAATCTGGCTTTGTCTTGGAATGTCTTGTTCACTCCATCTATGATGAATGAAAGTTTTGCTGGGTATATTATTCTAGGCTGACATCCATGGTCTCTTAGTGTCTGCATTAAATCTGTCCAGGTCCTTCTGGCTTTCAAGGTCTCCATTGAGAAATCGGATGTTATCCTGATGGGTTGCCTTTATAAGTCACTTGGCCCTTTTCCTTTGTTTTTCTTAATATTCTTTCTTTATTCTGTATGTTTAGTTGTTTAATTATTATGTGGCAAGGGGACTTTTGGGGGGTCTAGTCTGTTTGGTGTTCTATAGGCTTCTTGTTTCTTCATAATTATTTCCTTCTTTAAGTTGGGGAAGTTTTCTTCTATGATCTTGTTGAATATATTTTCTGTGCCTTTGAGTTAGTATTCTTCTCCTTCCTCTATCCCTATTATTCATAGGTTTGATCTTTTCATGGTGTCCCAAATTTCTTGGACATTTTGGTCATGATTTTATTGACTTTAATGATTTCTTTGACTGATGAATCTATTTTTTCTACCATATCTTCAATGCCAGAGATCCTCTCTTCCATCTCTTGCATTTTGTTGGTTATACTTGCATCCTAAGTTCCCATTTGTTTACTCAGATTTTCTATTTCCAGAATTCCCTCTGTTGGTGTCTTTTTCACTTTTTCTATTTCCCTTTTCAGGTCTTGGACTGTTTCCTTCATCTGATCATTGCTTTTTCATGATTTTCTTTCAGGGATTTATTGTTTTCTTCTGCTTTATTTGTCCTTTCTTCTAGTTTTTTATAGCGTTCTTCCCATTTTTTGTTTGTCTTTTCCTCAATTCCATTTTTGACTTCTTCTATATAAGGCTCTAGCCTCTTCATGATGTTATTCATAAGGTTGCTTTCTTTTGCTTCTTCCATTTTGTGATGTTCAGGTCTAGCTGTTGGAGGAGGGCTAGGTTCTGGTGATGCTGTATTGCTCTTTACTTTGTTGTGTGTACTTCTGCCTTGATGTCTGCCCATCTCTTTGTGGATTCGTTCTTGGTCTTATCAATGCTCTTGGTCCAGACAGAGCTGACAGATTCAAGAAGCCTCTCTCTGGTCCAGATAGAAGCTCTGGGCTGGATGGGAGTTGGGGGCTGGTCTCTAAGTCTCAGGAAGTGGCTGGGGTCTCAGGCAGATGGGCTTGGGGGCAGGGCTTGGAGATTGCAGGGTCTGCCGGAGGTCCTGGAGAAGGGAAACCTTCACAATGGGGTTGGGGGGGGGGGTCCTGCTCGATGGCCAGAACCTGGAGCCACATTGGGCAGGTCTTCCCCAGAATGGCTGGTGCCCAGGGATAGGACCTAGGGACAGGCCTCTCTGGGTATGAGCCCAGGCACTCACCTGTTGTCCAGATGGGAACTCCAGGGCAGGATCCGTTATAGGGATTTAATCAGCAGCCTCACTCTCTTCATACGTGTCTCAGTCTGCAAATAAGCAAAGATGCACTAATGTTGGTGTATTCTTATAACATACATGTTTGAACACCATGAATGCCACAGCTGTGTCTTTGCCTGGGCCATCCAGCCTTATTTTTCATTTGAAGAAGTAGAACCTATTCAGGCTTCAATAATCTTGTCCTGGAGCCTGAGAATCAATCCCAAGGGTCTTTTAGAAAAAAAAGAGCTGTAAAAGGATAGACACTTTTGCAGCCTGAGCCTGACCCTGCTGATTTTTCATCACTGGTCTTGAGTGATGGGTGTGAACAAACACCCAGGATTAAAGCAGCTTCTTCAGAATACAGGACACCCTCCTCATCAGGAGTACCACACAGCATCTTTTGGTGGATTAATAGGAATGCTGGTGTCTTTGTCTCTTCATTCTCTTTCTGCTGATATCTACCAGCTGTATCTCTGCCTCTCTTTGACCTTTGAGATCTGGAAGACAGTTCTGCCTTCTCACAGGATAGCCCCAGGATCTGGAGGAAGCTTCACTCAGGACACTTCAGTGGATGGTAACAGGAGGATGATAGTTCCTCTCAACCTAACACAACAACCAAATCATTATTTATTTTGCAAGGCATCTGGGATCTGAATTCTTACCACACCTCCTTTAATAATATGTGCTAACATGATGGGAATGCCAGAAACATTCAACTTCCCTTTACCAAGTGTCCTTAGATTGGAGTAAGCCATAAATGCTTCTGATTCCTAAGAAAATGAGTGTTGATGGTACAGTAGTAAGCATAGCTGCCTTCTAAAAACAAGCCAGTAACTTCTCAGGAGTCTCTAACTTATACAATCTGAATAAATACCTGTGGGCCTTAAGATTTGGGTGTCTTCCTCCTCTGTTGCTTTGTTTCACCTGAACATAGCCATATTTATTATGATACAGTTCACAAAAGCTAAGAAGAAATCAGTGTAGGTGCCTATCAAAAGATCACTGAATTTAAAAAAATGTGGCATATATGCACCATAGACTATTATACAGCCACAAATAAGAATGAAATCCCATCATTTTCAGCAAAATGGATAGAAATGTAGGACATTATGTAATGTATTATCATATACTACAAGCTAGATTCAAAACGATAAGCAGTATGTGTAGATGAAAAAAATTGATCCCAAGGAGAAATGTGATCACTAAAGAATAAAGTGAGTAGTTGAGGGGACAGAGAGGTTGGATTTGGTCAGTGGATGCTGTGTGCATGAAAGAAAATGCTGCACTGATCTCCACTATTACAGACAACAGTGTGTCTATTAAAAGGACTTCTGTTGGGTTTTTATTATACTTCAAAAGGGTCAAGTTTTAAAGAGAAGATACTAGTTATTGGTTGAGAGATAATGGATCTCAGTGAACTTTACCCTACCTATCCAAGTTTAATTTCTAGAATTTAGAAACTGAAAGTTACATGTAAAACTGACTTGTTGGATGTGGTTGGGTTATGATGGTGAGATGGTATGGACATCCTGAAGTATATGGGTGTGATCAATATACTCACCAGTGCTTTTTAGTAGAGAGAGAGGAGGTTGAGCTATACAGAGTGGTTGTTGCAATGGAAAAGTTAGCAGAACTGTGGGAGCTAGTGCCATTGTTCTGGGAATGTGACAATTTCTTGGATGAAAAATGTTAGCATTAGATTCTATGCCCTGCAGTCTTCAGGACAAGGAAAGCTCTCCTTATCCTTAAGTTAAACTCAGGAGATGGCTGATCTCCAGAACTGTAAGGAAATTGTTTTCCAAATCCGTTCTGGAACTACTGAAATTTATCCACATAAAACTAATAGAAAACACTGCCTTTGATTTCTCTGTGTATGTGGTTTTCCTTAATTCTCCAACATCTCTAGAATTCTTATCAGTTGGTGTCATTGTGACAAGAGATAATGGATTTACTTTAATAAGAGAGTTCCCAAATTAAATTTGGATATAAAATCTTTTTGTCAGCTATGAATAACTAAGAAAAACCTGAAATATAAGTTTAAAGGAGGACATGTTTCTTTTCTATCACAAAATCCCAGGTGTCCACACATCATGACACCAACATATTCTTTCTGGGCCTGGGATGAGACAGAGCATGGTGATAGAAGCTATGTTAAATAGAACATCTTTGTTTTAACATTGGACCTTACCAGATAAAATGAGCCTCTTAATTTACCTGGAGATACCAGTAGAAGATTCAAAGTTTGTGTAATAAAATTTCCTCAGTGTGAATAAACATTTTCTCATTTCCATGTCCTAGCATAGTTGACTAATGCACTTTCAGAGTACCAATCGAACAGAAATTTTCCAGAAAATGAATGACTAATGTTCACAGACATGAACTTCATGGTGATGGGGGAGTGCATCGTTCTAATGCTTTTGCTTTAATTAACAAATCACACAGGTTTTCAATCTTGGACTTTCTCAAAGATTTTTTTTTATTCATGTACTCTCAAAACTTTATCTCCACAAAGTGACATGTGACATTGTTCTCCTGTCTTACATATACTTTAATCAGCTTTTTTATTCTAATCATTCACTGATGTCTACCGCATGGCTTGAGTTACTGAAAGTGACTGCTGTTATTATGGTGCATACATAGTATGATTTCCTCAAACAATTCCCTTATGATTTTATCAAATATTATAGTTAAAGACAATTCTATAGCATAATGTTTCATAAAAATAAGGCGTTTTATAAATCACTGATATTTTTACCTTGGTTATTCATAGTGCCCCATGTGAGAAACTTCTAAAGGTCTATTGTCTCCCCAGAAGTCCCATTGGTTAGTCACCTTAATGAATTTAAGGAGTCATAATGAGGTACTTAAATGATGGAAAATTTAAGAACAGCATATAGCAAAATAGAATAGAAAATCTTAGGTTATTTTCCATAGATTATGGTCTGCTTTGCTTTATGGAGGGATGGTTCGATGGCCAGATAGATAGGCATTATCTATCTTTCATCTACTGTCTGTCTAACGAGGCACCAAGTGTGCATTGGAAGTACCAGAACCTCAGGGTAACTAACTTAGAAAACACTGTGTTGTCTCAAGTCTTACTGACTTTTTCCTATTATACACATCATTGCTGTAATGATGACTAGCACATTGCCCTAGCTTTGAAAATAGTTAAGTAATTAAGAAAGCAATATTCACTGAGATGGAAACATTGGAAAGAATAAAGCTCATACTGTGATCCTCTTGCTGTTGTGGTTAAGGACCACAGTGAGTGCACACAGTAAACAGAGACCAATGTGGCTCCCCTTAGAGATGAGTATATGTCATTACTACCACATCTTACATCATAGAGATATGTTATTTTATTAAAAATGTCTTTTCTAAATCATCCCTGAGTGAGGTAACCCAGACCAATAAAGACAAATTTGGTATGTACTCACTAATAAGTGGATATTAGGTGTAAAAAAAAAGGGTAACTATGCTACAATCCACAGACCCAGAGATACTAGGTAACAAGGAAAGTGCATAGGGAGATATCAAGATCTAGATGGAAAGAGGTAATGGAAGAGATTTCATGAATGTACTGAGGGCAGGTGGGGATGGGAGCTTGAGCGATATGGTTGGGGGGACATGGAGGGGTACAGTACTGAGCCAAACATTAGGCAGAGTTTGGGAATACTGCAGAGGAGAAGATAGGAGCTTGGAGCCAGAGAGATCAAGAGCACCATGGGAAGGCTCACACAGTCAACTCACGTGGGCTTATGGGGATCACAGAGGCTGAAACAAAAACCATGGAGCCTGCATAAGACTGACTTAGGCATTCTGCATATGTGTTATAGTTGTGTTGCTTGATCTTCTTATGAAACCCCTAACAGAGGGAACAGGGGCTATCTCTGTTTTACTGGCTATGGAGATCCTACTTCTCATACTGGGTCACCTTACCCAGCCTTAATACATGGGGATGTTCTTATTCTTACTGCAATTTGATGTGCCAAGTTTTATTGATACTCATAGGAGATCTGCCCTTTCCTGGATGGAGACAGAAGAGTAGAGGGTTGAGTGTGGGAGGCAGGAAAGGGGGAGAAGGACTGGAAGTGGAGGATTGTGAGAAGATGGGACTGGGATGTAAAATAAATAGATGAAAAATAAAAAAATAATGAATAAAATGTCTTTTCTGACAAAGTTGTTTGATGTGTAAAGTGAGACAGGGATATAGAAGAAAGGGATAAATTAAATTTTATTTTAGTATCTCTTCCTCATGTTCCTGTTCCTCTTGTTCCCCTTCTGATTCTGTACCTTCACCACCTTGTTTCCGTGGGATGCATCATGACCTGGTTGAATGTATTTGACAAGATGAAGACCATTTTTACATTATAAATTGTATCCAGATAGTTCATCCTTCTGACAATTAAGATAGATTGTATAATTATCTCTATATTGTTTTAAAAATCATTTCTATGCCAGTCAATAGATAATTATGATAAATCTCTAAGAAAGCAAAGCATAGTGTCAAATTATCTTACTCTCATATGCTGTCTATAAAACTTAGGCAAATATAATAGCTAGTTTTTAAAAAGTTGGGCATTTTATACCTCAGATTACAAAAAAGAGAGAAATATCTGCTGTTACATATTGTATCTAAGCTAGTAGCACAATGTTCAAAATGTAGTAAGAAATCAGCAATGGAAGAAATAAAATAAATTATTTGCTAATAGATCTGCACACAAATTCATAAAGAAGGAATGTCAACATAAATATTTAGGAGTAATCACAATAAAATCTCTACATTCACCAAGGACAACAGAGTTGCCCTTGTACGTTAAAAGTCATACATGTGAATAGTGATTATGTCTGTGTTCATAATAAGAACCACTCTAAAACTATATTTTCCTATGTAAGACTATTTTCCGTGCATGTTTGTAAGAACATTATGTGCACGTCTGGTGCCCTCAGAGGCCAGAAGAGGGTACTGGATCCCCTGGAATTGGAGTCAAAGATAGCTGTGGGTCACCATGTGGGGGCTGAGAATCAAACCCAGGTTCCCTTCAAGAGCAACAAGTGCTCCTAACTGCAAGTCATTCATGCCAGCTCCATGAAACACTTTTAAATGTATATTTTCTCCAATTGGCACATGAACTCAATGTAATGTAACTAATATTGCTGTATGGGTTTCTAAGGCTAATTAACTCAGTATAGAATTTATGTAGAAAATCAGACAGCATAACTAAGAAAATCTGAAGCCTATGAAAGTGTTATCATATTCTCTGTCTTGATGGTTCTCTTTTGTATAAAACTGTAGTAATTAAGTTGTATGTACTGTAGATGTGCAGGTAGGTGGGTAGATGAATGGGAAATCACAAACAGACAAGTAATAGATCTTACCCACAAAAAATTCCTAAACTGAAATGAAATATAAATAGAGAAAGATCACTGTGCTTTTATTGTTCTTCTTTTCTTGGAGCGAATATTGAGAAAGAGTTTCTCTGTGTAGTCTCAGCCATCCTGGATCTTTCTCTGTAGACGAGGCTAGCATTGAACTCAAAGAAATATTCCTGCCTTGGCTCCCAAGTGCTAAGATTAAAAACATGTGCCACCACTGCCAGGCTTTCTTTTGTTCCTAAAACTATGCTCTGGAATATCAATTTTTATTTTTTAATTTTAAAATTAATTTAATTTTGCATATCAGCCACAGATTCCCCTGTCCTCCCTCCGCCCACCCCCTCCACTCTTCCTCCAATCCACCCCCTATTCCCATCTCCTCCAGGGCAAGGACTCCCCTGGGGATTCAGCTCAACTTGGTAGATTCAGTCCAGGCAGGTCCAGTCCCCTCATCCCTTCACCCAGGGTGAGCAAAGTGTCCCTATTCTGGGACACATTCCAAAAAGACATCTCATGCACTAAGGATAGGTCCAGGTCTCAGTGCCTGGAGGCCTCCCAAACAATTCAGGCTAATCGACTGTCACACTTATCCAGGGGGCCTGATCCAGTTCCATGGGGGCTCCTCAGCTATTGGTTCATAGTTCATGTGTTTCCACTAGCTGGGTATTTGTTCCTGTGCTTTTTCCAATCATGGTCTCAACATCTCTCACTCATAAAATCCTTCCTCTCTCTCACCAATTGGACTCCCGGAGCTTCACATTTGACAAAATCCAACACCCCTTCATGATAAAGGTCTTGGAGCAATCAGGAATACAGGGAACATACCTAAACACAATAAAGGCATTTTACAGCAAGCCAACAGCCAACATCAAATTAAATGGAGAGAAACTCAAAGCAATTCCACTAAAATCAGGAATGAGGCAAGGCTGTGCGCTCTCCCCATACTTATTCAATATAGTGCTTGAAGTGCGATCCAGAGCAATAAGACAACATAAGGACATCAAGGGGATACAAATTGGAAAGGAAGAAGTCAAGCTTTTGCTATTTGCAGATGATATGATAGTATACATGAGTGACCCCAAAAAATCGATCAAGGAACTCATACAGCTTATAAACACCTTCAGCAACATAGTAGGATACAAGATTAACACAAAAAAATCAGTAGCCCTCCTATATGCAATTGGCAAACAGGTTGTGAAGGAAATCAGAGATATATCACCCTTTACAATAGCCACAAATGACACAAAATACCTTGGGGTAACACTAACTAAGCAAGTGAAGGACCTGTATAACAAGAACTTTAAGACCCTGAAAAAAAGAAATTGAAGAAGATGCCAGAAAATAAAAAGATCTCCTATGCTCATGGATAGGCCGGATTAACATAGTAAAAATGGCAATCTTACCTAAAGCAATCTACAGTGTCAATGCAATCCCCATCAAAATAACAACACAATTCTTCACAAACCTGGAAAGAATTATACTCAACTTCATATTGAAAAACAAAAAACCCAAAATAGCCAAAAGAATCCTGTTCAATAAAACAATCCCTGGAGGCATCACGATCCCTTACTTAAAGCTCTACTATAGCGCTACAGTAATAGAAACAGCTTGGTACTGGCATAAAAACTGACATGTGGACCAGTGGAATCGAATTGAAGACCCTGACATTAATTGGCACACCTCTGAACATATAATTTTTGACAAAGAAGCCAAAATTATGCAATGGAAAAAAGAAAGCATCTTCAACAAATGGTGCTGCCATAACTGGAAGTCAACATGCAGAAGGCTGCAAATAGATCCATATCTATCACTGTGCACAAAACTTAAGTCCAAATGGATCAAAGACCTCAACATAAATCCAGCTACTCTGAACCTGATAGAAGAGAAAGTAGGAAGTAGTCTTGAACGCATTGGCATAGGAGATCACTTCCTAAATATAACTCCAGTAGCACAGACACTGAGAGAAGCAATCAATCAATGGGACCTCTTGAAACTGAGAAGCTTTTGTTGAGCAAAGGATAGGGGCAACAAGGCAAAGCAACAGTCTACAGAATGGGAAAACTCATGAAGAAAAATCTTCAACTCCACATCTGACAAAAGGCTGATATCCAAAATATATAAAGAACTCAAGAAATTAGACATTAAAATGCCCAACAGTCCAATTAAGAAATGGGCTATAAGGCTGGAGAGATGGCTCAGCAGTTAAGAGCACTGGCTGTTCTTCCAGAGGTTCTGAGTTCAATTCTCAATAAACACATGGTGGTTTTCAACCATCTGTAATGAGATCTGGCGCCCTCTTCTGGCCTGCAGGCAGAACACCATATAAAGAAATGGGCTATAGAGCTAAACAGAGGAAGCTCAAATGACTGAAAGATATTTAAGGAATAGTTCAACATCCCTAATCATCAGGGAAATGCAAATCAAAACAACTCTGAGATACCACCTTACACCCGTCAAAATGGCTAAGATCAAAAACACTGAAGACAGCTTATGCTGGAGAGGATGTGGAGCAAGGGGAACTCTCTTCCACTGTTGGTGGGGATGCAAGCTTGTACAGCCTCTTTGGAAATCAATATGGCACTTTCTTAGAAAATTGGGAATCGATCTCCCCCAAGACCCATCTATACCACTCTTAGGCATATTCCTAAGGAATGCTCAATCATACCACAAGGGCACTTGCTCAGCTATGTGCATAGCAGTGTTGTTTGTAATAGCCAAAACCTGGAAACAACCTAGATGACCTTCAACTTCTAGAGTGGATAAATAAAATGTGGTACATATACACAATGGAGTACTACTCAGCAGAGAAAAACAATGACATCATGAGGTTTGCAGGCAAAATGGATGGATCTAGAAAAAAATCATCCTGAGTGTGGTAACCCAGACTCAGAAAGACAAACTTGGTATGTACTCACTCAGAGGTGGATACTAGAGGTAAAACAAAGAATGACTAGACTGCTACTCACAACTCCAGGGATGCTTTCTAGTAAAGAGGACCCTAAGAAAGACACAGGGATTTCCCAATGACTGATAAATGGATGATATCTACATGAGCAAACTGGACGTGAGAGGGGGTTAATGAAGGGCAAGGGTTGGGGGAAAGAGAGCTTAGGGGAGTAGGAGTTCCCAGCTGGACCAAGAACAATGAGGAACGAGAGACCATAATAAATGAAGACCTCATGGGAATAGGAAAAAGCGAAGTGCTAGAGAGGCCCCCAGAAATGCACAAAGATACCTACACAATAGACTACTGGCAATGGTCAAGAGAAAGTCTGAACTGACTTACTCTGGTGATCAGATGGCCAAATTTTTTATTAAAATCACTTATGGGAGCATGTTTAAGACAACCCTTAAAACCCATATGACGTCATATAGACAAATGTATATTCTACTTCATGCAGTGGAATTAAAAGTAACAGGAGTGTGGTTCAATATTATTTGGTTTCTGTGAGCAGACCAGAGGACATAGGAGCCATTAAAATTCTATATAGAGTGCTGCAGACAGCTGAGAGCATCAGGACACACTGCTGGAATTTCAAGACACAGCAGAGGATCATGGTTAGACAGCCTTCCCCTTTCTCTGACACTTGTGCTCTAGCTTTTATGAGAAAACCAGACATCCTTTCTGCTGTCAGCTTCTCTCAGTAAGATTTCTCTGCCCTTTAAATACTGGCACTTAGAAACTAATTTTCTGTATTTAAATGTGTTCTGAAATGTTCACAGTTGTTTCTACTGTTCTATATTGGGGATATAGCTAAGGATACTATGCAGAATCCTCATGGAGAATGGCTGTGTCCTCTATTAAGGCAGAAAATGCATTGGTACTCTGAAAGGCTCGAGATGAAGGGGAAAAATGATAGGGTACAGAGAGGACTTTTAGCTTCTTTTGTAAAAACAATGACTCTCCAGGAGCTTTGCTAACAATCCTGTAGCATCTGAGAAACAGTTTCAGTGAGTGGCTCATGAGGAGGAGCAACTGTGGCAGCCCAGCCTCTCACTTCTGCTTCCCTGGAGGTTTATGTTATGACTTGTATCACTGTGGGAGGAAACTGAGCACCCTGTGCACAGAAATAATCTGCCATGTCTTCAGACTCCAGGCTGCTGATGCTGAGAGAATAATCTGTCCCAGACCCACTGCCACTGAACCTCGGTGGGACCCCATCTGCCAAGTTGGATGCACCATAAATCAGGCGCTTAGGGGGGTTTCCTGTTTTCTGCTGTAACCAGATTAAACTACTGCTAATATCCTGACTGGCCCGGCAAGTGATGGTGACTGTGTCTCCCAGAGACACAGACAGAGAGGATGGAGACTGGGTCATCTGGATGTCACATCTGGCACCTAGGAGTGGAGATATAATAAATAACCACATAGTAAATCATTATACAAAAGGACCGCCCCCCAAATGCCAGTCAACATTAATCATAGTGTAACAGTGAAATTCCCATTTTAGTCCTTTTTTACCTGGAAGCCAGAGCAGCAGGAGCCCAAGGAGCTGAGCAGGGGCCCTCATGTCCATTCTGAGTCCTGACTGCAGTGACAACTGTACAGGGTGTGTCTGGTATATGAAGAAGTCCTCAAGGCTGTGCAGTGAGTGCATGCAAATCACTGGGAACCAGTTAGGGCGGGCACAGCTGCAAGGCTTGCTCATCTCAGCAGCTTGGTACATGCGCAGGGTCTCTAGATGCATGTCTGCAAAGAACGCACTTCTTCCTCAATTTTAAAATTGTACAGGACATTTCTAATGTATAATACCTCTATTTTGAATAATATATTTCAAAGGTACATTGGGATATTATAGACAAATATCCTTCTTTGAGAAAATATACAACAGTGAAGAGACTATAAAATCCTTAACTCACTCAAATATTTCTGCTTGGATGAAAATAATACTATGTGATTTCATTGTGAAATGTTTGTGTGTTTGAAGTAGTCACTTATTTAAATTAAAAGGACAATTTATCAGGATCATAGGATCATTTTAATGATTTAAAAATAAGATTTTGCTTGCAGCTCTAACCGTACTTACTATGGTACAAAGAGAGGAATTATACAGTAGGTGCACATGTAACAACTTGATCCCCAAAATCTGTTTACTTGGAGTTCTAGCCCCTTATGAAAATTGAAGTACTTTCATACTAAAGAAGTTGCAACTTTTTCTCTGTTTGAGATCCTCCATATTTCCTCTTTCCTACAATTTGCTTCAATTTCCCTCAATTCCTAGTGATGACAGACGAGTACTATAACAGAAAACATTACTACTCAATACATGGCTCTGCTGTGCATTACAAATGATATTTTCACTTTCACTCTTGAGCAGTAACTGGAGACATTATGCTAATTTAGGTGACAGCCTCACTGTCTGCAAGTGTGTCTCCATCTCCAAACAAGCGAAGAAGCAGAAATGTTTCTGCATCCTTATAACACAAATATTTAAATACCCCAGACCACACATATATGTCCTCGCCTTGGCATCCAGGCTTATTTGCCATCAGAAGTAGAGTCTATTCAGTCTTCAGTACCCTTGTCCTGGAGCCTGAGGATCCAACAGGTCTTTTAGAAACATAACTGTGAAAGGCTAGACAATGTTGCAGCCTGAGCCCGACTGTGGATTCCACAGAGGCTATCTAGAAGATAGGCTATCTAGGAGAATCTGAGCTTGCTTTACCCAGCTGTGTAATGGGATAATTTGACCACAGGCATAGTTACTAAGAGTTTAGAAGAGTCTACACTTGGCCATACGGTGTGCTTCGATTTTGCAAGGGGAAGGTCTTTTGCCTATCCCTTTGGCATATTATAAAAAGCCCTTTTTCCAATTCTCATGTGGTCGTCATTTATCATGATCTCTTATTTCTTGTTCTCCCTTTCTGTTTTTGATCCAGCTGGGAAGGGGACTGGACCTGCCTGGACTGAATCTACCAGGTTGAGCTGAATCTCCAGGGGAGTCATTGCCCTGGAAGGTATGGGAATGGGAAAGGCAGGGATAAGGGGGTCGGCGAGAGGGGAGAGGACAGGGAAATCCATGGCTGAAATGTAAAATTAGATTTTTTTTTAAAAAAAAAAAGGCTTCTTTATTTTTTTTTCCTTTTATTTTATTTTACAATACCATTCAGTTCTACATAACAGCAATGGATTCCCTTGATATCCCCCTTCCTGCCCCCCCCTCCATTTCCCCCAGCCCACCGCCCATTCCCACCGCCTCCAGTGCAAAGCCTCCCCGGAGGTCTGAGATCAATCTGGTAGACTCAGTCCAGGCAGGTCCAGTCCCCTCCTCCAAGACTGAGCCAAGCGTCCCTGCATAAGTCCCAGGTTTCAAACAGCTAACTCATGCAATGAGCCCAGGACCTGGTACCACTGCCTAGGTGCCTCCCAGACAGATCAAGCCAATCAACTGTCTCACCTATTCAGAGGGTCTGATCCAGTTGGGGGCCCCTCAGCCTTTGGTTCATAGTTCATGTGTTTCCATTCGTTTGGCTATTTGTCCCAGTGCTTTATCCAACCTTGGTTTCAACAATTATCGCTCATGTAGACCCTCCTCTTTCTCGCTAATTAGGCTCCTGGAGCTACACCCAGGGCCTAGCCATGGATCTCTGCATGCAGATTCCTCAGTCCTTGGATGGGGTTTCTGGTACAACTATTAGGGTGTTTGGCCATCCCATCACCGGAGTAGGTCAGTTCCGGCTGTCTCTCAACCATTGCCAGCAGTCTTTTGTGGGGGTATCTTTGTGGATTTCTGTGTGCATCTGTAGCACTTTGTTTCTTCCTTTTCTCAACTGGTCTTCATTTACCATGGTCTCATATTCCTCGTTCTCCCTCTCTGTTCTTGATCCAGCTGGGATCTCCCACTGTCTTTCCCTCGACCCTCGGCCTTCATTACTCCAACTCATGTCCAGGTTGTTCATTTAGATCTCAACAATTTCTCTGTCATTGGGCGATCCCTGTGTCTTTCTTGGGGTCCTGTTTTCCAGGTAGCCTCACTGGTGATGTGAGTAGCAATCCAGTCATCCTTGTTCCACATCTAGCATCTTCCTATGAGTGAGTACATACCATATTTGTCTTTCTGAGTCTGGGTTACCTCACTCAGGATGATTTTTTCTAGATCCATGCATTTGCCTACAAACCTCATGATGTCATTGTTTTTCTCTGCTGAGTAGTATTCCATTGTGTATATGTGCCACAATTTATTTATCCATTATTCAGTTGAAGGGCATCTAGGTTGTTTCCAGGTTTTGGCTATTACAAACAATGCTGATATGAACATAGCTGAGCAAGTACTCGTGTAGTATGATTGAGCATTTCTTGGGTATATGCCCAAGAGTGGTATAGCTGGATCTTGGGGGAGATTGATTCCCAATTTTCTAAGAAAGTGCCATATTGATTTCCAAAGTGGTTATACAAGCTTGCATTCCCACCAGCAGTGGAGGAGAGTTCCCCTAGTTCCACATCCTCTCCAGCATAAAGTGTCTTAAGTGTTTTTGATCTTAGCCATTCTGACAGGCGTAAGATGGTATCTCAGAGTTGTTTTGATTTGCATTTCCCTGATGATTAGGGATGTTGAGCAATTCCTTAAATGTCTTTCAGCCATTTGAGCTTCCTCTGTTGAGAATTCTCTGTATTGTTCTAAAGCCCATTTCTCAATTGGACTGCTGGTCATTTTGATGTCTAATTTCTTGAGTTCCTTATATATTCTGGATATCAGTCCTCTGTCACATGTGAGGTTGGTGAAGATCTTTTCCCATTCTGTAGGTTGTCAATTTGCTTTGTTGACCATATCCTTTGCTCTAGAAAAGCTTCTCAGTTTCAAGAGGTCCCACTGATTGATTGTTTGTCTCAGTGTCTGTGCTACTGGTGTTATGTTTAGGAAGTGATCTCCTATGCCAATGTGTTCAACACTACTTCCTACTTTCTCTTCTAGCAGGTTTAGAGTAGCTGGATTTATGTTGAGGTCCTTGATCCACTTGGACTTAAGTTTTGTGCACGGTGACAGATATGGATCTATTTGCAGCCTTCTACACGTTGATATCCAGTTATGCCAGCACCATTTGTTGAAGATGCTTTCTTTTTTCCATTGTACACTTTTGGCTTCTATGTCAAAAATTATATGTTCATAGGTGTGTGGATTAATGTCGGGTCTTCAATTCGATTCCATTGGTCCACATGTCGGTTTTTATGCCAATACCAAGCTGTTTTTATTACTGTAGCTCTATAGTAGAGCTTGAGGTCAGGGATTGTGATGCCTCCAGAGGTTGTTTTATTGTACAGGATTCTTTTCGCTATCCTGGGTTTTTTGTTTTTCCATATGAAGTTGAGTATTATTCTTTCCAGGTCTGTGAAGAATTGTGTTGGTATTTTGATTGGGGATTGCACTGAATCTGTAGATTGCTTTTGGTAAGATTGCCATTTTTACTATGTTAACCCTGCCTATCCATGAGCATGGGAGATCTTTCCATTTTCTGACATCTTCTTCAGTTTCTTTTTTCACGGACTTAAAGTTCTTGTTATACAGGTCCTTCACTTGCTTGGTTAGTGTTACCCCAAGGTATTTTATGTCATTTGTGGCTATTGTAAAGGGTGATGTATCTCTAATTGCCTTATCAGCTTCTTTTACCATTGTATATAGGAGGGCTTCTGATATTTTTGAGTTGATCTTGTATCCTGCTATGTTGCTTAAGGTGTTTATAAGCTTTATCAGTTCCTGGGTGGAATCTTTGGGGTCACTCAAGTATACTATCATGTCATCTGCAAATAGGGAAAGCTTGACTTCTTCCTTTCCACTTTGTATCCTCTTAATCTCCTTATGTTGTCTTATTGCTCTGGCTAGAACTTGAAGTACTATATTGAATAATTATGGGGAGAGTGGACAGCCTTGCCTCGTTCCTGATTTTAGTGGAATTGCTTTGAGTTTCTCTCTATTTAATTTGATGTTGGCTGTTGGACTGCAGTAAATTGCCTTTATTATGTTTAGGTATGTTCCCTGTATTCCTGATCACTCCAAGACCTTTATCATGTAGGGTTGCTGGATTTTATCAAATGCCTTTTCTGCATCTAGTGAGATGATCATGTGGTTTTTTTCTTTGAGTTTGTTTATATGGTATATTACATTGACGGACTTTCATATGTTGAACCCCCCTTGCATCCCTGGGATGAAGCCTACTTGATCATGGTGGATAATTGTTTTGATGTGTTCTTGGAGTCTGTTTGCCAGTATTTTATTGAGTACTTTTGCATCAATGTTCATGAGGGAGATCGGTCTGTAGTTCTCTTTCTTTGTTGTATCCTTGTTTGGTTTAGGAACCAGAGTAATCGTAGCCTCATAGAAGGAGTTTGGTAATGTTTCTTCTGTTTCTATGGTGTGGAACAATTTAAAGAGTATTGGTATTAACTCTTCTTTGAAGATTTGGTAGAATTCTGTGCAGAAACCATCTGGCCTTGGCCTTTTTTTGGTTGGGAGACTTTTAATGACTGTTTCTATTTCCTTGGGGGTTATTGGATTATTTAAATAGTTTATCTGGTCTTGATTTAACTTAGGTATGTGGTACCTATCCAGAAAAATGTCCATTTCTTTTAGGTTTTCCAGTTTTGTGGAGTAGAGGTTTTTGGAGTATGACCTGATGATTCTCTGGATTTCCTCAATGTCTGTTGTTATGTCCCCCTTTTCATTTCTGATTTTGTTGATTTGGATTCTCTGTGTGTGTGTCTTTTGGTTAGATTGGATAAGAGCTTGTCTATCTTGTTGATTTTCTCAAAGAACCAACTTTTTGTTTCATTAAGTTTTTGTATTGTTTTCTTTGTTTCTATTTTATTGATTTCAGCTCTCAATTTAATAATTTCCTGGCCTCTATTCTTCCTGGGAGACGTTGCTTTTTCTTGTTCTAGAGCTTTCAAGTGTGCTATTAAGTCACTAGTGTGAGATTTTTCCAACTTGTTTATGTGGGTATTTAGTGCTATGAATTTCCCTCTTAGCACTGCTTTCATAGTGTCCCATAAGTTTGGGTATGTGGTGTCTTCATTTTCGTTGATCTCTAGGAAGTCTTTGATTTCTTTCTTTATTACTTCCTTAACCCATTGGTGATTCAGTTGAGCATAGTTCAGTTTTCATGAGATTGTAGGCTTTCTGTAGTTTTTGTTGTTGTTGAAATCTACCTTTAAACCATGGTGGTCTGATAGAATGCAAAACAATTACTCCAATTGTTTTGTATCTGTTGAGATTTGCTTTGTGGCCAAGTATGTGGTCAATTTTAAAGAAGGTTTCATGGGGTGCTGAGAAGGTATATTCTTTTTTGTTAGGATTGAATGTTCTGTTAATATCAATTAAGACCATTTGAGTCATAACATCAGTTAACTCCTTTATTTCTCTTTTAAGTTTTGATTTGGGAAATCGGTCTGGTGGTGAAAGTGGGGTGTTGAAGTCTCCCACTATTAATGTGTGGGGTTTTATATGTGCTTTAAGCTTTAATAATGTTTCTTTTACATATGTGGGTGCCCTTGTGTTTGGGGCATAAATGTTCAGAATTGAAACTTCATCTTGGTGGATCTTTCATGTGTTGAGTGCATAATGCCCTTTTTGATCTCTTTTTCCAGCCTTTTATTCTTAGGTAGTGTCTATCTTTGAATTTGAGATGTGTTTCTTGTATGCAGCAGAAAGATGGGTCCATTCTGTAAGCCTGTGTCTTTTTATAGGTGAATTAAGTCCAGTGATTGTTCATTCCTGTTATTTTTTGGTGGTGGTGTGTATGTACCTCTCTTCTTTGAGGTTTACTGCTGTGGCATTATCTATTGCCTGTGTTTTCAAGGGTGTATCTGACTTCCTTCGGTTGGAATTTTCCTTCTAGTGCTTTCTGTAGGGCTGGGTTTGTGGATAAGTATTGTTTAAATCTGGCTTTGTCTTGGAATGTCTTGTTCACTCCATCTATGATGAATGAAAGTTTTGCTGGGTATATTATTCTAGGCTGACATCCATGGTCTCTTAGTGTCTGCATTACATCTGTCCAGGTCTTTCTGGCTTTCAAAGTCTCCATTGAGAAATCGGGTGTTATCCTGATGGGTTTGCTTTTATAGGTCACTTGGCCTTTTTCTTTTTCTTTTCTTAATATTCTTTCTTTATTCTGTGTGTTTAGTTGTTTAATAATTATGTGGTGAGTGGACTTTTATGGGGGGTCTAGTCTGTTTAGTGTTCTATAAGCTTCTTGTATCTTCATAGCATTTCCTTCTTTAAGTTGGGAAAGTTTTCTTCTATAGTCTTGTTGGATATATTTTCTGTGCCAATGAGTTGGTATTCTCCTTCCTCTATCCCTATTATTCATAGGTTTGATCTTTTCATGGGGTCCCAAATTTCTTGGACATTTTGGGTCATGACTTTGTTGGCTTTAGTGATTTCTTTGATGAATCTATTTCTTCTACCATATCTTCAATGCCAGAGATCCTCTCTTCCATCTCTTTCATTCTGTTGGTTATACTTGCATCTGAAGTTCCCATTTGTTTACTCAGATTTTCTATTTCCAGCATTCCCTCTGTTTGTGTCTTCATTTTTTCTATTTCCCTTCTCAGGTCTTGGACTGTTTCCTTCATCTGTTTCATTGCTTTTTCATGATTTTCTTTCAGGGATTTATTGTTTTCTTCTGCTTTATTTGTCCTTTCCTCTAGTTTTTATAGCGTTCTTCCCATTTTTTGTTTGTCTTTTCCTCAATTTCATTTTTGATTTCTTCTATATAAGGCTCTAGCCTCTTCATGATGTTATTCATAAGGTTGCTTTCTTCTGCTTCTTCCATTTTGTGATGTTCAGGTCTAGCTGTTGGAGGAGAGCTAGGTTCTGGTGATGCTGTATTGCTCTTCATTTTGTTGTATGTACTTCCTTCTTGATGTCTGCCCATCTCCTTGTGGATTCGCTCTTGGTCTTATTAGTGCTCTTGGTCCAGACAGAGCTGACAGATTCAGGAAGACTTTCTCTGGTCCAAATGGAAGCTCTCTTGTCCAGATGGGAGCTCTGGGGAAGGATGGGAGCTTGGGTTAGTCTCTAAGTCTCAGGAAGTGGCTGGAGTCTCGGGCTGATGGGCGTGGGGGAACGATGGGGAGATTGTAGGCTCTGCTGGGGGTCTTGGAGCCGGGGAACCTTCCCAGTGGGGATGGAGGGGATCCTGCCTGTTGGCCAGAACCTGGGTCCTAGTTGAGCAGGTCTTCGCTGAATGGCTGGTGCCCAGGGATGGGACCTAGGGCAGGCCTCTCTGGGTATGAGCCCAGGCACTCACCTGTTGTCCAGATGGGAGCTCCAGGGCATTGTATAAACTTTATTTATAAAGCTCTGGAAAAAGAGGAATTGCACTTTTCAGTCTGACTGAGGGATTGTTATCTCTTTGCCTGGAGACAGTCACTCTTCTACATAGCAGATAATTCCATTGGGGCAAAGCAGGAAATGTCAGTTTTCAACACCTTTTCAGGTCACAGTTCACCACTGAGAAGTCAGGGTAGGAACTTTTCACACAGACCTGGAGCAGAAACCATGGAGGGATCTTTCCTGCTACCTTGCTCTCTCCATCTTCCTTTCTTATATTTGTCACTTGCTATTAAGGCTGCTCTATCACCATGGCGTGAGTAACTTCAAAGGTATCTGTTCAAATATGTTTAAGTAAAATATCCAGGAGTGATAGAGAAAATCTTGTCAGCAGTGCTCTTGACTGTGGAACCATCTGTCTACCTTCTTAGCTAATCTCCATGGATTTCCAAGCCCTTTCCCCCTTTTCTTTTGAACTTAGCTGTCCTTAGTTATTTATGGTGTCACATGTCAAAAAAATTCTGAATGTCTATCTTCCACCAGAAGTTTCAATAATCTCCCTTGCCCCAGTTTCTGCTTCTATGAAACTGTGAAAATAATAACACTTATTTAGTATACTTCTGTAGTTTTCAAGTATCTTTCATCCCTCCCTGTGGTGGAGGTCATAGTTCTCCTCATTTCTAATGATTTTGCTTTAATTAACAAATCCTACAAGCTTTCAGTCTAGAACTTTCTCAAGTATTTTCTTACTTATGTACTCTCAAAACTTTACCTTTCCCAAACCCACTCATCCTGCGAGACCACAGCTGCTCCCTGAGACACAGACTCTGCCAGCTCCAAATGGACCAAGAGTGTCTCCCTGAGACACAGACACTATGTGCACCAATTGGAGAAAAAAAGGGTAGAAGCCAGTGCAAGAATACATTCAACAACATAAAGAGCAATATGGCTACACCAGAACCTAGTGGTGCTACAACAGCAAAACCTGAACATCCCAACATAGAAGAAACAGAAAAAAAAGACCTTAAAAATTACTTTAAGACAATGATAGAGGCATTTAAGGAGGAAATGAAAATTTCCCTTAAAGAAATTAAAGAAAAGACAAAAATGGAAGAAATCAATAAATCCCTTAAAGAAAGCCACACACAAAAAAAAAGCAATTAAACAGGTGAAGGAAATAGTTCAAGATCTGAAAATTAAAATAGAAACAATGAAGAAGATACAAATTGGGGAAATGCTAGAAATAGAATATCTGAGTAAATGAACAGGAACTACAGATGCAAGCATAACCAATAGAATACAAGAGATGGAAGAGAGAATCTCTGGCATGGAGAATACAATAGAGGAAATAGGTTTATCAGTCAAAGAAAATACTAAAGCCAGAAAGTCATAACACAAAATGTCCAGGAAATCTGGGATACCATGAAAAAGTGAAACCTAAGATTAATGGGGATAGATGAAGGAGAATACCAACTTAAAGGCACAGAAAATATATTCAGCAAAATCATACAAGATAACTTTCTCAACCTAAAGAAGGAAATGCCTATGAATATGCAAGAAGGTTACAGAACACCAAATGGACTGAACCAAAAAAGAAGTACCCTCACCACATAATAATCAAACCACTAAACATACAGAACAAAGAAAAATATTAAGAGCAGCAAAGAAAAAAGGCCAAGTAACATATAAAGGCAGACCCATCAGAATAACACTTAACTTCTCAATGGAGACTCTGATAGCCAGAAGGTTCCACAATTATGGAGATACTAAGAGACCATGGATGCCAGCCAAGACTACTATACCCAGCAAAACTCTCAATTGCCATAGATGGAGTAAATAAAAAATTCCATGATAAAAACAGATTTAAACAATACCTACCACAAATCCAGCCTTACAGAAAGCACAAGAAGGAAGAATCCAACCTAAGGAAGTTAGATGCACCCAAGAAAACACAGGTAATAGATAATCCCAAACCAAAAAAATGCCAAAGAAAGGAAATACACAACACTACCACCAAAAAAACCAGGAATTAATAATCACTTGTCATTTATATCCCTTAATATCAATGAATTCAATTCACCTGTAAAAAGACACAAGCTAACAGAATGGATATGAAAACAGAATCTATCCTTCTGCTGCATACAAGAAACACATCTCAATTTCAAAGACAGACACTACCTCAGAGTAAAAGGCTGGGAAAAACTTTCCAATCAAACGGACTTAAGAAGCAAGCTGGTGTAGCTATCCTAATATCTAACAAAATAGACTTCAAACTAAAATCAATCAAAAGAGATCGAGAAGGGCATTACATATTCATTATAGGAAAAATCCATCAAGATGAAGTCTCAATTCTGAACATTTATGCCCCCATGCCCCAAATACAATGGCACCCACATATATAAAAGAAACATTACTAAAGCTTCAATCGCACATTGAACCCCACACATTAATAGTGGGAGACTCTAACACCCCACTCTCACCAATGGACAGATCTGCCAGATTGAAACTTAACAGGGAAATAAGGAAAATAACAGATCTTATTAGACAAATGGGTTTAATAGAAGTCTACAGAACATTTCACCAAACACAAGAGAATATACATTCTTCTCAGCACCCCACAAAACATTCTTTAAAATTGACCACATACTTGGTCACAAGGTAAATATCAATCAATACAAAAAAAATTGGAATGATCTCCTTATTTTATCAGACCACCATGGCTTAAAGTTAGATTTCAACAACAATACAAGGTACAGAAATCCTACAATCTCATGGAAACTGAGTAAGTGTCAACTGAATCACCTGAAGAACTAGTCAAGGCAGAAATAAAGACTTCCTAGAATTAAAAAAAAAAGAAAGAAAGAAATTAAAGACTTCCTAGAATTCAATGAAAATGAATGTACAGCATACCCAAGCTTATGTGACACTATGATAGCAGAACTAAGAGAAAAGTTCATAGCTCTAAAGGCCTACATAAAGAAGTTGGAGATATCTCACACTAGCAACTTAACAGCACACCGGAAAGCTCTAGAAGATAAAGAAGCAAACTCACCCAGAAGGAGTAGATGCCAGGAAATAATCAAATTGAGGGCTGAAATCAATCAAATAGAGAATAGTACAAAGAATCAGTGAAACAAAGAGTTGGTTCTTTGAGAAAATCAACAAGATAGACAAACTCTTATCCAAACTAACTAAAAGGCAGAGAGAAAGCATCCAAATGAACAAAATCAGAAATGAAAAGGGAGACATAATAAATGACAATGAGGAAATCCAGAACTAAAGGAAATGGACAATTTTCTGGATAGGTACCATATACCCAAATTAAATCAAGACAAGATAAACAATTTAAATAAACCTATAACCACTATGGAAATAGAAGCAGTCACTAAAATTCTCCCAACCAAAAAAAAATCCCAGGGCCAGATGATTTCAGTGCAGAATTCTAACCAGAATTTCAAAGAGCTGATACCAATACTCTTCAAATTGTTCTAACTAATAGGAACATAAGGAACATTGCCAAACTCTTTCTATAAGGCTATAGTTACCTTGATACACAAACCATACATAGATGCAACAAAGAAAGAGAATTACAGATCAATCTCCTGCATGAACCTTGATGCAAAAATACTCAATAAAATCCTTTCTGTGAGTTCGAGGCCAGCCTGGTCTCCAAAGTGAGTTCCAGGAAAGGCGCAAAGCTACACAGAGAAACCCTGTCTCAAAAAAAAAAAAAAATCCTGGCAAACCAAATCCAAAAACACATAAAAAAAAATCATCCATCATGACCAAGTAGGCTTCATCTCAGAGATGCAATGATGTTTCAACATATTAAAATCTGTCAATGTAATCCATAATATAAACAAACTGAAAGAAAAAAATTACATGGTCAGCTCATTAGACACTGAAAAAGACTTTGACAAAATCCAACACCCCTTCAAGATGAAAGTCCTGGCGTGATCAGAAATACAAGGAAAATGCCTAAACATGATAAAGGCAATTTACAGCAAGCCAAAAGCCAACAGCCAACATCAAATTAAATGACGAGAAACTCAAAGTGGTTCCACTAATCAGGAAAAAGACAAGGCTGGC
The DNA here is from genome assembly GCF_049852395.1 of Peromyscus maniculatus bairdii. Classification (NCBI taxonomy): domain Eukaryota; kingdom Metazoa; phylum Chordata; class Mammalia; order Rodentia; family Cricetidae; genus Peromyscus; species Peromyscus maniculatus. The sequence continues at coordinate 88,695,427 of NC_134854.1, read as the reverse complement.
ATCCACTCTCCCATATCTATTCAATATAGTACTTGAAGTTGTAGGTAGAACAATAAAAAAAAAACAAAAGGAAATCAAGAGGATACAAATTGGAAAGGAAGAAGTCAAATTTCTCTATTTGCAGATGAAATGATAGTATACATAAGTGACCCCAAAAGTTCTACCAGGGAACTACTACAACTGATAAGCACCTTCAGTAATGTGACAGGATACAAGAAAAACTCAAAAAAAATTAGTATCCCTCTTACACATAAAGGATAAATGGGCTGAGAAAGAAATCAGAGAAACATCACCCTTTACAATAGCCACAAATAATATAAAATATCTTGGGGTAATTCTAACCAAACAAGTAAAAGACCTGTATGACAAGAACTTTAAGTTCTTGAAGAAAGAAATTGGAGAAGATATCAGAAAATGGAAATATCTCCCATGCTCATGGATAGGTAGTATTAACATAGTAAAAATGGCAATCTTACCAAAAGCAACCTACAGATTCAATGAAATCCCCATCAAAATCCCAATGCAATTCTTCACAGACCTCAAAAGAGCAATACTCAACTTCGTATGAAAAAAAAAAAAAAAAAACAGGATAGCTAAAATGATCCTTTACAATAAAGCAACCTCTGTAGGCATCACAATCCATGACTTCAAGCTCTATTATAGAGTTATAGTAATAAAAACAGCTTGGTACTGGCATAAAAAAATGACATGGGACCAATGGAGTCGAATTGAAAATCCTGATATTAATCCACACACCTATGAACACCTGATTTTTGACAAAGAAGCCAAAAGTGTACAATGGAAAAAAAGAAAGCATCTTCAACAAATCGTGCTTGCAGAACTAGATGTCAACATGCAGAAGATTGCAAATAGATCCATATCTATCACCATGCACAAAACTCAAGTCCAAGTGGATCAAAGACCTCAACACAAAACCAGTTACTCTGAACCTGCTAGAAGAGAAAGTAGGAAGTAGTCTTGAATGCATTGGCATAGGAGATCACTTCCTAAATATAACACCAGTAGCACAGACACTGAGAGCAACAATTAATAAATGAGATCTCCTGAAAATGAGAAGCTTCTGTAAAGCAAAGGACACAGTAAATAAGGAAAAATGAGAGCCTATAGAATGGGAAAAGATCTTCACCAACCCCACATGTGACAAAGGGCTAATCTCCAAATTATATAAAGAACTCAAGAAACTAGACAGCAAAATATCAAATAATCCAATTTTAAAATGGATGACAGAGCTAAACAGAGAATTCTCAACAGAAAAATCTAAAATGGCCAAAAGACATTTAGGGAATTGCTCAACAACCTTATTCATCAGGAAATGCAAATCAAAATGACTCTGAGGTACCATCTTCCACATGTCAGAATGGCTAAGATCAAAAACACTAATGACAGCTTATGTTGGAGAGAATGTGGAGCAAGAGGAACACTCCTCCACCTGGTGGTGGGAATTCAAACTTGTACAGCTACTGTGGAAATCAGTATGGCAGTTTCTCAGAAAACTGGGAATCAATCTTCCTCAAGACCCAATGATACCACTCTTGGGCATATACCCTAGGGATGCTCAAGCATAAAACAAGGACATTTTCTCAACTATGTTCATAGCAGCATTATTCATAATAGCCTAGAAGCAACATAGATGCCCCCTCAACCAAAGAATGGATAAAGAAAATGTGGTACATATACACAATGAAGTATTACTCAGCTGTAAAAAAAAAAAAAAACAATGACATCATAAAATTTGCAGGCAAAAGGATGGAACTAGAAATATCATCCTAAGTGAGTAACCCAGACTCAGAAAGACAAATATGGTATGTACTCTGTGGTGATATTTTATTTGTATGTTAATAAATAAAGTTTGCCTGGAGGTCAGAGGACATAGCCAGCCATTTTTAAGTAAACATAGAAGTCAGGCAGTGGTAGCACACACCCTTAATCCAATCACATGGCAGGCAGGGTCTCTGTGTGTTCAAGGACATACTAGGGAACAGCCAAGTGTGGTGACACATGCCTTTAATCCCAGTACCAATCATAGAGACCTGGAGTTCTGTAAAGACAGGCAGTAACAAGGAAGTGAGGTAGCTAGGCTAAGAGCCAATGAGAGAGCAGAACAGCAAGGCAATAAAAGCCTGGGTAGACAGGAAGTAGCTCTCTTGGAAAGCTACAGTGGCATCGTGAGTCGAGGCTAGCTGGTGTCTCTCACTATTTCCCTGATCTCTAAGGTTTTCACCCCCATAATTGTGTTGTTTCTAAAGCTACGCTCTGGAATATCAATTCTTCATTAATATCACTTACAAACGCAAATGTAAGACAATCCTTTGCAACCTATATGATGTCATATATATGAATCCATTTTCCACTTCACACAGTGGAATTAAAGGTCATATGAGTGTGGTTCGATATGATTTGATTTTTGTAAGCAGACCAGTGTGCATAGGAGCCTTTAGTTCCTATGTGAAGTGCTGCAGACAGCTGAGAGCATCACGACTGGAATTTCAAGACACAGCAGAGAATCTTGGTTAGACAGCCTCCCCCTTCTCTGACACTTGTGCTCTAGATTTTAAGAGAAAACCAGAATCCTTCCTGCTGTCAGCTTCTCTCAGTAAGATTTCTGTGCCCTTTAAATACTGGCACTTAGAAGCTAATATTCTGTATTTAAATAATGTGTTCTAAAATATTCACGGTAGTTTCCACTGTTCTGTATGAATCCAAACTGGAGATATAACTCAGACTCCTTATAAAGAATGACTGTATCCTCTGTTCAAGCAGAAAGGGCATCGGTACTGTGTAGTGCTGGAAATAATGAAGGAAGATATTTAGAGTACAGAGAGGACTGCTTAGCCACTTTTATCAAAATAAATGACTCTCTAAGAGCTTTACTAAATATCCTGTGATAGCCGAGAAACAGTTTCAGTGAGTGATTCATAAAGAGGAGCAGCTGGGGCAGCCCAGCCTCTCACTTCTGCTTCCATGGAGGTTTATGTTATGACTTATATCACTGTGGGAGGGTACTGAGCATACTGCAGACAGTAATAAGTTGCAATGTCTTCAGACTCCAGGTTGCTGATGCTGAGAGAATAATCTGTCCCAGACCCACTGCCACTGAACCTCGATGGGACCCCATCTGCCAAGGTGGATGCACCATAAATCAGGCGCTTAGGAGCTTTCCCTGGTTTCTGCTGGAACCAGCTCAAATAATTGCTAATGCCCTGACTGGCCTTGCAAGTGATGGTGACTCTGTCTCCCAGAGATGCAGACAGGGAGGATGGAGACTGGGTCATCTGGATGTCACATCTGGCACCTAGGAATGGAGACATAATAAATACCCACATAGTTAAACATGATAATAAAGGACCTCCCCCAAATGCCAGTCAACAATAATCACTATGTCACAGTGAAATTCCCATGTTAGTCCTTTTTCACCTGGAAGCCAGAGCAGCAGAAGCCCAAGGAGCTGAGCAGGGGCCCTCATGTCCATGCTGAGTCCTGACTGCAGTGACAACTGTACAGGGTGTGACTGGTATATGAAGAAGTCCTCAAGGCTGTGCAGTGAGTGCATGCAAATCACTGGGAACCAGTTAGGATGGGCACAGCTGCAAGACTTGCTCATCTCAGTAACTGAGCACAAGTCCTGTGTCCCCAGATGCCTGAGATCAGACCACATACATACCTCCAAAGATTACATTTCTTTTTCAAGTTTTAAAATTATAGATGAAATTTCCAATGTATATAAGTTCTATTTTGGATAATATATTTCAAAGACATATTGGGGTAACATTGAAAAATATCCACTCTAAGGTAATATACAGCAGAGAAGGGAATATTAAACATTTAACTCACTCAAATAATTCTTAGGTTAAAAAATACTACATGCTCTCCTTGAAATGTGTTTGTGAATTTAGAGCAGTCATATCTATGAATTAAAAGAATAATTTATAAGGAACATTTTAATGTATTAAAAAATAAGGTTTTACAGCTTTAACTATGCCTACAAAGAGAGGAATTACACATCAGGTGCACATATAACAACTTGATCCCAATTATGTGTCGCTTCGATTCCTGACTCTGTCTGGAGATGGAGGTACTTTCATATTCACATACTAAATGTGTTGCATCTTTTTCTCAGTTTAGGGTCTTCCATATTTGCTCTTTTCTACCATTTACTTCTATTTCCCACTATTCCTCGTCATGAAGTATTGATTAGCGAGGACAGACTTGAACACTATAACAGACGTCACTGCTACTCAATACATGGCTCTGCTGTGTATTGCAAATGATATTTTCACTTTAGCTCTTGAGCAGTAACTGGAGCCATCATCCCAACTTAGTCAGCAGCCTCATTGTCTTCATGTGTGTCTCAGTCTGCCAACAACCTAAGATGCAGAAATGTTTATGTATTCTTATAGCACATACACTTGAACACCACCCATCTCACACCCATGTCTTCACCTTGGCCATCCAGCCTTATTCGTCATCAGAAGTAGTATCTATTCAGTCTTCAGTACCCTTGTCCTGGAATCTGGGAATCCTGAGGGTCTTTTAGGGGAATAAAAAAAAAAACTGAAGGTCAGACAGTGTTGCAGCTTAAGCCTGACCCTGCTGATTTTCTAGCATCTGGTCTTGAATGATGAGTGTGAACAAACACCCATGATTAAATCAGCTTCTTCAGGGTATAGAACACCCTCCCCATCAGGAGTACCACACAGCAGTTTTAGTGGATTAATAGGAATGAAGGTTTCTCTGCCTCCTCACTGTCTTTCTGCTGGTACCTACCAGCTGCCTTCATGTCTCTCTTTGATCTTTGAGGCTTGGAAGACAGTTCTTCCTTCTCACGTGATAGTCAGGAATATGGAGGAAGCCTCATTCAGGAAACTTCAGTAGATGATAACAGGAAGATGACAGTTCCTCTCAATCTAAAACAACAAACAAATTATTATAATTTTGCAGGGCATCTATGATCTAAACCACCACCTATAATGATATGTGCAAATACGAAGGGAATTCCAGAAACATTCAACTTCTTTTTACCAATGGTCCTTAGATTGGATTAAATCATAAATGCTTCTGTTTCTTAAGAAAATGTATTGATGGTATAGTAGTGAGCATAGCTGCCTTCTAAAATAATCCAATAACCTCTCATGAATCTCTAACTCATACATACTGCATAAATACCTGTACACCTGGAGATTTACGTATCTTCTTCCTATGTTCCTTAATAAATAGGACTTCTGATTTTTGTTGTTATTGTTGTTGCTCAAAAGGGTCACGTTTTAAGGAGAGGATACTAGCTATTGGTTGAGGGATAATGGATCTCACTGAACCTTCCCATAACTATCCAAATTTAGTTTCTAGAAATTAGAAATTGAAAGTTACATGTCAAGATGACTTGTCAGGTGTGATTGGGATATGACTGTGAGATGGTATAGACATCCTAAAGTATGTGGGTATGGTCAACATAACCACAAATGCGTTTCTAGTAGGGAGAGAGGAGGTTGAGCTAAGCAAGGTGGTGGTTACAATGGAAAAGATAGGTTGTGGGAGCTAGTACCCATTGTTCAGGGAATAAAAATGTTAGCATTAGATTCTATACCCCGGAATATGGAGGAATCTCACAGCTCTACTTATCCTTGAGTTTAGTTTGGGAGACTGCTGAACTCCAGAGCTGTAAGAAAATTGTTTTCTGGATCAATTCTGAAGATACTGACATTTAGTCACAAAAAAAAAAAAAAAAAAAAAAAAAACCTAATGGAAAACACAGTCTTTGCCTTCTCTGTGTACTTGGCTTTACTTAATATTCTAACATTCCTAGATTTCTCATCAGAGTTGGTGTCATTGTGACAAAGAGAGTATGGCTTCACAATAATAAGTTTGTTCCAGAATTAATCATGGCTATAAAAACTTGTCTGTCAGCTGTGAATCACTGAAGAAAAAACAGGAAAAAAGATTAATTTAAAGGAGGACTTTTTTTCTCTCTCTCTCAGAATCCCAGGTGCCTACACGTGATGGCAGCAATGTATTCTTTCTGGGCTTGGAACGAGACAGCTCATGGTGATGGAGGGTATGTCAAGTAGAGCAGCTTTGTTAAAAAAAAAATGAAAGAGGGAAAGAGATCTAGAGTGGTGGTGAAAGATTATAGGACAAAGGCTAGGTGGGAGGAAGTAACCTACTCCCCAGAGACATTCTGTAGTTACTTTCTTCTCCTAACTAGATGTAATCCCTTAGTTTCCTCCACTTCCTAGTGGCACAATCAACTACGGATGTATTTTTGAACACATTTGTGAGAACACTATAGACACAAACTATAACACTCCTTCTCTGGCCCCAAATGTTCATGCTTGTCTCAAAATGAAAAATACATTGAGACAATTTCTCACTGTCAATTCTCACAGCTTCTGCATTTTGTAAAAGTGAAGTTAAAAGCCACTCCTGAAACTCAAGACCTGATTTTAGCTTTAAGAATATATAAAAACCTGTGAAAAAAGAAGCTGGTTATTGTATTTAATGGCTATAATCATGGAATCCCTGACACTTATTGAGGAGGATAATCTGTGTGAATCTAGCCTGTGCTACGTATAGAGCTCATGCCTCAAAACGGAACGAAAGAAGAGAAAGCAGAAAGTGAGCTATCCACTTCCAACAGACAATGAAAAAGGGTGGGAGCATCCATGGGACTGGACTGGGCCCTCTGCATAGGCAAGACCGTTGTTTAGCTTGACCTACTGCTGCATGAGGGGGCTTTTTGGAGCCCACTGCCTATGGTGGAACACCTTATACAGCATTGGTTCAGGGGGACAGCCTTGGACCTGCCTCAACTGAATGTACCAGGCTCTGCTGACTCCCCATGGGAGGCCTTGCCTTGGAGGAGGTGGGAATCAGGGGAGGGTTGGTGGGAGGAAGCTGATGGGGGGGTAGGAAGAGAGAGGGAAGGGGCACCTGTGTGGTTGGTATGTAAAATGAACAGAAAATTTCTTAATAATAAAAAATAAATAATTTTTTTAAAAAGAAAAAAAAGGGTGAATATTTCCATTTGTTTTTTCTTAACTACATAGGTTTTTTTTAATTTTTTATTCATTTTACATACCAACCAAGGATTCCCCTCTCATCCCTCCTCCCGCTATCCCCCAACCTTCCCCCCTGACCTAACCTCATCCCCTCCTCCAAAAGGGAAAGGCCTCCCATGCGGAGTCAGCAAAACCTGGTACATTCAGTTGAGGCAGGACCAAGACCTTCCCCGCTGCATCAAGGCTGATCAAGCTAGCTCATGCACCAGGGATAGATCCTGATCCTGCTGCCAGGGGCCCCTCAAACAGCCCAAACTACACAACTGTCTCCTGTACCCAGAGGGCCTAGTCCGGTCCCATGCAGGTTCCACAGTGTCAGTCTAAAGTTCGTGAGTACCTAGAAGCTTTGTTCAACTGTCTCTGTAAATTTCCTCATCATGATTTTGAACCCCCTTGCTCATATAATTCCTCTTCCCTTTCTTCAACTGGACTCCTGGAACTGGCCTGGTGCTTGGTTGTGGATCTCTGTATCTGCTTCCATCAGTTACATAATTGTTGCATTCTCCATTTCTGCAACACCAGCACCATGTAGCAGTATCTCTAGTTGTACAAACCTTTTCACCCTATGACAGACAAGAAGCAAGACAGTGAGTGAACTAGAGAGTGAGGACAATAGAAACCCTTGCAGGGATGCCCTGAGTGACACACCTTCCAACTCAGTCATCTTCCTTCAGATCCCACAGATTTCAAAAGCATCATCACTTGAGGAAGAAGATTCTATCCATGAGTCTGGGACCTACTGCAGACCTGAACAGTACTGAATTAAATACTTCCATTACATTTGTGATTTCAGTAGATGAGAATCTGAATATTAATACTCTGTAGAAGGCCAATGTTTTCTTCTTTTTTTTCTTTTTATTATTGACTCTGAGAATTTCATACACTGCCTTTTGATCATATTTATTCATACACCCACAAGTTCTTCCATAATCATTCCTTTTCTCTCCACCTTGTTCCCCATTTCTTCTTTTATTTTTTTTCTATTTAAGCCACATTCTGTTTATAGGATCTCCTAATATGATGAGTCAGGAGTCAGAGATGTAAATGAAAGAAAGCAGACATACTAGGGCACTGTCAGGCATGCTGTGCCACATTTCTAAACTTGCTTCAGTTCCTAAATCTGTTTTCGTCTTTTTTAGCATTCCATAGGTTTGATCACATAGTGGAGAAATGTGTCCCCAAGCAAAGGAACTGTAGGAAGCCAGACACGTCTGCATTCACATCCCATTCCCAGCACCCACTGACCATGTTACATTCTAACAAACAATTTGTGTGCTTTGATAAAATCAAAATCTATAGCAAGTATGTGCTCAGTTTTGAATAAGATGGTACACCATGTAGAGTAACTTCCAAAAACATTTATGTATTTATTGATTGGTTTTTAATATGTGTCTGTTTGAGCCTGAGTGAGTATATGTGCAGCATGAACAGGCAGGTTCCAGAGGAGTCCAGAAGAGGGTAGTTGTGAAACACTTGATCTGAGTGCTAGGAACAAAAAAGACAGATCCTCCACAAGAGCAGTAATTGCTCTTGACAGTGGACTCATCCTTCCAGCCCCAGTTTTTAAACGGAATCACACAAAGGGCTGTCTGTGTACTATGCACGCATGTAACATACAGCTGGACAGTTGCAGCTAGTACTATGTGAACAGAAGTTCCTGAAAAGAATCATGACTTCCACCGAGTCTTCTGCTAGGCTGATTAACTGTCAAGAACTATAGTGATTGTGGAGAAAAAGGAATGTTGTAAGTCCAGAGAATTAAAATTTATTTTGGGCAAACTTTAGAACCCTTAACAGCCAAACTTCCTTGCCCACCTCCCTATCTGACCTAACGTCTTTCACTAAACAAGTAAAAGGGTTTTTTAACAGATCCTGAGCTACCACCAATCACCAAATAAAGTAACAGTGTTATCAGATAGTATTTGAGGCCTACAGCAAAGGTTTTTCTGCTTAGGTTTAATACTATTAGTGTTTCCACCAATGCATTAAAAAGTGGCTCAGAAGCCGGGCATTGGTGGCACACACCTTTAATCTCAGCACTCAGGAGGCAGAGTCAGGTAGATCTCTGTGAGTTCGAGGCTAGCCTGGTCTACAGAGTGAGATCCGGGACAGGCACCAAAACTACACAGAGAAACCCTGTCTCAGGGAAGAAAAAGAAACAAAGAAAAGAAAAAAAGTGGCTCAGTTCATGACTTTCTTTGTTCTGTTAACTATAAAAACTTAATCAGACTGTTATTACTGGGTAGGAACATGGAATTAGGGGTAACCTAAATCTGTGTTCCCAGGCTAAGGTTATTCATACTTGGCTGCAGAACTTTCTGAGATGTGAGTAGTGTTTGTGTGTTGACAACTGGGACATCTCATAGTGGTGAAGTATGTATGCTAACAGAAATGAAAGTAAGACTAGGGAAGAGAGTGCGGAGTAAACAATGGTGTGTGAATTACAAAATATCTTCTGCTGCGCGTATCCTACCAACTGGTTGATCATGGCTCTGGTCATGAAATAATGTAATAATTCTATTTATAAAAGTTAGCTAGGACTATAACAAGTTTACAAGTTAATTCTTTGTTTATTCATGCCTCATTGTTCTAAGCACACTTGCAACCTTTTTATTCTGAAGATATTTATATCCTACCAAGCATGTAGGACTTAACAAGTAGTCCCAGAGTTATGCTACAAGATCTAACAAATAATACCTGAGCTATGCTACAATATCTAAGAGATAACAAGTAGTCCCTGAGTTATGTTACAAGATAGAATAATTGCTAATAGTCAAAAAACTTCCTTTGGAAGAAGTGACATGAGTTTTAAATTAAAAATTTTTATATCTGTTTTTAAAGACAAGACATACATGACCAACAATTCTGGTACAAATGTGATCCCTTTTATTATTATCCAAATCCTGGTTCTATGACATAGTCCCTGTTATTTGAGTGTATAAATTAACTGTAAGAGATGATTGCTCCTACTGGATATGTGTATTTCCTATTGGACAAGTGCCCTCCTTTTACATATGAATAAATTACATTGTGTCTTTAAATATGTTTTATTTGTAAATGAATGTGTATATATGTACATACACACACACACACACACACACACACACACACACACACACAAGCATTTTAAGAATTTTAAAGATATTCTTGATGGCCTCTTTAAAAACAAACAAATGAAGAAATGGGTTTTCCAGGATCCTTATTATAGCCAGACCTACGTAAAAAAAGAAACACTCATATGTATATCTTAGAATACATGGCTTCTGTCCTATCTTCCAAGTTAAAGGACTGCCATCCTCATACCTGTGGATACATGTACATACATGTACGTACCTGATCACAGCAGGACTTGTTAAATATCAATACTCCTTCACAAAATGAGGAGATGAACTGGATATCCCAACAATTTAAAAACACAAAAAGTAAATGGAACTAGAAAATATCCTCATACATACTGAATAAATATTTTTAAGTGGGACTGCTTCTGGGTCACTCACATTCACATCAATAACTCCACTTATCTGTAAGTAAGCCCAACAAATTCATTAGAACCCCAGGGAGAACTTTAATGAATTTGAACTTTGATTTGTCATGGAGACCTTATGAAGAGGAGATAAACATTGCTTGGCTCCCCTACCTAGAGACAAAATTCTCACAATAATAATAATCATAAATAGATAATAGATAATTATTATAAATCCATTTGTTAATAGTACTATATCTCATGGTACTATAAAATAAAAATATTAGAAGGATGTTAATATGGAAATTATATTAGTAAAGAAGGATTTATATAAAAATTAAGATGGATGGATGGTTTCAAAATAAAAAATATTAGAAAGCTTTTGTAGGTTTGTGTACATTATTTAAGGAATGTAAAGAATGAGACTTAGAGATAATGTGTATGGTATTAAAGTTTCTAATATCTAAGATCAACAATTACAAAAACTGGCTAAGCTGTATGTCCACTCAATGCTTATTTAGAAGTATCTGACTATTGAAATATTAAACAGTAGTTAAAAGAACCAGACTGCTATAACTAATCTTCTGGATGTTTAATAACCATACCTGAAAGCTATTCTAATGTGATCAGAAGGATTAAAAGAGAGAATATTTTCTTCCTTGATTTCTAAAGTCACTGGGGTCTTAGGGGGAGGTCTAGAGATGTTCTGCATTCATGGGAATAACTTGTTCTCTCATTGATGGAGGACATGGGGACCGCACTCAATGGTCTAACAGGAATCCAGTCTACAATGAGTAAGGTCAAAACAGATGAATGATTTACTCAGTGATTCCATGGGAAGCAATACCTGGACAAGCAAGGCCTTTAACTTATCCTCACAAAGATGGACAACTGGTAAAGAACAGCTCAGAGTCAGAGACTCCTCTCAAGCTCAAGTGACTCATGAAAACTGGATCTTCAATTTTTCCTAACAGTACAAAAACAAAGAATAATTTTGGCCACCTATGGTCTAAACACCTAGAAGGAAAGTACAGTCAACATTAAGATGGTAGGTATGTTTCTTTAACAATTCATGGAACTACAGTCTTCAGACAGTATATGTAGCCATATGAAAAGATTTTTAGACAGTTATTTCTCACTAATGATTCTCTTGCTGATAAGATCTGCATTGACTTATTTCAGTTCTACACTGTCCATCCACATATGAGAAACAGGCTTATCAGCTTAAATGCTGAAATCTAATCTAAAAAGGGTTCTCTCCAACTATGGAGCACTATCTGTTTCTGGAAGAGTGCTTCTCACAGATATAATGTGTCCTTCCATACTGTCAACACTCTGTTCACTGAGTAAAGGAGACTGACAGATACACATTAACCAAACTCACAGGTTTGGGAAATTATTCAGGATATCCAAAGGTGTTCTCAGGATTTTGCTAAAAAATCCTATAAAAGGACTCAATAGGCTGCCATGTCTCTTTTAAATTGTAGGTCAAGATGCTCTTTAACTAACTCCTCTTACAAAGCTCATAGTGATAGTTCCTTATACTGTAGTCTTGTGTGACAAACAGTGGGTTTCAGTCACCTTACCTATCATTCTACAGAACTCTGGTACAGGAATCCATTACATTTATTCTCACTAAATAAAACTTGCATTAATAATGATGTTAAAATTTTTCCTCATTAGCTTTGTCTCTTAACGTTCCCCACAATTTGTACATGTAATACCTCCATCACACAGCACAATCCAGAAATGCACGCTGTAACCCAACAGCTGACTTTTGTTCGGGATCTTTGGCATCTGTTAAGTTTTATTGTGATCCCATAGATGGACCCTCTTCTGAGGCACTCTAGCTGTTAGCCCTTTCCACATCACCTTTTTTGACATCTCTAAGCAGTTAGGAAAGATCTGTGTCCTCAAACTCCTGTGTTGGTTTGAAAGATACTGACCCTCAAAGGAAGTGGTAGTACTAGGAGGTGAGGCTTTGTTAGAGTAGGTGTGGCCTTGTTGGAGGAAGTGTGTCACTGTGGGGGTTCGCTTTGAGGTGTCCTATGCTCCAGCTACTCCCAGTGAGACAGACCACTTCCTGTTGCCAGCATAAGATGCAAATCCTTATCCATTCTCAGCTCCTCTTCAGCACCATGTCTGTCTGCATTCTGTCCCACCACGAAGATAATGGATTAAACCTCTAAAACTGTAAACGACCCAAGTGATTGTTTTTCTTTATAAGAGCTGTCATGGTCATGGTGTCCCTTCACAGCAATAGAATCCCTAATTAAGACAGAAGTTGGAACCAGGGACTTAGAGTATTGCTGTGAAAGGCCTGATCATGTTTTTGTGTGAAGGAATATGGACCCTGGAACTGTGGATTTAAAAAGTGGTTGAATGCTTTAAGTGTCATACTAGTAGTAAGAGCATGGAAGACTGAATGTCATTTGATGAACTCTGGGGGCCTTGCTCAATAAGTTACAGGGGAGAAGAAGAAGAATATGTGGCCTAGAGGCAATTCTTGTGATATTTTGGTGAAGCATGTGTCTGCTTTTTTCCCTTATCCAGAGAGTCTGCCTGAAGATAAACTGAAGAGTTTTGAATTCATTCTATTGGCAGAGGAAATCTCAAAAGAGCCTAGTATAGACTCTTTCATGTGGTTATTAGTGGTAACTCTAATTAAGATTTATAATGAAAATGGACAATCCACACAAGGAGATAAACAGATTAAGAAATGGAATAAAGGGAGGGGTGACATTGGGGTAAGATCCAACCAGCTAAGTTTCCAACTTATGAAAAAGAATTAAAGAAAAGCCCAAAGCCAGGTGTGGTGGTGCACACCTTTGATCTCAGCACTCTTAGGCAGAGGCTGACAGCTCTCTGAGTTTAAGGCCAGTCTGGTCTACACACCAAGTTCAAGGACAGCCAGGCTTAGACCGTGAAGACAGCCATCAAAAACAGAAAGCTGGTGAAGGTGTAATTGAACAGGGGGCCATGTTCCAGCCCCAGCAAGCAGCAGAACTTGGCAGCTTCAGCCACGTAGTTCTGGCTTTACTCAAGGAGCAACTCAATAAAGCTGCTGAGGCCAGGCATAAGTCAGAAGTATCCCTGAGGGGTTGGGGATTTAGCTCACTTGCCTAGCAAGCACAAGGCCCTGGGTTTGGCCCTCAGCTCTGGAAAAAAAAACAGAAGTATCCCTGAATGGAGACCTAGGGAGGTCATTGCATGAAGCTGTGTAGTTGAAGCCTGGATTGCCTTGGACATCCCAAGATGCTAGAGATACCAGAGCCATAGGATACCTACCAAGAAAAGCCAAAAACAGGGAATGGAACCAGCCCAAGAGAAAAAAAAATGTGTTGTAATCAACAATGCTGAAAGGAGTTGGAGATCTGAAGAACATTTTGACATCACACATGGAGATGCAGAGTTTGGAGTTTGCCCAGCTGGTTTTGGTCTTGCTTTGTTCCAGTATTTTCTCACTATGCTCCCTTTCCTATGTTATGGAATGGTAATTTATATCCCGTGCCATTATATGTTGGAAGGAGGTGATCTGTTGTTCTATTTTGATTTTTCAGGGGATTACAGTTAGGAGATTGCATGAACCTAAGAAGAGACTTTGAACTTTGAACTTTTACATAAGTTAGAGAATGTTATAGGTTATGTAGACTTTTGAAGTTGGACTGAATGTATTTTTGCATTATTATGTGGCTCCAGCCTTTGGAGGGCAGGGAATGGAATATGGTGGTTTAAAAGAAAATGATCCCCAAAGCAAGTAGCACTATTAGGAGGTGTGGCTTAGTTGGTGTAGGTGTGGCTCTGTTGAATAAAGAGTGTTACTGTGGGGGTGGACTTTGGGGTCTCCTATGCTCAAGCTGCTCCCAGTGAGACAGAACAAATCCTGGTGCTTGCAAGTCAAGATGCAGGTGCTTGCAAGTCAATCTCCAGCACCGTGTCTGCCTGCAGGCCACCTATTGAACCATGATGATATTCGACTAAACCTCTGAAAAATGCATGCCATCCCAACTCTATGTTTGTCTTTTATAGGAGTTGCCATAGTCATGGAGTCTCTTCAAAGCAATAAAAAATCCTAACTAAGACAACTTCTAAAAGCATTTCAGGTGTTCTCTGGAAGTGAGACTAATGAGCCATCCAACTCATCCTTCTTCTTGACACTCTGCACGTTGTTTTTTCAGAACTCAGAACTAAAATATCTGACCTGAAGATGCCCTTGCATCAGTTAACCTCTCTGTCTCACCATCTCTCAGAAAAAAAAAAATTAAAGAAATTTCAAATTGGTTTAGTATTCTTCAGCATCAGCTTGATTCTTTGGTTGCTGCAGTACTCTGAAAGTAAATAGGACTAGATCTAAAGACTGTTAAGAATGGGAGGAGGAGTTGGAAGACGTTCCAACCCCTCATCAGGATTCAGGGGTCCCCACGGGTCCTCCCTCCCCCCCGTCCTAGGACGCCCGAGAGGGGTCCGTCTGTTAGGATGCCCATGAGGGGTCCGTCTGTTTGGACACCTGTGAGGGGTCTGTCTGGGGATTGGGAGACTCTGTTGAATTGTCCCTGTCCCATCCGTAGGTCTTTGGCATTATCGAGGCTCCCTCTCCAGACTCTCGTCAGCCTGGACCATCTGTAGGGCCCTTGTTCTTCCTTTTTGTCTGCCTATCTTGTTCGTCAGTGTTATTTGTTATACCTTCATAAATGTATAAATGTGTGAGAACTGTGGCCACATGTGTGAGTGTTTTATGCCTGAGCTTGTGTATGCATGGGGACTTGTGGGCCGGATTGCCAGCCGAAGGGATGGAGACCCCTTCGGTGGTTGAACTGGCACAGACTAACCTAACATTGCTTCCTTGCTTTCTCTGACCAGAGCACAGGCAGTAGGCAGCAGAAAGCTTGCAATGAGTCTGGCAGGCAGCTGCTGCACAGCTGCTACTTCGGGGACCCAGGGCACCACTGACAGGGCTAGGCAGCCTGTGAACATCATGGGGCCTAGATGCAGCAGGTTCGGGGCCCCAGCTCACTCAAAAAGCTGTGGAGTAGAGGCTTGGCTGCATGGGAACTAAGCATGGTTTTGTGCTAGAGCCAGGCTGTGAGCACTGTGGGGCCCAGATATGGTGGGCAGGTTCTAGCTGGGCTCCTGTGTGGACATGGGGCGGAACTGGCAGGAGCCAGCAGGAGCCTCAAGGAGCTCAGTGTGGGGGCTGGTGGAGAACTAACTGCCCCTCCAGGGTCACAGCTGAGGAGTGGCCTACAAGTCTGTGGGCCCAGCCAGGGCATGGAGTCACTTTCAGTCTGCCGTTCTCGTGTACTTGAGGGTCTGAGGTTAACAGCAATCTTTTGTCTCCATGGTGCACACTTTCCCCGTTCTCTTCCATGCTGTTGGGTGGGGCTCCCAAGACCTGCCCTGAGGCTAAAACCTGATCAAGGTCTGGCTCCAAGAATGAAATGTCACCAACAGTTTCTTGTCTGCGGTACAGTGCTGATGCAAATTGAGTTATTCTTGTTATGCTATGTGCATGCATTTCTGTTCTTGTTTAAAATATTGTAACTTTACAATATATTCTAGAGTACTGAGGGAAATCACAAGAAAGACTTTGGTAAGAGTTTCTGTTTTAAAGGGGAAAAAAGCGGAATTTGTCTAGAGTAAATGTTTGAGGGATCAAAGAAATGGACTGAAGGTACATGAAAGGTTGTAGAAGGTCAGAGGGGATGTGATGTAAACTGCTTGTTATGGTTTCTTATACCTGCAAATACTGAATTTAAAAGTTAATTCTTGTTGGTTTTCATCTTAAGAATGCCTAATGATTCTGTAAACTGCTTATGTGTGTATGTATACAGGTATGTGACTTGAAAATGTAAGCAAGCTTTAACTGTATGTATGTATTTGAGTAACTTGGATCCAACTGTGTGTATGTGTGCAAGTAATTATTGTTTAGAAAAACGAGCTTTAAACAGCAACCATGTGGCTCCCTCCATCTTGGCTGGTGACCTCATGGGCAGCCATGTGGCTGGCAGCCATCTTTTACTAAGGTTATAAAGATCTACTCGGGTTAATACCTAATACTTATGTCTTTACCAAGTGTTCAACAGCAAGTTTCTAGAGAATTTAAACAGATGGCAACATATGTTTATTTGATTAATATTAAAGCTGTATATCAATGCTTTTATTCACAGGAATATACCTTGCTCTGGAAGTCAAACTTTGCAACATAAAGGAATCATAGGAAACAGCTGAGGTTTGCAAATGCATGGCAGGACTAGAGTTCCAAAAAGAGTCTAGTTGCAGTGGTGGAAGACATTTTAGAGATCTCAGTCTTTTAAGAACAGTTTTTTATAGTTAAAAACCAATGGCTTAAAAAAATGTTTCTCCTTTCCCAAGGTACATTCAGGCTTAAGAATGTTGTCTAGCCTTTGCATTTGCTAAGTTTGCTATGTTTTCAGGGTTGAGCTTGAAACAAGTAATTAGAAACAAAGTTTGTCTATTTAGATATACCTGGACAGCCCTCATACTTCAGAGATCTGCAGAATATGGCATTTAAATGTTGATCTAAAAGCTTATTATATCAGACAGGCTTCCAGATCCTAGCAGTGACCCAAGGTCTCCAAAGAAGATTACGTACAAGGCACCACAACATCTCTGCCTGAAATATGACAATGCTGACCACAAGGCAAGATGCCCCAATGCAACGCCTGCCGCCAGGACCCAGCCCAGACTGTGGACAAGCAGTAGGACACTGGAATTGATTGCACCCTTTTGCGTGATCAAGGTCAGTCTTCCATGTCCCTATTCCACAGGAAAAATACTCTGCCTTATGGACCTGATGGCGGAAGAAGATTGATGCTGTTCTGACTGGTGCCTCCAACACTATGGAGACCTGGGTAGGGATTGGTCCCTGTAATTTATAGGATTGGAAGCTTCTTGGTCTGCACTCAGATACAGTTTATCCTTCTCAGATTTCCGATAGTACTGATGGCTGGGCTAGCTCTAACTTTGTCAGCATGGCAGCATCAACCAGATCCTCGTGCAAGGCTATAGCTATCTTGTTAGCTCACTTTTAGGAAAATGTTCTAAGTCATAAAGGTTCAGATATGAGTCTAAAATGAGATATGTTTCAGATTACTCTCCTGTTCTATGGTTCAGAGCTTAACATTTAGGAGTCCTGATGAGCTGGTAGAGCAATGACTACTTACTGTTCAGTCACAAGCTTAATATTTTGGATTTGTTTTAGATGTCATATTTAAATGTAACTTGTTGGGACTCAAAGTTATGAGTCCACTTCTGCTGTTTTACAAGATACCCATTACCTGCTTTGTCTACAATATGAATTTGAGTACAGATTGGTTATACTAATGTATCTAAAACTTTTATGTCATTTTGTAAGTAGGCCTCAAAGGATCAAAAGAGTCATAAAAACCTAGACCCACTTCACAGAGGTCAAAAGTACCCCAGATAAATGTTCCTAAAGATGGTATTTTTCCTCTCTCCTGGTCTTGGGACTACTGCTTTTCCCATTACTGAGGGTATGGACCTAAGGGTTCCAAATAAGTTCATAAATTTTAACTTCTGTTCCTAGCTTAAATTTGTCTCAACAGATTTCCACTTGGCTGGCAGTTACCTCCAAATTTCAGTTGCTTACTCCACTGCTCCAGACGACTGTGAGCTCCGGACTTGCTAAAAGCAGACATGGACCAGCCCAGCTAACATGGTTCTTCCCTGTCCCTATGGGGTCAGGCAGCTACATGCTTCTGACAAATGCCCCCTTGCCCAGTCTTTGACTAGCTTTTCAGCCTTTTGGGGCCGCTTGACAACGGTGCCCCAATGCCAGCTCGAAGCAGTTCCAGAAGAGAATACATCACCCATGTTCCCTGTTCAGAAAAGGCTGAAATGCTGGGTCAAAAGGAAACTCCCTGGCATAGAGACAAGATGGCTAACTATACATGGCCATTATTAGAGAGGGATACTTATGAGCTAACTGTCCCAAACCCATGATTGGGTTCCATTATGCACATGAGAAGGGGGAAATGTGAGACCAAAATGAGCCATCTTAGAAATGCTTTCACCCAAAAACTAAGGCCTAAGATTTCTCCTTTTGGGAATAGGCCATTAGTTACTGAAACCAGTCAGTTCAGATTCCAGAAACCAGGAAGTGTAAAAGTACAGAGTCACAAGATAGTCACGAGGTAATGCCTGCCAGACTATGGAATGTCCTCTCCCTGGTTTCCAGGGTAACTGATCACAGAAATGTCTCCACCTGAGGGCAGCCAATGAGAAATGGTAGTGGGCAACCACTCCCTTAGAAGTAATTTCTAGAAGTCCCTAGAAGCGAGCCAATCAGAATTGTATCCATACTAGCACCCCTAAATGATGTAACCTTGTGACTTTTCCCTTTAAAAATTGAGCTTGCAGACAGGTGGGCACTTCCTCCAGCCTCCACTGCGTTGGATGTATTGGACAAAGTCCCTGCCTAGGCTTGTATTGCTTTTGGATATCCAGAATTAAACCTTGTTTTTGCATTCCGGAAAAAAAAAAAAAAAGAATGGGAATTTTGCCCTCCTTAAACAATGCTGCTTCCTTGTCAACAAATCCAAAGGGTTTTGAGATGGGTCCCAAAGACACGGGGACCAGAAGAAAAATTCAATGACATGGCTCTACCTATGTATGGGCTTTTTTCCCCTTCCATGCAAACAATTCCCTTTGATCAATCCTTTCCTCATTATTATCCTCATCGTCACATTTTTGTTATTTCCTTTAAATGTTTTACTTACTGCACACGACTTCCTTAAAGTAGATTCCTTCTATAACTGAACAGGAATGCTCCATGGAAGTTCTCCCCATGGCACTCACCCTAAAACAACTTCATTCATTTCTGGGGAATCTGCTAGAAAACCTTTTGGACACTGAAGAGGGGCTCTGGCTGAAAGGGACCTTCACATCTTTCACCCCAGACCAAACACATCTCCTTTCATCAGTCCTATATTTTCTCTTCATCCCTTTCTTCCAAGCTCTGCAGCCCCTGTATCTTCTGCTAGCTCACTTGTGTGCAGCACATGTGGCAGTGTAACTACTCACTATTTCCTGAATGACTGAACCTAAAGAAAAAAATTCTCACAGCATTCTTTTATCTCGATTGTACTACAGTCCTTGGCTTCATTCACTGCCACCCTTACTTCACCCCTCTTAGGGTGTTCCCCCATCTCTGTCTTTTCAAAGTGAAATATACTTTTCACTAGACACAGTCCTTTTTACCTGATCATGGTCATTCTATGGACTCTACTCTTGCCTCAACCCTTAATCTCTGCACAGGAGAGATGGATACCCTGTTATACAGAACTCACCAGTTCCTAAAGGTGTACAGTTCCACTTACTCATCCAACTGCTGGGGCTATCTGTTCATTAAGGTCAAGTGCTCTTGGGCTGTCTCTGCCTCACTGTCACTATAGATATGCACGCTTCTCATTCTACATATATACATAATGACTGACTCCATTCTGGACCTATACAGATAGGATTAATCAGCTTTCTCCATCCTCTACCATCCCATACTGTTTCCTTAATCCCAAATGGTGAGCTATTTTTCTCCACCAACTTATCAGTTCTATTGACATCCTTCCCATTCTGAACCAACTCAGCCCTGCCAAATGCCTACAGACAATTAAGACACAATATGGAATCCTTCCCCACCCTATATGCGAGCATCTACATATGGAAACCGACCTCTTTTTTCTGGCTCCTCTCTTTATCTCCCACCACTACTTTACCCCTCCCTGGGAAACCTGTCTTACACTGTGTTAAAATCACATATATTTAGCCCTCTAACTATTTATCTAAAGTTTCTCTAGGAGTATATTATGGTAATCACATGATTCACCAAAGATGATCAAGTTAAAACTGTCCTCCTGATATATGAAGTTACCAAACCTGTGCTTCTTAGACCCTGATGACAAAGCCCAGCTACTCCTTATGAAAGAAGTAGCCAATAGGAGACTACTATATTGCACATATCAAACCCCTGGTGTCGACCACTCCCAGACTGCAGGGGAACTGATCTGCAGATGGACTCTTCCATCCCCAATCTTCGACCTTTGCCATCCTATAAAACCCAAGATCCCATGCCACTTGTGCTGTCTTCACTTCCTTGGAAAGACTGCAGGCCTTCAGTCATCCTTATTAAAGAACAATTCTAGTTCTGGAGATGTTGGACTGCCTTTTTAAAAATTTCAATGATACTTCAATCAATCCCAATCTAACATTAGATAACCTTAAGCAAAGTAAGAGAGAGAGAGACAGAGATACAAGGAAAGATAGAAAGGACAGGGACAGTAGATGAAAAGAAGGAAAAGAGAAGAAAGATGGGAGAAAAGACAGAATGAAATAGTGAGAGGGTGTATGTGTTCCAAGATCATTATATTAAGAAAAACCAAATGAATCAGGTGATATTAATGCAAGTTAACAATAAAGATTAATTTTCCCCATACAATTAGACTACTGCTGTGGAGCACACTTGGAATCAGGTCGAAGATTGCTTTTAATAATATTGTTTGAGCCAGGCAGTGGTGGTGCATGCCTTTAATCCCAGCACTCGGGAGGCAGAGCCAGGTGGATCTCTGTGAGTTCGAGCCAGCCTGGGCTACCAAGTGAGTTCCAGGAAAGGTGCAAAACTACACAGAGAAACCCTGTCTCAAATAATAATAATAATAATAATAATAATAATAATATTGTTTGTGATAGTTAATCTTCATGGTCACAATGACTGAACTTAAAATCACCTGAGATATACACCCAGAGGTGATGCCAGAATGTGTTTCTAGAAAATAATGAATGAAGGGGAAAATTCACCCCAAATATGGACTATTTTATCCATGGGTTTGACTGAATAAAAAGTGGAAAAAAGGAAATGGACACAATTTATTTATTTAAGTCTTTCTGTATATCCTAGGGGACCTGAGCTGATGCCTTACACACAGTGGGGGGAAAGCCAGGTGTGGTGGAGTCAAGTGGATCATTGGGAGTCACGGTCCATTCAGCCTGACCAAATGTGTGATTTCTAGGTAAAAATGAAAGACCTTGTCTCAAAACAAAAACAAGCTGAAAAGTGTTCAGGGAATGACATCTATAGTTGAGATCTACCTTGCACACAACACACACACACACACACACACACACACACACACACACACACACGCATGTGCTATGCACATGCACACTTACACCAAAATCCATCATTGAACATGTATGCAGGCACACAAGAACATACAACACACAAGCAAAGTGAGAAAAGATGAGTAGCATGCCACAGTTTACCTGCTTCCCCTTCCTGATCGGCCTAGGTTTGAGCAAACTGTCATTGCCACAATGGGAGCTTCCAGACCAGTATGTCTTCTCCACCATAATGATCTGTATCCTTTGGTACATGGATCGAAGCAAATATTGCCTACCTTAAGATGCTCATTGCCTGGTATTTGATGACTGCAAAAATAATACCAACCAATACCACCTGGAGCCTAAACCAGATTCATTGAAGTCTGATTTGATATCAAAGGTGGAAATGAGTGGGGCAATGGACAGGAACTTACATCCCTGGAAAATGATGTAAAGGCTGTTTCAGTCTCTTTCAAGTGAAGTGTGTCAGGAACAGGGTAGGGGGCTGTGGAGGCTACGGAACTGAAAGGGGAAGTAAGAACGCACGTAGTGGAGGGAATAAACATCACAGGCTGCCAGGTTTGCACACTGAACAGCTTCAGTAGCAGCTGAGGCAGTGTGACAGACAGCATCTTCAGGTTTCTGTAAGAGGATATGTCACTGTGAGAGGGTAATTATCACTTGGCTGTCAAAAGTAAATTCCAGCATCCTCAAACTGCACGCCATCAATTGCCATGGTGAAATCTGTTCCGTAGCCACTGCTGGTGAACCGGAGTGGAACTCCAGAAATACGGGTATTGCCTTCTGAAATAAGGAGCTTAGGAGCTTCCCCTGATTTCTGCTGGTATCAGTTCATGTCATCATCAATATCTGTGCTGGTTCTGCAAGTGATGGTGACTTTTTCTCTTGTGGCCATGGAAAGGAATTCTGGAGACTGGGTGACAGTTGTTTCTGCCCTGGAATCTGTTCATAGAAGAAAAATAAGAAAGACAAATCAAATGTGCCATATTTATATAGACTAAAGTCTCAACTTCTTTAGAAACTATAGAATTTTATGGGGATTATGAACACTTAACAAATGTCAGGAAGAAGAGAAACTGTTTCCCTTACCAGAGATCCAGAGGAGGAAGAGGCTGAGGAGCTGAGCATGGGACAACATGGCCATGGCCTTGGGTCCTAGCTATTTTCCCACTCAGTGTGGCAGCATGCATTATATGCCATCAGAGACTGAGGAGGGAATGGGACATGCAAATTATATTGAATGTTTCAGAGGTTGGGAAGGCAGAGTTGAATGACAGTGTAAACCTTCACATAGAGTCTGCCTGTTAATTTCTTCACAGCTGTGTTGATGCTCACAGGGCTGGTTTAAAATGTTGCCTCCTAGGCTTTTATCTTTCCTCTCTGCTGTGGATATTGCTCTATATAAATAAAACACTGATGGCCAGTGACCAGGCAGGAAGTAGGTTGCCAGGCAGGAAGTAGGTGGGATAAGGAGAGAGGAGAATGCTGGGAAGCGGAAGGCTGAGGAGAGAGACACTGCAGCCACCGCCAGGACAAGCAGCATGTAAAGACTCTGGTAAGCCACCAGCCACATGGCAAGGTATAGATTTATAAAAATGGGTTAATTTAAGATATAAGAACAGTTAGTTAGCAAGAAGCCTGCCACGGCCATACAGTTTGTAAGTAATATAAGCGTCTGAGTGATTATTTTATACGTGGATTGTGGGACTGCGGGGTTTGGTGGAACCTGGAGAGAAGCCCTCCAGCAACACCTCTCCTTTAATCTTCTACAAGATTCTGTGTTTCAAGATTCAGTGTTACAGTGACCTGATAGAGGGTGAGTCCACAGTGGCATCGTTGATAATGTCCATCTTTCACCTCACAACATCCTAATGTTTGTGATAGAAGGGAGCTAAGAGAGTCAATAATTCACGTGGCTTTTGTCTGGATACTAAATATTCTGATCATCAGTTCTACTTTCAGATGATGTTTCCAAGCATCCATACTCTTTCTGAATTCATCACCCTGAAGTAGAATGCAACTGTCTAGTAGAGGCCATGATTTTAAATTTTATTTTCTTTGAAATCAGTGAGCAAGTTAGTGGGTTGCCAGTGGAACTGGTGGGAGTTGCGTCTTGCAAACAGTATTTTCTGCTTACTATACATCTGTATTTTCATATGCTACATTCTGGATTTGAAAATGGAAATGATAATTACTGCTACATAAGAGGACAAAATATGTATAAGCCATTAGAAGATTATGGTTATTTCTAAAACAAAATTAATAAGCTCTACTTTTAATACAACAATTTACTTACATTCATGAAGACAGGTAAACAAGGAATTCCAAAGGAAACAAAGTGTACATCTGAATATACACACATGTGTTTTATAGATATATATATGCACATTTATACATATTTATATGAACATGAATATGTAAAGAAAAAGTAAAAGGTGCTTTTGGAATTATAAGCCCTAAAATTCATGTCAAACAAAAATGCTGTAAGTAGAAAATAACTCTCTGTAGGAAAATACATCAGGAATAGACCCAACTATATATGAAGGTGGTATATTAATAAAAATTTGTTAGAGATATGACTAAATAATTCCATAAAATGTTCCAAGAGAGTAAATGCGCAGAGAGACAGTGTTAAAATACCTATGTTGTGGACATCACTCTGCATGCTGTGAATGTGTTGCTCTGATTGGTTGATAAATAAAATGCTGATTGGCCAGTACCCAGGCAGGAAGTATAGGTAGGATAAGCAAACAAGGAGAACTGTGGGGAAACTGGAAGGCTGAGTCAGGAGACACCAGCCCAATGTTCAGGGAGCAGAATGTAACATGTAATGGCACACAGGTAAAGCCACAGAACATGCGGCAACATATAGATTAACATAAATAGGCTGAGTTTAAATGTAAGAGCTAGTCAGTGGTAGGCCTGAGCTAATGGCCAAGCAGTTTTAATTAATATAAGCTTCTGTGTGTTTACTTGGGACCACAGGGCTATGGGAGCCAGGCAGGACCAGAATAACTTCAGCTACAAATGGCACCCAGTGGCCTGAGTTTCCACCTGAAACCTGAGAATATTTAATAAGCAACTCCAAACAGAACCAAAAACAGGTTCCTACTTCATGTCTCATGCAGGCAACGAGACAGCGCAATATGCGGGCTTGAGCTACTCTATGGTGGGTTCATGGGAGAAGAGGAGGGAGAGGAAACTGAGGCCAGAATGTAAATAATTAATTAATACATGAAGTTCTTCCAGAAGTAGCTAAAACTGAGTAACTGCTGAAATGTTCCTCAGCTGGTAAACAGGTGAACTGAGGTTCTTCAATACCATGGACTTCTACTCTTATCCAAAGTGAAGCTAATTATTCATGCACACAGCTTGGAAGAACCTCAAGGCAGTACTGTGGAGTAAAATAAGCCAAATCGTGTGTACTGTGTAAAGTCTTTTTGGTAGTGCTTGCTATGAGTAAAAGATGGGGGGATGGGTGGTGTGACCTTAGAGGGTGGCACCACTGAGTTTTATGGTAGCAGTTCAGATAAACACATGATTATGGTTCTGAAAACACAGGCCATTTATGTGCCAAATATGCCTAGAGACACCCCACATGCACACACAGCATCCACATAGACAAGTGCAAATGAGCTCACTAGTAACATGAAAATTTTTTCTGTTTTCTCATTTGTTTCATTGCAGAAGATATCACCTCAAGAGAAGGCTATGTGCAAGGTACATTAAGTTCTACCTGTAAGTTTTTGACAGTTTCCTATGAAAGTATAATTATTTTAAAAGGCTTGATTACTTGAAGTCCTCACATAAATGAGTTGCTGAGTTTCACTCTCTCTAGTTAAAAAAGAAAAGTTATGCCTCCCTCTACTGGTGGAAATGCAAATAGAACATTCTAGCACATTTTGGAGAAATAAGGAATGGAGTGATTGTAAAGCAATTTGTGGTTATTAGAAGAGCCACACTGAAAATTTGTATACATAATACCAAAATTCAAGTAACCTGCTGAAATAAAATCAAGACATTATGTAGATGGCATAATATAGCAAAGATATTTTAGATTTCAAGTCACTTACTTCTCATATTCTTTTTTTCTTCTCTCATACAATACATCTCAAACACAGCCTTTCCTCCATCCACTCCTCCTAGCCTCTCCTCACCTAGCCTCTCCCCCAGATCCACTGCTCCTCGATTTCCCTTCAGAAAAGAACAAGCCTCCCAGGGATATCAACTGAAGACAGCATAACAAGATGCAATAAGACTAGACACAACCCCTCATATCAAAGTGGGATGAGGCAACCCAGGAGAAGGGAAAAGGTCCCAAGAGCAGGCAAAAGAGTCAGCGACACCATCACTCTCACTGTTAGGAATCCTTAAAAAAAAAAAAACTGTGCTAAGCAACCATAGCATGAATGCCAACTACCTGATGCAGCCCCATGCATGATCTGTGATTGCTGCTCTGGTCTCTATAAGGCCCTAAGAGCCCTACTTATTGATTCTGTGGGCCATGTTCTCTTTGTGTCCTGGCCCCCTTGGTTCCTACACCCTTCTTCCTTGGGGTTCCCCAGCTCCACTTAATGTTTGGGTGTGGGTCTCTGAATCTGCTCCCATCAACTGCCAGAGGAAACCTCTCTGGTGATTAATGGAGTAGGCACCAATCTACATATCATTAGGATCTTTTGGTTGTTTTATTTAGTTGTGTTGGATTCTACCCTATGTCTCTGAGCCGTGAGCCATCCAGTTTCTGGTTCCTGGCCATCCAGGCAGTGTCGGGCATGAGAACCCTCTCCTGGCTTGGGCACCAAATTAGACCAGTTGGGCACTCCTATGGGATCTGAGCCATCATTGCCCCAGTACCTCTTGCAGGAACAAGTGTGGATCAAAATTTTTGTGACTGGGTTACTGTCCCAGTCCTACTACTGGAAGCCTTGCCTTGTTGCAGAAGATGGCTGGTTCGGGCTTCATATCCTCCAATACTAAGTCTTACCTAGGATCACTGTCCTAGGTTCCAGGAAGTTTCCACTGCACTAGGTTTACACATACCCCCTAAATACCCCCACACTCCAAGAGTCTATCCCTATAATCTTCCTTCTGTCCCTCCCTCTTCCACATGATCCTTCCTGTTCCCATGCCCACTTCCCCCTGCCCAAGTTCACCCACAAAATGTGTTTTCCCTTTCCAGGGAGATCCATGTGTCCTTGCTAGAGCCCTCCTTGTTACTTGGCCATTTTGGGTCTGTGGATTGTAGTACAATTTTACTTAATAACTAATATCCACTTATAAGTGAATACATGTTTGTCTTTCTGGGTCAGAGTTGCCTCCCTTAGGATGATTTCTTGTTCCATCCATTTGCCTACAAATTTCATTATGTCATTTTTTTCTAAGTGCTGAATAATACTCCATTGTGTAAACATACCACATAGGTGGGACTAACAAAGAGGAGAATTAAGGGAACAGGAAGGGAAAGAGAGACACTACCGCCATGACAAGCAGCATGTGAAGACACCAGTAAGCCACGAGCCACGTGGCAAGGTATAGATTTATGGAAATGGATTAATTTAAGCTATAAGAACAGTTAGCAAGAAGCCTGCCACAGCCATACAGTTTGTATGCAATATAAGTCTCTGTGTTTACTTGGTTGGGTCTGAGCGGCTGTGGGACTGGCGGGTGACAGAGATTTGTCCTGACTGTGGGCAAGGCAGGAAAACTCTAGCTACAATCTATTATGAATAAAGCTGCTATGAACAGAGTTGAGTAAGTGTCCTTGTGGTAGGATGGAGTGTCCTTTTGGTATATGCCCAAGATTGATATAGCTGGGTCTTGAGGTAGATTGATTACCAATTTTCTAAGGAACAGCCATATTGATTTATAGTGGCTCAACAAGGTTGCATTCCCACCAGCAATGGAGGAGTGTTCCACTTGCTCCACATCCTTGCCAGCATGAACTGTCACTTGAGTTTTTAATATTAGGAATTCTGTCAGGTGTGAGATGGACTCTCAAAGTAGTTTTGTTTCACATATCCCTGCTAGTTAAGGATGTTGACCATTTCTTTAAGTGTTTCTCAGCCATCTCAGATTCCTCTATTGAGGATTTTCTGTTCACATCTGTACTCCATTTTTTTTTTCATTTTTCTTTATTAAGAAATTTTCTACTCATTCCACATACCACCCACAGATGCCTCCTCCTCCCTCCTCCCACCCCCCAGCCCTCTCTCCCAAGCCACTCCACATCCCCACACCCCCGAAATCAAGGTCTCCCATGAGGAGTCAGCAGAGCCCTGGACACTGAGCCTAGGCAGGTCCAAACCCCTTCCCACTGCACCAAGACTGCACAAGGTGTCACACGATAGGCATAGGATTCACAGAAGCCTGCCCATGCACCAGGGACAGATCCCGATTCCCCTGCCTGGGTGTCCCCCAAACAGTTCGAGCCAAACAACCATCTTCCATATCCAGAGGGCCTAGTCCAGTCCCATGGGGGTTCCACAGACAACAGTCCACAGCTCATGTGCTTCTACCAGTGTGGCCAGTCATCTCTGCATGTCCTCCCATCATGGTCTCGATGTCCTCCGCCGGCAGAATCCCTCCTCTCTCTTATCAATTGGATTCCCAGAGCTCAGTGTGGTGCCTGGCCATGGGTCTCTGCATCTGCCTCCATCAGTCACTGGACAAAGGCTCTATGATGACAGCTAGGTTATTCACTATACCCGTCACCATAGTAGACTAGTCCAGACACTCTCTGGACCACAGCCAGCAGACCGAGGTGGGTCATCCCTGTGGATTCCTGAGAGCCTCCCCAGCACCCTGCCTCTTCCTATTCCCATGATGTCCTCATCTATCATGGTATCTCCCTCCCTGCTCTCCCACTCTGTCTCTCTTCCAGCTTGACCCTCCCATTTCCCTATGTTCTCATTTCCCACTCCTCGCCCTCTGCCACCCTACCCACACCCAGTCTGCTCATGTAGATTTCACCCCCTTCTCCTTCAATGGGTCATCCATGTGTACCTCCTAGGGTCTTTCCCTGTTAGCTAGCCTTTCTGGAGCTATGGGTTGCAGTCTAGCTATCCCTTCCCTCACATCTAGCATCCACTTATGAGTGTGTACTCCATTTTTAATTGGACTATTTAGTTTGTTAATGTTTAGTTTCATGAATTTTTTTATATATTTTGGATATTAGCCCTCTAATGGATATGGAGTTGGTAAAAATATTTTTCTATGCTATAGGCTTCCATTTTGTCCTATTGCAGTGTCCTTTGCCTTACAGAAGCTTTTCAGTTTCATAAAGTTCCATTTATTAATTGTCAATCTTAGTGACTGTGTGAGGATATTTTGTTTATACCCTAACAAATAAAGTATGCCTGGAGATCATAGTGTGGAGCCACTAGTTAACCATAGAGGCCAGGCAGTTGTAGCACACATCTTTAATCCCAGCACTTGGGAGGAGGAAACAGGAAGTGATATGGCTGGGCAGAGAGAAGAATATAAGGCTGGCAGAGACAGGAGCTCAGCCCCCTTTTTGGTCTAAAGATTCAGTAGAGGTAAGAAGTCTCTCTAATGGCTTGCTCCTTTGTCTCTCTTATCTTCCAGGATTTATCCCAATATCTGGCTCTGGGTTTTTATTAAGACCAATTAAAATTTGTGCTAAATCTGATGTCCAACTTGTGGGGCATGAATGCACAAAAAGCCTCTTCCCTGTGTTTTGCAGCTGCCAGCATAGGCCAGAGCTACACATGGCCAGAGTCACTACCCCACCAGCTAAGATTTTTCCTTTCTTTTCCTCAAGCCTCTGAGCAAGTTGGGATTGCAGCAAACTCCATAGGGTTTGGGAATCCAAAAAGCCACCAGTGTTAGCCACTTTTGCACATTTCCCCATACAGACTATTGGCTCTTTGGCTTCTTCTCTCCTGGTGGGTTGTGGACTTTCCTTGTACCCCCTCCTTGGGCTGCTGCCAAACTAGGTAGCTGTCTTGAAAACCCAATCAGGCTTCTACTGTTCTATTCAGAAGCAGTCAGCCTCCCATCTTCATCATTGTCATTGGAAGAGTTGGTGAGACAACTCAAGAGTTGGTGGGAATTTTTAAAGGAATGAATTAGTTAAAACAGAGTTTTTCCCTATTAAAAAATGGTAGACACTATTACAATGGAGGGAGTTAGGTCTCTGTATGATAATACGCTGGATGGCTTGAAAATGGAGCAATTAAACAAGAGGATAATTAATTTATATGGGAGTCACATAATGTCAATTATAAATATTATCTGTTTGATCATTTTTGCTTTATCATTTAAAAAGTTGGTTAATATGAGTGCCAAGGTAAAAGTTTTAGAAAAACTTATTAAAACAGATCATAGAGATAGACCCAGACAGAGGAATTTAAAGAAGAATTAATTTCAGCACTGCTTTCTAAGGTGAGAGAGGACGAACCTAAGGTTTTCAAACAACCAACTTCAATTTACTTAGTAACATTACAGTAACTGCCAAATGATAGATATCCCCAAGGCTGTGTAAGAGCTGAATGGACTCCTGTGCAAATGTTAGGTTTGAGGAGATTCAAGAAAGCAATAGTCTCATATGGCATGCATTCACCTTTTGTGAAACAGATGTTAAACTCATGGTCAACTTGTGATGGAATTATCCCTCAAGACTGGAAAGACCTAGTTACAGCAGTCTTGGAGCCTGGTCCTCAATTACAGTAGAGGACCTGGTAGAAAGATGTGGCTAAGACCATTGAACAACAAAATAGGGATAGAGGTATAGAAATCTCCCAAGACCAACTTCTTGGAGAGGGAGATCATGCTAATGTAGAAAGGCAATCACTATATAATGACCACACCCTGGCTTTATGCCACACAGCAGCCTTGAATTCAGGTCCCAAAAGAAATCTTCACTGATTTCTTACAAAGATTGATTTCAGCAGTAAATATAATGATACCAAATTCAGAAGCTAGACAAATAATAATTGAATCTCTGGCTTTTGAAAATGCTAATGCACAATGCAAAAGGGTAATTAGGCCATTAAAAGCAAGATCAGTACTCTTAGAAGAATGAATCATAAGTACAGTAAATATTGAATCTCATAACCATGACAATGCTTGGATAGGAGAGGTGATTTTCAGAGGTTTGAAGAAAAATCAAAATGTCATGTGTTTCAATTGTAGTAAACAAGTTCACCTAAGAAGGGATTGTAAACAGGGCATTTTTAAAAACAATAATTTTTTCTAAGAATAATCCCAATAGAATGCCCCTCCATTCTGGAGCATGCAGAAGGTGTGGCAAAGGCAGGCATTAGACTAATGAGTATATATCAACAAGGGACAGTCAAAGTAACCCTTTGCCATCAGGAAACACCTTGGGGGGCATTTCACAGGTCCCCATGTCAAATTCAGTTCAGTCCTTTCCTGTCATTGTGGAGGAAACTCCTTACCAGAACAATTGAAGAACCTAAAGCCTATTGTAAAAAAACATACTATTCTGGATGGTAGAATAGCTATAGAAGAGAGAACAAAAATTTCAGGAGAAACTAAAAAGCAAGTATTTTGATAAATTTCTATAAATGAACAAAGACTAAAATTAAAAATATGAATAAATGATGTCATTGAAGGTCTGGTAGACATGGGTGCAGATGTTAACAATAATTGCACCAGAATTTTGGCATCCAAATTGGCCTCTTCAGAACATAAATGTTCAGCTTTTAGGGATTGGAATGCTATCTCAGGTAAAACAGAGCACAAGATGGATCAAATGTGTAGGGACAAAAGGACAGAGAGGAAAATTAAAGTCATATGTTGCTAATATTGTGATGAATTTATGGGAACATGATTTGCTACAGCAATAGAATACTCAGATTAACATTCCTCCAATCTCAGATACAAACTATAAGTTAAGGCATGTTTCTGGGAAAAATATTAGATGATATTATAAAGAACAGTCACCAACCATTCAGGTTGTACAAGAATGGGGCACAACAGCTTCTAAGAGACATTTGATTATAAATATTGCTGGATTAATTCAACCTATATATTTTGAAAATTCCTTGACATAAAAATTAAAGTCAAAAGATATGTTACTCTGGAGAAGTTATGCTTTTGTTTCCATAGGAAACAAGAGGCTGTGGATTCGTTCTGAGTTAAGAAAAATCAGGTTTGGTTGAGGAAGACCCCCCTGAAAAATCTCCAATGAGATCAGATGACCCAGATGATCCAATGTTTCCGAGTGCCTCTATTGCATTTTCCTCTGAGTTCTACATCCAGAACAGCTTCAAGACTGCTGGATGAGATGATCCCAGCCTCACAGAATTATCCAGGAACTGACCATAATCCTGAATTTTCTCAGGGTCCCCCTAAGATTACTAGTGCCCCCAATCAACAGGAAGTAGTCTAGAGAACTATACCAACATTTCAAAAGATGGGTCATGGATATTTACCATTTAAGGGTCATTTGTTACAAATAGCTATTGGTAATGGTCAGGGGAAAAGCTGAACAAAGGAGATTAGATTCAGGGTTCCTGTTTTGAGAAGGAAAAAGGGAGGATATACAGGTAGATTGTTGAATCTACTCTAAAAAGAAAAAAAGTGGATATAGAAATATGATAAAAAGGTAGATTATTGAATCTACTTTTAAACCAAAAAAGCAATTAATAGTCTTAAATGTTTTACATTGATATGTATTTTTGTGTATTGATATAAATTTAAGCTTATTTTTGTTAGATCAGAGTGTACATACTTTTCTAATCTTGCTCAGGTATTGTACCTATATAGCTTATTTAAAGAATATGTCATTTAAGATTTTGTAATAACATAGTTTTTATGACAATGAGACATATCTGTTCCTAACAGCACCAAACTTCTTCATAGGAGATGATGGGCATTGACAAAACTCCACATGGAGTTTACTTTCTTTGTGGCAAAAGTTAGCTACAGGGCAAGAAAGTACCATTGCCTGAATTTCTGACAGTGTGCTTTCCAAATTGGACAAGCAGGACGCAAAAGAAAGTGACTACAGAACTTTGCCAAGACAAGGTAGGAAAGCCCTTCAGAATATCCTGCTTCACAGGAAAATCTGTCAAATATGCTAGGCCTGTGGGCCGAAGATAGATGCCCCAATGTTGCAGAGGAAGTTGGGTGAGTCCAGGCAGCCAGCTGTTTCTAGTAATATTATTTCCTTCTTGGGACTCTGATGAAGTTGAAGACTTTATAGTTACAGTTTTCCTTGTTACCAGATTCAGAAAAGAAATTCACTAAAGAGGTGTAAAGTGCATAAGGTCAAGAGACATTAGAAGATAGTTTTAATATTGCAAGCTAGAATAGAAACTGAATTAGGTACAATCTTTTGAACTCACCAAGATAGGAAAGATATGGAGTATTTTCTCTGAATTTGTCAATTATTAATGGACTAGACATTTATCATGTATTTATTGCCTGTATATATTCAACATAGTAATTGTACTTATTGTATATAGTTTTTCTTGTATTACTTATTCTTTTTTATTTTAGACAAAAAGAGAAAAATGTAGTGATATTTAAGCACCCACTGAGCTCTGTAAGTCCTGTTGAAGAGAAGGAAGAGAAATTGTAATGAGCCAGGGGAGTTAAGGTCATGACAGGCAAACCCACTGAGACAGCTGACTTGAGCTTGTGAGAGCTTGGCAACTCTGGACCAACAGCTAGAGAGCCTGCATGGGACTGACCTAGGCCCTCTGTATGTGTATAACAGCTATATAGCTTGGTCTGTTTGTGGGGCTCCTAGCCATGGGGTCAGGACCTATCCCTGGATCTTGAACTGGCCTTTGGAAAACTATTCCCCATGCTGGGTTGCCTTGCCCAGCCTTGATGCAAGGAGCAGCCTGGTCCTGTCTCAACTTGATGAGCCATGCTTTGTTGATGCCCATGGGAAGCCTGCCCGTTTCTGAACTGAGACTGAGGAGGAGTGAATGGGAAGGGAGATAGATAAGAGGTGGGGCGGGGAACAGAAGGAGAGGATGGAAGGGAAATAGTGGTTTGTATGTAAAATAAATGAAAAAAATAATAAGGCAGAGTTCAGGGAATTCTGCAGAAGACAGGGAGGAAGGATTATAGGAGCTAGAGGAGTCAAGGACACCACATGAAAACACTCAGAATCAACTAACCAGGGCTCAAAGGAAATCACAGAAACTGAACCAACAAACACAGACCCTATTCTGGTCTGAATTAGGTTTTCTGTATATACTTTATGGTTGTATAGCTGGGTGTTTTGTGGGGCACCCAACAGTGGGAATGGGGGTATCTCTGACTCTTTTGATTGTTCTTGGGACCTATTTTCTCCTGCTGGGTTGCCTCATCCACACCTAATATGTATTGTATCTTACTGTATTCTGTTATTCCATGTTTGGTTGATATCCCTGAGAGGACTGCCCTTTTCTGAAGGGAAATGGAGGAAGAGTGGATATGGGGAGGGGGGAGTCTTGGAGAAGAGGAGGGGAAACTGTGCTTGGGATGTAATATATAGGAGAAGAATAAATTAAAATATAAATAAAGAAAAGATCTTCCCCATGATTTGAAATCCAAGGAGAGGATTCTCGCCATCTATCAACACTCCTGGTAAGCCATATGAGGCAAGGATTGATCCTCCCCTGTCATTTGCCTCTGGCATTTTGAAGCATCAGCTTCCATCTCTCTTGGACTCCCCAGATCCGTCCAAGGACCACATGGTTAGGCAGATTATACCCTCAGATGTAGATAAACACTGGATGCTGGCAGACGACCAGAGAGAGAAGGATTATTATGCAGATACCTGGGAACTTTCTAGCAAAACCACTTCTTGACATGCAAGCGGTCTGAGCATATAGACAAAGAAAGAGGGGCATCTGGAGCAGCACAGCCTACAACTTCTACTACCAGGAGTGGTTTATGTCATGGCTTTCATTGCAGTATGAGGGTTACTGTAATGTTTTAGGCAATAATAAGTTCCAACATCTTCAAACTCCAGGCTGCTGTTGACAAGAGTTAAATTTCTCCCAGAATATTGGTCACTGAATCTTGATGGGACACCAGACTGAAAACTGGTTATATAATAGATTAAGAGCATAGGTCTTTGCTCTGATTTCTGTTGATACCTGTAGGGAGCCGCCATTCAAAGATGACGCTGGCTTCCTGGTAGCCTAGCTGTAAACAACTCCATATTTGGCTATGATGCCCGAGTATGGTAATTGGCCTTATGTCCTCAGCCTATCCCGTGGCTCCCCGTGCTAGCATTCTGGCGGGACCCAATCACAGTACGGCACGTTTGCCTGATTCCCTTTATAAGCAGCTGCAGTTTAGTTCTTGGGGCCCCTCACCTCCCGCTCTCCCTTAATCAAGAGGCGCTCCAATAAAGTGTGTTCTGAGAAGGATCCTCGCATGGTGGTCGTTCTTCCTCGCTGGCCGAGGAGCGCGCCGCAGATACCAGTTTAGGTCATCGCTAATGAATGCCCTGACTTGCCAGGCATCTGATGGTGACACTTTCTCCTAGAGATGCAGACAGGGAGGATGGAGACTGGGTCATTTGGATGCCACATCTGGCACCTGACAGTAGAAAAATGAAAAGAAAATACTCAATTAACAATGTTATAGTAGGATTTCCCTGATTTGAAAAGAATTACTGACTTCTCTGAGCTGAATACATCCTCTATGCCGTGTAACTTACAAGAGCCAGAGTAGCCAAATTGCCAGGGCCTGTACAGCAGTCTTTATGACCATGTTGTGTCCCAGTTGAGACTGACTCCTGCAGGGACAGAACAACCAGCTAGGAATCTGTTAGTTAAGTGGGAAATGCTCTGGGCACATGCAAATCAGCAAAGTTTGTCAAACCTAGGGGCAGCTGCAGGGTGTGCTCAGCTAAGTAAGACAGGAAGTCTCAGTCTTTAGGGACCCTCCACCAGACCTGGGAGACACAGACTTGCTGCTAACGAAGTGTTTCCCCCTGGAAACTACAGGATGTACTTAATCTAGTGTCCTTTGAGTAGGCTGTCCTTTTGCTCACATCGTGAATAAAGTCATACTTTTCTTTCTATGTTTGAATATAAGATAGACATTTAAATATAAGATTTAATTCTTTGGAAAATACAAGAAATTTAAATTGAGGCCAAAGTGTTTTCGTTCTGAGGCTTTTATGTGATAAATCATCAGAACAAGTGATGGACAGAGACATAACTTTCACAGAGTTAGATGCATGGACAGGAACAAAGGAAGATCAGTATAGATGTATATACATGTATATATTTTTAAATAAAGAAGGTAAAAATGCCATGTGTTAAACATAGTATAATGATCTGCAGGGAAGAGCCCAGACACTGAGTGTCATCATTCATTTGTCACCCTCACATCAGGGAAACTTGTCCTCTATTTCTCAATGCCCTTTTTTACTCAGCCAATACAGGAACTTAATTGCTCTCTGCCTTTTGAAAATACTTGGCACATCTCTTACTCTGAGAACACTAAATAATAACCAGGTCAGTGTCTCCTACACTCTGGAATGACCATTCATGATCCTGATCCTTCTTACCCAAGCTCTTCCCCATTAGAAGCAGACATGTTCTACAGACTAAGTCCATCCCTGAAATCACTCTGATCAACAAACCTGCACATTCCACATCAAATGTCTCTTCTAGTTCTATTCCATACCATGGTTGATAGTTTTGTGTCCACTTGACACAAGCTTAGGTAACCTGAAAAGAGGAAAGCTTGAGTGAGCAAATGCCTCCTTGAAATCAGGCTGTAGGAATGCCTATAGAGCAGCTGAAATCAATAAAATAGAAACAAAGAGAACAATACAAAGAATCAATGAAACAAAGAATTGTTTCTTTGAGGAAATCAACAAGATAGACAAGCCCTTATCAAAACTAACCAAAAGGCAGAGAGGGAACATCCAAATAAACAAAATCGGAAATGAAAAGGGAGCATAACAATAGACAATGAGGAAATCCGGAGAATCGTCAAGTTATACTTCAAAAACCTGTACTCCACAAAATTGGAAAATCTGAAAGAAATGGACAATTTTCTGGATAGGTGCCACATACCAAAATTAAATCAAGACCAGATAAACAATTTAAATAAACCTATAACCCCTAAGGAAATAGAAGCAGTCATTAAAAGTCTCCCAACCAAAAAAAGCCCAGTGCCACACAGGTTTAATGTAGAATTTTAACAGACTTTCAAAAAAGGGCTAACACCAGTCCTCCTCAAATTATTTGACAAGATAGAAACAGAAGGAGCATTGCCAAATTCCTTTTATTAGGCCACAATCACCCTGATACCCTCACCACACAAAGATTCAACAAAGAAAGAATTACAGACCAATTTCCCTCATGAACATTGATGCAAAAATATTCAATAAAATACTCACAAACCTAACCAAAGAACATATCAAAAAGATCATCTACTACCATCAAATAGGCTTTATCCCAGAGATGCAGAATAGTTCAACACATGAAAAATCGGTCAATGTAATCCACCACATAAACAAACTGAAAGAAAAGAGACACATAATATCATTAGATGCTAAAAAACCCTTTGACAAAATCCAATGCCTGGAAGTGATAAAGTGATTGGGACTCCAACCCAGCCACAAAACCAATCTGTCCTGCCTGCAGGATGTGCTGGGGTAAAGGCAACCAACCAATGACTGGTCCAGCTTAAGACCCATGCTAGAAGAGGGATCTCACCTGTGACACTGCCTGGAAGGTCAGGAACAAGGGGCTGGATAGCCCAGATAACCAAACTCAACTGGCAAATAAAAAAGTCAATGACTTCTAATGATATTCTGCCATACTTGTAAACTGGACCCTAGCATGATGGTCCATCCAGAAACAGGTGGAAGAAGATGCAGAGACTCACAGCCAAACATTAGGCCGAGTTCAGGGAATCCTATGTAAGAGGGGAAGGAACGATTATAGGCACCAGAGAGGTCAAGGATACCACAAGAACAGGGCCCACAGAATCAACTGACCAGGGCTCATAGGGGCTCACAGAGACTCAACCGACAATAGAGAAGCTTGAATGAGTCTGAGCCAGGTCCTCTGCATATAAGTTATGATTGTATAACTTGGTGTTGTTGTGGGACTCCTAACAGTGGGAGCACACTAGGTGTCTCTAACTACTTTGCCTGCTTTTGGGACCCTTTCCTCTTACTGGGTTGTCTTTTCCAGCCTCGATATGAGGGGATATGTGCCTAGTCTTATAGCAACTTGTTTTCCACATTTGGTTGATATCCTTGGGAGACATGCAATTTTCTGAAGGGAAATGGAGGAAGAGTGGATCTGGGAGAGAGAAGAGGTGGGGGGAAGGGACTGGAAGGAGAGAAAGGAGGGGAAACTGTGGTCGGGTTGTAATATATGAGAAAAATAAATAAATAAACACACAAATAAATAAATAATATTCTATATATTGTGGTTTAAAAACTGTGCTTAGGGGCTGGAGAGATGGCTCAGTGGTTAAGAGCACTGGTTGCTTTTCCAGAGGACCCAAATTTAGTTCCCAGCACCCATGTCAGAGGCACCAACATCTTCAACACTTAATCTTTTAAAAGAAGAAGAGGAGGAGGAAAGAAGAGAAAGAAGTAAAGAAAAGGGAAAAGAAAAGAAACTGTTTAGAGTGACTATGGTAGCAAGGCAAAGTCTGTGAAAGAAATTTTAGTTTTAAGTAGTGTTTGGGGTCCTTCCTGGGAATCTGGCTGAGTGGGTAGATTACTTGCCTGGCATATGCAAAGTCCTCAGTTCCATCCCCAACACTGTAAAGTCAGCATGGTGATACACACCTGTAATCTCTGCACTCAGAAAAGGAAGAGCAGAAATTCAAGTTCATCCTCGGCTACACAGCAAATCTGAGGCTAGCTTGGGACACAGGAAAGACTGTGCAGAGAGAGAGACAGAGAGACAGAGAGAGGACACTGGAGTACAAGTCCCTTAATAATTCTGTACCTCTGTCAAGCTGTAAAGGTAGATTACATTTCTTAGGCTCTATTGCCACCTAATGGTACATTGCTGCTATCTCAAGAACCTGTCTCCCTCAGTGTTGTCGCTGTGAAGAAGCAACTTGGGGAGAGAGTGGTTTATTTTGCGTACATTTCTATATCACAGTTCACCAATGAAGGAAGGCAGGGCAGGAACCTGGATGCAGGAGCTGCTGCTGAGGGCATGGAGGAGTATTGCTCACTGGCTTGCTCAGCCTGCTCTAAGACCACCAGCCTAGAGGTGGAAGTACTCACAATGGGTTGAGCCTTCCCAAATCAGTAAATGAAGAAAAGTCCCTGCAGGCTTGTCTACACCCATCTAATTGAAGCATTTTCTCAGTGGAGCTTCCGTCCTCTCAGATGGACTATAGCTTCACATCAAGTCAACATAAAACTAGCCAACACAGAAACTAAAGAGGAAATCTTGGCTTCCTTTAGGAGTAAGTGCCCTAGTATCTCATTTCAGTCCCTACTTCTGAGATACCAGGTCTCATCCACACATGGTGTTCTTTTCATTGCCAAGCATTAGCAGCCATTCTTGTCACATTAAAAGGAAACAAGTCCTTGAGTGAATTTAACTGGGGAACCATTCACTATTCTTTAAACAAATTATCCACACTCTTGGGCCTCAATTATCTCATCCTTAGGGTGAGAATAGTAACATCTGCCTCATAAAGTTGTTCTCATTAATTCAATTAATATAGAGCCTAGGAAGATGGCCCAGTGGGTAAAGCACTTGCCTCAGAAGCATGAGTACAGATTGCCAGCACTCAATGTGAAAAGCTAGTTGTGATCATACATGCCTGAAACTCCAGCACTAGAGCCAAACAGGTAATTCCTGGGGACTCACTGGCTGCCAGTCTAGCTAAAGTGATGTGCTCTAGGTTCAGCAACTTAGCCTGTCTCAGAAATAAAATTGAGGCTGGAGAGATGGCTCAGCATGGAAAAGTGCTTATCTTACAAGTCTCAAGAGCTGACTGAGTTCAACCCCAGAGCCTGAATAGAAAACCATATACAGCAGCAGCATGCATCTGTAATCCCAGCACTTACATAGAAATGGGTGAAATAGGTGGCAGAGAAAGGAGAATCACCTATAAGCTTGTGGGCCAGCTACCCTGGAGTACACAGCTCTGTCTCTCTGTCTCTCTCTGTCTCTGTCTCTCTGTCTCTCTCTCACACACACACAGAGAGAGAGAGAGAGAGAGAGAGAGAGAGAGAGAGTAGTTATACTCTTAAAATGTTTGTAACAGTATCTGACACAGAAACATTAAACAGTGGAAAACATTTTAAATTACTATCACATACTTCCTATTATGATATTATTTTATAGGGTTTCCTGTTTAGTGGAAAAGCCTTAACTCACTATATAGCTAGAATGGCCTTGAATTTAGAGTCCTCCTGCCTCCACTGTGTACCACCATGACTAATTTTTGCAATGCTGGAGATGAACCCCAGGGATTCAAGCATGCCAAACAAGCACACTAAGCTAATCTCCATCCTATTTCTTTTCTTTTCTTTTTTTTTTTTTTTTTGAAAGGGATTCTGGTATGTAACCCATGCTGGACTTAAAACTGCTCCTACCTCAGCTTTCTGAGTATTACAGCCCAGCTATGAATCATCAAAATTTACTTCACAGTGTCACATGAAGAAGTGACAGTATTTGAGGTTTGTGACATCACAATGAAACATCAAATGTTACATTGTAATCAGTTTTACTACATCAAAATAATGCTTTTAATGATGTCACATTTCAATTTGGAAGCATAATGGTGTTCTGATCACAATGTAACATTGTGATGATATAATTCAGCATTGTGGTGCCATGATCACATGGTGATATATCCAATGGGGCACTGTGTTGACACACTGGAGCATGTGACACCAAAATTTAGCATTGTAATAGCACAATGGAGCATTATGTCAATCCAGTTGAGTATTTACTATAATTCAGATCTGTGATGTCACAATGGATCTTTGTGATGTTACAGTTTAGTACTGTGAGGACACAATGGAGTATTTGGATGGCACAATGGGTCAATGTGGTGATGCACAGCGGCACACTGTGGAGCACTGTAGTTATAGTAGACATTCTGGTGTCTATGGAGCATTGTGATATTACAAGAGCCTGGTAGTATCACATCTCATAATGGCACAATGGAACCTTCAATTATCTCAGTGTACTGTAATCAGAGGTTTTCCTATGTCGTGCCCAGTCCCACAGTCACTCAGTGCCAAATAAACACACAGAGGCTTATATTAATTACAAACTGTATGGTCATAGCCTATGGCTCAAGCTTCTTACTAGGCTTTTATAACTAAACTCAGCCCATTTCTATTAATCTATAAGTCACCACGTGTTCTGTGGCTTTACCTGTGTGCCATTACAGGCCGTTCCCTAGACGGTAGGATGGCGTCTCCTGCCTCTCCTTTCTCCTTTCACTATCTTCCTTGGATTTCCTGCCTGGGTCCATCCTGCCCAGCCATTGGCCAAATGGCTTTATTTATCAACCAATCAGAGCAACACATAGTCACAGCATACAGAAAGACATCCCACAGCAATACCGCCTTTTTATCTAATCAAAGGAAGGTTTTAGCTTTAACATAGTAACATTACATATAATAGAACAGTTATCAAGCAAGAATTATAGTTACAATATCTAGTATATTTGTATTTAGCAAAATTAAAGAAAATACTGTATCATCTATTTTATTTTTGTCAGTCTAAAGTTTCATATCTAATTTATCTTTTATTATAACCAAGAAAAATTGTAATTGTAACTATCTAGTCTTCAACTACATCAAAGACCAAAAGGATATAATATTACCTAAGTAAACAGGAAGTGCATTGTAAGCAATGTCCAAAAGTCTAGAATGACAGAGACAGCTGGCTACCTGGACACTAACCCAAAGTTCCTCTGCAACATTGGGCATCCATCTTCAGCCTATAGGCCCAGTCTCTTCTCCCTGTGTCCTGCAGAATGTCTGGTAGTCTCCTCTGTGAAGCAGGAACCTGAAGTACCATCTCATCTTGAAAAGTTCAGTGGTCACCTTTCTATGGGTCCTGCATGTCCAGTTTATATAACATACTGTCGATCAGTTAGTACAAGGGAACTTTTGCCCAGTGGCTAACTTTTGCCACAAAGAAAGCAAACTTCATATAATGAGTTTCTTCAATGCCCATACTTGAATTGGTGCTGCCAGGAGTAAAAAAGTCTCATTGTTCAGAAAAGTCTAAGTTCTTAAAACATTTTAAATGCCATATTCTGTAGGTCTTTGAAGTATTTGAAGATTACTTACCAAACTGAAATACATCTATGTATATCTAGAAAACTTGACTAACATAACTATGAGATTAATTTTCACAGATGATTAACTATTAATCTGTATTTCTTAATGATACATTATAATTTTAAATGAGTTTTACAAACATAATACCTTAAACAAGAGTAAAAATACACATACAGTATAACAAAATTAACTTTAAATTTGTATCAATAAACTAAAATCCATAGCAATGTAAAACATTTTAAACAAGTTGTTACTCTTTATCCTATCATATCTATATTATCCCCTTTTCTTCTTTATAAAGAGATTGCATTTATAATCAACCTGCTTTAAATAAAAATAAACATTTATAAACAATATTTTGGGAATTTGGGTGTAGCTTCTCATACTACTTCCTGCTGGCTGAGGGCTCTGGCAATCTATGAGGATCCTGAGAAAATTAAGAATTATGGTCAAGTCCTGACTGGAGTAGTCTGCAATGCTGTATTTTCTGAGCCAGTGTCCTTGAAGTTGTTCTGGATGTTAGATCACCTGGAGACCTCTCAGAGGATCTTGGCTGATCAAACCATATTAGCCTGGAAGCAATCCATGGGTTCTCATTTTCTGTGGAAACAATAGCAGGACCTCTTTTCCAAAGCAATGTATCCTTAAACATAAATTTTAAAGTCAAGTTACCTTTAAAATATATATATTGGTTTAACTCAGCACCCTTTACAATAAAATGTCTCTGTGCAGTTAAAAATCCTAAAGACAATATAGTCCAGATTCTCTGTGTGATTTTTATGTGACTTTTTTTTTTTTTTTTTTTTTTGGTTTTTCGGGACAGGGTTTCTCTGCGTAGCTTTGTGCCTTTCCTGGAGCTCACTTGGTAGCCCAGGCTGGCCTCAAACTCACAGAGATCCGCCTGGCTCTGCCTCCCAAGTGCTGGTATTAAAGGCGTGCGCCACCACCGCCCGGCGTGACTTATTTTTATATTACTTTTATTCTTTCTCTTTTTTTTTTTTTTCTCTTTTCAAGACAAAGTTTCTCTGCATAGTTTTGGTGCCTATCCTGGATCTCACTCTGTAGATCAGGCTAGCCTGGAACTCACAGAGATCTGCCTGGCTCTGCCTCCCAAGTGCTGGGATTAAAGGCGTGTGCCACCACCGCCTGGCTTTTATTCTCTCTTTAAAAACTGTATTTTAAAACTATCTATTTCTTTATATAACTATATATACTCCTTTTCCTCTCTCTTCCAGGCCTATGTACATTTTTACATATAATGTAAACCATTTAGAGTTTTATTTCATCTGAATCTGACTTATTATGAATCTATAACCCTTCTTTGACCAGGAGAGAATTTAAACTGCTAAACTGCATGTTTAGGACTGAAGTGGTAACCTTGGCTGCTAACTCCACCCATTTCAGCTTTTCAACATGGCAGAGGTAATTTACCTTCAGCTCTGGGAGCCATGCTCTCTGCTGACTCTGGGAGACAGTGGGTCCATGCCTACATCCAGCAGTGTGTATCCCAGAAATCTCTTATTTTTTTTTTCTGTACTAGCCAAATCTAAATCC
This sequence comes from Peromyscus maniculatus bairdii, assembly GCF_049852395.1. NCBI lineage: Eukaryota > Metazoa > Chordata > Mammalia > Rodentia > Cricetidae > Peromyscus > Peromyscus maniculatus. The sequence goes on along the minus strand of NC_134854.1, from coordinate 88,651,938 downwards.
ACAATGCAGTGTGCAGTGCAGTTTGGAGACACCACTGTGTACTGTGGCAGGATTCTGCCATGCTGCTTAGCACATGGAGGCTGATGGCTAGCTCCGTCTCCATGTTGGGAGATAAGTCACTTGCTGCTCCCAGTATGAGACTGTGAGACTAGCAAGACTCGTGTGGCTCTGTTTCTGTGTGCCATTTGCAGTCAGATGTTTTACCCATCCTGCCCAGCCCTGCGGCTGGGATGAATCTCTCCCATCTGCATCCCACAACCACTGGGACAAGTAAATATACAGAGGCTTATATTACTTAGAAAGTGTATAGCCTGATGGCTCAGGCTTCTTGATAGATAGCTCTTAAAACTAAACTCAGCCCATTCCTATTAATCTATATGTTGCCACATGTTCCATGGCTTTACCTGTGTGCCATTACATGCTGCTCCCTGGATGGTGGGATGACATCCTCTCCCTCTCTCCTATATCTCCCCATCCTCTCCCTCCTTTTCATTTACTCTCTTTCTCTTTCTCTCCTCTATGTATACACATTCTCTCCCCTTCCTAACTCTCCTAACTCTGTTCTTCCCCTTTCTCTAGTCTTTTTCTGTCCATTCACTCTTCTTTCTCCTTCTGCTCTGAGTCCCTCTTCTTTCTCCTATCCCTCTCCCTACATCTCCTCCCTCTTTCTCCACTCTATTTTCTATCTTTCCCCTCTCTCTTCTTTCTCTGTCCTCCCATCCCACTCTCTCAAGAGCAAGAGAAGGAGGTACACATGCTAATAAGTATCAACTTTTAAGACAAAAAAAAAAAAGATGTGTTTGGGGTTCGGGTTTGAGGTCATATAGTCCATTATTCAGAGACAGCACAGCAGTAGGAATGTGTAAAAGCTAGTCATATGACATCTGCAGAGAGGAATGGGAGAAAGATGAATGCTGGTAGTTATCTCACTTTCTCTTTTTCTATTTTTATTCATTCTAGGCCCTCAGCTCCTGGCATGGAGCTGCCCATGTTTGCAGTGAGTCTTCCCTCCTTAATCAAACTCCCAGAAACACCCTTACAAATAGGCCTAAAGGTACAATCTCCTAGGTAATTTCAAATTGTAAAGAACCATTAATGCCAAGTGGTGCTGGAGAAGTTATGATTTAATCTAGAGAACTTGACCTTATTTATTTATATAATAATGTATACTAAAAGTAAGTAGAGATATGCATATAGTATATAATTTACTACAAGTCTGATCTCACTGTTTGGATTGTCTGAGTCAGATCTGAATTTGTTGTTCCCTCTATCATGACATGATTTCAGCTGCCTTAATTGTGACTTCTATTTGTGTGGCATCTATGACAATTTTATATAATGAGATTAATTCTGAGTTCCAACCTAAAATTCTGATAATCTTACATATATTACTGAAAGCTTTTTGGTACTTTTTCATAATTTTGATAAAATATATATATAACAAAAATTAAAATTTAATCATTTAAGCTTAGAATTCAGTGGAATTAAATGTGTTCACCACGTTTTATCATTTTCAGAAAATTTTTCATTATACCTAGTCTGTTTAAAACATGCAAAATCATAATATGCTATTCCATATTATAGGTTATTTTACATTTTCAATATACTTCAGCAATTTTTCCCAACTAGTGTAATTTGTAGCTTCCTTTAATGAAGAAGTGAAGTTTATATCATATTCTTAAAACCTGAGGTAAGAGATATTCATTTGTTTTCAACTGATCTTATTAGGTATGTCTATAAGGAGAGTACATATTTATGCACCAATATTCTGTCTCTACCTTGTCTAACTTTAGAAAAGTATAAACTGCTTAATGTGCATTGAGGAGCACTATGTTCAACATATAATATATGCATTTATAAAAGTTTCGAAAAAACTACCAAGCTCTGAAATAGAACATGGACTAGAGCAAAGGAACAAAAGTGCATGCTTGGGCTTTAGAGACTCAACAGACTGTAGTGGTTTAAATAGGAATGGCCTCCACAGCCTCATGTGTTTGAATGGTTGGCTCATAGGGAGGTGTGGACTTATTGAAAGAAGTGTGTCACTGTGGGGGCAGGCTTTGAGGTCTCATATGCTCAAGCTATAACCAACGTGGCACACAGTCTCATTCTGTCACCTGTGTACCAAGATGTAGAACTCTTGGCTACATTCCCAGCACCATATCTACCTGCATGCCACCATATTTCCCACCGTGATGATAATAAACTAAACTTCTGAACTATATTCCAGCCCCAATTAAAAGTTTTATGTGGTGATATTTTGTTGTACTCTAATAAAATTTGCCTGAAGATCAGAGAACAGAACAAGCCACTAGATTAAACATAGAGGCGAGGAGTGGGGGCACACACAATTAATCCTAGCACTCCAGAGGCAGCGACCCTTCTGGATCTTCTGAGTTCAAAGCCACCCTGGACTACATGAGATTGACTCAGTCTAGGAGAGAAACAGAGACAAGCAATGGTAGCACACACCTTTAATCCCAGCACAAGCAAAGAAGTAATATGGCCAGACAGAGAAAGGTATGTAAGGCATGAGGAGACAGGAACTAAGTCCACTGTCTCACAGGTTTCACATCAAACAACCACAGACTGGAGATACTTCTTTTAAAAAAACAACTACATCTGTACTGAACATATGTAGATTCTTCCCATCATACAGGAAATATGTATTTATATGTTATAACAATGATTTATATAGCATTTACACTGTGTTATGTATTAGAGAACCTAGGAATGATTCAAGTGAGAAGATTGCATGAGTTATATATAAATCCCATGCTATTTTTATGTAAGAGCTTTATTCATCAGCTGACCTGGGCAAGTGTGGATGGTCCTAGAAACAATTACCTATAAATACTGAGGAACAACTATAAATGTGTTTAGCAGTTAAAACTATGTGGAATTTTGGCATCATGATGGATAATAATTAGATTGGGGAGATAGTGAGAAGTAAGAATCAGTAAACATATAGTTTATTCCTTTGAGAAGCTTAGTGGTGAGGACAAGGGAGAAGAACAAGAAGGCTTCATGAAAAAAATATGATTTGAGAGATGAGGACGAGAGAAAACCATGAATGGAAGACTATGGAGATGAGAAGAAGCCAGTGGAGAAGGAGACAAAATTCACAGAGAGGAAGCGGACCTACTATTGGCAATTTTTTCCACGTCTTACTTGGTTCTCCTGTGTACCCCTCCTTAGGCTCCACGGATTCACCTTTCAAATAGGATTCTACTCCATTTACATAAATTCTTAGCTTACTTTTCATAATTTCATACTTTTTCTGATTTTCCATATACCTTAGTTAATGGTCTTTCATTCTTCTTTAGATTTTCCTTTCTCTATTGTGTTGTCATGTGACCTAATCATCTCATACACACACACACACACACACCAGCTATCACATCCCTTCCCTTTCCCATATTCAAAGAAACCATATTTGCTCCTCTATTCCATTGATTCCTAAATTTTAAATTCTACCTTCTATTAACTCACCACTTGAATGATAATCTAATAGACATCTCATACATAGTGTGTTTAAAATAACATCCTTATTCCCATCACATTCTGCTCTTTCCTCAACTTCTAGTCATTACTGAAGTGACAAGCCTTGGAGTCACCCTAGATTCCTGTCTCACTGTGTAACTGACTTGATTAGCCTCTGTGTACCCTACATGAACAATAAGCTCTCTAAGGCAGTGTATTCCTACTGCCTTGCACAGCAACTGGAAACTGGCATAGTTATGATACCTGTGGAATAAAATCAAGAAATGTATTGGAGATCTGTTTATTCTCAAATACCGGCCCAGCCTCCTATCTGGTAGAAGCAAGGAGAGTTGGAAAAAGAAGATGAAACTCTCCCCATATAAGAAGTCTCTTTCAATCTAGAGAAAGCTCAGTGTTGCCTCTCGGAAAATGGATAGATTTCAGCTCACAGCAGTAAAGGAAATGATATGACTTGGCATCAATTGGGAGCTATCGGTGGAAAGTGGAGAGAATTCTAAGGTTTTATTTTGTATTTTTGTTTTCTTTTGAAGCATTTCAGTGTGGAAAAGCTCATGAGGCCTCAACAGTTCTAGACAAAGAACTACAGGCAGCTAAAGAATGCTGAGATCAGAAGAAATAGTCTTCCCGAATGAGGGGCACACCAACTGATTGTCCAATACCAAATTGTCAGCCCTGAAAACATATATACAAGTAACATTATTCAGACTGAGCAGGTTTTGTTTGTATTTAGAAACACACACACACACACACAACAACAACAACAACAACAACAACAAATAAAGGGGAAAAAAGGTTATGAATTCAAAAGATTTTTTTAAAGGGGTACACCAGATTTTTTGGGGGGATGAAAGGGAAAGGGGAAATGATGTAATTATATTATATCTCAAAAAATAAGGAAAAATATATTTTCAAATATTTTGGTCATTTTTCTCTGAGTTCTTTAGTTAGAAAACAAACAAGGTCTTTGAAAAGATCAAAGTTTTATGTAGATGCAGCTCTGTTGTGTTATTGTAAGTGGAAACTGAGTTGAGGACATGCATGAACATTTCTTTAAGTCTTAAATTATCTTAAACTTTTTACTTTTTAAATGAGTGGTTCGAAACGTCATGATCTATCCCTCCTAGAAGGGGCCATAGAGAGCAAGCAGCATACTCATTAGTAAGAACACACCACCAGATACATCATGCTTTTGCCTAAGAAAGCTGTTAGAGATGCAGCACCAAGGCTTTTCACTAGGTGCAGGCATTTAGTTATCTTTGCATGTGCCCATACTTTAGGTTCCCAGAAGAAAAGTACATACTTGGCATTAATCTTACTACTTATGCAAACAATGTAGGCACAGAGAGCCAGCCTTAAGAGTTAGGAGAGGTTTTGTTTTGTTTTGTTTTGTTTTGTTTTGTTTTGTTTTGTTTTGTTTTGTTTTGTTTTGTTTTGTTTTGTTTTTGTCAATGGGAAGTTGACTGATCATGTTCCTCAGTGCCACCCAAAGGCCTTCCTTCTCTAAGTCAACTCCCCTTTTGTCTGCATTCTTAATTCTTGACCACCATGTATATTATTACACTAAAACTATTAACAAGAGTTATGCAACAAGTGAGACCAAGCTGTAATATTGAGTTTACATGTGCCTTTTAGTTGTCTTGGTCTTAGCCAGTTAAATTTCATGTGGCAAGTCTGGCTTGGGTATTAGTTTAACATAACTCAATTCTGTTCAGCCTAGGGTTGAGCTGCTATCATAGCGTGTACAAATACAAAATATAGTCTCAAAGATATATGTCAGTATACTGCAAGCCAAGAGTCTATGGTTGTTAGGTCACCTCTGATTGGGACATCTATAGTCAGGTAGTAGGTTACTTCCATCCCAGTGAGGCCTGCCATTACGCCTTCCACTCTCTTCTCTCTTCCTGTTTCACTCTGACTGATTTAGCTGAGTCACTGGTTTCAGAGAGACTGTCACAAGCAGTCAGTTTTAAAGAATTTTGTTATCTTTGACTTCATTTTGACTGTGTCTAGACAGTGGATGACATTTGAAGGTGTTTTGTGGGACAGTCAGGTGCAGGAGTTAACCCATGCTGTATTCTAGCCTGTCAGGTTGGAGAGAGGCTCAGAGATCACTGAGTTTCAAGTGATCATCACAGCAGCTTTCAGGGTGGTGTTGATTTTCCCCTTCCAGAGAGAACAGATTGGAATGGTTTTAGTGCTTGATGCTCTCTCCATTCTTCCACACCTCCCGAGGCTTGAGCTTTTCTTCTCTGTCTTATAAAACATTTAGTGTGTCCAATGAGTAATTATAACTTGATTTTTTTTCAGTCTCGGTCATTTGGGGTTTTTTGTTGGTGGTGGTTTTTTTTTTTTTTTTTTCATGTAGACAACATTTCTTGTGAAGAAATGTTGAGTGCAAGAAGGGAAAAAGAATTTCTACATGAAAACACTTTATAATGAATTCACCAGAAAGGTTAGGGGTTGGTTAGGACAAATTTTCCATTTTTTTTTTTAACCAAAATAAGACTTTAGAAGTTCCCTGTTTGGGCTGGAGAGATGGGCTCAGTGAAAAAAAAAGAAAAAAAAAAAAAAAAAAACACTGGTTGTTCTTTCAGACAACTCAGATTCAATTCTCTGCACCAACATGGCAGCTCATGAGCTACTGTAACTCCAGTTTTGGCGAGCTCTGATTCCTCTTCTTACATTGTAGGTTCCTGCGCATACATGGTATACAAGCACACATGTAGTCAAAAGATGTATATACAACATAAAAAAATACTTTTTTAAAATTTAAAACACACTTCTTTTATTCTAACTGTACATCCAGTGAAGAGCCTAAAAAAGGTCAATCTCTTTCTGGAGCCAGTGTCAATGAGTAGACTGCCTTCCTGAGTTGTCTCTTATGTCAAGAGAAAGGCAAGAGTTACAGAATCCAACTAATCATACCTACACCAAAAAGCTGAATGAAGATAGTAAGTTCAAATGACAGGACATCCTAGAGGATGACATTGCTAATCATTTCAGTAGATTGCTAGTATTCCCTGTCCATTGTTGGGAGCTATTTGATATCATATACTTATATGATGGTATTCTATAAAATGTCTTAATTTTAATAAAAGAAACATTTTAAGCCATAAACACCTTCTTAAGAGGTGATAGCGTGGTTGGTAAAGTACTTGTAATCTGAGTTTGATTCTCAGAACCGTTTTTAAAATCCTAGGCATGGCCAGGTATGGTAGTGCACACCAATAATCTCTGTGGAGACAGGTGAAACTCTGTGAATTCAAGGTCATTCTGGTCTACATAATGATTTCCAGTCACACATACACACACACACACACACACACACACACACACACACACACACACACACACACACGTGCACTTAAAGAAAGGTTGGAAGGAAGGAAGGAAGGAAGGAAGGAAGGAAGGAAGGAAGGAAGGAAGGAAGGAAGGAAGAAAGGAATGAAGAAAGTAACCCACCCCTCTAGCTAAAGTTTTCTCCAGTCCTGCCTGGTCCACAGTAAGGACAAATCTCTGCCACCTGCCAGTCCCGCAGCTGCTCAGACCCATCCGAGTAAATACACAGAGACTTATATTGCTTACAAACTGTATGGCCGTGGCAGGCTTCTTGCTAACTGTTCTTATATCTTAAATCAACCCATTTCTATTCATCTATAAGTTGCCACGTGGCTGGTGACTTACTGGTATCTTAACATCTGCTTCTCATTGTGGTGGCTGGCAGCATCTCCTGACTCAGCCTTCCTGTTTCCAGAATTCTCCTCTCTCCTTGTCCTGCCTATACTTCCTGCCTGGCTACTGGCCAATCAGTGTTTTATTTATTAACCAATCAAAGCAACACATTTAACATACAAAACATCCCACAGCACAACCCCCACACCAAACAAAAGAAAAACCCAGGTTTAGTGGACACCTGTGTAATCCCAGCTCTACATAGGTAGAAACAAGTAGGTCCTGGGACTAGCCAGCCAACTAGCCTAGCCTACTTGGAAAGTTCCAGTCCTGCAGGAGGAAGAGGAGGAGGAGGAGGAGGAGGAGGAGGAGGAGGAGGAGGAGGAGGAGGAGGAGGAGGAGGAGGAGAAGAAGAAGAAGAAGAAGAAGAAGAAGAAGAAGAAGAAGAAGAAGAAGAAGAAGAAGAAGAAGAAGAAGAAGAAGGCAAGGTTGCCTCTTATATAAGTAGAAAAATTCCGTTCCCAGCATATCCGGGATCCATTTTTGGTCTCTTGAGAACCCAAGAATAGTGGCATGGCAGCAGACCCTTCACAGCAGTTTTGACTGTGTCAACCATTAGTGTCTTGGCAGACTGTGGTCAGGGTCTTCATCTTCAAACCCTCAGGAAGTGTGGGGTCAAGAATTCAAATGGACAGTTTTCACCATATTTCTGACATCTGAACTAAGATGTTTTTCATGACAAAACATATAACACTCTACTTAAATGAGCTCCTATGGGAAAAAAGACCTTCTTTATATACTTAATCTATACTTTTGCCTACTATTGAATTTTTAGCACTTTTGGGGACAAAGTTTGATTAGAAGAATTATCGTAGGAACCAGAATTGTCACTTTATTTGTAAAGCAGCCATTTGTCTATAAGCGTGTGTGTACTTATGGCAGTCTTTATTGCACTTGTCATATAACACAAGACACTTTCACTATCACTGCTCTGTTAATGAACTCTTACAATATTCTAATGGCTTGTATTTTGGGTACTAATTGATTTTCCAGGGTCCAGCGGGGGCTTTGTTTAGTCTGGCATGGAATATCAGGGGAAAAAAATCTGTGTACACTATGTTCTTATGTCTGTTAACTTTATTCCTCTAAGACAAAATTACATCAATTCAGCTATAGCTCCACCAGGCATTCAAGGCAGGAATAACTCTAGACATACCAAGCTCTTTATCATTCTACTTTATTTCTCTGGGATGAAATCCTGTCTCCATAACTGCAGTTCCATCCAGCTTCCTAGCTCACAGTCCAGCTAACGACTCACTCCTATGCTTTCAGCCTCATTTTCGTCCTCTATATCCTCTTTCTCCATCTCTGCTACTCTCTACCCCTGGCACTCAGAAAACTTTACTCAAGATCTGCTTACCCTCTATGGAATCTCTGTCATCCTCTCTTCTCTCTCGCCAAGCTATCCTGTCCCTGTGTACAGAAAATGCCTGCCTTTTCTTTCCCTGGGCACATGGTTCCCTACCTCCTCAGGAATGTTGTTTTATCTTTCACCTTGATATGTAAAAAATCTCTTTTGTTCTCAGTCAAAATCCTCTGGAGGATCACTAGGCCTCCTCAAGACAAGGGGATGGTCTGAGCTTCATTAGCACAGGAAACAAAGGTATGCAAGTCTCCCCCCAGCTTGTCTCCTAAGCTCAGCAGGACAGTTAGTAACTTAGTAGGTTCAGCAGGTCTGGGGAGCTGAACTGTTTACTAATTGGTCTGGGGATGCAAGGATTTTATAACAGAAGACAGCTGAAATATTAAAGGCTGAGTAACACCAAATATTCATAATAAATGGCTTTGCCTTTTGACAGACCCTTGGCCTGTCAAAGTTCAGCTTTAATACACAACTGAGTCTCTATGATATATTCTTGTGGCCCGCAAGAGATACTAACTTTTATATAAAAACATATAGTCCATGTTTGATGCAGGTACAAGGGAAAAGCCTCAGATCTCTTGGCGAGCAAGATAGGGTGTGTGAGGGTGGGCAGTTATTTTGAGAGCTTCTTTACATGTATTTTTATATCTAGTCCTTGCACAACATCTGCTACTAAAATTTACCATCTTGAGTGTTTCTATTCATGTCTATGGTAACTAGACCTCTACCTAGATGTACCTGAGGTACTTTGATCACAACAGTCCACACTTGAGAGTCAAAAGTAAAAGATTCCAAGTTCAAATGTCAGCTTTACCACAGAATGGCAATTTGTTTGCATTATTTATTTTTTCAGAATAGAAAAAAGATGCAACCTTTAAAACACTTTCTGTCCTAATTGTGGGGGGGGACTTAAAATTTGAAATGAGCATTGTTTGTGTCTTGGAGCACTCACCTCCATGATCAGCTGTAACGTTTGCTGTAGCTTTTCCTGGATTTGATCCCAGGTCCCTTTCCCTTAGTTGCACAGGCCTCAGGAATGCAGTTTGCTTAGGTGTCCAGCAGATGGTGCCATAGGTCATTTTGTGGGCTCTGGACTTTGACACCTTGAAAGTTTTATATGTATCTTTCAGTAACCATTCTTACCAGAACTAAACCATGTTTGTATTTACATGACATATATTTATTTAAATTCCACAAGACTGAGACGTGTTAGATGCTGATAAAGATGAAAAACTAACAGGTGAAAAATTTGAATTGCTTGCTGGACCGCTTGGTTTAAATGACTGACTGGCTCATTGTGCCAGAACCAGCTCAGTTCCCTGACAGTAATGCACTAGGAGTATCAGCAGCAATGGTCACAGCTACCGTTTTATTGTCTGTTATCTATTGTCTTATTTTATTGTCTGTTTTACTATGCTTCTTATGTAAACAGCAAGAATAGTGGTTTAGCATCACCTCACACCACCAAGTCCCTTTAGCCATTTGGTGGGGGAAGGGCAGGGAGTGTAGGCCAGAGGTTAACATGAAGGTTTTTTCCTCCATTGTTTTCCACCTTATTTTTGGGACAGGGTTTCTCACTGAAGTTGGAACTCACTGATTTGACCAGACTGGCCACATTCCCATGTGCATGAATGCACACACTCAAATAAACACCACACACACACACACACACACACACACACACACACACACCAAAATAAAAACTGGTAGTATTGATGATTTAGTTCTCTATATGTACTGAAAACATATTTTATTTATACCTTTTATGGAGCTGGAGACGTGGTTCAATGGTTAGGAGCACTTGCTCTTCTTGTAGAGGATCCAAGTTCTGTTCCCAGCTCTGATACGGCAGTTCACAAATGTCTGAAACTCCAGTTTCAGGGGATTTGATGCCTGCTTCTGGCCTCCTTGGGCACTGCACACACATGGTGTACATATATGCATGCAGGCAAAATGCTCTTACACATAAAATAAAAACAAAATATTAAAAATAATTATCCTATGTCTGTCCATACCAGAAATAACATATAAACAGAGTGAAGAAAAACAAACATGTATTTAGTGGAAATTTTCTCCTATTAACTCAGAAATCTCTAAGTTTATTATTTTAAGGAATTTTCTACTAGTTCTAGTGAACAAGTTACATTGTCTTGCTCTATTTCTGTGCTGACTAGAAGACACATAAAATAAAGGGGGGATGGGGACTGGTAGTCCAGATACTTTTTATCCTTCTTTATTGAGACCTGGACAAAATCCTGTTTTCGAGTTACCATGGCTGTGGAAAAGAGTTCCTTTGGGGGAGTAACATTAGGGAAGCAGGCAGCAGCCCGTGTAAGCCCTCATGACCTTTAAGGAGAGTAGCCGCTGTTGCTCCGGTCCTCCTGGCCAGGGCCATGGTCATACAAGCCCTGTCTCTTCTCTCAGACAGGTGAGCGTCATCTTGTCTCAAATGATTCAGTTAGTTCCTGGCACAGGAGCCTGGCGGTGGTGGGAGGAAACTTTCAAAGCTTGAAGGTATATTGTTGACTGAATCTAGAATAGATTTGGTCATCATTGCTATTTACTCAGTTAGTACGTGGCTCCCTGGGAGTCGAAAACAATGCCAATTTAGCAACTGAGTCAACTACACACCTTTGTTGTTGTCGTTCCGGAAACTGGAAACTAAAGCTGTTCCAATTGGCCCTCGATAAAAGAGTGAATGAGTGCTGCTGCCAAACTGACGTAACATACGAAGATTAAAAAATAGACAAAGTTAATGTGCAGCTTTAGATATTACATAATGGCCACTTCTGAAGACACAATTGCTTCAAGGAGCCCCCAGCGGGCTTCTAAAGCACTGCTTCTTAACCTAGAAGATGGTTACATGGGGATTTCCAGACTGAAACGCCACATCCCAGTGATTCAGTGATACTCTTGGTGCATACATCATTCATTACAAAGAAAATATTTAGTTCGCCGTTTCCATGTTGTATCATGTTTTGATATCAGGATATCATGTCTGACTAATGACGGCACAGTTTTTGTTTGACTCGAGGTTTTGGGTGACGAGGACAGAAGGTGGGGTTCAAAACTGTCCCTGAAGAAATCTATGTTTGTTTTCTATATGAAGTGCAATTTTTCCTGGCAGTGGTTTGCGTTGTAACCCGGCTGCTGGTCTTGAGTCTCGGGATTAACAGCTAACCATCCACTAGTTCAGTTAATGTAGTTAGGGGCAACATGGAGAGCTGACCCTTCCACCAGCCCTCCTGCCATGCAGACACCTTGGAACATTCACATGGTGGGTCCATAAGACCAGCAAGCTGGTTTCTTGCCTGGTCTACCTGAGCACAGCAGTGGGATGCCTGGCAACCAACACTCCAAGTGCTACATACAGTACTGCTGGTGTAGCTGACTGCACACGTAAGCCGGCATGGGACACTTCTGCTGTTTTTCTCCAGGGGTTTTAAAGAACATTTTAGAATGTTCTTTCAATCTTTTTGTTCCAGAAGTATAGGTAAGAATTAAACCATTTGTCCCAACTGCCTCTTCAGAACTTTATTTCAGCTCCAACGGCTATCAATCTCATCACAATCAACGACCCAACTCAGAAGTTTCTACCCAGCTTTCTCTGAGATAGTGGTGAAGAAAATCAGCTTGTAAGCACCCCCAAACTCTGTTGTCCCTCAAGCCCTTATGGCATTATTGGAAGACAAGGGGGCCAAACTGAGACATAACTATGATAAGTCGGATGTAGGAAAGAAAGGCAGGTTTCAGTGTTTGAGCACAGTCTTCAAGCTGACTTAATTCGTATTTTAAGAGGTATGGTTTTGCATTGTGTATGTGACAAAGGGCATTTCTTAAGTTTGAACACAGAAGAATTGCATAGATATCTTTGGTGTTGGGAGAGGGTCTCACTGTGTGGTTGGCTTCACATCTGTAGTCCTCCCACCTGGGCCTTCTCAGCATTGGGATTACAGGCTTACACGGACACAAAAAGGAGTGCTATAAAAATGAGCAGGTTAGTGTGGTTATAGATTATGGCTTGAATCCACATAAATGGTAGAGTTCTTTAATAAAATTAATAGAAATGGTATTAAAGATAACACTTTGAAGCTAGGTGGTGGTTGCACACGCCTCTAATCCGGCACTCAGGAGGCAGAGCCAGGCAGATCTCTGTGAGTTCGAGGCCAGCCTGGTCTACAGAGAGAGATCCAGGACAGGCACCAAAACAACACAGAGAAACCCTGTCTTAAAACAAACAAACAAACAAAATATATAACGCTTTGAAAGGACTACTTAAATTACTATTTAACCTTTGCTTCAGTCAAGAACAGTTAGCTGATTGTGGCTATTATGTTGAACTGAATGGTGTTGTAAAATTAAAAAAAAAAAAAAAAAAAAAAAAAAAAAAAAACAGAAAAAAAAAAGAACTGTTAGCTGAGATTCAGGGGACTTTGGGATCCATTAACCTAGTTTCTTGACTGGCTGTTAAGATAGATTTTTTTAATTATTTATTTATATACTTGGTGTTGAGTATTGAGACCCAGAGCCTCGTGTGTTCTGAGAATGTTCTCTGTCACTGAGCTGTAACCCCAGTTATGTCCCTGCTAAGGTGCTCTTTAAGCAACAGACACTACATTGTTATTCTTTTGTTTTTCTTTTTTCTTTTTTTAAAGATTTATTTATTTATTATGTATACAGCATGTATGACTGCAGGACTGAAGAGGGCGCCAGATGTCATTACAGATGGTTGTGAGCCACCATAAGGTTGCTGGGAATTGAACTCAGGGCCTCTGAAAGAGCAGTCAGTGCTCTTAACCTCTGAGCCATCTCTCTAGCCCTAGATTGTTATTCTTAAAGACTCAAAGCCTTTGCATAGGCCAGAAAGTTGTCTGCTGCATTCCCAGTCCATTAAGTCCTTAGAGCAAGGACTACTTATTGATGTATAACAAAATTGTGTAGTGTTTTAATAATAGATACATGTGCACTGCTCTACTAGCACAGTCATGTGCAATGGTGTAGTAGTACATCCTTGTGTGCAACGGTCTAGTTCCATGAAAGCTGATGTCATACAACTGAGTCCTGCTGTGGGACTCATTACATTTGTGTGTTTCTATAATAGTACATCTATGTACACCTATACTCTTACATCCATGTGTGCTGCTTTGTGAGAACATGTGTGATCACTCCCATAACAGTGAATGTATGTGTACTCCTTTACTTGTATTCTGTGTGTGCTTCTGCACTAGTACACCTGTGTGGACTGCTGTTCATGGACATCCATATGTTCTGATTTACAAAAAAATATATAGACACACCAATTACAGAACATCAGTGTGCATTGCTCTACTTCTGCACAAGTACACCTGTGTCCATGTGCAATGCAGTAATAGAATCTTTGTTTGCATTTCTTTTCTAGTGAATATATGTATAGTGCTGTCCCAGTAGGTCTATGGGCATGCAGGAGTAGCACAACCAAGTTTGCTGTTATATGTATACATACAGGTGCACTGCTGAACTAGTGTATCAATGTGCACTGATCTACTCCTACAAATGTGTGCACTGCTGTACAAGTACACCCCTGTGCTCCATCATTTCAGTATATGCACATCTGTTTATGTTGCAGTAGTAAGGCATCTGTTTTTTCTCAGATACCAATGCACAGTGCTCTAGTTAGAGATACATTTATGCTGCAATACTACTGTTTTCAAGTACAACGTGGTACTCACATATCCATGTGTGCTCTATCTAATACCTATAGTGTGTGCATTTATCCCGATTAAAAGCACCATGGGAGCAGGTGTCTACAGTAATCCAGATTATCTCAGCATGAGTACAGGTGTGTGAACTTATCCAGACTATCTGTACCATGGGCACAGATGTCTGCACTTACCCAGATTATCTGCAGCATGGGCACAGGTGTCTGCTCTTATCTGGATTATCTGCAGAATGGCCACAGGTATCTACACTTATCTAGATTATCTACAGCATGAGCACAGATGTCTACACTTAGCAGATTATCTGCACCATGGACACAAGTGTCTGCACTTATACAGATTATCTGTACCATGGGAACAGGTGTCTGCACTTATCCAGATTATTTACACCATGGGCACAGGTGTCTGTACTTATCCAGACTATCTGCACCATGGGCACAGGTGTCTGCACTTATCCAGATTATCTACACCATGGGCACAGGTGTCTGCACTTATCCAGATTATCTGCACCATGGGCACAGGTGTCTGCACTTATCCAGATTATTTACACCATGGGCACAGGTGTCTGCACTTATCCAGATTATTTACACCATGGGCACAGGTGTCTGCACTTACCCAGATTATCTGTACAATGGACACAAGTGTCTGCACTTACCCAGATTATCTGCACCATGGCCACAGGTGTCTGTTCTTATCTGGATTATCTGCAGAATGTGAACAGGTGTCTACACTTATCCAGATTATCTGCACCATGGCCACAAATGTCTGCACTTATCCAGATTATCTGTAACGTGGACACAGGTGTCTGCTCTTATTTAGATTATCTGCAGTATGGGCACAGGTATCTACACTTATCTAGATTATCTACAGCATGAGCACAGATGTCTACACTTACCAGATTATCTGTACCATGGGCACAGGTGTCTGCACTTACCCAGATTATCCGCAGCATGGACACAGGTATCTGCACTTATCCAGACTATCTGTGCCCTTGTCAAAAGTTCCTGTACTTTTCTTGATTAGTTGGTGCACTAGACACACGTATGTGTGCCATTAGTTGAGCTGTGGTAACAGCTGTCCTCCTTTTTGTTGTTGTTTGTTTGCTTGTTTGTTAGTTGATCAGCTGTACCTCTGGAACTGGTATGATCGGTTTTCATGATCAGATAAATGCACATTTACACTCAGGTCTCTGTGCTTTTCTGTATAGAGTGCAACCCTTGGCTGAGCTGCCTACAGTTCTTTTGGATTAACTTCACCCCTGGATCAGGTGTCCATGGTTTGCCTGATTAGCTGCAGCTCAAAGCACAGGTGCCTTTCCTATCCTTAATTACCTGTAGCCCTGACCACTGCATATTTGGTCCTAACCCTAATCCTACACTTACCCCTAATCTAACCTGTAACCAGAAATCCAACCCTTAAACCTAACTCTAACCTAACACTAACCTCAAACCCCAAACCCTAACCTTAACCCTTTGTCTAATCATAGCCTTAACCCAAATCCAAGCAATAGTTCTAACCTTACACTAGGCAAATGACTGACTGTAACTCCAATACTAATTTTAATACTAATTGGAATCCTAGCAATAATCATAACCCTAACCCTAGCACTAACCAAAACCCTTAACCCTAACACTAAAGAAAGTTCTATATCTGTTAGAAACTTAGCTGAAACTATTTTGTATAACTTATAATAATGTGATACCAGAGCTTGCCACCAGGTAGCACTGATGGGAAGTAGGTCTCAGAAGCCAGGCCCAGGCTGGCCATCCTGCAGCTCAGGGAGGAGCCTAACCCAAAACAGGCCTTTATATGCTAACGAACCTCCCCAAAATGGTATTGTTCTGTCAGTGATCCAGGCCCAAGGTATGAGTCCTGATAGCACAAAGCCATCAATATAGCTAACAGGATAGCCAAAGAAATGCTATACAAATTGGAACTTTGAAAGTGGTCTCTAAATTTAAGCCTAACCCTATTCCTATCCCTAACCCTATCCCTAACACCAGTCCTAACCTTACACTCAACACTAGCTCTTTCCCTAAATCTAACTTGAATACTAACCCAAACCATAGCTCTCACCTCTCACTGTAAATTTAATCCTAGCTTAAGCACTAGCCTTAAATACATCACTAGCCTTAAAGAAACTGTAAACCCGCCTCCAGCCCAAACTCAAAACTAGATCTAAACCCTATTTCTAATAACTGTAGACCTTACATCAACTTTATACCAAACTCTAAACTAACTCTGTCCATAATCCTAACCCTGGCTCCATCACTAACACAAAACTTAAACCTAGCCATAATTATAACCCAAGGACTAACATTAACTGTAACTGTAAACCTAACCCTAAAGTGAACCCTAAGCCAACCTCTAAATCTAACTATAACCTTAGAAATAACATGAATATTGTACCTAATCCTGCCCTAAAATTAACCATACCTCTAAATCTCATATTCAACTTAGAAATGTAACTAAAACTTTCATTCCCTAACACAAACTCTAGCCTAACCATAACCCTATTCCTAACTCTAACATTAATCCTAGAATAAACATAAAAGTATCTCTAGAGCTAACAATAACTCTGGCTGTTACCCTAAACTAAACTTAACCATTTCTTACCATAGCCTAACCTTAACCAAACACTTTCTAATCCTAATGTTAACCCTAACCATAACTCTACCCTTAATATACAATAATTCTAATCAGATCCTAAAGAAAATCCTAACCTTAACTAGGATAATGAAATAATAAAACTACTGAGTTCCAGGAAAGGTGCAAAGCTACACAGAGAAACCCTGTCTCAAAAAACCAAATTAATTAATTAATTAATTTAAAAACTAGGTCTAAAACTTATCAAAATCCAATTTTTAATGCTATATGTACTCCCTTGCCAAAATGCTAAACCAAGCTCTATCAAACCTGAGTCATCCCTAGATCTGACCCTAACAATAACCCCCACAGTAAATGGGGAATAGTCACATAGCTCTGTTAGTAAAATTAGATCACACCCTAATCCTAAATCCAGATCTAACACTACTCTAACATACAACCAAGCATAAATACAATCCTAAATTTAATACTAACCCTATCCCTATCACTAATCTTCACTCTAATGCTAACACTAACCACTACCACTACCTAAAACTAGTCCTAATCATAGCCATAAAACTTAAACATAACACTAAACAAAATTTTACACCTAACAAAAACACTGGCTTTAATCCTAATCTTAATCCTAAAATTATCCTAAACATAGCCTTAATTCTAGGCCTAGTACTAACCCTATCTGTAATCCTAACACTAACAATAGCCATGACCCAACCCTAAACCTAACAGTAGCTCTAACAGTAGACTTAGGCTTACCTTTAAATAGCATCCCAACCCTAGTTCTTGCCCTAGCTCAAAGAGTAGCCTTAAATGAAATTGTAACCCTACCACAAGCCCCAACTATAAAACTATGTCTAAAACTAACTTTAACCCACGTTCTAAGACTAATTACAGCTTTATACTAAGAATATGCAAAGCTCTACCTAACACTGTCAATAAGCCTAAGCCTAATCATAAACCTAAACCTAGGTCTCAAACTAACCCTAACAATAAATGTAGCCCAAGCTTTTATCTTAAGACTATACCTAACTCTAACATAAACCTTAGAAATGACAGCAATATTGTCTCTAGCCCTAACCTTGACCCTTACTCTACTCTAAATCTTACATTAATCTTAGATATATACCTAAACTGTCCCTTGCTCTACACAAACCCTGGCCTAAACATAACCATGACTCTAACATTAATCTCAGAATTAAACCTAAAACTGTCTCTAAGCCTAAGGCTAACTTGAGTCATAACACTAACTTGAACAACTCTAACCTTAATTCAACAGTAACTCTAATCAGACCCCAACCAAAACCCTAACCCCAACAATACATCTAGCAAAAACAATAAAAAATAAATTGGTCTAAATCTAACAATAACCCAATTTCTAACACTAACTTTACTCCTCACTCTAATGATACACCAAGCTCTATCCCTACTCTGAGTCCAGTGCCTGATGCTGTACTGATCCTAACCATAACCTCAACTCTAAATTTAACCCTCATGGCTTTATTTGTAAGTTTACATCTAACCCTTATCCTAACCTAACACAGTATTCATACATTTGACCATAGCTACAATATTGACCATACCACTATCCTCAACCACAGCAGTAATCAAAACCCCAAACATATAACTAATCATAACAATAACTTAAACACTGTCTTAACCCATCCTTAACCTTAATCTTAACACTAAAAAAAAGCTCTACACTTACTCTAAACACTGGCTTTAATTCTAGTCTTGCCCCAAAAACTAACCCTAAATCTAGCCCTAAATTCTAACCAGAACCACAACACTTTCTAGCCTAACTCAAAACCTAACACTAGCTCCAACCTTAGGCCTAATTTGAATACTAACCCAAACTTGGAAGTAAGAGCACTACTGTCCCTAAACTTAACCCAAACTCTATCTCTAACTCTACCATCAATCTTAGAAATATGCCTAATACTGCAAATGGCCCTACTACTAACCCAGGTCTAAGTATAACTCTAAAACTACTTCAACCTCAAGCATTAATCTTAAAAATATAACTAAAAGTGTCTCTAGCCCTAACCCTAACCCTAATATAGCCCTAAACAGATCCTAGTCAAAACCCTAATCATACATATAACCAGAACACTAAAACTAATCATAAACAAAAACTAAGCATAAGCTTATTTCTAACTTTATCTAGACCCCTGACTCTAGTGCTACACCAAGATCTATCCCTGGAGTCCTAAGACCAGCTCTGACCCTAACCATAAACCCAACCCTAAATTTAACCCTCACACAGTTCTATTTAAAAATTTACATCTAAGAAAAAATTCACCCTAGCTCCAACCTTACTCTGAGCCTATATCTAAAGGTAAACAACACTAGCCATAACAATAACCCTAACCCTAGCACTAAACCATAACCATAGCTTAAATTAACCATATCTGTCTTAGTAAAGTTTTCTATTGCTTTGAAGATACACCATGACGACAGCAATTCTTATAAAGAAATCATTTAATTGGGGTGGCTCGCTTACAGTTTCAGAGGTTCAGTCCATTATCATCATGATAGGGAACATGGTGGCATGCAGCCAGATGTGGTGCTGGAGCTGAGAGTGCTACATCTTGCAGGCAACAGGAAGGCAACTCTCAGTCACACTGGGGGAAGCTTGAGCAAAAGAGATCTCAAAGCCTACCCCCACCGTGACGCACTTCCTCCAACAAGGCCATAATCACTCCAACAAAGCCACATGTCCTAAGAGTGCCACTCCCTATGAGATTATAGAGGCCAGTTACATTCAACTACCACATTATCCTAACCAAAATCTTTTTTAAATTTATTTATTTTCGTTTAGGTGTCATCAGTTTATTACAAAAGGGAGGCACAGAAATTATTTACATGATGAATAGTTCAGAACATCAATAGAATGTGCAATTTCATGTGACACCACCTCAACAATGATTTTAGTTCACATGCTTTCCAAAAATGTCACCATCTCTAAATAAGAAATAATCCTTGTCATCTATAATAATAATCTATAATTATGTAATCTATAATAACCTTTGGTGCCTCTGGGAGAAGAACTTTGTCTCCAACTTTCACACTGGCTGCCTGAATCCCTCCACCTTTTCCTTTCGTGCCTGGTCCCACAGCCACTAGTGTTGCTTGCAATACTTTTCCTTGAGACTTTTCCAGAAGCATAATGCTTTGGTCATGGTTTTGGTGGCACTCCAATACTCCATCAAAGAGCAGAAGACACTTTCCGAAAGCCTGTTCAGCCATGACTTGTGCCGCCCCAGCTCAAACTCTGCACTCAGACCACTGCTGCAAGGAGAGTCCCTAACCAAAATCTTAACCATGACATTAAACAAAGACCTATACCTATTCTAAACACTGGCTCTGAAACTCATTTTAAGCATAAATCTAACCCTACTGGACCCCTAATTCTAACCTTAACCCTATATGTATTTCTAAGTCTATCAATAGACTTAAATCTAACACTAATTTTAAGCCTATACATAACTTAAATACTTACCCAAACCATATCTCTCACACTAAACTTAACCCTAGTTTAAACACGAGCTCTAAATATATCTCTGATCCTAAATAAAACTGTAACCTTACCTCAGGTCTGTACCCTAAAACTAGGTTTTCAATAACTTCTACCCTGGTTCTAACTGTGCTTCCTGCACTAACTTTATACCTGCTCTACCTCTAGTCTTAACCAACCCAACCCTAATCCTAACCCTCCTACACTAACTTTATACCAGCCGTAAGTCTAACATTAAACAACACATACTCTTACACTAGTCTTAACCCTAAAACTAACCCAAAACACAGCCCTAATTCTAACCCTAGACCTAACTCATATCTACCACTAGCCAAGACACTAAACTTAAAACTAGCTCTAACCCTATACTTAAAACAGTAGCCCTAAATAAATCCCTAGACTGAAATGAAATTGTAACTCTACCTCAAGCCTGGACCCTAAAGCTAGGTCTATAATTAACATTAATGCTATTTCCAATTCTAGCTGTTCCTCTTACACCAGCTTTGTACCAAGCTTTAACTGAACCCCATCCATAAGTCTAACTTTGGCTCTGCCATCAAACCTCACCCTAAACATAACTTTACACATAAAACTAACCCCAGGATTAACACTAACGCAACAAATATAGCCCTACCTTAACACTAAGCCTACTCTAACTCTTAAACTAACCTTATAAATAACAGCACTACTGTGATTTCCAAGCCCTAAATCAAACCTTCACCCTACCTCTAACCTAATCAAAACACTAAACCAAGCATTAACCATAACATTACCTAAACAAAGCCCTAAACCTATCACTAACCTTATGTCTCAAACTGAACAAAGCTTTACACCTAACCCAAATAATGTCTTGAACCCTAGTCTTAACACTAAAACTAACCCTAAACCTAGGCCCAGTTCTAACACTAGCCCCAACCTGATTTCTAACCTTAGTCATACCTTAAACCTAACATTATTTCTAATGCTAGCCACAACTTTTTCTCTAACCTAATTTGTAATCCTATCCCTAGCCACAAAACTAAAACTAGCTATATCTTAGACATAACTTGAATACTAAGCCAAATCCTAGCACTCACTTGAGCCTTCAAAAAGCTCAAACTCTTGCCCTAAGCATACCCCTAGCCCTAAATGGAACTGTAGCACTACCTTAAGCAAAATGCCTAAAATAGGTTTAAAACTAACCTTTAACGTTTGTTCTAACAATTTCTGTAGCTTTTACAGAACATCAAAGCAAGCACCAAACTTATCCCTAATGAAAATCCTAACATTGGCTCTCCTAGCAATTGGAACCATAAACCTAAATTAACTCTAAACCTAACCACAGAACAAACACTAATTCTAAGGACAATGTAACACTAATCTTAACACCAAACCTACCTCCAAATCTACCATGAATCTTAGAAATATAACTAAGTCCCCAGTCCTAACCCTGACACAGGCATAACCATAATTCAAACAATACTTCCAGCAATCTTAGAAATAAACTTGTCTCTACCCCAACACTAACCATAGCCCTAACCCTAAACCCACCCTATACCTAGTCTAGTCCTGTATAACCCTAACACTAACAATATCCCTAAGCATAACCATACAATAATCCTAATCAGACCATAACCAAAACCCTAACTCTACACCTGCCTGAACCACAAAACTAGGTCTAAAACTAACTATAAAGCAATTTTTAACACTAACTCGATGCCTTACCCTAATGCTACACTAAACTCTTTTCCTGAGTCCTAAGCCTAAACTTAACTCTAACCAGAATTCCAAGCCAAATTAAACATGTACATAGCTCTATTTGTAAGTTTATATAGCACCCCAATCCTATCCATAACTCTGACCTTACTTTAAGCCTACAACTAACATTCTATCTAAATTGACATCAAAACCAAATCTTAGCCCTCATCACAAATGTGACTCTAGTGCAAACACTAGCCCTAAATAAATCAGCAACCAGAAGCCCTACCCCTAACAACTAGCCCTCATAACATCTTAAATTTAACCCTATATCTAATTAGACTGAAAACCTAATCATATATAAAACCTAACCCTAACCATAAGCCTAAACCTAGCACTTATATGCTTAATATTAACCAGAGTTCGCCCTACCCTAACACTCCAAAACTAACCCCAAACCAAGTTCTAATTCTAACCTGAAACCAACTCAAAATCTAAATATAAACATAATGTGAATGCCAACCACCTAACAATAGCCTTACAATAACTCAGAACACTATTCCTAACTCTAACTCCCTAACTTTAAACCTAACCCTAACCCAACTTTGATCCTAACCTTTTCTGAACTCTAATGCTAACCCTAATGATAGCCTAATCCAAACCTAACCAAACCCTAACTGTAACCCTGGCAGTAAACCTTAAAATAAACTCCTAAACCAAATCTCAAAACTCAAACATTAACTATAAACCAAACCCATTCTCTACTCCTAACCCTAATCTACAATAAACCTAACAACACTAAACAAAACTGAAGCCTAACCCTAACCTTCTCACCATAACTCTAAAGTGAGTTAACCCCAACTGTAAATCAACACTAACCATAAACCTTACCCTAATACTAAGCCTAATCCTAACTCCTAACTTTACTTCTAACCCCCTAATATCAACCACTAACACTAACTGTAACACTAACCAGAACTCTAACCATCAAATTTAATCATAAGCCATACCTTAACCACCAAACAGAAACTCTAACACTAAACTTAATCCAAACCTAACAAATTATAACCAAACCCTAATCCTAACGTTAACACAAACCAAACCTAAACCCTGACCCTAATCCCTAAAGCTGACCTTTCAGCAGAACATATCCCTTCTCCCTACAGGCACAAGGCCAATGAAAGTTTGTGTTCAAGGGTAAATGTGAAAGCAGTTCTCAGGGTGCCATTTTCAAGTCTTCCTTAAAGCTAGGCATTTGAAAGATGGGCTAACGTAGGGATGGTATCCCAGGATGTCACAGGTGATGTTATTTTCTTGTCCCAGGCCATCAACACTGAAATGGGTCATATATGCACTCCAGGGAAAGCATATCAATGTTGCAACATTCTGAGTACAATTCACTGTGAATTAACCCGACAAACATTACTTAGTACCTCCTATAATCATCTGTCAGGAACACAGCACACTGATGTGGCTCCTGCCCCTTGTAAGCACTTGACAATCTCCAGATGATGGAAAGCTTTTATCATGTATTTCTAAACTACAGTAAAAATACAAAGAAAATAAGCTGGTACATGATTTTTGTTTTTAATTAGAGGAAGGGAGAATTCAATCTGGGTGGGTTTGTGCCTGTCGAGGAAAGCCTGGCAGAACCAGATATTAAAGAAGGAAGGCAGGCAGGGGATCTCGAGGTCATCCTTGTTCACTCTGTCCTCCCAAAGAGAATACCAAGCTTGGACACCTAGCACATACTACTCCACTCCTCCTAGTAAACTAACAAAATCCATTCTGGGCTGAGTTAACTAAGTAGCCAGGCCATCTGCTCCTATGGTCCTCAGCCCAGAGAGCCCCTCCGCACTAGCTCTCCTCCATTTGGCCTGGGACTCAGGGCAATGAAAACCAGGTGGAAACCTGGAAAGTGGTGGCACAGGCCTTTACTCCTAGCACTTGGGAGGCAAAGGCAGACAGATCTCTGAGTTCAAGGCCAGCCTGGTCTACTGAGCAAGTTCCAGGATGGCCAGTGCTACACAAAGAAACCCTGTCTTGGAAAAAAAAAACTCAATAAATAAATAAACAAACTTTAAGAAGAAAAAGATAGCCAAGGGGCTTTGCCAATTATCATAGATTTTGGCCACCCAGCCAATCACTGGATAAAGCAAGAAGACAGGCTAATTTTTAATGGAATATAACATGGTCTTGGAGTTACAGAGCTTTACCATTTACTGTCTTGTCTGTTTAGTTTGATTCTCAGAATAAAAAAACTAAGAAACAGAGCCTCTGATGTACCCAATTTACAGATGGGCAACAGAAACCCAGGAAGGGCAGTTTTTGCTAACCCTGGGATGCAAAAGATAAGGGAGTACAGAGAAGAGGCATTTCTCTGAGTGGATCAGGGAAGAGTGGATCAAGAAAGGCTTCCAGAAAGTAAACAATGATTGAGTAGAAAAATCAAAATTGTGTACTGGAACCAATTAAAGAGGAGACTCCAGGTACATGACTCTGCAAGGGCTTGAGAACAAGTGGAAGTCTGGGAAGTGGTCAGCGATACAGTGATGAAAGCAGTAACTATGACGGCAGCTGACCCTGTGCACTAATTAATATAATAAAGTATAAACTTTACCCTTAGAGCCAAAATGTCTCTCTCTTCCCCTTTCTACACAGACACAGAGAGAGAGAGAGAGAGAGAGAGAGAGAGAGAGAGAGAGAGAGAGAGAGAGAGAGAGAGAGAGAGAATTCTCAACTGAGAGAAATGCACACAGATTTGAGCATTAGATCTTGCTCTGTGGCAGGGTGGGTGGAGGCTGAACAGGCTAGGCTAGTTGTTCAAGAGACCTAAAGAGATGGTGCTACTGGGTAAGAATTCGTCCCTCGTGTCTCTACTTCCTCTATCTATAAAGACAAAATAATATGTTTGCATCTGTCTGCCTTGGGAATTACTTGATAATTAATGGTGCAGAGGCCTGGCTGGCATCCATGAGTCAAACAACACCCTTGTACAGTATACTACCAGCACGCATTAAATGCTGATATATAAAATGTGTTTTGAAGGTGGATCTAAGAATAATTATAGTTTGTTAATTATTGTTAATTTTACCACAGCTTGGAATGGTGGACTTTCTCTAGATTTTAAAAGAGGTTGCCACCCCTTCATCCCATAAAAGAGGCACAGTTTCTCACAGGCTCCATTCTCTCATTATACTTAGTGGTTCAGACACTTCCATTGGTTACCGAGAAAGAAAATCAACAATTTGGTCTCCGAGAATCAAATGGTACAAGATCTCACCTAGTGGTCTTAGTGACAAAAAAAAAAAAAAAAAAAATGTTTCTTTTTCATTTATCTTCACAAGTATAGGCACATGTGTGTGTTCAATAGAACTTTTAATACATGACACACCAGGGCAGCTGGATTCTGCAGGTGGTGGTAATAGAATTGTTTCACTAGCCTGCCTTCAGATTCTGCACCATCTTGTTTTCATAAATATACCTTTACAGTTTTTATAGCCAAATGGAAGACCCAGGCTGGAATCCTAGAAATCAATGACTGGGGTAACTTTAGGTCTCCCTGCCTCATCTGTACCATTTCTCCTAGAATAGGGCTTACAGACAGTCCCTTTGTGTCCTGAAAGGCATGAGGACATGCTAATACTATTGACCAGCGAAAGAACTGTGTAAATGTGTTAGGAGGTGTTCTAGAGCAAGAAGAGAGGGAAGGAAAGAGACTCAAGATAGGAGCTGGGAGAGAAAGGGAGGAGGTGTGGGATTATGAGACCTGGAATGAGAGGGGCGTGGAGGTCAGGAGCTGGGCCTCTGGAAGAACTCAGGAGGTGGGACGGCCTGGTTCTGAGCCGTAAGGAGGACAGCGTCTCCAGGGTGGGGCTAGGTAAGTACTGGTTTCCTCTATGAGCTTTTAGTCAGCAGATGGCAGGAGCAGCCTCCCCTGCCTGATCCTATCTCAGGAGGCTCAGGGATGGTGGCTTCCTCCACGGGACCTGGGAATGGAGAGTGCCACCCAGATTCCAATGGGTGAGTCACTGGCTAACCAGTCCTGCAGGTCTAGGAGGGTATAAGAGCGGGAGGGAGCGGCCCGGCAGCAGTCGCCTGCAGTGATCCGTCAGAACTCCTGCCCCTGGTCAGTAGCTGTAAGTCTGATTTCCTCCACCCCACCATGGCTAGGGGCTCGGAGCTAGCACCACTGCTGCTGCTGGGGCTGCTGGCGGTGGTGACCCACTTTTGCGCTGCACAGATGAGCAACTGCACATGCCCCACCAACAAGATGACCGTCTGCAGCTTAGATGGCCCAGGTGGCCGCTGCCAATGCCGGGCAATCGGTTCACAGATGTTAGTCGACTGCACCACGCTGACTTCCAAGTGCCTGCTGCTCAAGGCGCGCATGAGCGCCGGGAAGAGTGGCCGCAGCCTGGTGAAGCCTAGTGAGCATGCGATCCTGGACAATGATGGCCTCTACGACCCAGAATGCGACGACAGGGGCCGCTTCAAGGCACGCCAGTGCAATCAGACCTCGGAGTGCTGGTGCGTAAACTCGGTGGGTGTGCGCCGCACAGACAAGGGCGACCTGAGCTTGCGCTGCGACGAAGTGGTGCGCACCCACCACATCCTCATTGAGTTGCGCCACCGACCGACCGACCGAGCCTTCAACCACTCTGACCTGGACTCGGAGCTGCGGCGGCTCTTCAAGGAGCGCTACCAGCTGCGCCCCAACTTTCTGACAGCCGTGCACTACGAGGAGCCCATCATCCAGATTGAGCTGCGACAGAACGCGTCGCAAAAGAGCCTGGGAGACGTGGACATAGCTGATGTGGCCTACTACTTCGAGAGGGACATCAAAGGCGAGTCGCTGTTCTCTGGTCGCCGCCACCTGGATGTGCAGGTGCGTGGGGAGCCCCTGCATGTGGAGCGGACGCTCATCTACTACTTGGATGAGAAGCCCCCCCAGTTCTCCATGAAGCGCCTCACCGCCGGCCTCATCGCTGTCATTGCTGTGGTTGTAGTGGCCCTAGTGGCCGGCGTGGTCGTCTTGGTGGTCACCAACCGGAGGAAGTCAGGAAAGTACAGAAAGGTGGAGCTAAAGGAGCTGGGGGAAATGAGGAGCGAACCTAGCTTATAGATGCCCGGCAGGTCCTGGGCTTCCCACATCATCCCAGACAAGAATGAGTTGACCCGTTGATTCTTGGCCAGGAGGTAATTTTCCTCCCAGCTCTGACCTTTTCCTTCTCTATCCACAAACAAATTCGCTAGATGCTGAGTTCAGGTTACCTCCTCGCCTTTGGTCTTGAAGGAAGCATTTCTGAAATTCCTTGTCCTGTCAACAGAAACCTGACCACAGAGTTAAGCAAAGGCTGGCTAGGTGGCTTAGTCAAGGAGCAAATGCCAGGCAGCCCAGAGTTGTTTCCCAGTGACTTGAATCCACCTAAAGACTTAAATGGGTTGAGATGGGGAAGCAGTGTTTGTACCGTCGTGGGTTGACATCCATCGGCTCTCTGCCTTCCCCGAGAGAAGAGAAGTTCACTAATTGAGCCTGTGCAGTGTCCTTCTTCGTCGGCCGTCGTTTGTAAGGGAGGAAAAGGCCTTTCCAATTTCTGAATACATTTTAAATGTCTCTGTTGGACTGCGTCTATTCTTCTGCCTGCCCTTGATGGAGCTGATACTAGTAATGTTCTCTTTTGTAAAAATGTTTGTACAGATGCGTCTTTAATAATGCTGCTGTTTTTTAAGCAACAACTCGAGTTTAATAAAATATGGGAAAGGCACAAACCTGAAGAAGGGCTGTGTAAAAATTCCCTCCAGATTTATACCACTTTGTTGTTCTCCTTTGTCTAATCCTTGGATTTTATATTTTAAATGCTAATGCTCCCATGGGAGATTCTAACATTGACTTTTGATATTCTGGTGTTTCCTGAGGGCTGGGATGGTGTACTTGCCTAGCATCTGGCAGGCCCTGGGTTCCGTCCTCAGCGGTGGGTGGGGAGAGATGGAAATTTGGGATTGCAATTCATTTGAAGGTGTTTGCTAAAACTAGCCGCCTTCAAACCCACAGAGGAATGGGAGATGGGAGCAGCCTCTGGCTGCTTATTAACAGACAAACCTTCCTTACAGTTCTTAAGCCACGTGGAGGAGCAAAGACCACTCCCAAGAATCCTAGGAAATAAATGGCTAGGTGGCTTCAGGTCTCTAGGACTCATCTTCTGAAGAACAGGGCTAAGAGTTCCTGTCTTTCTTGTGAGGACACTCACCTGTTGGTGACTGTATAAATGATTGCTATTGTTTGGGGCCAGAAGGGAGAGAGTAAGGGGGAAAGACCTGAAGGTAGAAGTTGGGAGGATGGGAGAATGGGGTGGGGCAGCGCCTCTAGATGCTTTCCTGAAACTCTAACATTTACTACTAGTGGTTCCTGAGGGATAGGAGGTGTGGTTGCCTAGCAAAGGGAAGCTGTGCGGGGGCGGAGCCTGGGCGGGCAGGCGAGTATCGGTTTCCTCTCGCGGCTTTCGTTTGCCCAGAGGCGTGTACAGTCTGATGCTATCACGCAGGGCTGGCTGGGTACTCGGTGGAGTGGGAGGGCCACCCAAATTCCTTTAGGTGAGCCACTGGAACCAGCTGATCCGGTCTGGTGGAGAGTAAGGACGAGAGGGAGCGGTCCAGCCATCCGCAGATGTCCGCAGTGTCCCAACTCCTAGCCCCAGCCTGCCAAACCCGGCGTCTGATCCGCCCTCACGCCAGTGCTGCAAGTGCTAAAGGTGATGCTCCGCTTCGCATCTGAGCAGGACAGCGACACTTGGTCTGCCAATTAGATGGGGTCTGTAGCCACTGTCGAGTTCAGCTTCTTCGATTTGATGACTCACTGCTTCACGCTGACCTCCATGTGCCGTAAGCTGGTGAGGCTCCTTCGTTTCACAAGCGTATTTTCTCTTAAGAGTCCCACTCTGAAGTAGGAGGTACTAGTCCCATTTAGCTGTTGGGCAAGGACATTAATCTTGGTAGTGAGCAATTGTTAAGCAACTTTCCCAAACCCATATTTATGAGCACTTGCACCATTTTTCCATTGACTGTGCAAGCTAGTCACCGATTCCATCAAGGTTACCACTTGCTTTTCACTCATTGGTACTCACCCAAAGCCAAGTGTGTCGCTATGGAGCAACAACAAGTCAATGCAATAACCGGGAACCTAGATGCAAGGCTTTCTCCCTAAAGAAATCCATCTCCTCCCACCTCTCCTCTACAGTCCAAGCTGAGCCTCAGCCTAAAGTACCAGGCTGGGGGTTAAGGGGTGGTAGCTCTCAGCTGACTGTCTTCTCAGCCTGGGGCTGTGAGTGTTTGACGTTGGTGGTTTAGGTTGCTGCTAGAGGAGGACCAAGTGTCTTCAAGCTTAAAACTTCCTCTCCTGTTCAAATGAAACCATTTAAAGGAAGGGGGCGGTGCAGGCAGGTTCCCAGCAGTGGCATTCAGGCGGAAGTGCCTACCTAGTTACTCCCTAGTGACAGAGACTCTGCGGTCTTCATTCTCTGGCCCTTTCCTCTTTCAGAGTCACCCTAGGACCCAGGCTGAAAAGCCTTGGGGGAGGGCAGGTGAGGCATCCTTTGACCTAACCTTCCATCATAAGGGTAAGAACAAGGGGTTTCCCAAAATTAAATTTCTGTGGCCCAGCTGGAGATTACAGGTTTCATTATTTTAACTTACCTTCAAAAATCAAATAAGCAGGTGTGGACGAACTGGGCAACTGAAAAGGAAGCTTTCTGAGAAAGCCTTCCTCTATCAGGATGGGGCTACGGTAGGACACATAGTTTCTTCTCTTAGCCCAGAGTAGATGCTTTGCACTTCACAGAGCTCCAAGTTGGATCCCCTCTCACATGTATCATCTTTGAGACACTGACTTACTGGAGAATCTGAATGCAAATCCTACTCGGGTGAGAAAATTACTAACTCTCCCCTCTCTGCGAAGATGACATGAGGTATTTGGTGAGTTCAGCATATTTATAAACACCCTTATATATACCACTGCTCTCTTTTCTAGATCACATGAACGACACACACAAGAAAATTAAGATCTAAAGAGGTTGACGTGCACGCACATCCTCCTTGAGCCAAAGTTGACTTTGCTTCCTGGCCCAAGTGGCTGTCATGGGCACCTGGTGTGTACAGGACCTCTCCTCTTCATCTCTTCCAAGCCGGTCATATTTCTGTTTTCAACTCAACCTGTGTGCTGAGGGCAGGACTCCTGAAACAGTAGCCTTCCTTCGGGGCCTTAGCCTCCTCCTCCAGGATTCCCCTTCACGCCAAAATTTCCATTTCACTGGCTGGCTTGAGCTCAGGCTGGTGCTGGACTTGAGAGGAATGTGTAAAGCAGGTGGGGCTCTCATCAGGTTTCAGCTTGTCCTCTGAGCCTCCAGCAGTCTAGGTTGATTTCCTTGTGTGATTCACCAGGGTTTTCTCCATTATTTCCATTCCCTTAAGAAGAACAATATTCAACATTATTTACCACTCTTGCCTATTTTTTGTTTACTGTTTCCAAGCAGAATGTTAGAGACAGGAGGAGTGTCATTTCAGTCTAATATTTTATTGTACAGATGAAGGGATAGAACACAGAGAAAAGATTTACCCAAGCCGGGTAGGGTTGTCCTTGAGTTTCTCAACTCCTCACGGTCCCATCTAGTGTTCATTCTGTCTGCCTGCCTGGTTACTCTTTTTTGTTTTTTCTAGATTATTTATACACATTTTTTTTTCTTTTGAGACAGGATCTCACTCTGATTTCTTGGCTGGCTTAGAACTCCCTGTGTAGATCAGGATGGGCTCAAATTCTGCCTCTGCCTCCTGAGTGCTGAGATTAAAGGTGTATGTCACCATGCCTGGTGATTATTTCCATTTTTAAGTTGTGAATATTCTACAACTTTTGGATATCACTTAAATAGGAGCAATACTTTGGCTAAATGGGTGTAAAGTGGTAAGCTTTGAAGTCATCTGACTGCTACTTTCCTGTTTTTGAAATGGGTATAGTTTTATTTAGCAATGTGCTTGATCTTAATAGTTAAGATCAGGCCTAAGGGTTGAAGAGATTACATCTTGCTGTTTGATCTACAGCAAGTTAGCCAAAGAACCTGGAGCAAAAATTGCTGTTTGTGAATGAGTTCACAGATCATCCACCCACTTGCTCATGGGAACATCTCTTTTTCTAGATTTCTGTGATAGGGAAACGGGGGGGGGGGGGGGGCCCAGGGGGGCATCTGTTCACAGAGGGAGCCATGGCCCCTCTGGATTATACAAAACAGAGACATGTCTTCAACCACGGTATGAGAAACAAATCTGTTTATTTTCTTTTCTTTTTCTTTCTTTCTTTTTTTTTTTTTTTTTTTTTTTTTCCCCTGAGACAGGGTTTCTCCATGAAACAGCTCTGGCTGTCCTGGAACTTGCTTTGTAGACCAGGCTGGCCTCGAACTCACAGAGACCCACCTGCCTCTGCCTCCCAAGTGCTGGGATTATAGGCATGTGCTACCACCACCCAGCTCAAATGTGTTTCTTTTTAAACTTCAGGGTTATCCACTCACGGAAGCTCCATCTTGTAAAACTGAAGATTCATTTGCGAGAACCAGAACTAAAAATGCCACTGAAGGGTTCTCTGCGTAGACAGTAGTGCTCTAGTAGTTCAATGCTGAGGGGTCAGGCTGAAAGAGTTTGGCACTGAGGAGCTGAATGATGAAGGATTCATTGCACAGAGGAGCTCCCATGGCAAAGACGGTCCTCTAGAAGCAACCGGGCCAGACCGTTTTCATGCCCTAAGTCCCTACTCGACTCCCTCTCCCTGTTACAACGGCTTCTTTTTAATTTAATACCCAATGTCAATTTTAAAGAACATCTTGGTCCTGTCTTATGTCTTTTTTCTTCTTCCTATCTTTCCTTTTTCATCTCTCAAAAAACAAAGACTGTCCTGATTTTGGGGGCTCCATGGAGTCTTGAGAAATGGAACTGTTCTGCATTATCTACAACATATTTTTACCTCTCTCATTGAGATTACCTTCCGCCCAAACTCCCTTAACTCACCCTCCTTTTCTTGCTCTTACAGCAATCCCTACTTTTTATGACTCCCCCCCCCCATGCTTTCTATCAACCCAATACTAATTATTAGTCTTTCTTACTGTGGGATTTTTTTTTCCTTCACTTTGCTTTCCATGAATACCCATAATATCTGATATATTAATACACACAGTACTGTCAACATCTCTTTTTTAATTAAGAATTTTTTTCATTCATTTCACACACCAATCAAAGATCCCCCTCTTCCCTCCTCCTGTCCCCCCTCCCCCCCCCCCCCGTGCCAGCTTCCCCTCCCAACCCATGCCCCATTCTCTCCCACAAGAAGGCAAGGCCTTCCATGTGGAGGCACATTCAGTAGAGGCAAGTCAAAGTCCCTCCCCCTGCCTCAAGGTTGTTCAAGGTGTCCCATCATAGGCAGTGGGCTCCACAAAGCCCACTCATGCACCAGAGATGGATTCTGATCCTACCACCAGGGGGCCTCCCAAGCAGATCAAGCTACACAACTGTCTCACCACGCAAACAGCCTAATCTAGCTAGTCCCATGTAGGCCCCACAACCATTGATCCAACTTTCATGAGTTCCCTCTAGTTTAGTTTGGTTGTCCCCTGTCTCTTTAAACCCCAAACATTTGGTGCATTTAGGATGATGATTTTGTAGTTGACTACAACACTATTTTCAAGGTGGGTCTATCAATAGATAGTGATTAATGTGATAGAATACAAATAGAATTCTACTCTAATGGATGGAATGGAATTAGAGTCTAGTTCCCTGAACAGTAGTCTTACAAAGGAAATGACTCTTCAACACTACTACAAAATTTCTCCTGAACATGAAGGCACCCCCACTGATAGAAGAAAAATGACTTAAACAAAAACTTTCTAGATGCACAAGTCCCATGGCAAACACAAAAGTAAGATGAACACAAAGACACCTGTTTCCTCCAAAAATACACTAATCCCACAGTATTGACCCCAACAAGAATGACTTCAGTGGAATTTCAAACAAAGAATTCAAAAGAATGATTATAAACATATTCAAAGAAATCAGGGAGGATAAATAAACTCCTGAATGAATTCTAAGAAAACACAAAGAACTGAATGAAATAAGGTTATAAAAATGGAATTTAGTCAAGAGATATAAATGCTAGAGAGATGGTCCAGCAATTAAGAGGTGTACTGCTCTTGCAGGGAACCTAAGTTCTTCTCCCACAACCCACTTTAGGCACCCCCATGGGCACCTGCACTCATGTGAACATACCTACACACAAACACATAGATATATACATAATTTAAAATAAAATAAATTTTAAAAAATATAAATATAAGAGAAAAAACTGAAATGCTGGAAATAAAATAGTCAATAAATCAAATAACAAGCTCAGAAGAGTACTTCACCCATAGAATTGTCATAGGGAGGGCAGATTGTAGGGACTGAATACAAGGTGGAAGAATTGGAATATTCTGTCAAGAACAAAGAGACATTATTTAAAACATACAAATGGAATATGGAAGATCTATGGGATGCTAAGAAAATAATTCCATGCTAAAAGAATAGAAAATATTTTCAATGTAACAGAAAAATCTGCAAATCTAGGGAAGGAAATGTTTACCCAGGTACAAGAGGAGATGTCCACCCAGGTACAAGAGGCATGTAGACTATCAAACAGATAAGATCAGATAAGAAACTCCACACACCATATTAGGATCAAAACAGAACAACTAACAGATCAAAAGACGCAAGAGATAAAAATGGAGTCACATATACAGGCAGGCCCATTAGAGTAACAGCTGATTTCTTAGCAGAAACTTTTAAACTGAGAAAGATTTGGAATGTCGTATTTCAGCCTCAGGTCGATCATTGGTGCTAACCCAGACTGGTATACCTAGCAAAATTCCCTGCCATCATTGAAATGAAAATCAAAGTTTTCCATGATAAAAATGGCTTAAGGAACTTATGACCATTACAGAGAATACTGTAATGAAGTCTTCAGACTAAAAAGAACAACAAACCCATGCAAGAGGCTACACAGAAAATTAGTTACACAAATAAGGATTAGGAAAAACAGCAAACATTTCAACATCAATAAAATGAGAGTAATTAATACATAACTTTCAATAACAACTCTGAATGTTAATAGCCTCAATTCCCCAACCAAAAAGCAGATTGGATGAAAAACAGGGTCCGCTGCAGGTGGAACGAAAACTGAAGGAACCACTCTGAAAATCAATGCACAGGTTCCTCACACAGCTGGAAATAATCTACTACATGGTCCAGTTATACCACTCTTGAGAACATCTCCAAAGAACTCTATATGTTACTACAGAAATAACCTGGACCAGTGAGAGGTTTTCTGGGAGGGAGGACAACAAGATGAGAAATAACAAGGAAGACAGAAAAGTTTTGGATCAGAAGATCTTATACAAGTTGATGGCTCATGCAAACAAGTTTATTAAGAAATACAACATCCTAAATAGAGAGTGGGGTTGGGGAAGAAACATGTCAAAGTCAGCAAAAGCTATCATACAGTGGGACGAAGTCAGAAGGAAGCTAATCAAGCAATGTTGCATAAAAGGAACACAGGATGTCCCAAGTCTGGCAGACACTGAACATTCAGTGGCTTTATGACTGGTAACTCCATTCTCTACCAGGGCAAAAGAAAAGTTCCCAGGAACCAAATCCTGAATCCCTTTGATGCCCTGGCCCCAGCTCCAGGCAAGATCTTGCCAAGTCTGCCCCGGGGCCAGGACACAGAGCTAGCCATCTCTCTGTCATTTCATCAGGGCCTCTGAGAAAGCCTTGGGTCAGCCTGGATCCCAACACAGAGATCATTGCCCTTCCTTTACTCTTGCTCTATTCCCAATCTCCAGGAAATGGAAAGAGCCTAGATGTTCACCAGTTGATGAATGGATAACAAAAATGTGATATATTTACACAATAGAATATTATTCAGGTGTTAAGAAAATGCACAGGTGGTGACACAGATCTTTAATCCCAGAACTCGGTGTGGGGTAGGGCAGAGGTAGGCAGATCTCTGAGAGTTCAAGATCAGCCCAGTCTATAAAGTGAGTTCCCACACAGCCAGGGCTATTACACAGAGAAACCTTGTCTCAAAAAAAAGAAAGAAAGAAAGAAAGAAAGAAAGAAAGAAAGAAAGAAAGAAAGAAAGAAAGAAAGAAAGAAAGAAAGAAAGAAAGAAAGAGAGAGAAAAAGAGGGGAAGAAAAGAAAATTATAAAATGTGCAGGTAAATAAGTGAAACTGAAAATAATCTTCCTGAGTGAGGTAACATAGACTCAAAGAGACAAACATCATGTTTTCTCTCATATGTGGATATTAACTTTTAAGCTTTAGATATGAGTGTTTTGTTTGAAATACCCATAGAAGTTAATAAACTAATAAAGGAAGGAGGAAACCTTCCGAGCAAGGGAAATACAATATAATGTTATATGGGGAAGAAATGGGAATAGAAAGGATTAAAGGGGTTGGGGGAAAAGCACCGTAGATGAGGGAATGAAGGGAAACTAACATGAAAAACATTTTTGAGGAAACCTACCAGAATAGAAGCATCTTATAATATATACATATATAAAAAGAGTTTAAGTGGAGCTACCTCATAATGGGGGGCAAACAATATTCCAACTAGACACCATATACTATCAAAAATTCCCAGTACCAAGAATAGATAATCTTTTCTAGAATTGCTGGCCAGTGGAGTTCCATAGACCCCCACAAACATTACAGACTATTCCAATTGTTCTTGGTAACCCTCCAGCATCTGACAGTAATACCCTATTGAAGATACTACATACTTGAGTCATTAACATGAAGAAATCAAATAGCCACTGATCTGGAAGTTTCAGCCCTATTGGATAACATTAATAGTGCTAGAGGATGCTTTACACAATATGGGAGGAGAAAAGTAATCATCAGTCTCACTCAGCTATTAACCTTGCATACTATAATAATGACCTGTCTGGCAAGATATGCCCAGTAGTACAAGAGTAGCATGGATGTAATGGAAGTAATCATCCACTTTCTGACTGGATCTAAGGTTCACTCCATTAGGTGGAAAAAATATCTGGCACTGTCAATAAGACCCTAATAGAGAACCTACTACTATTATTCTGCTGAATGGACATAGCATTTAAACTGCTAATGACTTACTGCTACACTCATAGATCAGTATATCATTCAACCCTATGTGGGATATTCAGTCACGCCATAAATCCCGAGTTTGAATTTGCATTATTAAATAAAATCAACCTAGGGTCAGGAGGCCAAGTTAGCAACCAGTTGACAAAACGTAATCAGAGAGAGTCATAGGGTGTCTGTAAGACAACAGAGAGACAGAGAGACACACAGGAAGTAGTAGGGAAGGACTTAGTGTAGCATTGATTCTCATGCTTTGGCAGAGCAGTAGGATACTCTTTTTTAGAGATGCTGGCAAAGAGAGAAGGTCAGCTGGTTGTACTCAACCTGTTTGAACTAGCAGGTTTTCACCCCAGCCTTTGACTCCCAAGTCTTATTGATAAATAGAACAATAGAAATTTAATTAAAAGCTACATTTGATGGCAGCAACATAGCCAATGCCTGCAGGAACAGAATTCCTGCCAGGCTTCAGCCTGAGCAGCCCTGGCCACTGCCAGAGAAGCAGGCCAGTAACTTCAGAGCCATATTTGCTGGTTGAAACAGCAGCAGGTAAAGGCGCAGCCTCTGTGCCGATGGAAAACAACACAACCCTCATTAGAGGAGCTTTTTCTTTCAGCAGATAGTGATTATCACAGAGATTCACCACTAGAATAAGAGAATAACGGACTGTGAAACATTCAGTCCTAAATTAGATATCTATGCCACAACTTAAGGCTCAGGGAAATCGTAGAAGAGGGAGTGGAAAGATTGTAAGAGCCAAAGATGGTGGAGTTTTCTGGACACAAGGAGGCATACACACAGGAACTCACAGTGATTGTGCAAGCATACACAGAACACAAGAAAGGTCAAGGCCGACAAAGTCCCAGCAAGAAGTGTGATGAGGTGGCCATGTAGTACCACTCTTAGCTGAGGAGATAATTGACATTTGACAGCTGCTAGCAAAGACAGAGTGAGTTTTCTTTAATAGTATATGCTCTGATATATTGGCCAT
The DNA here is from genome assembly GCF_049852395.1 of Peromyscus maniculatus bairdii. NCBI lineage: Eukaryota > Metazoa > Chordata > Mammalia > Rodentia > Cricetidae > Peromyscus > Peromyscus maniculatus. The sequence goes on along the minus strand of NC_134854.1, from coordinate 88,614,669 downwards.
ACTCCAGGGTAGGCCCCACACCCAAAACAAGTTAACCAATGCAAATTTAAACCAATTTAAACTCATTGGGTTTAAAAAGAGAAAGTGAAAGAGTTAGTGAGTAAGAAAGAGAGAGAAAACAAGAAGTTGGGTGGGTAAAAAGGCTAAGGTGGATCTTGGAGAAATTGAGGTGAATATGATCAAAATACATTGTATGAAATTTTCAAAGACAATAAAATGTAATTTAAAAAACAAAAACAAATAGAAAAAAACATGAACCATCTCTTTGCTGACTCTAAGCATATACCCCATCATTAAATCTAGATACTACCTTAGGGGAGAGGATAGAGAAAAGTATTGCACACAAATGGAAACAGAAAGCATTTTTTTTTTTTTTTTTTTTTTTTTTTTTTGGAGACAGGGTTTCTCTGTGTAGCTTTGCGCCTTTCCTGTAACTCACTCTGTAGCCCAGGCTGGTCTCGAACTCACAGAGATCCACCTGGCCCTGCCTACCACCACCTGGCCATCTGGTGGTATGTACTCACTCATAGTGTATACGAGATGTAAAGCAAAGGATAACCAAACTACAACCCACAGCTCCAGAGAAGCTAGCTAACAAGGAGGACCCAAAGAGAGATGCTTGGACCACCCTGGGAAGGAGAAATAGATGAGATCTCCATGAGTAAATTGGAGATGAGGGGTGGGCAATGGAGGGTAGGAGATGGGGGATGAGAACATAAGGGAACAGGATGGTTGAACCGGAACAGGGATGGAGTGGGAGAGCAATGAAAGAGATATCATAATAGAGGGAGACATCATGGGGATAGGGAGAAACTGGGTGCTAGGGAAGTTCCCAGGAATCCACAAGGATGACCCCAGCTTAGACTACTAGAAATAGTGGAGAGGATGCCTGAACTATCATCATAGAGCCTTTATCCAGTAACTGATGGAAGCAGATGTGGAGATCCACAGCCAAACACCAGTTGAGTTCCAGGAGCCCACTCAAAGAGACAGAAGAGGGATTCTATGATCAAGGGGTCTCAAGATCATGGGGAAATCTACAGAGATAACCAAACCAAACTAGTGGGAACTTAAGAAATTTAGACAAACACCTGTGGAGCCTCCTCAGTACTGGACTAGACCCTCTGCATAAGCAAGACAGTTATGTAGCTTGATCTGCTTAAGGCACCCCCTGGCAGTAGGATCAGGATCTATCCTTTGTGCATGGGTTGACTTTTTGGAGCCCACTATCTGTGGTGGGACACCTGGAACAACCTTGAGGAACTGGACCTGCCTCTACTGAATGTACCAGGTTCTTCTGACTCCTCATGGGAAGCTTTACCTCTTGAAGGAAGGTGGGTTGGGGGGAAGATTGCAAGGGCAAGAGGAGAGAAAAGAGGGATCCATGATTTGTATGTTAAATGAATAAAAAATTTCTTAATAAAAAAGATCGCACAAATTAATGAAACAAATGAAAAAACAAAAATAATCAATGAAATAGAGCTGATTCTTTTAAAACATAAAAAAGATTGACAATCCCTTATCCAAACAACAACCAAAAAAAAAGAACCAAATTTTAAAATTAGACATGAAAACTGAGACATTTAAAACACCAATAAACTTTTGAAAATCATCAGAACATACCTTACCAAGTTATTTTCCACTGAATCTGGAGGAATAAATAGGTATTTGTTCATATCTCCCCAGGGAAAGATGTGACTAAATTATAGTGATCTCACTCAGTGATCAATACTCCACACCAGAATGGCATATTTATTAAAATTGACTAACTATCATGCCACATTATTATCACCCAGAGTCTATTGTTTGTCTTAGAGTTCATTCCCGATACTTCACAAATGTCTAAGGATGTACCAATTACCCTAAAAATCCTTTGTGCTTTACTTGTTCATTTTTCTTTTCCCACAATCTCTGACTACCGCTGATCTTTTTACTATGTCTACAGTTTTGCCTTATACAGAATGTCATATTGTTGGAATAATAGTGTGTAACTTCTTCATTAAACTCCTTTCATGTGTTTTCATGGATTAATAGTATGTTTATACTTAGTGGTGAATATTATTTCATGGCCTTAATGTATCACAGTTTATTCATCACCTCCTAAGAACATTATGGTGGTTTGAATAAGAATGGCCCCCATAGGCACATATACTTAAATGCTTGGTTCCCAGTTAGTAGAATGTTTAAGAAGGGTTAGGAGGTGTGGTGGCTTTGTTGGAGGAGATGTGTCACTGGAAGGGTCTTTGAGGTTTCAAAAGCCCATACCAGGTGCAGTCTCCCTCTTTTTCTCTACCTATTGCCAAGGATCAGCATATAAAGCTCTCAGCTACTTCTCCAGCACCATACCTGCCTATCTGCCACCATGCTCATGCCATGATCATGGACTAACCTTCTGAAACTGTAAGCAAGCCCTGAATTAAATTATTTCTCCTATAAGCTGCCTTGGTCATGATCTCTTCACAAGACTGTCCTTGTGAACAGTTGTATTAGAAGAATTGTTAATACCATAGAGAAACAGTAGCATGACATTAGCATTAGTCCATGTAGCAGAGTGTGGAACCCTTCTTACAGGTTTCAGGGAAAGGGCTAGGTTCTATGCCACCACGTGGTTGGTGGGTTGATAAGTACATGGTAAAATGGGTCTACAATCAGGCTATCTTTGACTCTGAGCAGCAGGAGAAAGGAGAGGAAAGAACATGTGACCTTAAGGCTGTAGGGGAAGTGGAAAGGAGGAGCCCACTTAGTTAATATGTACCCATCATTTGAGATGTGAGTTATTTTCCCTGGGGTATGTACACAGAATCAGCTCCTCAGAGGAGGAGGGGGTCATAACTATAGATGGTATGATCTAAGCAATGCCTGATCTTGGTCCTAACACAAACAAAAAATTTACAAATCAATAAAAGGAATATTTTCTTTTTTAAAGAAAGTGGATTAAAAGAATTAAGTGTTTGCTTGAAGAAGAAATTCAAACAACCTGGAAGCGTGAAAAGATGCTTGCCTTCTAAGGAACAAAGGAATGTGCATTTAACTAGCAAAAGGAACAGCTTACCATATAGTGTTTCAAGTACTTTAAATACTGAAGATATTTGAATTTTGCATTTCAAGAAGGTTACATATCAAGATGTGAGCAATGGTATTGTGACAGTAGGGTCAATGGCAATTTTCTTTCTTATATTTATTTTTATTTATGAAATTAGGAAGTAATCATTTACAACCACTTAAAGGAGTTTTCAGCTGGAACTTCTGAATGAATAGCTAAGCTGTGGTTACCCCCTCTGACTCCCCCTGGTGGACATTTAGCCATTTTGAATTCTCCTAGCTCCAATTTCAGAAACCAGATCTTAGCGGCTGCTAGTTAGACAAGAATGGGACTGTAGTGAGGATGTTAGTACACTAGCAATCCAAGGGTCAGTTACAAAAACAACACTCTATGAGCTAGTGTGACCATTCTCTTCAAGCAAAAACAATAAGTTTAAAGTGGAAAACCTGTTTAGGATGACAAGAAAGTACAGGAAGTCAAGGGTGGGTAAAGGAAATGCCAAGCTAATTTTTATTGGAATATAACTGGTAAATAAGGATGCAGCCAGTACTGCAAACATGTATATTCCAGAAGCATGAGGGAACATTTCAGTCAAAATGCTGTCCCTGCACTATAGTCCATCGCATCTGTGACTCTCATCAAACTTAGGGCCATTTCACCTATTTCACAGGCTGTACCAAGAGCAGCAAACATCTGATTATTGCATTGAGGGCACCTGTGTAAACCTGTTCTAAAACAAGTTACACTTCATAGTTCTGCAGAGTTTCTATCACCTTTAACTTAGTATTCAACTTCCCATACCTCATAAAAGATGTGAATGAAAGTCTCTGTGTACCAATGTGGCTTTTTGTGGGAGAAAATTTAGTTATATTGTACTGAACCACCTGGAAACAGAGAGATGTGTCTGTGTGCAAGATTATTGTAGAAAGTCTCCAGAAACAAGGAATACTAAGGGAGAGAGTAAAAGACCATGGCATTTCTCAGCCAACTCCAAGAAGAGATCTGGTCCCTGTAGGGTTGTCCTCACTTGTAGCATAGGGACCAGGGCTTTGTACCCACAATCGATCTGTTGTTGAGTGTGCACTATCCCAGAGAAGAAACATATGCTTTTCTCCTTGGGAAATTTAGGAGGCAGACAGCTGCTGGGATGAGGACCTCTGTGAATGGGGATCTAGTATGTAGCACAGTGATTCCTCTGAGTTGAATGTAAGTAAACGAAGTCCTAATGACAGTATTGGTGTCACAGGGCAAATGCTTCAGTGGAACTCTTCAAGCAACTCTCCTTTCAAGAAAGAATACTCACAAACGGTGCGCATACCTCATCTCAGCCATATTCCACACTGAAACACTTTTTATAAGGGCTTAACCAAAGGAAGTTATTTTTGTTGGTCCTCTGAACCCAGATGGAGTGCATTTGGAGCCTTGACATTCACAAAGTCTTCAAAGGTAGCATGCTGTATTAGTTTTCATTGCTGTGGAACATAGCTGAGAAAATGCAAAAGGAAGAAAGGCTTGTTTGAACTTCAGAACATGGTTGGGCAACTCAATCACATGTTGGGGATCAAGGCTATCACTTGTTGGCTTCTGGGAAACAGAGAGATACAGAGAGGAAAAGACTAGAGATACGATACAGTTCTTCAGAGACAGGCCCTCAGCAATTCACTTTTTCTGATCATTCCTGGCTTCCAGAGCTCCCATCCCACCTAATAGCCTGTAAAATTGTGAATTCATCAATCGATTGTTCATTGATTAAGCCAGAACCTTCATGATCTAAATGCCTCCCCAAAACTCTACTCTGAACATTGCAGTGGGGACCAAGCCTTCAGCATACCAGCTTTGGGGAAAAATATTGTATATTCAAACTATACAAGCCAATACAAGGATGTTGGTTCCTAAATGGGATCTGATCACATGTCTAAGTCTGGGCTGATATAACAAACTACTATCAAATGAGGAGCTTAAGCAGAGAGTGTTTATTTCACACAGGCCTATAGGCTGTAAGTTCAAGATCAGAATGTCATTATGGTCAGATTCTGATGGAGGGTCCCTTTCTTGTTTTACAGACAAATGTTATATATTTACATGGAAGTATGAGAAATCTCTGGTTTCTCTGCCTCCCTTATATAGGGCTATTGTCATTCGGGAGTACTCTCCCTGCATTACCTAGTTACCTCCTAGTCATCTTTGTATTGCTAGAATAAAAATATCTGACATAATTAACTTCTAAAAAGAAAGGTTTATTTTGGCCCATGGTTTGAAGGTTCTAGTCCCAAATGAGGTAGACTTATTTCTCTCTGCCTCTGTTGAGATGAGGTGCCAGACAGTCACAGCCAAGATAGTGTGATAGATAGCAAAATATTCAGATCATGAACTAGAGGATGGCGGGGAAAGAATACTGTTTGGGGTCCCATTAACTCCTTTGTGGATGGCGGGGAAAGAATACTGTTTGGGGTCCCATTAACTCCTTTGTAGATGCAGCCTCATTACCAAGGACCTCACATAATGTCCTACTGCCTCAAAGTCCACAGAACCTCCCAATCCCAATAATAGGGATTGAGCCGTTGGGGCCTTTAATCCAGTTAATAGCATCTGGATACTATAACACTGGGTATTCAAAATATGAATTTAGGAGGCACATAAACATGTTGAAGAACTATTCATTTGGCAACATAATGATGTATATCCAGAACAGAAAACTTACTCAAACTCTAAAATTATGCACGTATTTATGGCTGTGAAAATATATTTCTCAGATCTTCTACTGTGGGAAACTATGGTGTGACACTATTCCTGGGAAGATACACACAAATATATTCACCCTGTGCAGGAACCTGATGACAGACCAAATCAACAATACCACTGAAGTCCAACTTAACAAACCAAAGAGTTTCATCAGGGCTACATACAGGAATATAGGTGAAGAGTTACTTATAAGAGCAGGGATGATGTAAATGTAGCTGCATCACCTAAAAGCCCACCATAGCCAGGATGAAAACTCATGAAAGCTGCATGACATAAAGGCAGCTCATAAGGCTTAAAAATCTCTCCCAGGGAGCTCAGCTGCTCTGAGCATTCCTTTAGCAGTCCTTGATGCTAATAGAATCTTGAGGAAGGAAGTCCTTTGCTGTGGGATGGTCTGTATGTCAAATCTGTTGCTCTGATGTCAAATCTGTTGCTCTGATTGGTCAATAAATAAAACACTGATGGCCAGGCAAGAAGTATAGGTGGGACTAACAGAGAGGAGAAGTAAGGGAACAGGAAGGGAAAGAGAGACACTACCAGTTGCTGCCATGACAGCAGCATGTGAAGACACTGGTAAGCCACGAGCCACATGGGAATGGATTAATTTAAGCTATAAGAACAGTTAGCAAGAAGCCTGCCATGGCCATACAGTTTGTAAGCAATATAAGTCTCTGTGTTTACTTGGTTGGGTCTGAGCAGCTGTGGGACTGGCAGGTAACAGAGGTTTGTCCTGACTGTGGGCAAAGCAGGAAAACCCTAGCTACAGTCCTTGTGTAGCTGGTCAATTTCAAGGACTTCCTGAGCCTTTCTAAATTTTATTTTTAAAGTCTTATTTTTAGATTTATTTATTTATTTACTTTTGTGTATGAGTGCTTTGCCTGCATGTACATAGGCACCACATGCATGTCTGTTATTTGCAGAGAAAGGGGTGTCAGGTGCCCTGGAACTAGAATTATAGATGATTGTGAATCACTATGTGGTTAGTGTAAACCTAGACCCTCTGTAAAAGTAACCAATGCTATGCTCTTAACCACTAAGCCATTGATCCAGATCCAGGAACTTCCTGAATATTAAGGGGCCTCCATTAGAACTTCTTGGGTCTTGAAGAGCTTCAGAGGAAATTGCTACATGACAGGAGCATGACCAGCACATAATGTCTGCCCCTGACCTGGGCTTTCCCCAAGAGAGAGGAACAAGGTAATACTTCCCCCAGGCTATGGCTACCTAATGACTAAGCATGATGTGAAAGGCAGTGGATGCCCATCTCTGCAAGATACAGAGTTCTTCTAATGAGCAATTTACGGTCCTGGAATTCCCTGTCTCCATTGCCTTCCCAGAACTATTTTAAACCTTGAATCTCCTCTTACCCAGTCTTCTCTTCTTTAAGCAATGTCAGATCTCATCGTGACCACCTTGGATTATTGTTATTTCTGCATCCTTCTCAAATTTTTCCATTCAGTGAGTATTCAGTATGTCTGACTCTGTCTTGACATATGCATCACAGAGAGCCTGAACTTCCACTGGCTTGGTATCTGGCTCACTAACAGGCTCATGCTTTCTTGTACAACCCAAGACTACCCCCTGAGGGATGATGGTACCATCCACAGTGGGTTGGGCCCTCTTACATCAATTAGTAATCAAGACAGTCCTCCACAGACATATCCACAAACCAGTGTTATCTAGGCAAATTCTTAACTGGGATTTTTCTCTCAGATGAGTCTTGGCTGTCAAGTTAATAATTAACACTAATTTGTACAGCCACTTAAGAGCTCAGGGGAGACCAGCAGGCACTTTTGTTTATGACAAAGGTGCAGAAACATGAAGCTTAGGCTGATCCACAGCCCTGCTGGCCACAGTGGAGAAAGCAGAGATGTGGTTAGAAGCAGCCAAGAAGCCAAGAGTGACACCTAGGTTCCTTCTCAAAGTCACACTCTTCTGATTGGATTTGGTCCCTTAAACCGGATGGATATTCTCTCTCTCTTGCTCTCATGCATGCACTTTTTTTTTTTTTTTGTAAATTGGGACTAAAATATTTATCACTTTTTTTAAACTGATCTCATCTCCCCCGCCCCCCAAAGGCTTGTCTTGAACTCCTGGGTTCAAATTATTTCTCCAGCCTCAGTTTCCCAAGTATCTATTTTTAACTACTTGTAAGCATGGACTAAAGCAATGTTGACTTTGGTCTATACAAACCCATACTTAATCTGCCCATTTCATGCTGGTTACTTGGCTGTCAATTTGTTCATTTGACTGAAATTAAATTCCTGGATTTAAAGTATTCTAAGAATTCAGCTGGGGGCTGGAGAGATGGCTCAGAGGTTAAGAGCACTGACTGCTCTTCCAGAGGTCCTGAGTTCAATTCCCAGCAACCAAATGGTGGCTCACAACCACCTAATGAGATCTGGTGTGCTCTTCTAGTATGCAGGCATACATGCAGATGGAATACTGTATATATAATAAATAAATAAATAAATCTTTAAAAAAAAAAAGAATTCAGCTGTCTAATTTTCCACTGATCAAAGTGTTGGTGGCCAAAGATCTAGAATGTTGAATTTGATCTACTTTTACCTTCAGATCTCTTTATTTTAGCCTTAAAATTGTACAATAATTACTCTGGAAACTGAAGCAGGAGGATTTCAAGTCTGAGGATGGCCTGGACTACATAGCAAGTTCCAGGTCACCCCTTACTATCTCTCAAGGCCTATCACCAAAGAAAACAACAAAACCTAAATCCTGAAACTTTGTGATATATAGAACTTCCCATTTTTTTCAAAAATGAGTCAATTAATTTCCAAGTAATCTTTTTACACACAGTTAATTCTAAAAAGTTGTCTTGACTTGCATATTTTGCTTATAACAAATAGGTAAAATTTTCCATTAAAGCTACCAACAGCAATAAAAGTAAATTATACTAAATATCATTAATAACTCTTTACAACTTGTTCTTTGAATCATTAAAGCTAAGCATCTATTTTTCAACTTCATTTTAGAGTTATTTTTCAATATATGTGTGCATTAGTTGTGGTTCTCTAAGGAACAGAACTGATAGAATGAACTAATGTGCATCTATATTTTAGTAAGGGATTTATCAGAGCACCTTACAGGCTGTGGCCAAGTATTCCTACAGTGACTCTCTCCTTATGGAAAAGCCAAGAATCCAGTAGTTGTTCAGTTCTCAATACTAGATGTGTGAACAGTCCCAATCTGGTGCTGGAGTCCCAGGAATGTCCTAGAGAGCTGCCAGTTTTCAGTCCACATTGGAATCCTGAAGAAGTAAGTTCTAATACCAGTAAAGGAATGGGTCAGGATAGATGGACTTGCCAGTGAGAATGAGGACAAGTAGACAGAAAGCACAAGCTTCCTTCTTTTATATTCTCTTATTTGGACTGCCACCAGAAAGTATGGCCCAGATTTAAAGTATATCATCTAACCTCAAATGGTCCAGATTTAGGGTAAATCTTCCCACCTCAAATAATACAAGAAAAATCCTTCACAAGTGTAACCAGCTGCTTCTGTTTTAGTTACTTCCGAATGCAGTCAAGTTGATAACAAAAGTTAGCCAGCATAATGTATGTCTCTGTGTGTTCACATGAATGCAGATGCACCTGGAGGCCAGAAGAGGGAGTTCAATCCCCTGGAGTTAGGGTAACAGGAAGTTGTGAGCTTCCTGGTTGGATGCTGGGACTGATCTTGGGTCCTCTGCAAGAGCAATATGAGCTCTTTATCACTGATCTACCCTCCATCCCCCAGGTTTGGTTTCTTGGCCATAGCCCAGAATTCTTGGATGTCATGAACATGCTCTTTTCTTCCCTATTGATGTTTGAGTGTAGTATTTTCTCAGCCTTGTTCTATATATCTAATAATCTCTCTTCTGCATGATCAAGTATATTAGTGATGTTTCTACTTCTAAGTTTGAGCCCAGTCAAAAATAACCCTTTAAGAATAACAAATAACTGATAAGACCTTGAATCTAATGGGGGAAAAAAGACTAAACATTAAAGGAAGAATTGTTTGTAGTTCTAATTCTGTCATGGATATTTTTGGTGGTGGATATGCATTTAAATATATTCACTAGTAAAAATGATGAATCCAGTGTGAAGCTCCACAGCTTCAGAATGACTACTGTAACTGTATAAAAGACCATTGAAATGTACATACTCTAGATCTGGTTAATTCTGTTGTATGGTGTTTATTTTTAAATTGTATTACCCTTAATGCATGTATTTAGTTTTGTTTATGCCATCAATGAGAAGGGGGGAAGGAGGAAGGAAGAAAGAGAGAAAGGAAGGAAGGAAGGAAGGAAGGAAGGAAGGAAGGAAGGAAGGGAGGGAGGGAGGAAGGAAAAGAAAGAGGGAGGGAGTAAGGAAAGAAAGAAAGAAAGAAGGAAAGAAAGAAAGAAAGAAAGAAGGAAGGAAGGAAGGAAGGAAGGAAGGAAGGAAGGAAGGAAGGAAGGAAGGAAGGAAGGAAGGAAAAGTGTTGGAGCAGCTTCCTTTTGGACCTTTGGAAATTAAAGATTGGCTGAGCATGGAAACCCAAGCAAAAGAATCAGTAGTTCAAAAGGGATCCTTAGCCTACATAACTAGGTTCACAAGATACCTTGCAACAAAATACTAGGAGAGGGCAGAGAAAGAAGTGGGGTAGGGAAGAGAAGGGAACCTTGGAGATTGGCAGGCATATACAGAGTTAGGGGATGGGGTGTTAACCAATTGAACTTGTGAACTAATTTCTTGGTGTTGTTGCTTTGATTCAGGATCTACTTTGTAGATCAAACTGCCCTTGAACTTACAGAAATCCTTCTGCCTCGGTTTCCTGAGTACTGGAAATACAGACCTGAGTCTTTCTTGTGATACATTCTGTACCCAGCAAGTGTTTGATGTCTGCAAGAACTGTCTTCATTTCAGTAGCTTTTCTTCTTTGCATACCAGTGGCCTCTACTGGCAACACTTAGCTTTGCAATCCATGAGCTGAACATAATACTACCTCTCTTCCCTAAGAGGACCTAGATCACATGATAGAGGACGGCTGATGCTCTAGCTGAGGAAGTGTCTTCCAGGTGCAGTAGGTGCAAAGTGAAGTACTGAAATCCCTATAGGCTGACCTGTTGTTATGCTTTCAAAATCTACTAAGCATTAATCACTCAGTTGGAGGGATGGGACAGCAAGATGTCTGCTGGAGCTTTGGAGTTCATGGGCTCTACAGCAATGAACCCCAGGCAGAGAGATGCTCCAGAAGTTGATCCATCTGCTGACATCAGGCTCCGGGATATCATAGTCCAAAATTATCCCCAACTAATGTCATCTGCTCCCCAACTCCTGTGTGTGTCACTGCCTGGGTTGAGCCTCCTTGCCTGTAGTCCCTGGCTTGTCTATTTTACTTTTTTATTTTATTTTTTTTAGAGCATGTTGTTCTACAGAAAAACTAGACAAACGTTCCATGTACTAAGTTTCCACACCTTTATCAGTGGGATAAATTTTTTTTAGAACTGATAAGCCTCTAGTGACAAGTCATTATCACACAGGGTCCCGGTTTATGATAAGGTGATGTGCATCTATGAGTTTGAATAAATATAGAATGACATGAGACCATCACTGTAGCATCATTAAGTGTAGTTTCATTACCTTAAAAATTCTCTGTGCTTAGCCCATTCATCTTTTTCTCCCTTCCACTTAATCCCTGACAGACACTGTGATGGTTTTGATATTGTTTGGTTGGTTTTCCATTTGTTTTCTTTTTCTCTATAATTTTTTATCTTCTGTAATGTCATGCAGGTGGAATCATACAGTATGTAGTCTTTCAAACTGGCTTCTTTTACCTAGTAACATTCATTTAAGCTTTCCCCTAAGTCTTTCTATGGCACCACAGCTCAGTTTTTTTCAACACTTAATAATAGTCTATTGTCTGTATGTGCTACAGTTTATCCATCCACCTACTGGACATAGTGGTGTGTCCAAGTTTGAGTAAATATGAATAATGTTATAAATTCCCATATGCTAGATTCTGTGTGCTTGTAGATTTTTATCTGCTCAGTAAATACCAAGAAACATAATTTCTGATTTTTATATAAGAATTTATAAGAGTCTGTTTAAATTTCAAAGCAGTTGTACTATTTTACATTTCCTACTAATTTTAATCTGTCTCTGTTTCTTAGAGTTCTTAAATGTCTTGGGGAATCAAGCAAAGTTGACCTTTAGTGTATACCTCACAGGAAGTGGGGTAAGCCAATCTTCTACTCTTTCCCTTTAACAGAGCTGAGGGAACCAAGGTGTCTAAAGTTGAAGCCCTGAGCTGCTGATTGGGGGTTGCATTACCTTTCAGATAAGTCAATAAATGGCTCTTTTTCCTCAGAAAATCTTCAGGTACCAGTTCACTTCTGTGATAACTAATAAGACAAAATATCTCCTCACTTATTTGAAGGATGAGTAAAAGTAAAAGTGTCCTTGATTTATTCAAAATTTATAAATAAGCCATGAACTTAGAAAAAATTATGTCAAAGAAATTTTAGGCTGCTAGGAATGAATCTAGTCCCTATACATGCTGAGTAAGCACTCCCAATGCTACTTTAATACTTTTTTATAAATTCATTGAAAATAGTTTGTTACCTCCTCAAATAATAGCTATGTCACTTAGTCTGTATGTTTCATAATTACTCAGAATTTCCAGTGTTGAAAGGTAGGTCAGGCTCAGACGGTGAGCTGTGCATCACATGGTGGTGAATGCTTACCCACTGGAGGATAGTAGGGCAGAAAAAAAGTTGAAAAAGGGATGCCTGCACCACAAACAAAAGTTGGAACAACAAAAATATAACATATCAGTGAGACTATATCAGCCCAAATAAACTAAGACGACTTTCAATAGCCTAATAGGGACAATGTGTTGATTGTGCTCAGGGGAAACTGGATATTTACACCCATTCCAAGCAAATAAATTTGCAGAACACCTCCATGTCTCCACTAAATTCTTACTGCTTTGCTTTTCTTCTGGCCCCAGTTGAGTCTTGGTAGCTCTCCCCCCATGGGAGGTGGCTTCATCGTTAATCAGTTCTCCACATAGTCATCCCCATTATCTTCTAAAGCTACATTGGTTAACGTTATTTCTTTACTTAGCAATATTTGACATCTCTTTTTTTGCCTTCAGAATGAAACTTAATTATTTAGCTAGGAATACAATACCAATTTCAGGCTGCTACTGACATGAAGTTCGATTGTTTGCTTATTTGTTTGTTTATTTTGTTTTGTTTTAGCATGGTGGGGTGCGGTAGGCAGGGAGGATCTTGCTATATGTCTTAGGCTGGACTCAAATTGGTGACCCTTCTGCTTCACACTCCCAAGGACTAGGATGACGGGCATGTACCGTCATGCTCACCTCTTCACTAACATACTTTCTGATGAAGCTCTCTGTTCTCTCGCCTTGGAGAAACAACTTGAAGGTCCTTAGACAGTCACCTGCACCTTCTGTTCTCCACACGTGAAGTGTTTCTCACACCTCCTTCACAGGTTATAAGGCTGTAACTAATGATTAACTCCTGGTCCATAGTCATTTCTTCAGCTTGGTCTTCAAATTTATATTATGTTCATATTTTCCACAGGCTCTCAGCTTGGCCATTTATTACAGTCACTCAGGAGGCTTTTTGTAAAAACCTCAGTGTCCAGATTTTGCCCACGGCAATTGCAATTTTACTGTCTGCAATGACTGCGAGCACAGCAATGTTTTAAATGTTCTCCCACAATGTGGGTGCTGGGAACCGAACTTAGGTCCTCTGGAAGAGCATCAAGCACTCTTCACAGGTAAACCACATTTCCAGACCCAAGCCTTGTTTTATTTTTGAAACAAGGTCTTAGTCAATTCCCCACACTATCTTTAAACATTTTGTAACCCAACTGCCCTTGAACTAGAGATCCTCAGCCTCCCAAACATTGGGGATTTAATGTAACTTTTCTTAATAAGCATAATTATACATATTCCCCAAATAAGCTGTAAATGAATCAGAGTCATGGCAAACATTTTACCTACTTAGCCATCTCCCCAGCTCTAAACTGATGATTCTTATTCAAAACTGTTTTTCCTAGTAGGAAAGGAATTTCTTATTTTCTTTCAGAGAATGGGAGGGTATATGTCCTTCTCTCACTCCAGTGACTATTTTGAGCCAAATAGGCTGGCAACATTATCACATTGCACCTGGTAAGGGCCCTGAAGTAAGTGAAAGCTTTTAATTGGAGACTTGCTTACATCTTCAGAGAGCTAGTTCACGATCTGTATGGCAGGAAGCACGGTGGCAGCCAGGCAGGCATGGTGCTGGAGCAGTAGTTGAGAGGTCCCATCTGAAGAGCAAGCTGGAGGGAGAGAGAGCAAGATTGTGCCTGGTGTGAGCTTCAGAAACCTCAACACTTAACCCCCAGTGGCACACCTTCTCCAAAACCACACCTTCCTAAACAGTCCACCAACTAGATGAGGAGCATTCAAGCCTATGGGCGCCGTTCTCATTCAAACCACCGGGAACCATAAGGAAAAACTCGAAGGGTTGTACATGAAGCAGTTACTCTATGACTTTGCGGAGGCTTCAAAGTTGGCTTCCCCTTCACCCACTTTCCCTTTGCCTTCCCTACAGGCGTGTCCTCACTTGTCTGTTCCCCTGCATTTGTTGAAAACTAAGGACTTACAGGGGTATAACCCCTGCTGCCCCCTTTACTCTTGTGAGGTGCCTCCTTTTCTGTGGCTGGGGGAGCATATCTTCCCTCCCTTCCACATCCCCTTCTCTGCTCTAAAATCCCATTTCTCATAATTTTGAAAGCTAAAATGTGTTGTTCTCTTACCCACCCTTGGCCCTCAGCAGCCAAAGGAAAGAGGAGGAGTGATGACCTAGAGAAATTCCAGCTTCTTGCTGGAGAAGTATGGCCTCCCTGTTAAGCCTCAACAAGCTTCAGTGTGTGGTTGGGGTTGGGGGGAAATGAATCTGGAAATGAGACAGACAGGAGAGAGTGGTACAACTTCCTCTTGAGTTGCCTCATGTTGCTATTATCTCTGAAGGAGCTGGGGGGGAGTAGAGGGTTACTCTCCAGTTCTCTTGACCTCATTATTCTCTCTTACTTTTGGTGCATGGTGCAGGTAGAAAAATAAGCTGCTACATGGATTGGTGTTTTTGTTTTTCTTTCTTTTTTTAATGTTTATTTGTTTTGAGACCAGGGCTCACTATGTAACCCTAGCTGGCCTAGAATTCCCTACATAGACCAGGCAGACCTTGAACTCATACAGATCTGCCTGCCCCTCCCTCCCAAGTGCTGGGATTAAAGGCATGTACAGCCATGCCCATTTGTTTG
This sequence comes from Peromyscus maniculatus bairdii, assembly GCF_049852395.1. Taxonomy (NCBI): domain Eukaryota; kingdom Metazoa; phylum Chordata; class Mammalia; order Rodentia; family Cricetidae; genus Peromyscus; species Peromyscus maniculatus. The sequence goes on along the minus strand of NC_134854.1, from coordinate 88,599,570 downwards.
ACTTCTTAAATAAGACAATATTTTCAATTAAGGTGAGGGAAAAAAGTATTGACGCAGCAGTTCACTTTCAGCAATCTGGGTTTTCCCAAATAGTGACATGAGAGCTAGTCATTATGAAATGGACACCGAGTTCCTCTTCAGGAAACGGAAATGTAGGTCAGGGCTCTGCTGACAATTTCCATTTGTCTCATAGGTAAAAATCTGAAGTGATCACTGACAGGCAGGCAGTGGGAAAGAAGACAGCGCAGCCATGAGGGCAGCTGCTTGGCCCTGAAGAAGGAAGGTGCTGCAAATGAGCAGAGAGGTAAAGAGACCTTAATCCCTGAAATACTGAAAGCCAGCTGCACTCTGCAAATGCACAGGCCAAAACTGCTTTCTCTCATGTGCTCTGTGATGCTTTTGTGCAATGCTACTGATGAAAGGTGAGTCTATTATACTGTCTGCCATCACACCAATTCTGATAACTAGGTGGTGAGCAGTGAAATTCTGATGAGGTGGTTCTACAGCTTGTACTGCCTTTTATAAAGATATGTTGTCTCAAATTAAGAAAGGGCTCTCCAAGTTCATAAACCACAAAAATATAATCATGTGTTTTATGCTGCTTGATGAGCCATGAGTTGTGTTTTGAAGTTCTTTAATAGGAAAACTCAGGCTTAACTAAATTGACAAAAACAAAATAATTGCTATTGAGTAACCAGCTTATTCCACAGCTAGACTGACAAGTGAAGAGCAAGGCCCAGGTGTAAACTGTGGACAGTGTCTTTCATCATACGTCTCTTCTGAGCCAGAGATGAAGGGCCCTCTGTAGCTTTGACTTGTCATAGTCTATTTAGTCTTTGCCTTGTTCCACTATTCCCACTGTGTGTCCTCTTTCTGTGAGAATTCTAAAACTTTCAGTGTTTCCCAACTTTTGTCCACCAAAGATTGGTCTTCCAGATCATGATGGGTGTGAACCGGTCACACATTAACTGTTCATCATCAGAAGTTACAGCAGATAGGGGAGCTGTCTGATGAGGGAAAATAGAGTTGGAGTAACTACATTTTAACAAAGATCTGATGACCTCCTAAGTGATGCTTGAAGGCAGACATTCCACTCTGATGCTCTGCTTATCTGCCTCTTCATGAAGCTCCTCACACAACACTGGCATCTCTCTGCCCTGTTTCAGTCATTCTGAATGAAAGAATCCTATTCAAGCCAATAATTATGAGAAATGTAATGCTAAGTGTCTCAGTAAAATGTTACAATATAAAGATTTTTCATATTTTTTCCAGAGAGAAATGAAAGGTTTCTTCCTCACTTGGGACATGAATCACCTCACACTTCAGTTGCATGTAGGAATAGCCCTCTATGTGCTCTTCAGATGGTGTCATGGAGGTATAGTATTTTGTGTGTCTCTATTTTCATTTAACAATAGAACATCGAATGATTATCATTTTCAAGCCATTGTGTCATAATATCTAAAAAATACAAAAATTATTGCACTGAGGAAAATTAATGTGGAATGGAACAAACTAAAAGTAATCCAACTTCCCTCCAAATGCAAGTTGTTTTCTGTTTTGCTTTGTTTTGTTTTTTCCCCAGATACCCCAGTTGACACTCCTCTGTCATTTATGAATGTTTCCACAAAGGAGGCCATCTTGAGATATTCTATTTGGGGATTATCATAACTGTCATGTAATTTATCCAAAGCTTGCATTTACTTAAATTCTGTGAACTACTTATTGATGATTACTATACAGTAAGCTCTCTGCTAGTTTTTAGTCCTTGTGAGACACCATTATTTTGCTGCTTTGCTTCTGTCTTATAATTCACATCAACATTAAAAAAAAAGTTCATTTGAGACTGCAGAATTTTAAGGAAGGCTGTGGTTGACATCTGGGAGTTTCTGTTGGGAACAGCTGTTTCCTGGGCAAGGGTACAGTTACAGAAAGACAATCAGTACCAACACAGGGTTCTGAACAGTGAGTGACATTTTTCAGACTAGGTGATTCATAATAGTGACAAACTTCTCCTTTTTTGTTTCTTTGGTTTGTTTGGTTTTTTGTTTGTTTTGCAGGGTGTTATTTGTTTGTTGTTAAATGTGAAATGTTTCACAAATGAGTAAGTCATCCTTGCTTGGGACCATGCTGACTTTCATTTTGCTCATCTACAGTTGTGGACACAGTTATGTTGGAGCTATAGGTGTAGATGTAAAAACTCACAGCAAGATGACTGGACACTTCAGAATCAGACCAACAGATTCCTTACAAGCTTTAGGAGAAAAGAAGCCAGTTGCTTGAAATGAGCAGACACTAAGTAGATTTCTGTTTATACATCCAAATGACGAGTGCACAGCAAGTGAAGTAAGAAGTGGTGCTAGACAGGGCCAGCACTGTCGTTCATTCTTCTATGACTATTTTAGTAGAATCCAAGTGACAACTGTCAAGGTTTTCACTAGAATGGTGTTACTCCATTTCAGTAGCTCTACTAGCCAAGTGCAGAGGCACACAGCTTAATCCTGATACTCAGGAGGCCGAGACAAGAGAGTTGCTGCAAGTTTGAGGCTAGAGTGGGCTACAGAGTGGAAGGACAACCTGGAACACATGGCGAAACTACTCCACCAAAAAAAAAATATATCATTAAATAAACAAATGGCTTTATAAAGATATAAAAGTATAATTACACATTTCTACAAAAAAAAGTTAAACATTTCTAACCAATCTAATAACCTTGTTTAAGAAATTCAATTAGTTGGGCAGGGTAGCTCATGTCTATATTATTCATCATCATGTAAGAGGCGGACAGGAAGATGGAAATGAGTTCAAAGTCAGCATAAGCTGCTTGCAAAGTGAGAGCCTATCTCAAGAAGAAGAAAGGAACTGTCAAGTCAACATGACCTAGTCTTTTATAGTCTGTGTTGTCTCCTCCTGATCAACAACTTGCCCCCATTATGCTCTGAAAAGCCATTTCTAAAACCCAGGACTTGTGACCAAATCTCTTGACACTTTTCTATGTATTCTAAAAATGGTTTCACAATGAGCATAGAGATATTTTTTCTAAAGTTGAATTATCAAACTTATTTAAAATACCAGATGTTTCCTTTATATATATAGTATATATATATATATATGTATATATATATATATATATATATATATATATATATATATATATATATATATAGAGAGAGAGAGAGAGAGAGAGAGAGAGAGAGAGAGAACTTCACAAATCTGTCTGTCATCCTTACTCTGGACCCATGCTGCTCTACTCAATATTGCCCCATTTCACCTCCACCTCCTCCTACCTTTTTTTTTTTTTACCTCTCCTCATCTTCTTCTTTCATTTATTTTTTTAAGATCAAGCCACAATTTGTACATCAGCCTTGAACTGGCTATGTGATACAGGCTGACCTCAAATTCTCCATCCTCCTGCTTCAGCCTCCCAAGTGCTAGGATTCTACTAATATGCTACCATGCCCTGGTAGGTATTTCTCTCTTTCTTTTTAAATATTTTTCACACTGATTCATCTGTTTGGGGAACAGAGCCTGTGCCGTGGCACAAGGACGAGGCCAGAGGACAATGTACTTCTCTCTTTCCACTATGTGAGACCCAAGGATCAAACTCATGTCTCCAAATTTGGTCGCCATCTCACCTGCTCTCATTCTTTGTTGTGCAGCCCAGGCTAGCTTAGATCTTATAATCTATGTAGCCCATGCTGGCCCTGAACTTGTAGTCATCCTCCCTCAGTCTCTTGAGTCCTGGGATTACAATAGTATAAGATTGCCCAGGTGGCCGGACAGTGGTGGCGCACGCCTTTAATCCCAGCACTCAGGAGGCAGAGGCAGGCGGATCTCTGTGAGTCTGAGGCCAGCCTGGGCTACCAAGTGAGTTCCGGAAAAGGCACAAAGCTACACAGAGAAACCCTGTCTCGAAAAACAGACAAAAACAACAACGACAAAAAAGATTGCCCAGATATTGTCACAAACTCCCTTTTCGTGGCTCTGGTTCTGGTACCTATTGATGATGCTGTAATTATTTTATTACTATTTCAACATTTAAATATTTTTAATTTATGTCTAAATGTTACTTAAACAAAATGAAATCTTAAATTACATACTCAGCAAGCTAGTTCTTTAAGCTTTATGTTTCAAAGACAAGGACCTTTTTAAAATCAAATACTGATCTTTGTTCTTATCTTAATAAGATTTAAATATATTTTAATACAAGTGCTTCCAGGAAAAGCTACAACACATTTCATAAAACTTCTGGTATGTTTTCTAGATAAGAGTTTTATTTCATTAACATTCCATTCCGTTTGACTCTATATAAATGACTTTACTATTAGGCGAGTCTGATGGGAACATAACTCAAGGCAAACACTGCCACTGAGCTTTAAAATTAGTGATTCGGTGTCATGAAAGTAATTTACCCATTGTGTAATGTTTAAGTCATAGACATACACAATTTAAAAAAAAATGTTATCATGGAGATTACTGTTGCTAACAACTTTCAGTATTTCTCCTTGATTCGTCCATTATTTGCTTTTTCCCAATGTTGAGCTTTTACGAACTATGTTGTTTTGCAGCTTGCTTTTTAACTCAATAATGTATTTTGTTTTCCCTATATTATCAAATTAATGATAAGTTTCATGTAGCTATTAAGGACTCTCTCTTTGTAAGGAGTTGATCATTATAGTCACATTATGCTGATAAAAGGAACTTTTTATCTCAAACAAACAAAAACAGCCCCCCTCCAACCAACAAAAGATTGGTTGAGTATCAAAAGCATAGAATTGAATTCTGCAGTGCCCCGTGCACTACTTTGAGTCTCATCTATGAAAAAATGTTGTCACTTCATAATGGTCTCCACTTTACAGTAGAAAAGGAAATTGTATTTGCTCTCTGACAAGGACAAAGCTCAGAGGCTGTGTCGAGCTGCTGCTCATCAGGGGAACCAAAATGAAAACATACAACTGTTCTTCAGTAATCATTCAGTTACTGAAAGAAAACATTTTACATGCAGTGGCACATTCTTCTTCTAAATCCCTTACAATATTTTGCCAGCACAATTGATTATTTTATGTGTTTGTTTCCAGGAATTACAACTATAAACTGCTCTGGTAACATGTGGGTAGAGCCTAGTGAAATGTTTCAGATGGGGATGAATGTTTCTATATATTGCCAAGAAGCCCTTAAGAACTGCCGACCAATGAAGCTTTATTTTTATAAAAACGGCCGCAGAGAAAACTCTCCTATCACAAGGATTAATAGAACAACAGCTCGACTTTGGTACAAAGGCTTTTGGGAACCTCATGCCTCTATGCATTGCACTGCCGAGTGTCCTGGGCATTTTCAAGAGACGTTCATTTGTGGGAAGGACATTTCCTCTGGATGTAAGTACTATGGTGTATCTTAATGGTTAACTGATAATTGCTGGACTTTTGAACTAAAGCTAGAGGCAAATCACTACAGTTGACCTATCATATAGGTTTAAGACAGGGGCTCAATTCAAATGAGTCAGGTTCATCAGCTCTGAGTTATGGGGGCTGGTGAGACCCATACAAAGAAGAAAGATTATGGCTCACTGGGACAGCCACTGTCACAGAGGGCCCAGTGTACCTTGATCTGTTGGGTTTTCAAAAGAAGACAGAATTATGGAAGTTTGATGTGAACACCATAAATTTTAAAATATTGCAAATACCCCCAGAACAATTTTCCCCACTAGCCTGAATAAATACAGTCTATGTGAAAGCCAACACCTCAGGTCTGAGAGGCTTCTCTTAGGTAAGGATGGATATGGAGGAGGCAGGATGGTGAATTCCTGATCAACCTAAGCCTTGGCAACAACAAAAAGTTTAAATGATGCTCTTTTCATCTCTTTTTAATTTGGTTTTTGTCAGTGAATTTGTTTTCCAAACTAAAATCATTCACTTTGAAGCTCATTGATCCCAGTGAGAGATTTTGAAACCAAGATTCAGGGAGCATTTCAAAACTATCTTTGTATTCTCACTGTCTTCCCAATGAGCTATGTGATCTTGGGCAATTTGTTTAGCTGTCCTCAACCTCCATGGCTTTTTCTGTGAAATGAAAGTAATTGTAAGCACAATATTTCAAAATTTTATTTGAATATATGTTAAAAACTTCAAAGTATGTTAGTATCTATTTCTTATTAAATGCATGTTGTTGATAAATCATAAGAAGATTCTCCAGACAGGCATGGTGGCTTCCACTTTTAATCCTAGCGCTTGGGAGTCAGGCAGATAGATCTCTGTAAGCTTAAGGGTAGACCATTCTTATCAGGAGTTACAAGCCATCTGGCGCTACATAGTGAGACCCCATTTCAATAAACAAACAAACAAGTAAACATACATAGGGAGATTCTCATACAATCTCTTGTTCTTAATCCCATAGTTCCTATTATGAATTACCATTACTGCCATCATTAAGAAAAATTCAGTCAAATCTATCTCAAAACACACCAAATCAGTTTGTGTTCACAACATTATGAAGGTGTATAAGTTCCTGTATTTATTTATATAAATATCTATGGACCTTTTGTTTTTTAAGTATTAGTGTGTCTGTGATTGTGTGTGCAAGTGTACATGTATGTGTGTGCATTTGGGTACAGAGGCCAGAGGTCAAACTTGTGCATTATTTGAAAGGAGTCTTTCACCTTGTTTTTTGAGACAAGGCCTCACACTGTGACCTGAGGCTCACCAGTTAGTCTGGCTGGCCAGGGAGCCTTAGGAATCTTCCTGTCTCCACCCACTCAATGCTGAGATTACAAGCTTATGACAACATGCCAAGCATGTTATGTGGATGCTAGGGACTAAACTCAAGTCCCCATGTTTACGCCTTACCAACTAACTGAGCCACTTCCTTATCCTCATTCTCCAGTATATCTCTGCCATTTGGGGTGAAAGATCAGAAGGGCTCCCTCCCTTCCCTTGTATTTTTATAATACTATCTAAGTTCTTGCTTCTTCCTCGGCTCCAAATCATAAATAAGAAGAGCCAGAGCAGACCCCTGGATCACTTGGCCTCATGATTGACTGCCTGGAAGCTAGGAGACTTCCTTGTTCTGTAATAAGGCCACTGTCGTGCTTTACTCCAGGCAGCTGACCAAGCATGCATGTCTTTCAAATGAGATAGCTATAGGATGAGGTGGAGGAGAGTTGAAGAACTAAGTTTTAGACTTTAATAATAAACTTGCTACATGTGCCTTGAATCAATGCATTAAACAGTAGAATGTGCCTGCATTGTGAAAAATCAAACCATAAACAGACAGCTCATCAGAAGTATGAAATCTTATTAGCTTGTCCATAATCTCAGGAAAAAAAAAATCACCCTCTCAATATGTCAGTGTTCTGCTGTTTCTCTTTTGGGGATTGATGTAAGAGTGGAGAGTGATATGCAATTTCTTCAGAGGGAAAATGAGAAATCTCCATAGTTTCTGGGAAAGGTGAGTTGTTGGTTTAAGTGAGAGGGGGAAAAATCCAAAATAAGTATCACTTCTATTAAAAAAAAAAAATCCAGCAGCTTTGGGTTTCAGTTCTGTATCTTACTTACAATTCCTGATTCAAAGAGCACCTCATTCTCTAAACAGACAGATGTGGTGATGGAGATCAGAGCAGGTGGTTTTATAAGATGGAACAAGAAATCAAAACAGTTACCACCATGTTACTTTTAGTTAAAGCAGAATGGGTCTGCCTTATGCTGGGTCTGGGAGAATGAACCATTAATACAGGATGTTGTTGAGCCTCCTGTTTTCAAGCAAACTTGATCTTAAACTCCAATTTGGTGCTGAGCACAGGCCCCTTCATTTTGGTTTGAATAGTTAGTTTATTTTCCTAGTGAAGGACCTTCATCCAAAACAACAGCAAACATGTTCTTACAAATTTTACTTAACAACCCTTCCCTGTGTGTACCAGAGTGCAGGTGACTCATACTCTTAGTATGGTTGAGGGGTTTCTGTCCAAAGCCCAGAACCAAGTCAGAGGATGCTCCGCTCCCCCTCTAGGACAGCCTAAGAGAAGCTCTCATCCTGTACCATCACTCTTTCCATTCATTAATTTTTGAGGTGTAATTCCTCATAGAAACCTTGGGTTATGAGTGTGAAAACCCAACTGCCAGGCAAGAATTTACTCAACCCCCTGGGTTCAATTTGAATGAGCTTTGGGGCTGAGTTCTCAGCAAACTTACTTCCTATTAACTAGGCCAAAAGGGGGGACTTGAGGGTTTTGTGGTGCTCTAGAAAGCACACTGCTTTCACTGGGCCACTTTGATACAAGATATTTGTTCTGTAAGCTTTACGATGTCAAGTAGGCATCACTGTTTTGAATGGAGTGGTTGCAGGCATTTTGACACATCATGGAAGGTAGAAGGAAAGTGGGTCAGTGTTTTCCCTGAAACTATACAGGTATTTCAAAGTCTTTCTAATGAGTGATTCCTGAAACATCACTATCACAGTTTCCACTATAATCCATAATCTTAAATGCTTCTTAGATTCTTTCTCTGATTGAGAACACATGATGGGAAATTTGTTCAAATAGGGGTCATTGAAAAGTGTCAAATTAAATAAACCATGTTGGTGATGTTTCCACTTAACCATTTACTTAAAATTTTAAGCATTTTTTTCTTACATATTTTCAGTCTTTGGCCTACACTTACGATTATGAAAGAATTGTTAGACACTCAAAACCCTGAATATTTTCAGTGTTGCTCCTTGTGTGGATAGCCTAACCTGCACCTTCCTGCAGTGACTTAGTGATCTCCACCTGAAACTTCACGCCTCTCTCCATCTTAATTCTTCTCATTATCATCTTTTGAATTCGCCATTCAATTCATGGGATAAACTTCAGTGATTGTTTTACAAATGTACCCAAAAATGTGCTAAGTACTAGAAATACAAAGTAAAGAGAACCACAGACCCTGCCGCTTCAGAAGATCTCAGTGGCAAAGGATCTCTGGTTAGACTGAATTAGTAAATCTCCTGGTAAATGATCAGAGAGCATCCAATAAGGGTAGAAGGGTGGGATGGGTGTGAGAGAACAAAATCTTAATCCTCTGTGTACTCTGGATATTCTCAAGAAGTGGACAGCCAGTTTTGTTCTTGGATAGCTATAGCCTAGCAGTGAATCTAACACTGGGATGTTCCTCTTGGGACTTTACTCTCTAGCTCCTTATTCGGCTTCCCACTAACATACATTGCTCACTTAGCCATGTGACAGAGTTGTCACTTTTGTCTTTTCCGAAGTTGTTGCCAACCATCCATTTGCAGTCCTGACCATTTGCTTCATGGAAAATAGTGTGAAACAAAGTCCAGAAAGTTGACATGTGTCTTCTGTAATTGTCAAATTACAGGGCTTTCTGTCTAAAACCACAGGAAAAAAAAGTAGCAAAAATAGAAAAACCCCTACCAAGCCCACGAGCTCATCATTCTACCCATGACATAATCCCACTGTTATAATCCACAAGCTCTCACAACCCAGAGTACAGAATGATGTAAGGTACTGTTGCCATGCTTACCTCTTTCAAGTTCAAATGAAACTTCAAGATTTCTTTCACCTTGTGGGAGCCCACGTTTCTCGTTGGAACCTAACGCTACCACTCACCAAACTCTTACAAAGCACTTTCATGTCATCATTGCTGTTTGAAAATAGCTTTTAAAAAGAAGATTGAGTTGTTTGTATGGGTTTCTGTGTGAGAATGCATGTACATATGCGTGTGAAGGTAGGGAGGCTAGAAGAGGTCACTGGGTATTTTCCTCTCTCACTCTCCTTCTTTTTTCTTTGAGGCAGAGTCTCTCTCTCTCTCTGAACCCAACAAACACTCTCAACCACTGGGCATCTCTATAGCCAAGAACACAGCTTTTAATAGTAAAACTGATTACATTCAACATACACAGTTAAAAAGCTTTTGATGAGCAAAAATAGAAATGCCTATTAAGCACACGAGTCCATCATTCTGCCCATGACATAATCCCATCTTAACAATTGGAAATGTGTCTTTGAAGTTTCAGCATTTCCCTTTCTTTTTCCCTCTATGGAAACTGCTGCAATATACTTCTTTGTAACATACTTTTTAATCACTTTATCATAGAGTCACTACTCAGTAATATATTTCTAACAACTTCTAAGTCCTTAAAGCATTGCCAACAACATTGTTTTAAGGTGTGTTTTAAGAGTATATCATAGCTTGCTCAGCCTTGTGTTTTGAGGGGGATTCCATGTTTTTCATTATTATTAACACTACTTTGAAGGATAGTTACATACTATTGGCAAGTTATTTTCATATGTGTGTGGATATTTCACTAAGAATACACTCCTACCTGTAAAACTGCTGGGTTGCATGGTATTGTTCTCACTAGAAACTTTTTTAATTATATGTTTTATTTATTCTGCGTGCACGTGAGCACATGTATGTGTATTTATGTGCCTATGCATATGGCATGGCACGCATATGGAGGTCAGAGGACAACCCAAGGAATCCATTCTCTCCACCATATGGGTCTTGGGGATCAAACCCCAATTGTCAGTTTGAGCAACAAGCACGTTTTCACACGGAGGGATCCTGCCAGCCCTGTTCTCGCCTTTCCCTGTTATTATACACAAAGGGTAAACCTCAGAGGTTATCCAAATTTGTACCCATGCCGGAAATGTGTTACAGAATTTCCATAAATCCATTTTAACATTTTATAATTTATAATACCATTTTTTTAAATCTTTGCCAATTTGATAGCTCTAAATAACTTTTTGAGGTTTTTTGTTTTGTTTTGTTTCATTTAAGAAAATGGTCTCACTGTTTAGCTCACTGTGTCTCACTATGGCTGACCTGGGACTCACTATGTTGACCAGGCTGGCCTTGAACTCACAGGGATCCATTTGCCTCTCGAAATAACATGTAATATTCTTGGTAGACAATTTGCAGATACCAAACTGTCTGTGTCCTTTTCATATTAATTAAATTTGCTCTTTGACAATTTCATACACACACACACACACACACACATATTCTGATGGCTCTTAACCTCACTGTCTTTTGTCTACTCTCCATCCCTGTCAACACCCTCCTCCTCACAGGTCTTTTCCCCATATTCATGTCCTTTTGTTTTGTGATCTACTGATTTTAACTGGGGCCATCTGTGTGACCATGCTTTGAAACCATCTGTCGTGCCTTGTGGGCTCACTCTCGGGTGCATAACTGAAGATAATGTTCACCCCTAACCATCAGTAGCCGACAGTTCATCAGCAGAAGCAGAGATCCATGAATCCATGATTGTCTGCGGACTGGCCCAAGCTTTACTCTTCATAATTCTCCCCTCCCAGCATCCACCACAATTTCTTCCATTTGTCTTGTAATTCTCAGCATAGTCATCTCAGGCAGGAGTTTATCTGGAGGAGAAAACCAAGAGAAATGCCCTGGAAATGTTGAGATACAGCAAGCACTCAGTATCCCCATGCTTGTTTGAAAACATCAGTCCTGGTGGCTTATTGTTGAACAACATAATTGGACATCTGGATGTCATTCGATGGCTTCTGGGGTTACATGGGCCTCAAAGACCCTGAGGGTCCAAGACTGTCATCAAAACTCTTTGTCTTAGGCTGGATTCACCCTCAAATCGAGCACCACTAAAAGGACTGTTCACTGTGACAGGAATGTCACAAGCAGCTCAGCTCATGTATTGCATAGAGAGAAACGGAGGGAGAGAGCAGCAGGGAAGAGAGTGGGGATAGGGAGAGGGGGAGAGAAGAGGGAGAAGGAGAGAGGGAGACCCTTAGAGAATTCTTATTGATTCATTCTGAGTCATGAGCTCATTCCCAAGAGAAATTCTCTGATTAGTCAGCTTAGCTCAAGGGCACCCTTGTGCACATGACCTAGTTACTGACATCCCTGGGCTAGACTTGGGTGGAGAATGGAGCTGAGGAGACTGGGGATAGTGTTGCTTCTCATAGGAAAAAATGCTAGCAGGCAAAACAAAATTTTTAAAAAAATGAGGCTATGAGGAGGACAAGCAGGGCCGGGGTGGGTGGGTAGGGGTGTGGTCAGGGATGTGGGAGAGAGAGCACATCTTGAAATAGTTCTATGAATACCAAAGCTTAAAAAAAAAAAAAACCTTTTTGATGTGGCAATGGTAAAATCTACATAGTATAACCTACTTATTTTCGCCAATTGTAAGGGTTTGCTTCAGTGGCGGTTGCTGCATTTGCTTATCTCCTTCCAGCACTCTCTTTCTAGGACTCTTCTTGTCAAAGGAAACTGTCTATTGAATAACAGCTCTCATCCTGGTCTTCCACACACTGCCTACCTGCACAACAGGCCACCACTGTCATTCTACCTTTGGTTTTGTGAATTTGACTATTCTATATACCTTTTCTAAGAGGAACCATGCAAGTCTTTTGTGTCTGGCTTATTCTGTACAGTGTCCTCAGGGGTCATGCATATTGTAACATGGTTGGAAGTTTCCTTCCCCTTACTGCTGAATCGCATGGGAACAGCAAACTTTCAAGGGGGAAAGTAAAATACACACTCCATCGGAGGAAAGAGTCTTCTGGACCAATAGGGGAAAGCTGAAGAATCTCTCACAGAGCCTGAGAACAAAGGCTTGAAGGGGAAAGGTCAGCCGCTGCAGAGGTCAAGTTCTGTGATACTGATGGAATTCTGATGGGACAGGAAGGAGTTTTCCAGACAGAAAGTTCCTGTGACCTTAACAACTGTGGCTTCAGCAGAACCGTGCAAACTAATCCTGAGAGACCAGAGGAGCTGAGGAGATGGCTCCATTGGTAAAATGCTTGCCATGAAAGCATGAAGACCTGAGGTTAGATCTCCAGTATCCACATGAAAGCCTGGCATGATGATGGCTGCCTGTAATCCCAGTACTGAGGAGGCAAAGACAGGAGAATCTCTAGGGCTTGCTGGCCTGCCAGTTTACCCAATCAGTGAGCTTCAGGATCAGTGAGAGATCTTACCTCAAAACAAACAAACAAACTAATAGCAACAAGAACAGAAAAAGGGCAAGAAAGGCTACAGAGGTGGTTCAGGGGTTAAGAGCACATACTCTACTTGTAGAAGTCCCAAATTCAGTTCCCAAAACCCACATAGGGCTATTTACAACTGCCTGTAACTCCAGCTCCAGGGAATTCAATGCCCTCTTCTGTCTCCCCAGAGGCATCTGCACTTACATGCCAAATTCCCACATAGTCAGACATGTGTAATTTACAATAAAATACATATTTAGAAAATAATATGAAAAGTAATGAAGGAAGACATCCAGTGTGGCCTCTGTCTTCCACTTGTGCCAGAATTCTCACACACATAAGTGTACACAAACCACACACACACACACACACACACACACACACACACTGTACACACATACATTCACACAAAAATATGTATAAGAATAATTTTTTAATGACTTGATTAAAAATTAAGAAAGGTAGAGTGGTAGCTGAGAGGAGATAGGATTGGAGAATTGGGGGCGGGGGACTTGCTTTATGTGAATGGGAGGATTCCGACCTTGTTAGTATCCCAAAGGAGTAGAGCCCACAGGACAGCATAGTGCGGGAAGGGGCAATGCTTGGTGACAAACTGGGTACAAGGTAGTAGTAGTGGAATGAGGAGCCCTTGGGTACTCAGTGCCAAGTGGCCCAGTTTCCCTATGAAACTGATGATTTATAAACTACCTACTTTATCAAGAGCAACTCTTAGTGATTCATTTTGTTGCAGATCCACCAGATGCCCCCAGCCAAGTGACATGTGTCATCTACGAATACTCAGACAACATGATGTGCACCTGGAACACTGGGAAGCCCACCTACATAGATACCAAGTATGTGGTGCACGTGAAGAGGTAGGTTCTATGGCACTATCAGATGCATATTCTACTGCAGATCCAACAGAGACCACGACCTAGAGACACCTACGCTTGTTAGGGAACTTAAAACCACTCCTGGGTCACTGCTGTTCTCTGCTTCATGGGACAACAAACTCTATGACCAACTCATTCTTCTCTCTTGGTAGTAACTGGTAGCAGGAGTTAAAGAGCCCATTTTAAACTGTGACCTAAATCTCAGTCCTATTCTCCTTTGAGGATTTAGGATAATGTACTTAGTCCCTCAAAATTCCCATTCTTCATCTTTAAAATGGGCCCCCAGTGCATGCTTGTTCCAATGAAATGAGTGGTTCTGGCTTTCAACTCACATGATGGTGCCAGGTCCTTAGCAGTAAGTTCAGGGGAAGTATTAACGATTAATTGTGACCTTCAAGTTTTAGTTCTTTAGGTAATACAACTCTAACTTGAATGGGAATTAAAGACAGGAAAAGTGGAAAGGAAAAAAAGATATCCTCCCATGGACTCCTCCTCCACAGCTCTGGGCAGAAAAATGCGATGCATCTGCCTACTCTATCCAGCTGGCAATCTGGCAGAAGGCATTACAGAGCAGCCTTATGACTGCCATCCAACACTATTGCCACTATATGTCCTGAGAGGTTGTTAGCCTTGCTGGATGGCTGGCTCTCAAGCTCCTGTGGAATGGAGACAATTATTAAAGCAACGATGAAACAAGAGATATCTTAGCCCATTCATGTTACTGTAACTGAATGTCAGTGACCGGCTAATTGGTAAGAAATAGAAATTCATTTCATATAGACCAGAGATCGGGAAGTTCAAGATCAAAGTGCTAGTAGATTTGGTGTCTGCCACTGGACCATTCCTCATAAGCAGTGTCTTCTGTATGTACTCAGATGAGAGGAGGAAAAACAACTCCATTCCTTCATAAGGCATTGACATCATCCTTGAGGGTGGAACCCTCATTACATCATCACCATCTAACAGCTCAATCCCTTAAGACTCTTGCACTAGAGTCTGAATCTTACATATGAAACTGACCCATTGCTCAAGAGAGAAGCTAGGTCTCAGCATGTGAGTCTGGAGGGACACTGATCAGACTATAGCAAAAGGGATTAGAATATTATGGTGCACTCAAAACTGTCTTCCTAGGCTTATGTGATTTGCCTTACACCAAGCCTGATTCATACAGGAGAAGAAAGATTAATAAACACATCAACAATCATTTACAGAGTACTGTATACAATTTTATTTTCAAATAATTTTGGACAAGTCTAGAAAATGATGCTCGATGTGTTCTAATATGAAAGATTAACTTTATAGCTATTGAACATAAATATATCATTATGTATAAGCGATATTCCAAAATCTGAAAAAAAAATCTAAAATCCAACATTTCTGGTCCTGAGCACTTTGGATAAGGGAAGTAAACTATAGTTAAACTCTGGCAAAACCAATCTGTATTTCAAATTGATGGAGTACAGATCAATGTAATTTTACTGAATTTTAAAGAAGGCGCAGTGAGACTGGAAAGATGGTTTAGAGTTAAGAGCATTTACTTCTCTTCCAGAAGACCCAAGTTTGGTTCCCAGCACCCATGTCAGATGGCTAGTAACGAACTCCAGTGCTACGTGATCTAACCCTTTGGCCTCTATGGGACCTTCACTCATATACTCCCATGTACATATACACTCACATACCTCCATGCACACATACACACTCTGTACACACACATTCACATACTCACATACACACATACACACACACACACACACACACACATTCACATACCCCCACATGTACACACATACACTCACATACCCACATGTACACACATACACTCACATACCTCCATGCACACATACACACTCTGTACACACACATTCACATACTCACATACACACATACACACACACACACACACACACACACACACATTCACATACCCCCACATGTACACACATGCACTCACATACCCACATGTACACACATACACTCACATACCTCCATGCACACATACACACTCTGTACACACACATTCACATACTCACATACACACACACACACATTCACATACCCCCACATGTACACACATACACTCACATACCCACATGTACACACATACACTCACATACCCCTATGCACACACATAACACTCACATACCCACATGCATACACACACACACATCATTAAAAATAAAAAATAACAACACTAAATTCTTTAGAGATGACATAAAGCATTTGAAAAAAATATCATACAAATAGATGTTTTTCTTCTAGCAAATTCAAAGCACACTTGCCAGTAAGCACAGACAAACAAAAGGAGCTGAAATAAGCTAGAGAAAGAAAAGCCCATTTCTCTAATAAACTGCCCAAAAGGCCTTTTCCCTCCAAGAAAAAGCTGAGTTCTACTGAATGCTGTGGGCATTGAAGGTGGAAAGCATGCAGCAGGCAAAAGAAACAAACAAAAAAAAAAAAAAAAAAAAAAAAAAAAAAAAAAAAAAACCTGTGAAGATCCTGGCTTCTTAGGGTATTTCCATTTAGCCAAACAGCAAGAGGTTGGCATAGGCAAAGTTTCACTTTCAACTCTTGTGCTTCTGTGTTCCAGTAAAATCACACACACTGTGAAGCCTGCCGCCATGGCCACCTGCTTGTTCCACAGGAAAGTAGAAATCCTTCAATGGCAGGACAGGGGAATCGGAGGTCTTCCAGTGTTGCGTGGACCTTGTCCAGCAGAACTGAGTCTATGGCTGCAATGGCTCTTCTCCTCTCTAGTGGTGCTCCCACTAGACAGAACTCTGTTATTTTCCTGTGTATCAATGGGTGGTACCAGGAAAAGACTGGCCTCTGTTACTAAGTGTCTAACTACTCTTGGCCCGCTGTCTTCAGCAGGCCCTTATAAATAGACCATCTGTGAAACTCAGCAGTGTCTGACAGTGTCTTCAGGTTGTTAATAGTTGTTGAATAGAAATGAGTGAATGGGACCCTCAAAATGGCTCAGCAGTTAAAAATGCTTGCCTCAGGCCTGACAACCTCAGTTTGATTCCTGAGACCCACAAGTCAGAAGGAGAGAACTGAATCTAAAAATTGACCTCTGACCACAATAGCATATGTGTACCTGTGAGTATACACGTACACAAAATAAATAATAAACAGATGAAAAATATTTAATTTCAACAAGTTTTAGGAAGAGAAATGGATCAGTGATAGCCCTCTACTCTGTCCCAGCCAAGCCATTTTTTTGTTTTTTTTTTTCTTTATTAAGAAATCTTCTACTCGCTCTTCATACCACCCACAGATCCCACCTCCTCCCTCCTCCCATCTCTCCCTCCCAAGCCACCACACATCCCCACATCCCCCAAATCAAGGTCTCCCATGGGGAGTCAGTAGAGCCCGGCAAACTGAGCCTAGGCAGGTCCAAGCCCCTTCCCACTGTACCAAGCCTGTGCAAGGCATCACACCACAGGCACTGGATTCCCAAAAGCCTGCCCATGCACCAGGGATGGATCCTGATCCCCCTACCTGGGTGTTACCCAAATAGTTTGAGCCAAACAACCGTCTTCTGTATCCAGAGGGCCTAGTCCAGTCCCCTGGG
This sequence comes from Peromyscus maniculatus bairdii, assembly GCF_049852395.1. NCBI lineage: Eukaryota > Metazoa > Chordata > Mammalia > Rodentia > Cricetidae > Peromyscus > Peromyscus maniculatus. The sequence goes on along the minus strand of NC_134854.1, from coordinate 88,582,148 downwards.
CCAGCCAAGCCAATTTAGCAAATATTTATTTCCTGTTTTATGACTTCCAGGCCCATCTTAAACCCTACAAGTTAAAGGGGGAAAAAGACACCAACAAACCCAAGATCATAAACATTTGGAGGTCAGTGGTTCCTCTTAGATGTCCAAAAGGCTGCCCAAAGGGAACATTTTTCTAAATCAAGCACCAGGCTCTTCTTCCAACTTGTTTCCAACAGAGTATCAGTCTTGGAGACCAGCATTTTTAACTGCTAAGCCCCATCTTGTAAAGGACAACTCTCTTGCTGTTTGGGTCACATCCTTAGCACCCCATGCATTTCTCCTTACAAGACTTGAGGTCTCAATATGTGCGGTAAGAGAACTAGCCACAAACCAACTAAGAATGTGTGTGTGTGGTTTTCTCTAACTGGAAAATAGTCAAAGATGCCCCACTTAGCACTTACCTTTACCACTAAGCATAGCTGTAGGTTTCTCGTTTTCACGTTTGAATTCTTATTTAACACAGTTTAGCCTATTTTCCCATAAGTTCTCTGTTGATAAACTTATGACCCCTCGTATTTCAGAAAATATAAGGCACCTACATAACTATCTAAACACAATGACGTAATTTAACTTTAGATACAAATTTGATATATGTATGTATACACACACACACACACACACACACACACACACACACACACACATCAAGCAGGTGTGGTAGTGCACACACACTGGCAATCCCCAGCACTTGGGAAGCCAAAGCAAGGGGATTAAGAGTTCGAGGCCAACCAAGTCCTGTGCTCATTGCATGAGTTGGCTGTTTGAAACCTGGAACTTATGCAGGGACACTTGGCTCAGTCTGGGAGGAAGGGACTGGACCTCCCTGGACTGAGTCTACCAGGTTGATCGCAGTCCTCGGGGGAGGACTTGTCCTGGAGGAGGTGGGAATGGAGGGTAGACTGGGGGTAAGGGGAGGGGGTGGGAGGGGGGAGAATAGGGGAACCCATGGCTGATATGTAGAACTGAATGGTATTGTAAAATAATATATATATATATATATATATATATATATATATATATATATATATATATATATATATATAAAAGAGTTCGAGGCCAGCCTGAGACACAGAACAACCCTGTCTTAATTTTTTTAATTTCATTTCCATTCATAAAAGTGACATTACAAATGCCTTTTAACTTGTCATAATTTAATGAGTCCTACTCCTTGCTTTCTCTCCTCATGCATCTACCTTCATTCGTTATTACAATGATGCTATCTTTCCTGTTTCACAGAGGAGTCAAGTGAATTATATTAGGGTTAAGTAAATTATCTTAAGCCTCACAGCTTATGAAAGGAGGCAAGAGGCAATATGGGAAAACACTGAAGCTTAAAGCCCGAGTTGCTAGGGACATGTTATTTGGTTCTACCCCTGTGTCATGTGTCAGCCTGAGAGAGCCCTTTATCACCTGCTAAGGTGGCCTTCGTATGACAGAACATTTCTGTGGTGTTTTAATTCATAAACTCATTTTTTAATGAAAGCATAAAGTTAGTTCCTCACATCTGTGTCTCTGTGAATAAGTCACATGAATCAAGTTCTGATTCTTGCCGAGGTATTAGGAAGCTGCAGAAATTCGGGAGTTGCTAGAGAGTCACGTAGTAATACATGGAGCTAGAATGGAACTCTACGCATGAAATGGCAGTAATCTTAAAGCTCTCTCTTCCTCACCAACCCCATGAAAGCAGTCTTGTAGAAGAAAAAAAAGTTGATGGTGTTAGATAAAGAAATCAGGCCAGTCCTTGCCTCAACTCATCAGCTTAAACATCATAATTGGAACAGTACAAAAAACAGGGTCAGATGACTCCCACAGCACCCCATTCCCAATGAATGGTGATGTGCAGATCTGTGAAGTATTTCCATTTCTTAAAAATAGGGATTTGGGGGCTGAAATGTGACTCAATTAACGGAATGATTTTCTAGCATGCACAAAGCCCCAACTCTGAATAAACTGGGTCATCTTCAGCAACAGAGGCAGTTTAAAGGACAGCTAGAGCTACATGAAACCCTGTCTCAAAAAAAAAAAAAAAAAAAAAAAGGCCAGGCATAGTGGTGCAACCCTTTAATCCCAGCACTTGGGAGGCAGAGGCAAGGAGATCTCTGAGTTTGAGGCCAGCCTGGTCTACATAATGAATTCCAAGTCTGTCGGGGCTACATTTGAAATGAGAGAGAAAAAGAGAGAGAGAGAGGGAGGGAGGGAGGGAGAAAGAGAGAGAGAGAGAAAGAGAGAGAGAGAGAGAGAGAGAGAGAGAGAGAGAGAGAGAGAGAGAGAGAGAGAGAGAACATTGAATGGCTATTTCAGAGTAGAGATTTAAAAATAGAGGACCATGAGGTGGCTCAGCAGGTAAAGATGCTCTCCACCAAGCCTGATGACCTGAGTTTGACACTGACCCACAGGGTAAAAGAAGAACTGGCTCCCACGGGTTGTTTTCTCTCTCTCTCTCACACACACACCCACATACCACACACACACACACACACACACACACACACATGTCTTCATCTCTTGAGACCTAGAAGGCTCCTACTCTGGTCTGCTTCTTCTGTTTACTGTCCAAAGGCAATATTAGCTAATAAAATTTGACAGTTTAGCACAAAGCAAGTGGAATTTGTCAGGATTAACTGGCTGACTGGAAATCCTCAGCCATACGTTGCAAAAACATTGATGTGATTCAAGTGGTGTTTAACGGTTCTCTATTCTGCCTAGTCCCTAACTCCTACCATCATCTTCTTCATTGTCTTGCACAGCAAATGACTCCTTCTCCTCATTTAATCAACTACCTGGTACAATCTACTTTCTTATGTTATTTTTGGAGATAGAGTCTCCTTGTAGCCTAGGCTAGCCTAAAACTCTCTGTATATCCAGGAATGGCCTTGAACATGAGATTTGCATGCCTCCACCTCCCAATCATGGTCAGATAGTTCTATTTTCAAAATATGTCATGGCCATCCTCATTGACCCTCACTTAAGACTTACAATAGTTTAATTCTGGATGATCCTGGACTATTGTTCTTTCTCCTGCACCACTTTTATTTCCCAGAAGTCTAACCTTCATAATGATGCCTCTGAAACTGCCCAGCCGATCCTAAATGCTCTTTCCCCTCACATGGCAAATCCCAACCTATTGGCTCCTCCTTAGAGGGTCTTTTGAGCATGGCCTGCTCCACTCCCAGCTACTTCCTGCCCTTTCATGCTCCCTTCCATGTACTTGCTGAGCTCTCATATCATCATTTCACTTAGTTGTTTTACAATATGCTGGTTTTTTTTCTCCCTGCAAAGTTGCCCTTCCGCACCCTGCTTCAGCCTCTCACCCCATCCTGATCCTCCTTTCACTCTCACCCCTTACCCAATATTGTGGCCGAAATAAATGTCCAGCTGAAAAGCCCAAAGCACTGATCCTCTGCATTGCCCCTTCACAGTGGTGGCTCATTCATGTCAAGCTGTGGACAATGCCAAGTTAGTCATTAATGGGCACTGTGAGCCCAGTGCCTGGTGGGGGTACTGTGAGCCCAGTGCTTGGTGAGGTACTGTGAACACAGTGCTTGGTGTCCACAATACACAGAGGAGTTCATGAAAATACTTAATTTTTTTAAATGAGAAAAGAATAGAACTTTAAAATTTTAATAAATAATATTAATATATATGTAAGCATACAAATAAACCAACAATACATTAACATATGAATATATGTGTGCATTTTGTTTATATGTATATTTTGCACATAACTATATAACCACTTTTATTTTTTCAATAGAGGAGGTCTACAGGGGGAAAAGTATTTGGTACCCACCAAAGCTAAACCGTGGCCTGTGCCACCCTTGAATTTGTTTTTAAAAATTCAGAAGATAAAATGAAGTTTGATTCATGATTTAGTAACAAGTTGAGTTCTGAAATCAGGTGAAAAAGATAGCATTCAATGTTTCTGGAACAAGTAAACTACATAAATATAACTGCGTTTTCTTATAGTTTAGAGACAGAAGAAGAGCAACAGTATCTTGCCTCAAGCCATGTTAACATTTCCACTGACTCATTGCAAGGTGGAAGGAAGTATTTGGTATGGGTCCAAGCTGTCAACGCCCTAGGCATGGAGGATTCACCACCACTACAAGTCCATCTGGATGACATAGGTAAGGAATGAGAGATGCTACATGTCTTTTATTACAGACAACTAATTTGCACTGATGGTGTCAAGTGGTCTAAATCTGAACAAAGCACACCTAAAGTCCCTGCAGATTATAAACAATCGAAATTTTCTGATATTCTTCCACCTGAGGCAATTCTGCAATTGGGCATCCTTCTAGTCTCATTTCTAGATGGCAGTGGTTTTAGAAATATGTTTTGAGAATTTGTATTCCAAAAGCCAGAGAGACTAAGAGAGACAGGAAATCTACCTCAAAAGAACTTGTCACCCTTCAAGGGCAGATGCAACAAAACAAGGATTGTACTCAGATATGATGAACCTTATGTTGTAAAAGCCATGGCATACTAAAATACTATGCTCTGTGTACTGTGTATCAGGGAGGGCCCTTTTCAAGTACATAGAGATTGCTGAAAATTGTATTGACATCTCTAATTTCACTAACCAAACTCGTGTTAGCATGTTTTAACTTGAAATATTTAGACCCTGCCTTTTAAAGGTTACAATATTTAATAAGCATTTCTATTAAATAACCTACAGTATTGTTTTCATTATTATCTGAGCATGTGATTGTTTATTCCCTTGTTGGAGATTTATACTACTCTCAATTTCCACCATCATTAAATATAATGTCATGATAATTAGCTAAGGTACTCTTCAAGGGTAAATTAGTTTATTCAGACTTAGCAGTACAATGTGAATATGTATGCCATTGTAAACTATATATGAATTGAAAGAGGATGAGGCAAGAAGTTTCAAAGGTAAAATGAGGATGACTATATAAATTGTTTTGCATTAATTACCCTTGCATACAGGGATTAGTAACAAAGGTGATGTCGACCCAAACAAGGCCAGACAGCTGATGGACAGACGTTGCACAAGCATTTTCTGTGGAATGTTAGGGTTCTGGCAGAGTATTTTGTGACCAAATCTGTAATCATACACATGATCATGAATTCCTTTCCCTTTCTATCCTCACCCCCAACTTTACATACTTATTTTTTGTTAAGAGGACTTACCATAGTTATTATATTTTGATTTTGATAATTTTTACAGGGTTCAGAATGCTTAATGGTGCTATTCTGAATGCCTGCACCAAACTCAAGTGGAAGACAGGAGGAGGAATATAAGTTATGGCTTTGATAGCACTTTAAAAAGTTTTAAGTGGTCCCAGAGCCATGTAAGTCTACTTTCTTAACTCCAGAAAAATTCAGAAACTGACTGCTATTGAAACACAGCTTGTCCTAGTAAAAGGAAAATAACTGTGTAATTTGGGTGACATAAATCAGCTACAGTGAGCTCTGGGAAGAAACTAATTTCACTATGATGTTTATGCTGTTTAGTCCTGTATAAAGCATATTTGAGTTTTATACTTCTCTATAAATTATCTACCTGTGTACATAATTTTAGGTAATTGTTAATTAAACAGTAGCTTCCCAAAGTGCATTCTATGAAGTTAAAAATGAATAAAAATTAATTAATTCATAGAGGATATTAAGTTGTAACAATAGTTCCTAAAGCCTAAATGCAGGCTTCTGAGTTGATAATTTATCTAACGAAGACAAAGGTTTTCACCTTTATAATATACATATAGAATAAATAAAAAGTATCAATAATATATTCTGTTCATATAAAGAAATTTACAGGGACTGGAGAGATGACTCAGAGGTTAAGAGCATTCATTGGCTGCTCTTCCAAAGATCCTGAGTTCGATTCCCAGCAACCACATGGTGGCTCAGAACCATCTATAATGAAATCTGGTGCCTTCTTCTGGCCTGCATGCACACATGCAGGCAGAACTCTATACATACTAAACAAATAAATCTTTTTTTAAAATTTACAAATGGAAAAAATTTACAGATGTTTATATAGTTTAGAAATATGAATATTCTAGCTACTACACTATTTCTTCTAGAATAACTATAAGGTGACCCATCAGAATGTCAGTCCCCCTTTAAGGACACACAACGTCTTACTCTTAGGGAACTTGTTCATTGCAATGGGAGAAGAAAACAAGTAGCAGCAGATGTAAATATTCACAGATTTCCCTCTTCCCCAACAGAAGAAGGTTACTGTGAAAGGTATGTTTAACAGCTTATCAAGAAAGATCATCTGAAATAAATACAGATGCTGTGTCAGCTTACTGTTACTGTGACAAAGTACCTGAGATAATAAACTCGTAAGAAGGAAGGATGTGATACAGCTTGACTTTTTGCCAGTGTCAGTCCACGACTGGTTGATCCCATTGCTTTGGGCCCATAGTAGAGAAGCACGTCACGGTAGAGCCTATGGTGGAAGAGGCTGCTTACTTTATCATTGCTAGGAAACAAAAAGAGAGAGAGAGGAAGGGCCAGAGTCGCAAATATACCTCTTAAAGTCACACATCTCTTTGATCTAAGACCTCCTACTAGATTATACATCTTAAAGTTCCTGTCATCTCCCAGTGGTGTCTAGGTGGGTACTAAGCCTTTAACACATGGGCCATTGAGAACTTTTAAAATCCAAGCCATGGCAGAAGAAATACCTCCTTTATCTCTTTTTTATACTCCAGATAATGAAGCCAGCAGTTGGAGTTTCATTAGACTTATAGGAAGTACTTTTCTCTTACATAATAAATCAGAAAATAAGACAAGGTTCATCAGCTGTTACTTAAATTATAAATTTATGGAATTTTGTATTTTGAATTTTGACATGTTTATATATTGATGAAAGGCTATCAATTTCTTTCTGGGGAACTTTTTTTACCACAAATATTTTGTTTCTTTTTCTAGTAATACCTTCTGCACCCATCATTTCCAGAGCTGAGACTGTAAATGCTACTGTGCCCAAGACCATAATTTACTGGAGTAGCAAAACCATGATTGAGAATGTATTCTGTGAAATGAGATACAGAGAAACAACAAATCAAACGTGGGATGTAAGCTAAGTTTTCATTGTTCCTTAGCATATGAGGAAATGACTTAGAGAAAAGCCAATTAGCAGACTGGACTCAGGAAGCATCCGCTTCTCGCACTTTTGACTGATAGGACATTTGAACTACTCTGATTTCAGTGATTACTATGTGCTTCTGAATGGGGTTGTTTCCTGAAATGATCCTCTGCCTTCTGTAAGTTGCTAAATGGGCTGAATTTACAACTAAATAAGATTATCTTTAGTTCCTTAGGATTGTCTCTTAGGATGAAATTTACATCTTCATCCATGGGTATAAAACGAAAGCATTCTATGCTGAAATTTGACAGCATGGTGGGTAGGGGAGATTCAGAATGGAGATGTTAGAGTAAGATGTCTGTTTTTCAAATGCAAATGTGTGTGTGAGTCAGGAGCTGAAGCAGTGTCTCAGCAGTTAAAGGCAATGCCATTGTTGTGAAAGACTGTAATTTGGCTCCCAACAAGATAAGAAAAAATGGGTATCTTACAACCTTCTTTAGACCTTAAGGGCACCTTCATACATGTGCATGAATACAACACATACACATGAATAAAAACAAATCTTTAGCTATCTCCCTCTGCCAGAAGTAGCACTCATCTCCCTCTCTCTCTCTCTCTCTCTCTCTCTCTCTCTCTCTCTCTCTCTCTCTCTCTCTCTCTCTCTCTCTGTGTGTGTGTGTGTGTGTGTGTGTCTGTCTTTCTCTCTGTCTCTCTCTCCCCCCTCCTTTCTCCACTCTCATCCCGAGGAACCAATCTCTGCCCCTTTCTCTGCCCCCTTCTCTCCCCTCCCCTCAATAAACCTCCTACGTGGGGAAAAAAATCTTTTAAAAGTGTACAATCAAACTTTAAGATTTATCACTAGTATAAGCTTTAATCTTAGATGGGATTAAAGTAAAAATGAATTTCAGGACAAACTAGCAGAATTTAAATACCAGCATTAAATGACCAAGTATTTTAGGAGGAACACGCTTGGTTTGCCATCAAAGCTTTTAGGGTACAAGCCTAGGCCCTGGCAGCCTCAACAGTCTAAGCTTGGTCACTTGTGAAAGTGGGCGTGTGAAAAGAAGAGCAGAGACTCATTGAAAGTGGCCACAGTAAGAAAAAACTAAAACTAAAGGATTCAATAACCCCAGGTCCATCTTCAGGGTACTGCTGATAAGTTTTGGTTTAAATAGAAGGAAAGAAATATGCATACTTACCCAGTCCTTGTTTAGGTGTGATCTCATTAATTACCGTCCTGCAACATGGTCCAACAATGTACTTATTCTTACAGTGTGCTTCTTGGGAGATTACCTCTGCTCCCAGGAGAGGCCTCCCCTTCACTGAGGTGTGTCCTCCTCTTCACTGAGGTGTGGCCTCCTCTTCACTGAGGTGTGTCCTCCCCTTCACTGAGGTGTGTCCTCCCCTTCACTGAGGTGTGTCCTCCTCTTCACTGAGGTGTGTCCTCCCCTTCACTGAGGTGTGTCCTCCCCTTCACTGAGGTGTGTCCTCCCCTTCACTGAGGTGTGTCCTCCCCTTCACTGAGGTGTGTCCTCCTCTTCACTGAGGTGTGTCCTCCCCTTCACTGAGGTGTGTCCTCCCCTTCACTGAGGTATGTCCTCCTCTTCACTGAGGTGTGTCCTCCTCTTCACTGAGGTGTGTCCTCCTCTTCACTGAGGTGTGTCCTCCTCTTCACTGAGGTGTGTCCTCCCCCTCACTGAGGTGTGTCCTCCCCTTCACTGAGGTGTGTCCTCCCCTTCACTGAGGTGTGTCCTCCTCTTCACTGAGGTGTGTCCTCCCCTTCACTGAGGTGTGTCCTCCCCTTCACTGAGGTGTGTCCTCCTCTTCACTGAGGTGTGTCCTCCCCTTCACTGAGGTGTGTCCTCCTCTTCACTGAGGTGTGTCCTCCCCTTCACTGAGGTGTGTCCTCCCCTTCACTGAGGTGTGTCCTCCCCTTCACTGAGGTGTGTCCTCCCCTTCACTGAGGTGTGTCCTCCCCTTCACTGAGGTATGTCCTCCCCCTCACTGAGGTGTGTCCTCCTCTTCACTGAGGTGTGTCCTCCCCTTCACTGAGGTGTGTCCTCCTCTTCACTGAGGTGTGTCCTCCCCTTCACTGAGGTGTGTCCTCCTCTTCACTGAGGTGTGTCCTCCTCTTCACTGAGGTGTGTCCTCCCCTTCACTGAGGTGTGTCCTCCTCTTCACTGAGGTGTGTCCTCCCCTTCACTGAGGTGTGTCCTCCTCTTCACTGAGGTGTGTCCTCCCCTTCACTGAGGTGTGTCCTCCTCTTCACTGAGGTGTGTCCTCCCCTTCACTGAGGTGTGTCCTCCTCTTCACTGAGGTGTGTCCTCCCCTTCACTGAGGTGTGTCCTCCTCTTCACTGAGGTGTGTCCTCCCCTTCACTGAGGTGTGTCCTCCCCTTCACTGAGGTGTGTCCTCCCCTTCACTGAGGTGTGTCCTCCCCTTCACTGAGGTGTGTCCTCCCCTTCACTGAGGTGTGTCCTCCCCTTCACTGAGGTATGTCCTCCCCCTCACTGAGGTGTGTCCTCCTCTTCACTGAGGTGTGTCCTCCCCTTCACTGAGGTGTGTCCTCCCCCTCACTGAGGTGTGTCCTCCCCTTCACTGAGGTGTGCTTTTCTATGGACCTGAGATGCTTTCTGAGTTCACGGTTGGGTAGAAGCTAGTGGTCTGCTAAATTAACAGATTACGAAAGGGTTTTTGTTATTGTTGTTCATGTTTTCTGTTTGTTTATCTGTTATTCACAAGATGTTAGTTCTGGCACAGAAATGGGCAAGGAATGGCTGTTCCAACTAGAACTAGCCCAAGATAAGGTAATTAACCTCTGGACCTGCCACATTCCAACCACTCCACAATCCCGGAACTCTACCCAGCCAGTCAGTGTCTGCAGGCTCGGCTTCTCTTCATTCACAGTTCCCCTTTCTGGACAAGCACCACACTTTGGGCATGTGGGGCACATATTATTTATTAAATATTATGAGGTCCCTCATAGCTAGGAAGGCTCATTCCTAGGGTCTGATCTAGATGAGGCTGAGTAGTGGGCAGGACAGCAGATGTCAGGAGAGAGGAACAGCTGGGAAAGGACATTAAGAAAGAACATCCTGGATCATGTCAAAACCATTAGCTTGTGAGCCGGATTTGACTTGTTTAATCCCCTCAGTGTCTGACGTAATACTTGCATGTGATGTAAGACACTCTACCTAAAGTTAAGTAATCAGGAACACAGTCTGGCCTAATGGAGTGAAGACTACAGATGAGACAAATATTTCTAAAATAACCAAAATGTACATATTTTTAACAAGATTGGCTACATAACCCCCCCGTATTTACAGTTATTTATACTCTACAAACTATCTTACTTATATTTAAATGGTTAGATTTAAGACTTTCGAAGGAATCAATGTAGTATTGTCCCTTTTTTATTTGTAAAATGTGAATATTGTTTAATTAATTTTTTAATTGTCCCATAGGACATTTTAGATACTAATTAAATCAAGAAACATCAGTATTTAAGGTTGAATGCTGTTATTAGAAATTGATGTGTTTTGCATAACTTGGATAAGAAGAATTAACCCAAATATTTGGGTATCTCTAGTGAAAGTAAGTGGAGTTAAATTTTAATTTAAAAGCTATATTTTTTTTGTTTTAATTAAATTGTATTTAATGAAAACCCTTGAATCTTTTATATATTAATTTTGAATAAGGCAGGGGTTTAGGTTAAGGAAACAGTTATAACAAAAAGGCATAACCAAATGTAAGGAGATAATATTTTCATTTAGACCTTATATTTTCATTAAAACCAAGATTAGTATTATTTTATCATTTAGAAATATATCAGGTAGAATATTAGATGTCATAAACAAAATTTTAAGATCTAATCACAAAAAAAAATTTAAGAAACGTGAAGGTGAGAGAAATGTCAGTCACTTGGAGTACTTGATGGTCAGTGACATTTAAGATTAGTGCCCAGAATTTTCAAAGCCCACATGAATGTGCTACCAGATGATGTGAGAAAGTTCACAGCCTCTTAGAAGTGAGTTAGAAGTCCCTGGACACGGGCCTGATTTTTTTTTTTAAATAGAATGGAGTCTTCAGTGTGATGTCTTTTTTTTTTTTTAAGCTGGTGAAATAATCTAGTTTTTTATCCTCTGAAGAAGACTCTGTAACTAATTTTGAATGTTAGTTGTCATCGTTGAGTATTTTACCATGCTATGTGTTATGTTTCTCTAATAGACCAAATCTTACAAACAGATTTAACACAGTTTAATGCAGATTAACATTCTGCATTATAACAGTATAAATATTCTAAGTAGGCATCACCCTCTAAAGAGAATGTTTTTATGATGAAAACAATGACTGATTATTCAAAAAACAAGGGTTTCATCCAATGGGAAAACATGAAAAAACTAAAATTTAATTATGGATTTTTAAATGTTCATTTAGTAAAAAGATACTAAGAGCAAACCAATAATTAAGAAAACATTGTTGTAGAGAATCAAACATTATATTTATCTCGGTATGGAAATAACCCTGGATAATTTATAACCTTTATGTTATTTTTTTTTTTTTTTTTTTTTTGGTTTTTTCGAGACAGGGTTTCTCTGTGTAGCTTTGCGCCTTTCCTGGAACTCACTTGGTAGCCCAGGCTGGCCTCGAACTCACAAAGATCCACCTGGCTCTGCCTCCCGAGTGCTGGGATTAAAGGCGTGCGCCACCACGCCCGGCCCTTTATGTTATTTTTAACTTAAATATGAAATGTTTATTTTAAAACAACCTTTTACAACATAACTTTAATCTTAACATTATTAAAAAATTTAGAAAAAAAATTTTAATATGGTAGTTTTAAATGAAAGCTAAGAAGGTTGTATCTAAAACACAGAAAACAAATGGAAACTTTAGATATCTAACAATTATAAAGACAGGTAGAGAACATTAGTTTTTGTTGTCTTACCAAATATAAACAAATAACTTGTTAAAGATTTAAATTGTTATAACACATACCTTGAAATACTTTTTTGCTAGAAAAACATTTACCTCTTATTAGTGTTTATGAGGTACCCAGAGCAAAACAAAGTTTGGCATTTATGACTTTATTATTATTGCTATTTTAAATAAAATTCAAAGATGAATAATATTTTAAAATGCATCATTATGGTGTAAAACATTAAGATGATCTGCAAATTCTAAGATGTTTGTATAAATCTCAACACAGTTTTTTAAATGAGAGCTGAAAATATATATTTAGAGTTTTTCTCTTACATAAGCCTGACTAAAATAAGGATCTTGAAAACTTTGTCTGTTTGTTTGTTTGTTTGTCTGTTTGTTTTTTAAGGACACAGTAGTGGTCAAAAATATCCTTAAAATTCCTTAAATGTTTGTATTTGTATGTACATCCCCATACATATACAGCGTACCTAAGGTACAGACAGAGTTGGTGAAAAGAATCTGTGTTTGCAGAGACTAAATGACTGATTGGAACTTCAGCACTGTGGAGAGACTGGAATGTTGCAGGTCCCGAGTCTAATCACCATGTCTTGGGCTAATTCTAGCCCACTGGCACAGACATTCCCTGCCCACCTCTGTGTCAGGAATTTTAATTCACACGTCCTCAGGATGCCAACGTAAGCCTATTTTTATAGCAAGTCAGAAAAGGCAGTAAGTCATTCAAAGGTTTCATTTTGTCCCTTTGGTCAAGTGGCCCCCTTTGTGTCTGCTTACCTCCTGCACTTACCTCATTATGGCCTCTGTGTAAGGGGAGGGGCGTTCACACACACTGAACGTCATTGAGTCTTACATTCCTCCCAAGTCACCACATGGATTACATCTAGGTTAAACTTTAACTCAAAACAAACTGCTAAAAGTTTGCTGGGCTTTTTACAATGTGTTCCTTCAGACACATTGAAGTACAAATAATGAATTACAAATGTGCCCTTATAATAGAGAATGTTGTGTGATGACATTTTCCTGGGGAGATGCAATACATACACACACAAATAGGGGAGTGACAGATTATAGATAGATGATAGATAAATAGATTAGAGATATAGATAGATTAGAGATACGCGATAGAAATAGATGGATAGATAGATAGATAGATAGATAGATAGATAGATAGATAGATAGATAGATAGATAGATAGATAGATAGACAGATAGACAGATAGATAAAGAAGTCTATTCACAACAGAAAGGGAACCCATGACAGAACAAATGAAAGATTACACCAATGTCCAACTTAGTGAAACAATGAATTTGGGGGGTGGAGATTCCTAACAGGAACATAGGTGAGGAGTTTCCCACAGGAGCAGGGATGACTCAAGAAGCTGCATCACCCAGAAGCCCCAACACTGGTGATGACTACTGAAAGCATCCACCCTAGAGCTGTCTGGACAGCGTTCAGGTAACTCAGTCTCTTCTCTGTGAAGCACCCAGCAGTCAGTGGTCCCTCCCCCAACAGCTGTTTGCTCATTTTTATGCTGGGGAGGAGCTCTGGGGAATCTTCCAAGTTTCTGTTCTCTTGATCAGTGGAGTGACTTTTCATTTACCTCCTGAACTTCATAAGCCTACCCTCCCCCATGGAGGGAATTGTTCAGAGAAAACTGCTATACAACAAATGTAAAGGTGCCTCTGTCTATCCCTCCTTTCCCCATCATATTCATTATCTCCTGTAATCCTCACAGAAAACTCCCAACAATTCTTTGGGACAGGTCACATTAACTCCATTCATCATATAATTGAAGTTAGCCTGAATGAGTCAAGGCAAGTGTTCCTATGTTTACAGTTAGTGCCTAGGTGCCTCTTACAAACTCTGTATTGTGTTTCTGGAGAGCTTCTCTCCAGGTCCCACCAAGCCCCATAGTCCCACAACCCACGTATAAAATAATCACTCAGACGCTTATTTATAAACTGTATGGCTGTGGCAGGCTTCTTGCTAACTGTTCTTACATCTTAAATTAAGCCATTTCTATAAATCTATACCTTGCCACGTGGCTTGTGGCTTACCGGCATCTTTACATACTGCTTGTCCTGGCGGTAGCTGGCAGTGTCTCCTCCTCCTTCTTCCTGTTCCCCCAATTCTCCTCTCTCCTTGTCCCACCTATACTTCCTGCCTGGTCACTGGCCAATCAGTGTTTTATTTATATAGAGCGATATCCACAGCAGTATTGCTACAGGTATCCAGTGAATAGCCAGAAAATGAAAACAACAGGTTCCAATCCAAAGCCCACATTCCATCCCTTCTACTGTGCTTCTAAAATGCAGCCACTAGCACAGAAAAAGGTGGACTGCCATTTCTTTCTATAATTTTCCAGTCAAGTCAAAGATAGCCAGGATGAAGCTTTGTTTTATATTTTCATCTAGGTCATTGAGTACAAAAGAATGGAAAGTTGGAAAGGGCTACGCCTTTCACCTCTCGGTTCTGTGGTGACACTGTCTTCATTAGGCTAGCTGGAAGGCAGTGACAGGCAACTATCTAAGGAAAGCCTTGTGGCTCAGATCACAGGGTCAAAGCTCTGTTCCACTTTCAAATTGTGCAGCCTACAGCAACCCTGTTGCCAATTGTGAAGTTAGTGGATGCCTTGGACTGCTGAGCTTTGTGATACCTTCTGAGACATTTACCTAAGAGGATGTTAGGCTGATGCAAAACTTAAGACTATTAAAGGCTGTTAAAGGGGGTAAGAAAGCCCAAGAAAACACGGAGTATAAACTACAACATTGCATCTCTCCATAATCAGGATGTTCTGATCAGCCAAGATCTAGCAATCTGCAAGACCTTTAATAGAAATTTAGCTTCCTCAAAGAACTTCAACTCACAATCTCTACTTAGATTCCAAAATTGGGTTGAGATATATGAGGAAGATTTGAGAAAGTCTCAGAAATTGCAATAGGAAAATAAGCCAGCCACAATGTAGTCCTAATTACAAAATAAGACCAGATCTCCTTGATGGTTGTGTCCAAGTGAGCTATGTCAATGACATAGACACATTTGTACCATTCCACATCAAAATTATTGAATAACAATAAATATACAAGTTTACAAATTAATGCACACTCACTTCATTGGCCTTAGTTTACCAAGTGTAAATGTAAACTACATTCTCTGGCAGGGAATGGCCCCTCTTTTTGGTTATCAGAATATTGAAACATTGGTCTGAAAGCTGTTGGGATTTGCTCCCCCATCCCCGGAATCTTTTGCTAGGATCCTGTGATTATAGTCCCAGCCAAAAGGAGGAAATCTGTCTCCCAAAGAGGACTGAAACAGCTTTAACAAGTTGTCAGACTCTTTGAAGGACAGATAGAGCCATGATAGTGGTGATGAGTGGACCATGCCTTAATCAGAACTACTTAGTAATGCACACCTTTCACCCTTTATTTGAACCTAAACTTCATGTCAGACCCCTTAAGATGTACTGGACCTCCTTGTTCTCCTCTCATTGTGGCCATATTGAATAAATCACCTCATCCTGCTTTTCATCATGCCTCTGTCTTTTCAACTGACCCATTGTAGATGAGTGACTGTGCCTAGCTTAATTGGACTGCCAGCCTTATTTAGGCTATGACCCTAAAAACTTTGTTATCAGTTTCAGCAAGCCATGGCCACCAGGATAAAAGGACACATTTGTAGTATGTGGTAATGTGAATGAGAAATGTTCCCCATAGCATCTGAACACTTGGTCCTCTGTTGGTGGTGATGTTTGGGTAGGTTTAGGAAGTGTAGACTTCCTTGCTAGAGGAAGTCTGTCACTGGGAGTGAGCTTTGAGGTTTCAAATCTACATGCCGCTCCCAGTTCACATCCTTTGTTTCCTGCTTGCGATTCATGATTGAGTTCTCAGCATCCTGGGGCGGCTGCCCTGCCTCTGCTCTGACATCATGGACCCTTATCCCTCTGGAACTCTAAGCCAGATAAGTTTTCAATAGGTTGCCTTGGTCATGGTGTTTTACCACAGCAATGGAAACATAGCTAGTACAGAAGTTGGTACCAGGAATGAGTTATTGTTGTGAAGAACCTGATCGTACGGGATTTTTTTGGAACCAGTAGCAAGAAGGAACTGCATGTATTGGTCATTCCTATGGTATCTTAAGTCATGAGACTATAGAGAAATTTATTTTATGACTGATTATCTGAAACTGAGTGAGTATCTGCTTCTCATTTTGCTTTTATGGGTTGGTATTTATTTTTTTGCCTTTTTTTAATTGAAAAAAAAAAAACATGTTTACCTTTTCCAGCTATGGGTCTCTGTGTTGGTTCCATCTACTGCAAAAAGAGACTTCTCTGATAATGGCTGAGCAAAGCACTGACCTATGGGTATAACAGAATGTCATTAGGAGTCATTTCATTGCTATGTTCCTTTAGCAGAAAAATAGTATTTGGTTTTCCACTAGGCCCATGGTCTGTCTAGTCTCAGGTTCTTAGCCACCCTAGCAGTGTCTGGCATGGGTTCCATCTCATAAAGTGGGACTTAAATCTAATCAGAGAGTGGCTGGTTACTCCCACAATGTTTCTGTCACTATTGAACCAGAATATCTTGCAGATGGGTCACCATTGTAGATCTCAGGGTTTGTAGCTTGGTTGGTGTTTCCACTCTGGTAGCATGCAGAATACCTTCTAGTACCTTAAACACTAGTCAACAGGGGTAAGGTTTCTAGTTGGACACCAGCTGAACTTCTGAGTGTTCAGTGGGATACATAAGTATCTTCTTCAGCAATAGGGCCTTCCCATCAATTTGTGGAAAGCAACCAATAGCCTTGGCAATAGCCTGAAGTGTTCTGGAGGTTTCCATGGGGCCTTTTTGGCCAGCTCAACTAGATATGACCCATTGCAGGGAGTGGGATTTTTCTTGGTGGTGTAAGATCTATAATTGGGGCAATATCTGTCCTGTTATTGGTGACTCCATTTAGATTTCTTTCATATATGCATGTATTTTGGGAAGTTTCTACAATAGTAGGTTTCCATACGGTACCTCAAATGGTCCTTTGTGTTAGTTGTCCCTCCCCATATTCTCCCTATTTCCCTCCTCTTTCATCCCCCTCCCCTTTAATCCTCCCAATTCAGTCCCTCCCATCTCTCCACAACAGTACATTCTATTTATTCTACTTCTCCTTCCTTGGAGAGGTCCTCTTCTCTTTCCCGGTCCCTTACTAAGTCCCTAACTTCTGTGTTTATACAGATTGTAGCACACATATCAAAGGCTTAAAAACTAACCGCCATGCTGGATGGTGGTGGCACACACATCTTTAATCCCAGCACTCGGGAGGCAGCAGCAGGTGGATCTCTGTGAGTTTGAGGCCAGCCTGGGCTACAGAGTGAGTTCCAGGACAGCCAGGGATACACAGAGAAACCCTGTCTCAAAAAGAAAAAAGCTAACACCCAAAAATAAGAGAAAACATACAATATTTGGGTCTGGGTTACCTCATTTGGGATGATTCTTTTTAGCACCATTCATTTACCTGCAAATTTTATTTTTTTTTAAACAATTGAACAATATCCCATTGTATAAATGTACCATATTTTTATTTTTCATTCCTAAGTTGATGGACATGTAGGCTGTTTCCAATTTTAGCTATTATAAATAGAGCAGCAATGAATATGTTATAAATAGAGCAGAAATGAATATGGATGAGCTACTGTCTCTGTAGTAGGATGTAGAGTCCTCTGTATGTATGCCCAAGAGTGTATGCACTGGATCTTATGGTAAATACATTCTCACCTTCCAGATGAATCCACACACTGATTTACACAGTGGCTGAACAAGTCTGTGCTCCCACCAGCAATGAATAAGCGTTGTGCTTTCCCTACATGGCCTGTCATTTGTTTTATAGATCTTGGCAATTTTGACTGGTGTAAGATGATATCTCAAAGTAGCTTTGATTTGCATTTCCCTGATGACTAAGGATGTTAAAATTTTTCTTACGTGTTTCTCAGCATCTGTTTCATCTTTTGAAAACTCTCTGCTTAGTTCTGAAACCTCATTTTTTTAATTATTGGTTTTCTTGATATTTAACTTTTTTTAGTTCTTCATATATTTTAGATACTAAGACTCTATCCAATGTGCAATTGGTAAAGATTGTTTCCCATTCTTTAGGCTTATGCTTTTCCCAAATAATGATGTCCTTTGCCACACAGAAACTTTTCAGTTTCATAAGGTCCTCTTTATTAATTGTTGATCTTAGTGTCCATACTATCAGTATCCTCTTCAGAACGTCTTTTCTTGTGCCAATTGGTTCAAGCCTATCCCCACTTTCTCTTCTATAAGGTTCTTATATTGATCTTATGTTGAGGGCTTTGATCCATTTGGAGTTGAGTCTTGTATAAGGTGATAAATGTGGATTTATTTAGACTCTTCTATATTTGGACATCCAATTGACCAGCATCATTTATTAAAGATATCTTGTGTGTGTGTGTGTGTGTGTGTGTGTGTGTGTGTGTGTGTGTGTGTGTGTGTGAATACCATGCTGTTTTTATTACTATAGCTCTGTAGTGCAGTTTGAGGTCCAGGATGGTGATACCTCCAGAAGTTCTTTGATTATTCATGATTGTTTTAGCTATTCTGAGTTTTTTGTTTCCATATGAAGCTAAAAGTTGTTCTTTTTTCCAAATTGGTGAAGAATTGTGTTGGAATTTTGATGGGGATTGTGTTGAGTCTGTAGATTGAGTTTGGTAGTATTGCCATTTTCACAATATTAATCCTAATGATCCAAGAGCATGGGAGGTCTTCACATCTTCTGATATCTTCCTCAATTTCTTCAGTGTACTAAAGTTTTTATTATACAAGTCTTTCACTTGATTGATTAAAGTTGCCCCAAGGTATATTTTTTGAGACTACTGTGAAAGGTATTGTTTCCCGGGCTTTTTCTCAGTATGCTTGTCATTTATATATAGGAAGGCTACTGATTTTTGTGAGTTAATTTTGTGTTCTAGTACTTTAGTAAATATGTTTATCAACTATAGAAGTTTCTTATTGGAGTTTTTAGGGTCTTTTATGTGTAAAGTCATATCATCTGAGAGTAAAGATACTTTGACTTCTACTTTTCTATTTGTATCCTGTAAGCAGAGTTTTTCATATGGACAGCCAGTCAGCTCTGTCCTGCCAGCTGCTTCCAAATAACCACACAGAGACATTAATTATGTCTCTTATTAATTATAATAATATAGTATTATTAATTATAAATTCTTGGCCATAGCTTAGGCTTGTTACTAACTAGCTCTTATATCTTAAATTAAGCCATATTTTTATCTATGTTCTACCACATGGCTTGGTACCTTATCTCAGTACAACATGTTCATCACCTGCTTCCTCTGTCTCCTCTCAACCCTCCTGACTCCATTGTTCTTTTTCCCAGCATCCTTCTAGTCTCTCCCACCCAATCTCTTCCTGCAAAGCTATAGGCCAGTTAGCTCTTTATTAACAGTGAGAGCAATACAGCTTCACAGTGAACAAGAGGATTAGTCCACAGCATTTCCCCCTTTTTTAACATAGTAAAACTATATATATATATATAGATATAGATATATAGATATAGATATAGATATAGATATAGATATAAAGTTTTGTATTTGGCAAATTTAGAGAAAATATTCTATTATTTATCTTATTTTTGTGAGTCTAAAGTTTTATCCCTAATTTACCTTTATCATAACTAAGGAAAACTTTAAGTCTAATTGTTTAGTCTTTAAGTCCATTAAACCCCAGAAGGGTGTAATGTTACCTAATGACAGGGACATCTGGTTGCCTAGACTGTCACCCAAAGTTGTTCTGTAATGTTGGGGTATCCGACTTTGGCCTATAGGCCTAGTATATCTGACAGACATTTTTGAGAAGCAGGAAATTTTGCAGGGCTGTCTACCCTGTCTTGGCAAGTTTGCCAGTCATGTTTTTTTGTGTCCTGCTGTTCCAGTTTGGACAGTATACTGTCAGCTGTTGAGGCAAGGGCAGTTTCTTTGCCCAAATGGCTAGCTTTTGCCATGAAAAAAGCAAACTCAATACAGAGTTTCTTCGATGCCCGTCATCTTTTTTGAAGTAATTTGGTGCTGTCAGGAACAGACCTGTCTTACTGTCATGAAAAGCCTTAGGTTATTGAACACCTTATATGTCATATTCTATAAGTCTTTGAAGTGTATGAAGACCATGTATCTATCTAAATATGTATATATTTAACCTTGAAAACATATCTAATATGACTATAAGCTTGATTATTATAGATTACTGTCAACCTGTATTTCTTAATTATACATGACATTTTTTAAATTAGCTACATAAACACAATACTCAAAACAAAAGTAGAAACATACATACATACATTATAGCAAAAATAATTTCAAATTTGTATCAATAAACCAAAATCCACACCAATGTAAAATATTTTGAGATTGATAGTTGATTTTTGGATTAAATAGATTCAATAATCTACTCTTTTTTTCCTATAATTCCTTTATCCTCCCCTTTTTCTTTAGAAAGAGATCTTTGAATTTAACGCATTTGTTTAGCTTTTTTCCTGACTATAACTAACAACAATTTGTAACCAATCTTCTTTAAATGATGACAAACAAGTTTATCTGAGAAAGTTCAAAGCTACCATGGCCATCTCTTAGGGGACAGAGAGAGAAAAGCAAAAGGTGGGGAAAGCCCTGACAGTTTTAAAGAGACAGGCTGCTGCGGGAGGAAGTGGGAATAGCCTGGGAATTCGAGTATCAAGTGGGGAAGGTCTGTGAGCCAGGAGAACCTGAGGACTAGAGTGGGGCTGTGAAAGGTATTACTGGGGAATGGATGCCCATTGCTGGAGATACTCGGCTGTAGGGAGATAAGAGAAGCAATGGCTCTTCCTGACAGACAGAAACCTGCTTCATGAGTTTCTGATTTCAGGGTTTTGTTTATCTGCTAGCAATTCTTCTGTTACCTGGTCAGCGCCCAACCTGAGCTGAGCCTAGAATGTCACTTATGACATTGTCAAGGGCACTGCCATTTTGGGGGGCCCATTTGGATCGTGCATCCCTCAGTGTTTTAGGATTCCTACTTAAAACCTTGTGGCCTCCATGACAGCCGAAACGCATGGCTTTCTCCTTCTGTAGCTAAAGTTTTGCAGCATAACTGCTCTGGAAGTTTTCTTTTTGAGCTCTAATAATGTCCTCGTGCTTCCATTTGAGTCTATTCTTTAAAAATTGTTTTATTGATAACCCCAAGAGGGACCCAATTAACTTCCCATCTATCAACACGGGGCAGGTGGGCCCTGATAGCTTAGAGTCTTTTATAGGACAGGTGAGTGCTATGTAAATGACCTCTGTGAAAAGGGCCAGAAGTCCTTTTGAGCACATGCTTTTTCTTCAGCTCTCTGGCCCACTCCCCTTCGCTGGGGTGCTTTCTCTTTCACAATAAACTGCCCCTGTTTCTACAACAATACAGTGGACGGTGCTTGGCACCCTTCCTGCTCCTCTGAGTGCTAGACCCTGTCTTCTAGCTACTTATCTTTGTAGTCTTCCTCTTGGCACCTTAAGCTCCTGTCAAGAACTGACTCGGGCTGGAGACATGGCTCCTGGCTAAAAGAGCACACGATGCTCTTGTCAAGGACCAGGGGATCAGTTCCCAGCACCCACATGGCAGGTCACAACTATTTACAACTTCAGTAAGTCACATTCCACGGGGTGCTGCTGCTGTGAGCCCTGGGTTCCTCTCCGCTGAACCAGTGAATATGGAGTGTGTTTTTCACTTTCTTTGATAACAGATGATACCACAATCACAATTGTATTCCTGAGCTATTTTCTCTCCTATTTCCTTTTCATTGCATTTTCAGAGTCCCCTTTTCTTGGATGTTCTCATATACTTGTACACACACACTCATACATATTGTACTATTTACACAAATCTCCAATAAGAACCAATTTAACAACTTGCCTTCTGAGTATTTTTTCTAATTTTTCATGAATAAATGAGACACTTTCCTCATTCAGGGAGGTTATTCATATAAATAGTCAATGCTTGCACTGAATTCAACCCCCAGTACCAAGTAACTAGGCAACAGGTGCATATCAGAAATCTTAGTGCTTGGAGGTGGGGACAAGAGGATCAGAAGCCTGGATTGCATCAGACCCTAATGCAAAAAAAAAAAATTTCTTTTAATCTGATACATAGAAAGAATACGAACGATTAACAACTAAATCCTCCATCCTCAGGGGAGGGGGGAGGCAGGCAGCTATTACAAAGTGTAAAATGTATCATAATTTGGAATTTCTGGAGATTTCCAAGTTTGTCAAATATAAACCAATATGGATTTTGCTTTTGATTCTAAAGCCTGCGTGTGGTTGTGTACGTTTTATAGTACTCTGTTCTTGCTTGTTTTCTCTGGCTCTAGGAAGTGCCCAGAATCGAGTGGGTGTTCTCTAGATTTGCTGAATGGAATAGCTATTCTGAATGCCCACCACCTCACTTCATTGCCATTATGCATCCATTTAGGTTAAGGAATTTGACACCAACTTCACATATGTGCAGCAGTCAGAATTCTACCTGGAGCCCAACAGCAATTATGTATTTCAAGTGAGATGTCAAGGACCGGGTAAAAGACATTGGCAGTCTTGGAGTTTGCCTTTTGTTCACAAAACGCCCCTCTCAGGTGGGTATGTTTAAATACTGTGTTCTCTGTAGCTCTCCTTTTGATCTCCTTCTTCCAAGCATTCTTTCAGCTTGCCTGCGATCCTTAAGAAAGGCTACTCTGTGGAGGGTGACAATATTAAAATCATCATTTGCTTTGAGCTTTTTAAGGCTGACAATTTGTGAAATGGTTTAAGCCACCTGGAGATGCTTAGGTTTCAACACATTTACTCACATTTCTTCCCACAAAGGGACTAATTCTACACACAGTTGGGGTGACAATCCTCACAAACACAATGATTTGTTATCAGTCCTTGTTTTGGAAAGTATCATTGAGTTACAGAAAAAAACAAATGCATCACAAAAAAAATAAAAAATCAAATAATGTGACTAAACACTGATTATCTCTATACTAAAAGTAACCCAAAAGAGTTAAAAACACTTAACCATGGAATTAATGACTTCTCAGCAAGACCTCGCTGATAGAGATATAGAAAGATCTCGTTCCTATTACTATTTGTTTAATTACATATGCATTTAGTCACACCACACAATACCACCTTCTTAGCTGAATAGATTTCAATTGTAAGCAAGTAATAAAAGTCAAACAAGTACAGTTGTCACAATATTCCAGAGTGGCTCCATGAACCAGATGTATGCCTTTTATGTATAGTTTATACGCCAGGTTTTGTTTTGCTTTCCAGAAACAACGCATCTGGCTTAATTATACTCACATCATTAATAACATCATCCTTATTGCAACAGCTTGACAACTATGATATGTGATTTCAAGTGGATGGAGCCAAGCAAACCAAGTTATTTTGGCGCCCCCTAATGTCCAAATCCTAGAGCTACATTATTAGGAGAATAATTCCAAATAAATTACCAGTTCTCTATTTTTAGAAGTTAAAATTTAATATTTTCCGTCTTAAGTTGGTATTGGTTAAACTTCCTGAGACTTTCCATACAATATAAAATATATTTACTTAGTAATTAAATTCTTTTTCAAATTTTATTTTAATTTGATTTTATGTGTATGGTAGTTTTATTTATATGTTTGTGTGTGCCTGGAGCCCACAGAATCCCAGAAGAAGGCAGTGGATCCCCTGAAACTGAAGGTATAAATGGTTATGAACCACAGTGTGTATGTTGGGAATCAAACCCAGATCCTCTGGATGAGCTCTTAACAGTTGAGCTATCTCTCTAGCCCCAAGTAACACGGTTCTTTTTAAATGAAACCCAGAGTTGCTCAAATGAGTGTAATTGAGCATAATTTGCTTAAACTTGCAAAGCACTGTTCTCTGTAAGCTTGTTTGTTTTCTATGTCCACCGTATTTGGTTGTGTAATTAGCACCATTTTGCAAATGTAGAAAGTGAGTCATGATTTGCTAGGCAGTCTGGCGCATTGCTCGTGGGTCATTGCACTGAGCTGCTCAAATGCTGTACATTCTCATCACCACTGCTCAGCACTCTCAATCTTTGTCATTCAGTTCTGTCTGAACAAGTGGAATGGCAGATAATCTGTCCCTCTACAGGTCAGGGGCAGGCCAACAAATGGTGTGTGCATGCACGTATTTGGTTGTTGTTGTTGTTGTTGTTGTTGTTTAGACAGAATGTCACTCTGTAATACAGTATTGTCTTGAACTTGTGACAATCCTCCTGCCTCAGCCGTCCAACTGCTGGAATTACAGGCGTGTGCCAATCATATCCAGCACAAATGTTGTTTAAAGACAAAGGTCTAGGGTAGAAGGGAATAAGAACCTACAAAGTCTGAGCTTCACATTTCTTATTTCATAAGGAAAAATTTCACTTAAAAGGCAAAATAGCAGTCAAACGTAAGGATTTATGCACCTCACACACTCGCTTAAAGGAACCACAGGCTATTCTTTTGTTCCACATCCCTTCCCGTGATACATTTAATGAGAAACAGTGGAAATACTAGAGAAAGTAAAAATTTTTAAACCCAAATACGTATTTTTCTTTGCAAACACAATGTACATTTGTTTACTATGTGATCTAGAAATATCTATTAATCACATGTTAATGAATTTATGATAGTATTTCCTATGCACATACATTTTGTGATTGGAACCTGCAGTGTTTTCTGGTTTGCCTATGTATTCTACTTGTAAGTTTTTAAACACCTTGTTTAATGGCTACACATTGTTCTAGTTTATAGACATACCATGACTTATTTCCTTTTTTGAGATTTTTTTTTAATATATATGGATGTTTTGCCTGCATGTATAATGTCTGTGCACCACATGCATGCAATATCCAAGAAGGCCAGAAGAGGGCATCTGATCCTTTGAAATTGGAGTTACACATGCACAAACATGTGGATGCTGTGAATCCAGCCAACCTCTGGAAGAGAAGACAGTGCTCTTAACAGCAGATCCATTTCTCCACCCCCATTTCCTTATTTAAACAAAATTTCAGCTACTTCATTTTTTCATTATCAGTAAGCTTCTTTTAGTAGACTTGTATTTAAACTTTTACTTCTTTATGTCTAAAAAAAAATTATTAGATCAAGAGGTAGGCAAATTTGGTGCTGGGAAGATGGCTTGGTAGGTAAAGGGCTTGTTGAGTGAGAATGAGGCTCTGGATTCACATTTCCAGCACCCATATAATAGCCGTGTGCAACAGTGTGTATCTGTAATCCCAGTGCTCTGGAAGGGCAGAACCTGGCAGATCCTAGAGGCTGACTAACCAGTCACTCTAGCCCGTCAATGAGCTCCAGGTTCAGTAACGTATCAATGTCTCAAAAAGAAGGTCAAGAACAGTAGAAGTAGAACTGAATGTCAGTCTCAGGCTGCCACATGCACATACATGGAAGAAAGTATCCTCACATACACAAGCATACACACATATACACAGTTAAGCACATACATGTATACAACACACATACAGTGTTAAGCATATACACAAATACTCCAAGTTAAGCACATATACACAAACCACACATATATTCAGGCAACACATACACACACACACACACACACACACACAGAGAGAGAGAGAGAGAGAGAGAGAGAGAGAGAGAGAGAGAGAGAGATTAAGCACATTTTAAGATGCATGTTATCAAATTGTTTTTTTAATTCTATTGGTAATTTTATATATAAATACACTGTATTTACATCATTTCCACCCCTATGTCTCCTTTATACCTCCTTCCAAATTCATGACCCCTTCTACTCCTCCTCCTCCTCTTGTCCTCCTCCTCCTCTTCTTTTTTTTATTATTTTTTGAGACAGGGTTTCTCTGTGAGGCCATGACTGTCCTGGAACTCACTCTGTAGACTGGAATGGCCTTGAACTTGCAGAGATCCACCTGCCTCTGTCTTCCAACTGCTGGGGTTAAAGGCCTGCACTACCACCTCTGGGCTATGGTCCCTTCTTGTGCAATTATATATATATATATGTGTGTGTGTGTGTGTGTGTGTGTGTGTGTGTGTGTGTGTGTGTGTGTATTTGTGAATCCATTCAGTGTTGTACTTATGTATATGTGTTTAGGACTAATAATTTGAAACGAATAGCCTATGAGGGAACTTAACCCCAAAGATAACTAACTTTCCCTCCCTCAGAAGCCATTGCTTGTCTGTAGCTCTTCATCTAGGGGAGGAGTCTTGTGAAATGTCCCTCATCTTCGTTGGCTCATCAACTAATGTATTCATTATGCAGGTCTTGTTTAGGCAGCCATATTGTTGAGAGATCATGGGAGCAGCTCCCTGTAATGTCTAGAAGACGCTATCTTGCGACAAGCATCTTGGTCCTCTGGCTCTTACCATCTTTCTGCTCCCTTTTCCATCATGTCTCCTGAGCTTTAGGTACTGGGGTTGTGCTATAGATGTACTAATTAAGTCTTTGCCTCCCATGGTCACTTAGTCTCTACATTTTGACCAGTTATGGATCCCTGTAGCAATCTCCATCTGTTGTAAAAAGAAGTTTCTTTGATGAGGGATATGAGCCACACTTATCTGTGAGTATAAAGATAAGTGTTTAGAAATAGAAGCTAAATTGACTTAAGAAAATCATAATAGTAGGTTCTCAAATATGTTTTAGCAAATCCTCACTATTTACCTTTTTAAGAATCCATGAAAAAACAGTTATTATCATGTTATTTGAATATTAATTCATCCTATACCACTTGGCAGGCCTTATAAGTGCTTAAGAACCTCAGTAAGCAAAGACCAAGATATATAACTTGGAGAAATTTTATTCTAGAGAAAATAGAAAAGAATAATTACATAACAAATTTCATTACCTTGTAAGTACAAATACAAATAAAAGCAGGGAGAAGCAACCTACACAGGTGAAGATCAACGTGACTTGTGATTGAAAACAAAATATGTTCCCATAATATTATTTTTGTTAACCAGTTTGCTTGGTAATGAAGTTTTTTCCCAATAGCTAAACTCCAAATAATTAAGCGTTTATTTATAAGGAAGTACATGCAGTGCGAGCAATAATGTTCCTTCCAAAGAGGATTGTCCTGATTATTTTCTAAATTATTACATGTGTGTCACTGATTTCCAAAATTATACCCAGCTAGGCTAGTAGGCATTTCTCTGTATTGCTACTCTCTGAAGAGCGTCTTTTCCTTGTCTTTAAAGCCTGGTCTTGAACACTGGGCATGGGTGCACATGCCTATAATCCTATAACATGGGAGGCTGAAGCAGGAGGATTTGGAGTTCAAGTTCAGCCTAGGCTGTGTAGTGAGAGTCTGCCAATAAATGGAAGGATGGATGGATGGATGGATGGATGGATGGATGGATGGATGGATGGATGGGGAGGATACAAACAGCAAAACCTGCTCTCAAGCTATGATGCTAGTCAGTTGTAGCGTGGTTGGCCTGCCTGGTTCAAGTACTGCCAACTATGACAACAATAAAAGTTTTTGAAAAACCCAGGCTCAAAGAGAAACCGAAAGAGCTCATTTATAGTAAGAGCTGGGTGACTTGAATGACTTAATCTCTTTTCCTTCCTTGAATATTAAGCCTTTACTGGAAAGCAGAGCTTTATAAAAATTAAAAAAAAAAAATCAGTTCCTCAGAATAGAATGTCAGGCTTTACCATACCCACAGGGGAAGTTTTGCTAGTTAGACACCCATGTTCCTCTATCCTAGCATGTTATCAAGTCACTTAGAAAGACTGGGAGTCTTCAGAATATAAGATATTAGCTAACATTTCTAGGATGGTCACTATGGTAAACTTTTTACCTATGAATTGTTCTCTATTGCTATGGTCCTATAAAACCAGCATGATCATTGTTCCATGCAGATGAAGGCAATGAGGTCCAAAAACTTGCCAAAAGTTATAACACAGGGCAATAGCCAAGTCCTGGCACGGTCAGGCTGTGGGGTTCCAGGGCAGCTGTTTGCGTTCCCCAGAGACCTAGGAAGAGCCTGTGTCAGTCCCATCTCAGCCACAGTCTAAATGCTCTCCACATATGTCAATAAGAAAACCCTGAGGACAGAGCTTTGTTTCATTATCAGTCCCTCAAACTGAGCCTGCCTCCTCCTCATTTATTCACGACAAAGTGTGAGGTAGTTGATGGGATATTATGATTATTTTCTCACTTGTTCATTTTCAAAGTGAGCCCTACATTAGAAACAAAGCAGAGGTTCCAGTCAAGTAAATTATCTAGAGTACAATGTTTCTCAGAGTGGGAGCCCTGGGCCAGTTGCTTGGAAATGCCTGTGCAGATACCTGAGCCGCTTCACTCCCCGGTTCTTCTGTAATGAAGTGTAAGAACCAATGTTTAAATGGCAGACCAACCTTCAGATAGAAGCTCTGGTTGTGGTGGCTACCACCTGTAAATCCAGGCTGAGGTAAGAGTCTCACCAGGAGTTCAAGGGCAGCCTAGACAGTATAGTGAACTCTAAGCCAGCCTGGAATATGTAATGAGACCCATCCTCCCACTCCAAGAATAGAGAGAATTACTAGTTATCATTCTTCCCAGATTTAGTTTCCAGCTTTCAATTTTCAGGGTTCCCAGATTTTTCGTGGGTTTTTTAGCTAACTTTGATGGAAACCAGGGGCAAACAAGACCATCTAAATGAGCCCGAACACAAGGGAAATAGTACACAGAACGGGCTTCTCAGATTGGGTTCCCAGGGACTCAAGGGTCAAGATTGCTAAGTAAAAGGTGGGCCTCCAAGGTCACATAGTCAGCTACTACTCACAATCTGGCATGTCTACCCATATCTCTAGAGTTTTTTGCTCTCCTTTCTGGAGTTTACGCTTGGCTTAGTGACTTACTTACGCGCACTGGGCCTATCTGGGCTTTGCTTACAAAAGATGATGGAGGCGCTGCCTCTGTGCCCTCACTAAGATACATCTGCTAAGCTCTGGTGTATTATAAAAGTCGGGGTTGTGGGAAAGCTTAGGGGAGGGAGTCAAGAGCTCTGCAGTCTGGTCATTGGTATGCACTGGCAAGATGCCTTGGTGCTGGATTGGGGGCCTGCTGCTTAGTCTCCTTAAGAAAGAACACCCGGCAAAGGCGAGAAGCAGGGAGAGACAAGTGTAGAATCCAGTTTTAGCAATCACAGGCTTCAGAGGGCATGAGAGAATCTTAGGAATTCTCTCTCGTGCTGTCTGGCTGCTTCCTGAGAGTCCGCCCATTCTGGCATCCTTGGCAGCCCAGGCTCTTAAGAAGCACAGGAAGCAGGTCTGTGTTCTGGAATGGTGTCCACATGACCCTCTCTGCCACGTCTGGTTTGCTCTGGCTGTGAGGCCTCAGCGAGACC